>NC_041065.1:5569517-6241423 GCF_900634775.1 Gouania willdenowi
AAATAGGCCCTCTGAATATAAATCTGAAAAATGAGCCAGACCCCTCCCTCTCCACAAAGTGAAGGGAGGAAAGAGATGATTGTTGCAAATAGGGCTTACTGGGATGGGTCCTGATAGTTTGAAATGTTGCCTGAATTGTTTCCAAATTTTCAAAGAGGAAAGTACAATTGGGTTTTTATTATAACTAGGATAACGAGAAGCTAGAGGGGCACAAATCAGAGTGCAAGGCCCCCATCTGATTTGCTTCTTTGGAGCGTTGTTCGACGCGCTCTTGGCTTCTTACCAGCCCAAATACATTTTTAGATCATTTTGTCTAACATATGTATAAATGATTTAGATAAAAAAAATTGGAAGACACTGGAGAAGAAACAAAAATCTTGAAAGAATATTCATTTTAATAGAGTTAATTCTGCCTATCAAAGAGAGAGGTAGAGAATTACAGCGTGCCAAATCAGATCTAACTTCTATTACCAACTTTGAAAAAATATTCTTATATAGTGAGGGGAGGGAGTGAGAAATATTAATGCCTAAATAAGAAAAGCTGTTGTGAGCTAATCGAAATGGTATTGCATTTGACGGTATCTGCTTAGCTGCTATGTTCACTGGAAAACATTAACTTTTGCTGATGTTTAATTTATAACCTGAGAATGATCTGAAAGTTGTCAAGATTTGAAAAATGTTATCTACACAGTTAACTGGGTTTGTGATATATAGCAACAGGTCATCAGCATAGAGAAACATCCGATGTTCCAGTTCACCGCTAACATTACCAGTAAAACATATAGATCATTTAAGAGCAATGGAAAAAGGCACTATTGCTATTGTAAAAAGCAAGGGAGACATTGGGCAACCTTGGCGGTCCCTCTTGATATGGGGAAATATTCAGACCTTTGAAAGTTAGTTGTCACACAGGCAGAAGGGGCAGAGTATAAAAGTTGTTTCAAAGAAATAAATTTAGACCCAAAGCCAAATTTCCTCAAAACAGAAAACAAGTAGTCCCATTCAAACCGATCAAAGGCTTTTTCTGCATCTAAAGATATAATTATTTCAGCAGTTTGAGACGTGTTAACAGTCTTCTAATATTAGATGATAGTTGACGACCTTTAACAAACCCTGTTTGATTTATAGAAAGTATGTCTGGTAGACAAGGGTCCAATCAACAAGCTAGTGTGTGTCGCCATATTCATAGTATGTCCCTTTGGGCCGTCTTAAAAAGTAGTCTGCTTTGTTTGTAGAGAGAAGATCATAATCAGATTGTAATTTGACCCTTTTAGCATACAATTCTGTACTGGGGGAGCTTGAATATTCCTCTATGCTGAGAATTGCATTGATAACCTCTTGCTGTTTTTACTTATTTTCCTTAGACAGATGTGTGCTGTATGAGATAATATCTCCCCTGATGTTTTAAAGGAAGATAGTTATTTTCTTTTGCAGAACTCATCCTGAGCTGAGCTAGCAGCCCTGCATTAAACTTCCACTGTTTTGTAGTGGTAGGTGAGAGTGTTATGTCTAAAATGTGAGGAGCATGATCAGAAACAACAATAGAAGAGTATTCAGTGCATTTCACAGCAGGTAGAAGAGCCCTGTCTATAAAAAAATAATAAATTGGAGAAATAAGAAAATACTTTTGAGAATGGGTGAAGCAGGCGCCAAGCATCTATGCAGCCCAATTGGCTCAAAATAGATGATAATGTCTTCAACATGGCAGCGGGTATAAGTACTTTAAGGTGGGATCGGTCATGTTTGGGGTCTATTACTAGCTTCAGGTCTCCCCCATAGAATGAGACGATGAGTATCCAAATGGAGAATTCTTGAAAAAAGGGAAGTCAGAAAATTTGAGTTGTCCCAATTAGGGGTGTAAACAAAATAACAATAATAATAACAATAACTGAAGTCTGATATAATGTGCCACTTACTACAACATAACGCCCATGGGGATCAAATATGATCTGATCAGGGGAGAACTGAATACGTTTGTTGATTTATTATTGAAAGCTGAATGGAATATTTGCCCAACCCATGGTTTGAACATTCTGCAATGCATTTATATGCAAATGGTTCTCCTGAAGGAAAGCAATGTCAGTGTTAAGACCCTTGAGGTGTGAAAACACTTTGGATCATTTAATTGGGTCCCCAAGTCCACGAAGGTTCTAACTGACAAAGCGAACACTAAACCCGGTCAGTCCTCTCTGGGAGATATTTAGGTTTACCGTTGATCACTTGTGAATGATAAAATACAATGATATTAGTAAATGCGGCAGGGAATAAATGAGCATCCTAGTTAGGAACCAGATGAGCATTAGGGTAGCATCCAAATGAAGTTAGCTTTAAGAAGAAACACAAAAAAAAAAAAAAAAACTCCCAATAAATAAAGAAAAAAAGAAAAAATTAAATAAATTCCTCTGAAAACACATTGGCCAGTGTTTAGACTGTAAAACATTCAGCAAGTAACTTTCCAAGCTCGTCATAACAGAACAAGACGAGTTGCAGGACTGTAGTATACACAACTAGTTTACCATGCAGCAGATTCTATATGTGTAACAGTTTGTGAAAGCAATCTGGAATAACAGAAAGGAAGGACCAGTAATTGTACCAGACTGAACATGTAATCCTCCAGCTAAGATGAGCAGGCAAAACCAGGAGAAAATCCCTCTTTAAAATTACTAGGTGAATAATAAAATAAAATACAGACTAAAATAAATATTTTACTTTAATACTTTAAGCCCTGCACAAAGTAAAGAGAGTAGTGGATTTTAATAACCACATGTTGGGGAAGATATTGTGTGAAAACACAAAACGTAAAAGCTACAAGTGGAATGAAGCAAAACGAATCACAGCTGGTCATGATATTTGAACATTTTCCACATTTAACTGGAGATGGGATGAATAAATATGTGGTACTGCTCATGGTCTATGGTCCATTTCAACAGTGTAGTCGCACCTTACTTCGAAAAAGTCCAGTAATACAGAAAAAATAATAATAGAAAGGTAACGTTAATGGCCACATAATCGGTGGTCGTACCGCTCGCTCCCTCCTTCATGAATCGCGTATGCGTTCCTTGTAAATTAGCTCCGCCTGCTTTGGGGAGTCAAAGGTGTGGGTCACAACATTGAAAGTGACACGCAGCCGGGCAGGGTAGATCATGCCACATTGTATCCCTCTCTTAAAAAGCAAGGATTTCACTTGGTTAAAAGCAGCTCGTCTTTTTGCAACTGCAGCGCTGAAGTCCTCGTAAAATTTGATGCTATGACCCCGTTAAGTCATATTCCTTTGCCCACAGTAACACTCTCTCTTTGTAGATGTAGCAGTAAACGCGCACTATCACAGGGCGGGATCCTTGGCGAGGTTTGGGTCTGAGACAACGATGGGCTCGGTCCAGCTCAGGTATGGAGTTCGATAATGCCTCTGCAGCCACTTCCTTACAGAAATCAGCCATGGATTGTCTCTGGTTATTACCTTCAATGTCTTCAGGAAACCCAATCACTCTTAGATTCTGACGCTTTGAGCGAGACACAGGTCCTCCACAACAGCTTGGAGAGCACCATTCTCCTCCGTTATTGACGTTAGCTTGGAGCGTAGCTCCACTACATTTTGCTTCAGGCTAGTGATGTTATCCGAGTGGTTCGAAAGGGCCGTTTCCATCCACAGTAGTGGCAATGGACTTAAGAGCTGAATAAATCGAGGCGAGGGTCGCGTTCAGAGAGGCGGTGAGCTCCGCAATGGTGCTTTTCCTCTCATTCAGGGAGTGATGGTTTGTATCTGAAATTAATCACTACTTGAGTAGTTTTTTAACATGGTACTTTTTTACTGTGATCATTTCAAAAGTTTGAATTTAAGTTTTCCCAAATTCATTTAAAAAATACAATTTTCAATATAATGTAAATATTATACAAATATTTTAAGTAGGGATGTCCCGATCAAGCTATAATACATTAAAAAGATAAAGACGAGCAAAAAAAAAATGATCCAGGATGTCCCTTATTTATTTTATTCACCTTATTTTAACATTCAATCCTAAACAGAGCACTTCTGTGAAGTAGCTTAAACAATCAAGCAATAAATTAAAAGAAAATTCACTTTAGACTTTAGTGCAAGATTAAATAATATTAAATAAAAATGTATCATCTTAAAATACCCAACAGGCATGTTAACAAATAAGAAAACAAAAGTGCCAGTGCTGTAAAGATCCATGCAAGCATGCTTGTCAAAAGAAAAGGTTCTTTTTAAATAAAAGACAAGTCCAACATGAGAGACATTAAGTATTTGCTAATATTTGACCAGCTGTCTACGACCCACCCAGTACAGGTCTGCAACGCACCTGTTGAGAATCACTGAATTACAACACACCTGCACATCCTGCTGTAGGCGGTTGATATAGGAAATACTACAGTAGATTGACTTAGGATGGTCTATTCTCACACACAAACACGCGCACACGCAAATCACACAAACACTGGCGTGACACGCGCAGACAAACACGCCCTCAAACATCTGTGCACACACACACTAACATCAGGCTAATTACCAGAGAGGCTAACGATAGGGATTTACCTGCTGTTGAACTCCTTTATTCACAAACGTCTGAGAACTTGGGTCTAACTCTCCACCTCCGCTCTGCATCAAACTTGCTCTGCCGACCAAATAGCAGACAGGCTCCTCCTCTTTTTGACACAAGTTCTTCTGTGTCATCATGTTCTACTAGTTCTGCAGCTTCAGAGCTTTCTTATCCATTTACACCATAACCATGGTAACCAGAGCGCTACTGTTTACCTTCGCAGTGCAACATTGAAAAGCTCCGGTTTGACACTGCACAGCGTAGCATTCTGAACATTGTGTAATCAATACACTGGTACAGCAGTATATTAAAAATTTATATCATAACAAATATATACTGGTATTTGGTATGAACCGGTATACCGCCCACCCCTGTAATGATAATAAATATACATATGTATATCTGAGTCGTGATCAGGAGATAACGTCCGATGGAGTCTGAAACCATGTGATCAGTCCCGATTTCAGATCACGTGATCCTTAATTTCAAGTGCCAAAACACAGTTACAAGGAAATGATGAAAATGGTGATATAAAATTCAAAGGTTCAAAAAATAAAACTAAGTAAAAAAGTTTTAAATGACCAGCAGCACAATGACATTTGACCGTCCTGCTTACCGTAGCAGCTCAGACGCTGCAGTGTTTACAACATGGCGGACAACGAGGGTGCTCCATAGACTCACTAGTTTGTTGTTTGTAGTGATGCACCGAGAAAACAAGCGACTGGAACAGAGAACAAACCGCTTTCAGTGCGCTCTTATCTGGATATAAAGCGGTGGATTGAGCAGTGTTGTTCTACTTCCCCCTCCCCGACAAAATTGGCGTCCCCTGGCCACCGGTAGCGTGCATGCATACAGCGTTCAACGGAGGCGGAGCAACGTTGTTAGAAACTTTTAATGACATCATCTACATTGTTGACTTTTAAATGCTGTTAATCCTTTTATTCTATCCTTCCCTGCATGTTGTTTTACTTAGTGGTTTACAACTGACAGAAAGTCTATCCCTCCATGTTAAAGTGTATCTTCTATATTAAAGCACATGTATCAAGTATTTATTTAGAACATCATAATAATTTATTAACACTGCTTAATTTGAGCAACTTTACTTTCTCATTCTTGAAGTTACAGGAGGTGCTGAACATTTCAAGCTGTATTTTGGCAGGTCCATAATACAGGTTTCAAAACTTGTGTTACAGAAATGATAAATAATAGTAATAATAAAACAGTTAGGTTGGCACATTGGTTTTTATTCCTTATTTGTGAGGGTAAACTCAAGACGTTCTATATATCTAATTCTTTTTTTGCTGCCCCCCCCCCCCGGCATGAATCTCAACCTCCATTTATGTTTTCTTCTACTTGAGTTGTGAGGGGTGCTGCAAGGCCCGCAGGCCAGACCGAAGCGTTGTTAAATTAATGCCTGGTTTGAAACACATTTTTTATGTATAGTTTCTTTATACTGCCTTCCAGCAGTCTGTTTTTAAACAAGTTCTGAGATCAGAATTGGAAGTCAGATATAAAAGCAAATGTCAAATTGCAGAAGTAATTTGCTTCATTTCCCCAAGAAGAAACAGACCAAAGGAGGCGTAACATGCAGATAAATCAGGCGATGAGAATATGTGATGTGTAAAAACCTGACCAACAGAAAAGTAGACGATGATTCCTGCACAGAAAACTAAAGATGGGTAATCTGTAAGCAGAGGGATTGGTGGTGTGTGTAAGGAGGCTTTTGAAGAAGCTTTACTAGAGATAAAAACTGCAGTGGTGTAGCTCTGATTTATGCTAATGTATGCCATTTTTCATCGAAGTCAAATCTCCTCATGCTTGTATTCCAATTTCCTTGGGAGGCATGTGAGACATGCAGGATAAAGTAAGGGATGTTTGTGTGGAGGCCACTCAATATCCTTCATTATGCAGGCATTTTAATGATTCTCATATTAATTAATTTTTTAAATTACTTGTTACAAGTGTAGAGAATTGAAGTGGGTGACAACGCACACAGCTTAAGTCTAATGGTGGTGGCTGTGATCAGAGGGAAGGGGTGGGTGCTTGTACCTCCTAAAACTTAGATTTGGGATAACCCCCTTTTCCACCACATATTTGCTAATTTGTCATATTCATTATGTCGTACCTCAAACCCAGTTAAAATCCAAAGGTGACCGAGTCTTCTCAGTCCTAAAATGTGGTAGTTTACTGTTTGTCATTAGATTATCACCTCCACCAAATTATTCAAATCCCAGATAAAAAGACATATTTTCTCTCTCAAAACTCTCATTAAGATGCCATTGCACGTTTTACTGGTTTGTATTATATCTGTGCATAATTTACTGCATTGTATTGTATTACTCTTATACAGCACTTTGGTCAACAAGTGTGGTTTTTAATGTGCTCTGTAAATACATTTTTCTTGACTTTCCTAATCCTCATGCCAAGCACATGCAAAGACATTTTAAGGACATGTGCTCAGACCAGAAAAAGGGCAACCATCACAAAAAATGAATATTATTTGATTTTTAAAAATTCCCAGGCTCTCTACTGATGTGAAGGGAGCAGGATTTTCAGTTTGACTACTTTCCATACGTTCAATTGAATTATAAGCAGCATTACACTAATAATATACCTCACTACACCGTCAGTAGCTCAAATTAAGACCTACCTTTCATCTCAGTAATTACGATATTAAATGAAACAAAACTTGGCAATGTAGTAAATATTAGCTGACAGACCTTTAAACCTCTCCTTTTGTTCTCAGCCTTCACTTAAAACCTTGATCTGTGAGTAGTTTCTTATCAAAGCTTATATGTTGCTTAGTAACATGACGGTGATCTAACAATTATATATGTAACATTAAAAATAATTACATGAACCTATTTAAAAACGTAGTCAAGCATGTCCTTTTCAGTTCTCATGATGTGTTATTTCCTAATGTGTTGTGTTTGAGCCACACCGGCACCCGCTGTGACTGTAGTTTACGGTACATTGATAACACGTTGTGTGGAGCACAATGAAGTTGCCGTCCGTGGGAATGGGACTTAGATTATTTATTGCTTGGAACCAACAAGCGGGCAGAGGCACCAGGAGAAGACGAAGCAGGGAGACCAGAAGGCAGAGCAGAGTTTAGTAACAGAGAGAGCAGAGGTGTCCAGGGGATAATCCAGAGGAAGGTCGGAGGAGGGTTCAGAGCCGAGGAATCAAGTGACCGCCGAGTACACAGTGGGGACCACTGAACCTCAGGAAACATGAGAGAACACAGAGGGTCTGGCAGTGACCTAGAAACACAAGAAGAGGCTGATTTCAGGATTGATGCCAGCTGGTGAGAAGGCTGAGCGCGGGCAGGGAGACTCTTCAAAATAAGAGTGCATCATGACATTACTTACGTAACATAATGCACCTTTTAAAATGATTTAATGTCAATGCTGCAGCATCACTAATGGTCTACCAAGAAGCAATGACATTTTTTGTGCAAGGTATATTGTAAATTGAAAAAACAGTGTAAATATATTTTATTAACATAACTGGAAGTAGGCCTCCACTGAGCAAATAAGCATTTACACATTTATACATTTCTTGACATTTGCTAATGTAACGGTTATATGTCAGATGTCATTATTGTCCTGATCTTGGCTGAAGCTTTGCTGTCTTCTGTCTTGTGCCTAGTGTTATACTGTACTCCCCATAGGGAATTCAGTCTAAGACCTGCCTTTTCCCCCTCACCCCCTCTCTCTCCTCCCGTTCTTCACTTCTCATCTAAACACGAAGGCGCCGAAAAAGGCAGCCGCGGTGTATTGATGTGTTTTCTTTCCACTGCAACTACCAAGTTAAATTCCTTGTATCGTTCTGGCAAATAAAATCCTTTCTGATTCTTTCTGAGCAGACAGAATTTCACCCAACTGCAGAGACTCTGGCAAACACGGACAACAGTTGTAGGTGGGCTTTCAGGTAAAACCTTGGGTGTGTATTGTGGGTAAATGTTTGAGGTGCAATTAAAATGGGGGCTGGTGAGATGCCCCCATCTTACCCTTGTGAGAATGGATGTATGTGTTGCATTAAAAATGGAAGGCAGAGAGCTGAGTTCCTTGGCGCCAGTGGAACAGCTCATTGCAGACCCATCAGCCCCAGAGGCTGCCCCGAGCACCAATTACTCCCTGGCCGCCCCCGTTTTTTTCTTTTTCTTTTTTTCAATAAGTTGCTGCGAGCTATTCCCCCACAGATTCCTGGCATTTCCCCATCGTTGCCACCCATTCAGTCCACAGTAGGAGCAGCTGCTGTTTTCACCCTTAAAGTGAATTCTCAATAACAGGAGAAACTTGCTTCTTGAACGGCTTTTATTGAGGAATTATTCAAACAAAAAAAATGACAGTAATTCTTAAGGTACAATTTTTTACATTTCTATATTTCAATAACAAATCTGGAAAAATTCAGTTCATACTAAATAGGATCCTAAAAAACTGAATAATGGAAAAATATGCCAGGTAGGTTCTACAAACAAATTATAACTGTAACTTGCTTTTTTCCAGTGCCAACATTCAAAGGTTCAAATCCTCCATTGGATTTGAACTCTGCAGGGAACTCTGTGTTGGCTGGTGTTGCCCAATTAGTTATTTTCTCCCTACATATTAAAGCCTATTTACGGTATGTTTTAGCTTGGTTTTCACTTGAAATGCTCTATGGATATGGCATTCTCTGGGATGACGGTGAACAGAGAGAGAGCGTCACAAATACCAGAATGAACTCACTCATAATAAGGTTCAGTAGGCAGACGTCCAATGAACTGATGACCCTTCCTCCTTCTCTTTCACCTAAAACACCTGATCCAGATCAATAATCAGGTGGAGAAGGAGAACTTGGGCTTCGTCCGAATAGTCCCTCCTATCTCCTTTCCTATCCACTGTTCCTTCACCCCCGGAAGTGTCTAAGTGGTGGCCATGATAAGGATTTTTCAAATTCTCTTTAAGCTAAGGAAAGGAGGCTCAATGCTTCCTTTATAACCTCCTTTAGCCTAGGAAACACTGATGCGTCCTTTACCAAAAGAGAACAGATAATGCTGACCCACAATTCCAGTAAAGTGATTTTACAGCATGTAGTGATATTAATGCAAACAGGTCTTTTTATTGATACACTAAAATGACTGACCCACCCCCCAACCAAGCTCCAGTATCCCTTATATTTTAAGACAAGTGTACAATGAATCTAAAATAGCCACTTGTCAACCACTGACTAAATACAATTATATGATTAGAATCTGGGAGGTCGACCTTTATTAACATTAAAATGCTGTGAACATTCCTACTAGGGCTGGACAATATGGACCAAAACTCATATCTCAATATATTTTCTCAAAATGGTGATAAATGATATAAATCTAGATAGTTTTATTTCTAATTAAGTCTGAGCAGAAAGACAATTCTGTGTTAAATATGCTGATACAAAATGCCACACAGACACATTTAAAACAGCTGCACAATATGTGCCAATTTTGGCTTTTTCTCCTGTAAGGGACAGCATGTGTGAGTGAGTTCCGTAGTGTGGTTTGTTATGGGGAAGGTCTGGGTTAGAACACACTCATTAATTCATGTAAATGAACTTTACATGTTGTTCTGAGAAGTAAATGCAGCGACTCCTAAAACTAGTATTTTTAAACAAAATAGACGTATATCGATATATGCGATATTGTAGTTTTCTATATCGCCAAAATAGAAAACTCGATACATCTTGAATCTCAATATATAGATTATTAGATATATGGTAGATTTTGTTATGGTGACTTACGTGGTTCCTTCCACTGTAGTAGACGTTAAAATCTCAGTAACAAATCTAACAGAACATGTAACCGTGTCCAATCCTGCTGCTGTTTAGGAAGAAAAACTCACATTTTACAACATATTTACACCAGTTCTTTGTTTTTTTCACCAAAACGTCTTCATTCATCATCTCTTTTCTGAGTTGTTTCCGGGTTTGTTGCCGCTGTCAGCACTAATCTCGCAAGAACTGCCACAGTGACAGCGTTCAGTTTAGTTAGGCAGAGGAATGTTTTTATTTTTTCATCTTTTAATTATCACTACATTGAAATATGGGATATTTACGGGAAAATACTAATACAGGACGATGGCGGGAAAGAGGGGTAAAATATGGGAGTTGACCGACCAAAACAGGATACTTGACAGGTATGTTTATTCCCCCTTTCTTTGTCTCTTTCTCACCCTCGGTGTCCCCGTACGCCAGTCCGCCCTCGTCTAAAACCCATATCTTATGATATGTACGTCAGATCATGAGATTTTAACTGAAAACAGACACTCTGTCGTTCAAGAAAAAGGGATCAGAGACATTTTTAGCCACATTATGTTTCATTCCAGATTATTTATATTTCTGAGTGGAAGGTGAGTGTGAGCAACCATTCTCAGTGTGACGTTCTTTTAGTTTAACTTTTGTTCCTTGTTATTTTGATTGTGTTGCTACATTATAAAACAACAGTTGTCTTCTTTTTAAATAGTATGTTAAGTTGAGGTTTTTTGACAGTCAAAACATGTCAGGAGATAAACATTTCCTAAAAAACCTTGTCTGAAATACAAAAAAAACTCAACTTAACACACTATTTAAAGAACAAAGTTTTTATACACGACAAACTTAAATTCTGGATTAGTAACATAGGCCGCACTTGGCTGATGAGGGTGCCCTTCAAATAATTTGGCCAATCAGAACAGGCAGGGCTGCTGTACACAAGTTAGGTTTAACAGAGATTTCCGTGTTTCAACCAGTTTCAACTGATGAGTTTCCTTCTGCACCTACACTTATCTCATCACTGCCCCACGTCTACATATGAGTCCATTTACAGCTTTTTATGCTCAGTTTTTACTGGATCCAGACCAATACACCGCTCCCTCTGGTCTTCTTTCCGTGAACTATCGCGGAGCGATCGCGCCGATTTCGGACTCTTCAGTCAGAATACGGACGCGACCGTTTCTGAACAAACTAAACGTGGTGATTTGGCAACGTTATGCTGTTAATGGTTCCTTTTTCTCCAGTCTATAATACGCTACTTTTACCGTAGATGGAGCGGAGATCAGAACAGCCTGGATACTGTATCTGTTCGTCCTCCTTACGTAAGCTTCTCCATCTCCGGACGCCGACGCAGCAAGGCGGGCCGAGCGGCGGGGAGAGGGGGGCGGTGGCTGCTCCTCCAGCCGCGACGCGAGCCCAGCCCCACCTACCCAGCCCTCAGAGCACCGATCACTCCTGTACAAGACTAACGCGGTGATTTAACAACTTTGTGCAGTTTGCTTCATTACATTACAAACTGGCTGACTCTTACTTTATTACTTTATACAGGCTGCTCTGCAGCGCTCTCTCTCTGTGTCTGTCTTTCTGAACATTTCTCGGTGTCTTTTCCATGACGAGGGAGTGTGTTTCCTGACAAAATGACTCATCAATATGATTCAATGGGAGCGCAAACTATTTCATGTAAACAGTTTCATTTGTCCACCTGGTCTAATGTGACGGAGTTCAATTTTTTGGCCTCATGAAGCTTGAAAACTGGAAAAATCCACAAATTAGCTGCGTCACTGTTTAAGCCACAGTGTTCAAAGCGCGGGAAAAAAGTAGCAGCTTATTAGACCAAAAATGACGGTAGGTCTTCTAATTTGTAGACTTTCTAACTGCAAACTTCTCATTTGCCCCTGGAAATGTATAATTAAACTTTACCAAACAATGTTTAATTTTTCCCTCCTTTTTGTCTCGGCCTTGCCTGATGTAGACAAAATTGACCGAGACTCAAGTAGACAGAAAATACTGTAGATGCAGGTGGGTTTATATGCAAGTAACATAATTACCTGCCTTTCACCACAATGACAGGTAATCCATGAAGAGGGTGGTCATGGATTCATACCCAAGTGGACATGAAATGTTTCAGACAGACTTTCAGCCACAACGCTCAGCAAAACAAATACAGCTGCAACTTAAACCAGTGGACTGACTGGCACCATTCAAAGCACTTCATCCACATTGTCTAGTATGAATGTAGTGTGTGAGTGAGTGTTGGTGGTGGTCAGAGGGGTCAATAGCACACTACGGCAACCAGATGTGGCTACAATAGTAGCTTACCACCACTAAGTGTGGAGTGAAAGAATAATGCCTTAATTCTGTGAAGCGTATTGAGTGTCTATGATAAAGCGCTATATAAGATCCAATGTATTATTATTATTATTATTATTATTATGACAATAACAACTGACATTAACTCACCTGACATTTATAGCCTGTGTTATAAAAAGCTAACCATCCTTCATCACCAACTTAAGTGTCCCCACCCCAGGTCTACTGACCAATGATGGTCATCCAAAGAGGTTGGCTATCAGCTCGTCAGTGTTGGATACTTTAAACCAAGCTTTTTCTTGGAGTTCTACAAGATTAGATGACTTTTGACCCATAGGCCTTTTAGTGAAGCCTTAAAGCTGCATTTTTAATTGGGTATGAAGGTAGTGCTTTTCAAACCTTGGATACAGTTGTTTCCAACCACAACAACAGTCATTTTCTATAACTGTTTTGCAATTGACTTTACCAAATGTGAAAGACTGTGGTGAAAATAAATTACAAGTTAAATCTTCTTCCTGTGAGTGAAACTGCATAATGTGAATTGTCCTATCCTATTCTTCTTACAATAGATCCTCTATTGTAAGAAGAATAGGAGGTCACCTTTTTTTTTTCCTCATTAGAATTCTGTGTTGTTTTTTTTCAATCACAAAGCTGGTTTGAATGTGACCTTGAGTGTTTATAAAAGCAATCGTGGTTGGTTTCTGCAGCACGATGACATTCAACAATCTTACTGTTCATAGTTATGATAATATACTCATCAGAGCATGTTCAACAGTAGATTAATTCTTTTTAGTAAAGAAAGTATTGACAGGCTCATTGTAAGAACATGTTGGAATGATAAATTATTCAGTAGCACTTTATAGGCCGTGACTTACTTAATGTTGTGATTCATTTTGGATGAAATGATTTAGCCAAGGAGGAGTCTGAGGTGTTAAAGCAGGATTTCACTCATCTGCTAAAAACTGTGAGCTGTTTGCAGCCTAAAGTGTTCATCAGTGGCCCGATACCTCCAGTCCACAAAGGAGATCTGAAATTCTCAAGGATTTTCTCTCTGAATATTTTTTTGTCTTCAGCTTGTGCTGCCCTTTCACTAAATTTTATAGAACATTTTCAGATTTTGTGGGAACGTTGTCATCTTTTTATAGCAGATGGACTGTGTCTAAACAAGGCTGGAGTGAAACTTTTCACATCCAACTTATTTTACTTCACCAGTCACACTGCTATCAGTCCTGATAGAGACAAAGAACAACATGTACCATCGGAAAACAAAACAACAAGGAAAGAACATGGAGTCCATGAGCTTCCTGTACTGGGAGCTGATGTACAACAGGAATGTATGGGCTGGTAGTTCCCAGTTCCCAGGGGGACTAGTGATATGGGGGACCGGAAGTGTGTGTTGTGTTAACAATGGTTCCGAGAGATAGAATAAAAGGAGTGGACTAAGAAACAGGAACGCTGCCTGTCTCTTATTTATAAATGCCTGAGCACGGCATAGCACATGGTGTCAGAAGTGCACTGAATCCCGTCTTGTCGGACGTTCGGAGGACATTTATTTCCCTGTCGGGGTGTGTAAATACCCACGGAGTGCAAGGCACGTATGTCCTGGTTGGAGCTAAGCTAATGCTACGCACCTGCTGTTAGAGACTGAGAGCGGTGGAGAGCAAGCTACCGGGACGGAACGGGGCAGAAGAGAAATAATACAAGGTAGGATGATGGATTCCCTTTTTTCCATAAACCCACCGGAGAACTTTGATTTCACGGACTTTTCAAAGTGGACAAACTGGATTCGCCGGTTTGAGAGATTCCGAGTGGCAGCCGGTCTGGACAGTAGAGATGAACAATACCAAGTGAACTCGTTAGTATACACTATGGGAGATAAAGTTGATGCTATTTTGGCCACGTTGGGACTGAGTTCTGATGACTGAAGGAAATACAATTCTGTGAAGGAAGCATTTGACAAATATTTCATCTGCAAATGCAACGTCATCTATGAAGGAGCTCGTTTCAATAGGAGGAGCCGAGAGCCGGGAGAATCAGCTGAATCCTTCATTTCTGCAGTTTATAAGCTACCAGAATACTGTAAATATGGCCCACTGCAGGATGAAGTGATCCGAGACAGGTGAGTGGTTGGCATAAAGCATCATGGCCTGTCAGAAAAATTACAGTTGGACAGTGAATTGACCCTAGAAAAGGCAGTAACTGCAATCAGGCAACATGAAATTAAAAAAAAACAGCAACCCATAGTGCGAGAAATAAATACTACTGAGAATGGTGCAAATGTGGACTTTTTGAAATATAAGAAAAAGTTTCATAGGGGAGACCAAACAGGGAAAATGTCCTACAAAAAGGGTCCAAAGGACTTTCAGAAGGATCAAAGAAACTGTGGTCGGCGTGGGAAAACACCAGCGCATTCCCTTAACAACTGTGCAGCACGAGATGCTGAATGCAGAAAATGTCATAAGAAGGGACATTTTGCAGCAACTTGCAGATCAGGCAGAGTGGGAGCAGTCTTCGAGGATGTAGAGAGGGACACTCTTTTCCTGGGTGCAGTGTCCACTTGAAATAAAATTTATTCGTGGAAAAAGACACTGAGATTAAATGGACAGGATGTTACTTTCAAGCTTGACACAGGGGCAGATGTGACAGTCATACCCGCTACCACCTATTCGAAAGAACAGCATGGTCCTCTCACTAAAGCAGCCATTCCATTGTGTGGGCCCAGCAATGAACCTTTGAAGGTGAAAGGTCAGTTCAATGGGGTCATGGAATATAAAGGCAGGACAACAGCCCAACCTGTATATGTGGTACAGAGATTAAGTACTCCTCTGCTGGGGTTTCCAACAATCTCTGACCTGCAGCTGATGCATTTGATTGACAGTGTTAAGGAAATGGAGGCTGACATGAAAAAGCAATATCCCAAAGTGTTTACAAAACTGGGGCAATATAAAATTAAACTGCAAAATGATGCTAAACCGTACACACTGTCGCTACCACGCCATGTACCTCTGCCATGGAATGACAAATTTAAGGCGGAGCTCCAAAGAATGGAGGACGGGGGTAATTATTCCAATGGAAGAAGCTACGGATTGGTGTGCTGGAATGGTTGTAGCTCCAAAGCCAGGGGGAAAAATCAGAATCTGTTCCGATATGACCCATTTAAATGAGTTCATCTGTTGGGAAAGACACATTTTGCCTGCAGTCGATGAAACACTGGCTAAGCTTGCAGGGGCTACTGTCTTCACAAAGCTGGATGCGACTGCAGGATTCTGGCAGATACCTCTACACCCTGAATCAGTCCCGGTCACAACGTTTATAACACCTTTTGGGAGGTATTGTTATAAGAGACTGCCGTTTGGGATATCGTCAGCACCTGAACACTTTCAAAAGCGACTGATGCAAATGTTGACAGAGCTAGAAGGAACTGTGTGTCATGTTGATGATATTCTTGTTTTTGGAGCAACACGAGAGCAGCATGACCACAGACTGCACAAAGTGTTGGAGCGGCTCCAAGAAGAGGGTCTGACGCTCAATAATGAGAAGTGCCAGTTTGTGGTTAACGAGGTGATGTTCCTGGGCCACGTAGAGAGCGCTCAGGGCATTCAGGCTGATCCAGGTAAAATTAAGGCAATCACTAAGATGCCTAAGCCTGAGAATGCTGCCGAAAAGGCTGGTGGGCATGGTTAATTACGTGGGAAAGTTCTCTCCACGCATAGCAGAGCTGACATAGCCAGACACTACATGGGTGTGGAGGAGCGCTCAGCAGAAAGCGTTAGACGAGCTGTGGAAGGAACTGAGCTCACCCACGATTTTGGCACAGTACTGCCTGAAAAGTGACACAGTGGTTGCAGCAGATGCTTCTTCCTTTGGGTTGAGAGGAGTTTTGTCACAGAAGCAGCCAAACGGTATATGGCGGCCTATCGCCTTTATCTCACGCAGCCTGACGGACACAGAACGCAGATACGCTCAGACTGAAAAGGAAGCGCTTCCGTTGGCATGGGTGTGTGAGCGTTTCCAGTCTTACCTGGTTGGAATGAAATTTCTCATACAGACTGATCACAAGGCACTCATTTCCCTGCTAGGGAGCAGGGCGTTGGATGACTTACCTCCACGTATACTGACGTTCAGGTTACGACTGCTTCGTTTCAATTATGAGATTGAGCATGTGCCTGGAAAGAAGCTGATCACAGCAGATGCATTGTACAGGGCACCAATCCAGGATGAGCCCACACCTGAAGAAATGCAGAGAGAGCAGGACGTGTGTGCATCTGTCGACCTGGTGATGAAGCACTTACCTGCGTCGGAGTAAAGGCTGACACAGATCAGAAATGCACAGGATCTAGATGATGTCTGCATGAGACTGAAGAACATGGTGCAAGCCGGCTGGCCATCGAGCAGAAAATCCCTTCCAGTTAATCTTCAGCCATACTGGCAGTATCACCAGGACCTGCTACTGGCAGATGGATTGCTTCTGAGAGGTGAGGGAATTGTTATACCTGAATCAATGCAAGAGAACATGCTTGACAGACTTCATGAAGATCACCAGGGCATAACTAAGTGTGTAGCCAGAGCACAGCAGTCTGTGTGGTGGCCAGGTCTGACCAGACTAATTAAACAAAAGGTGGAGAACTATGAGATCTGTGCACGTGAGGCTGTCCAGGCACCTGAACCGCTAATGACAACACTGGTGCCGGACAGGCCATGGCAGCGTGTAGTGGCAGACCTTTTTCAGTGGAACATTGCCATGTACCTTGTGGTGAATGACTATTTCTCACGCTATATAGAGGTAGCCAACCTCACCTCCACTACAACTGCTCACGTGACAGCTAAAATGAAGTCGATTTTTGCACGTTTTGGGGTTCCAGAGATTGTCGTCACGAATATCGGTCCGCAGTTCTCGGCTGCAGAGTTTACAGACTTTGCTTGGGATTACGATTTCACTCACATCACTAGCAGTCCGCGCTATCCTCAAAGTAATGGGGAGGCCGAGAGGGCAGTCAGAACAGTGAAATCTCTCCTAAGAAAAGGGGAGGATCCACACAAGGCCCTCATGGCAACTCCACTTTCACATGGTTCATCCCCTGCTCAGCTGCTGATGGGACGAAACATCAGGACGCCTCTTCCCATCAGTCAGGACAAGCTGAGGCCAGGTTGGCCTGACCTCCAAGCTTTCCAACAAAAAGATCAAGATTTAAAGATGAAACAGGCCTTCTGGTTCAACAAAAGACACAAAGTACAGGTTAAACAAGAGCACAGACCAGGACAAAAAGTCTGGGTGAAAAACACAAAGGAAACAGGTACAGTGAGGGGTCCGACTCAAGCGCCGAGATCTTACAACAAGGACCTGCCTTCAGGAACTCTGAGGAGGAAACGATCTCACATCAAGGTCATTCCAGTGACTCCCACAATGACTTCACCGGGGCGGGTTGTAAGACCACTTAATAGTCTGAAAATGTAGGTAGAAAGCTGTAGTGTGTTTTCCAGGGCAGAATAAACCCTGCACAGCTTCGGCGACACAGGTCAAAGTCAAACAACTAAAAGAGGGGAGATGTACTCGGAGCTGATGTACAACAGGAATGTATTGGCTGGTAGTTTCCAGTTCCCAGGGGGACTAGTGATGTGGGGGACCGGAAGTGTGTGTTGTGTTAATAGTGGTTCCGAGAGATAGAATAAAAGGAGTGGACTAAGAAACAGAAATGCTGCCTGTCTCTTATTTATAAATGGCTGAGCACGGCATAGCACACTTCCAGCAAGAAATCTAAATAAAAATTGCCAAAATGAAGAGGTCAACTCACCCCCCATATCTCAGGACCCACCTGCTTCTCCCCAAAATTCACCTACTTCCACCTCATCCAGCTTCTCTCCTACCCCTGCCTTCTTGGATTTAACTGCCCAGATGAACGAGCTGGTTCTTGCTGATATCCCACCCTTTACCCCACCACGGTCCCATCTTCTCTCCCCTAAAGAACCAATCTGCACCACCCATCCCTCCTCGACGATACCAGGCCCAGGATCACTCTTCTCCTCAGACCAGCTGTGTTTGTATTAGAGCGATACAGGTCTGATGTGTGCTGGTCTGGACTGCAATAGCTCTATTTTTAGGAACATCCAGGAAAAGGGCCTTATGGAGTTAATGCAGCTTCTTTAAAGGAGACATATCATGCATTTAAGTCCTTCCTTTTTTTTTTACATATAAATCATACAGTTGTGGTCTATATAAAGCGGAACTGCAATGCTTGGGTCTGAATTCCTCATTATTATAGCTCCACCCCTTTTCTACCCCTTTTCTGATGTGCTTCTGAGAGCAACTTGTTTTGGTGCGGTCTCTTTAAATGCAAATGAGACACTTCATACCCCGCCCCCTCTCCAGGTTGCAGAGGTGACACTCTGTTCAACTCCACCCTGCTCGGCCATTTTTGTAGTTTGATAGAAGAGATACGATTATTTAGCGGCACAGAAAATATTTATTCACACGTTATTTACAAAATGTCAACAACAGAAGACTTGTCCATCCAGCCTTACATGTTTGAGCCAGAGTCGGACCCGGCGGAGCGAGATGAAAATGAAGATGATGAACCTGCAGAACCCTAACAAGTGAGCTAACACAAGCACCGCGCTAGCGCCAAGCTAGCGCGGTGGAAGAGACCTACCATTCCAGTTTTAGAACTAGACCACTGCCATACCTTGCTACCTCACAAAGGTCTATATGTATGGCTGAATATCAAGTTCCCTGGCCAAATAATCATCAAAGTGGACTTTTGGCAGGAAAGGCTTCACGAGCTCCCTGAATGTATTTGATACTCTGTTGAAGGCCTCAAGCATGGCCTCTGTCATCTGGATGATTAGTTGGAGGACTTCGGTGGAAGATATGGCATGTACTCCTCAGTCTCCGGGGGTGTGACACCAGCACTTTATTTGCTGGAGAGTTAAGCATATTGTTTAACTCAGTGAGTGCCATTGACGTCTATAGACGTTGATGTCTATAGACGTCAATTGTGTTTTTTGGCTGGGGTTGCTAGGAGACAGTGTGACAAAGCTCTCTGGTGAATATCTAACTTGGACAATTATGTAGTGACCAACTGGTGACATGTAGGCAACAGCAGCGCACCTTTGGATGAGAGATCACCCGTTATGGGCAGAGCTCAGAGGGAGAGGAACAAGATAACAAGACAGAAAAAATGGTGCTACGAGAGTTGATGCCGAAGTTCCCAGCAGCGCACACTCAACCAGAGCATGTGTGGAACCTGAGTGGAATATTGAGAGTGGGGCGATGGTGAGAGAAAACAATCAAAAAAACAAGAAAAACGGTGAGACTCGGCATATCTGGGAGAAGGAGGAGGTTACGTGCGTGGAGAAAGACGAGGGGAGAGACTTGGAGGATGGCCAAAATACAGTAAGAAATTCATTCAACTCTGACATAGATAGCAAAATAATAATAATGTTGCCATCAAAAGCCCAGTCTCAGTGTTGTTTTATAGAGGGAAACCAATGTTATAGCAAACAAATAATTGCTTCAAAGTCACTAATAACATTTTTTCAGAAAAATAATTTTTTCTCAGCTTTTTGTCACAAACTGGCGATTTGTGTGAAACTTGCCTCTATTCAGCTGCTGATTAAAGAAGAACGAAACAAGCTAGAAACAAAATTATTTTTTCGGATGAAATTATAGACTTCCAAATGTCATAGTACAAAATATTCTGTGGGTCTTTAAAAATGAGTCAAAATGCTCTAAACTGGCTCCGGCACTGAGGGGGTAGAAATTTTGAAAATGGCTGGCACTGAATGAGTTAAGAGCACAGCATGTATAGAGAAACTGATTACAATGAGATACCTTTCTGCAGTAAAACCCTCCAAAAGTTGCACACACCACCACTGCCTGATGTCGAAACATGTCCACCTGTAATACAATATTATTTGATTATATGGGTTAATAGAATATTAAGATATTGTAAACTTCTAATTAAGGGATACAATTGCTTGCTAAAAATGTATTCACATGTATTTAGATTTCAAAAGAAAATACCTCCGTAAAATCATTCTTCTTGTCCAATGCAGAATATATGGCATATGGAAGGAGAAAGGAAAAAATGGAAAGAAGAAATTTCTAAAAACAAATACCTTATTATTTACCATGAGCATCAACATCCCACAGTTGTTCCTCAGGCGTCAATGTGATTCAGTCTAAAAATAAATAAAAATAAGCTATGTTAAATGATCATATTTTGAGACAACTTCCCTGATTGTCATTTTTTTCATGGAATACAAAGCTTAAACTGACCACTGTCAAACAGCATTGCTTACATCACATTGTATTACCTCCTGATCTGACAAAAAAGATGACAGCCCACTGCTCCATTTCCACCCGAAATGTGAGATCGCTATAAAGAAAGTCCCAATTAGCTTCAAACAATGACTTTCAAAACGCAACTGAGCTTTAATAAGGAATTGCTCTGGTTCAAAAACGCATATGCACCCTGAGAGCATATCTCGAAAGTGTAATGAATAAGGACATAAGTCTATCCAGCCTATATAGTACAGCTTTTTTTTTATTTTTTTTTTTATCTCCCCCAAGTGAGCCCCGAAGGGGATGGGGGCGACCCGGCCTGGCCCACCAGCGTCTCAGGGAACCAGTACAGCTTTTTAACAATATATATATATATACTGTATATATATATATCAATATTTATATACATACAAACTGCATGAACCTGGGAGTAGAGGCAATTCCCAAATACCTTTCCAATGTATGGAACATCTGAACAGCAAAAAAAAAAAAAAGGAAGTAGAGTTTATAACAGAACCACCATACTTCCCAAAAACCCAGCCCTAGAAGCAGTAAACTGAATGTCCTGCTGTAGGCCAGGTGGAAACCTAAATTCTGTTTAAATGTCCTTTCATTTACACATGTGTGTTTTTATTTAATATATTTTGGACTATTCACCCAAAAGCATCCAGAGGAGCAATCCCTTTTCTCAGCACACTGAAATATTCATACATGGAGGAAAAACGATCACTGCTTCCAGACTTAGGTTTCTGCATTAATATTGGAAACCAGCATCCATATAGAAAACCTGAAGGCATCAATGTATCGCCAGTGGGGTCTCTGGAGTCAGAATAATACATGGTCCTCTCTCTTGGTTTTAGTACCTGAAAAAGACATGTTGGTTATGAAACCAATAGGGCTGCAGCTATCAATTCTTTTTGTAATCGATTACTTGAACACTTTATTAATCCTTTAATCGGACATTTTTTTTTTGCGTTTTTAAACAACCAAAACAAATAATGCATGACAAAAATGTGGCTGTAAAATGTAGCCTTTTAAAACGCACTATACACGTACATGTGTATAATGAGCGTCATGGAAATTTAAGGAGGCTTCGAGTCAGAGTTTTTTGCCTCGAGCAATTTCTGTAATCGAGTTAATCGAGGAACACAAATTGTTTCAGCCCAAGCATCCAATCAAACATATTGTAAATTTGGTGAGTCCTTTATAAAACATCTACCTACTGATTACTCCCTATAGTTTATTCTTTTATAGAGAGTGCTCTGAAGACTTACCTAACCACAGCACTGCAACCAACATGCTGTGAAATGTTATACCTCCTGCATGTTATAATCATTAAACATGCATATTACACAGGTATTTCAATTATTTGAAATCATGTTGCATTCATAATATTAATCCTCAGACTCATTAATGACAACAATCAAAGAGAAGTAATTAATAAAAGCGAAGCATGGATGAGAAATGTGTTTCCATTTGAAAATGATATACTTACAGACAAGGTCCAGTGTCCAGGCAAGGTACAGCCACAACCACAACAGTGGTAATGACTGCCCTTTCTGCAGTCCCAGTTCCATGTATACATTACAAAGTCTAAAAAAAATAGTGGAACCTAATTATTAATAAAATACATCGTCACATTTACTTACCACAATGAAAAAATCTGACCACTGTGCATTATCGCCATTTTAAGGCGACTTTGCATATGTCTCCACATTGGCATATTCTCCCTTGTAGTTGGGACAAAGGGGCAGTGGAGAACTGCACACGCCGGATTTTTTGGCCACAAGACAGAACTGATATGTGTACCTGCAAAACCAACAGTATTAATGATATTATGCGGTGTTATCTCTCATTCGTAAAGGACTTATCTAGTTTTTAGCGTATAGTCTTGATGGGAAACTTGGACCAGATGACCACTTGCTTTGCGATAATAATGGTGTTGCTAATCATACACTGTTAATAATTAAGCATAATGATCGTATCTTTGGTAATCTATACTATAATTCAAGGGAGGTCTGTGTGTGTGTGGATGTGTGGGTGTGTGGATGTGTGTGGAGCAAATATCTCCCCGATGCGAGTTCGACCTGAAACTTAGTCAACAGGTTCCAAATACCCCGAGTGTGTGTATCTATTATTTTGGAGTCATTTGGTCATTTCAAAATTTTTATTTTAATTTTATTTCACTTCTGGACGGCCCAGAAATGAAACCTAGTCAGCTTTTGACCTCAGGGTGTGAGGGGGCGCTAGCGCACCATCTATATCTATTTCACAGCACAGCTCACTTCCGGTGCATGCATGAGCTCCCGTGGACTTCTCTTTTCTCTTTTTAGGAAAAATACTTTTTTACTGTTCTTTATTTGGTGATGACATTTCGAAACGTTTATTTTCATGTTCGTTTAACCGTTCGCTATTTAGACCGGACAGAGCTCACCCGGAAGTTATTGACAGCAACTGCTGCTGTGTTGAAAGCTGCACATTTCTCAGCAGCATGCGTGTGTGAGAGAGAACCAACGGAGGAGATGAGAGTCCAAGGTAGAGAGTCTCACACACACACCGATCAGGTACGCTATCGATCACCGTCTAGGTGTGTGTGTGTGTGTGTGTGTGTGTGTGTGTGTGTGTGTGTGTGTGTGTGTGTGTGTGTGTGTGTGTGTGTGTGTGTGTGTGTGTGTGTGTGTGTGTGTGCGTAACGGACCACCATTTAGTCCGGTTACAGTCTGTGTCATGACACCTGTCCATTGGGTGGTAGTGACTGCAGTGTTGAGTCAGATCAGTAGCTTCACTCACGACACACCTGCCATTACACCTAACTACTGAAAATAGATAAGTTTAGTGAAAGGTAGGCAGGCACACACACACTAAACGACAACAAAAAATATGAAAATGACTCAAAATACACAAAACTAAATATTAATACAAAAATTACACAAAACACAACACAGAAAAATACACCAAACAACAACAAAAACCATGAAAATGACTCAAAATACACAAAACTAAATACTTATAATCCCACATGAATGCATACTTCCGATGGGCACTGTACATTACGGAAAAAACGAAAAAAATATAAAAAATGAGTTAAAGAAAAACAACACATATATCATGCGCATGTCTCATAGAATTAAACCAGGGAAATTGCACACGCTATTTTACTTTGCACCTGCAAATATGCCCCTTTATAATGCTACAACTCTTCTTAAGCTCCCATTATATGAATCCATACTTCCGACTGGCACTGTACTCGACTTAAAAAAACATACATTTACAGAAAAATACAACAAAAATATGAAAATGACTCAAAATACATAAAACTAAATATTAATACACAAAATTACTCCTGAATCACACTACAATAGCAACAAAAACAATAATTATACAAAAATACACATGACTCCAAAAAAACATACATTACAAAAAAAATAAAAATAAAAAAACAGCAAACATTTATGCACAAAAAGACAACAGAAAGATACACAAATACACATGACTCCAAAAAAACATACGTTACAGAAAAATACACCATACAAAAAAATATAAAAGTGATGAAGTCATGCAAATGAAAAAGAATTAAACCAGGAAAATTGCACCTACATTTTGCACCCGCAAATCAACCCCTTATGCTCCCACATTAATACATGCTTCCGACGGGCACTGTACTATTAACTTAAATTAATGGCGACGGGCATCCCCAGGTTTAGCCTCTTTGTGTGTGTGTGTGTGTGTGTGTGTGTGTGTGTGCGTGCGTGCGTGCGTGCGTGTCCAGCTGAATGGGAAAACCTGTAAAATCAGCCTGTTGTGTGTGTGAATGACTGAGGGTTTGGACAAAAAGGGAATTAATTATTTGTATTTGTTATTATTTTGCTCTGGATACTGTTATTTGTTCATATGTACTTGGTTAATTATAATTTAATGTGTTTTGTTTTCTTTATTTAGTATCGCTGGCCAGAGACCTGACCTGTGGATATATTGGGCTTATTTTATTTCTCTTTGTTTAGAACAGGACTAAACCATATTTTCCCTGGGGTATTTGATTCTTTTGTTTGAAAATAAGCCATTAGCGTGGAATGTCTTTTTAAAATGTGTGTTGCTTACTTTATTAGATTGTATTTTAACTGTGCTCCCTCTTCCTGCAGCTACTGGCAGCCATCTGTGGTGGTGTGTCCAGGGTGGTGACATCCCTTCATGTGCTGTGCAGTCCTGGTGTGGGTGTTTGAGCACTTCACCTCCCGTAGATGTGAGTGAGTCACTTTATTTTGATTTGATTTCATTGGACCCCCCTCTACCGGTGGCAGCCCCTCAATGATAATAAGCCTAGTTTAATTAATTTATTGTATTTCACGATCATTTGCACACTAGATTTTTTTTCATATCAATTAAGCCTAATGCATTATCAAATACCACAATGTAACGTTATTCCTTGTTTGTAAAGTAACTCTATTGTAAATACTACCAACACATACTGTAGCTAACTACAGTTGCTCAAAATTGCAATTAGTATTCTGAATACGTATCAGTAACTTTACTAGTTATTCCCAGTCCATACATTGCCTCTAATAACTATTAATTGAATAATGATCTAATTATTTTATTGTAGAACTGATACTTTGCACAAAAAATAAGGTTGACAATGAAAACATACAGCGTTAGCATTAAATGTCAACATCTTTAACAATATATTGTTTATAACAGCGTCCAGAAGGTTATTAACAATGATGGCACGACCTATCAAAATGTTAAATGTTACGGAGAGAGTTTAACAGTAAATGACAAATAATTAAAACAAATACATTTAATTTTCTAATCCACACTTTTCTAATCCACATGGTTTCAACTTTCGCTTTTACCAAAGTTGCGGAAGTGATGTCGTTCCTTCTTCTTCTTTAATGCTTTCCGGCAGGCTGTATGCTAGGCTGTGCAATGCTACCCCCATATCGGCGCTTTGCTGAAAGAAGCATGTGTTAACTGGGACATTGCTAATAAAGAACCAGCCCTGGTAATTGATAATGCCAGAAATATGATTCTAGCTGGCGTGGAAGCAGAGATGACCCCTCATCTTGCCTGCTTTGCTCACACATTAAATCTGGCCTCTCAGAAAGCCTTTCAAGTGGACACTGCTGCAAGGTTGCTGGGAAGAGTAAGGAGGGTAGTTGGAGTTTTGCACCGTAACATAAGAGGAAAAACAGCAGCAACTGGTGTTGCCCTCCCACAAGCAGATCATGATGTGTCCAGCTGCTGGAACCGTTCTCTGGACATGTTGGAGCACTTTTTGATGCAACAACCTGCAATTTTTACCACACTTCTGTCAAGAGAGCTCAGAAAAAGGGAGGAGATGAACACTCTTAAGGAGAATGACATCTGCAACGCACAATACAATCTCCTGCCTGGGGAACTCAAGATGGCGCCTGTGTCTGGAACGCCGCTTGGCTCTGCTCAGTTTTATTTGTTTTATAGTGATTTTAACGTCTGTCACAAGGACCATTGACTCACTGCTGGTGTATAATCATAAAGAATTGCTTAAAATAAAGGAAACGGTGCAATGGTGTACTATTCGTGATGCAAACAACAAGTCAGATTTATTCTACCTGGCCGGCCTTCCTGAGCACCTGCTGCGAGTGAATGCGTAAATGCCAAGGAGTGCGACCTGGACGGCTCGTGAAGCTGAATGTCTGGCTGTTTTTTTTCTCCCACCGCAATGGGGTCCTCGGATCTTCCACGGGATTACAGAAACTGCTTTCGTCGCTATGTATCGCGACGCAAACTCACTCCATTTGACACTTGGTTGGTGCCCATTATCAGACAATAGGAGGATCTCTGTGCGCTGCGTGCAGCCCTCACCGCTCTCCTTTTGGGGCTCTGGCGGTGTGTCCATGGCTAACCTCAGGACATGGCTAACGCGTGGAGGGCGGAACGTAGGTGGAAAAAAGATCATTTGGGGTTTCGCACCAGATTCTTAGAGAGCGCTGGAGAAATTATCAAAGTGCTGTTAAAGCTGAAAAAACTAAATATTTCTCAGACTTGATTTTAAATGATGTCAGTAAGCCTTGCGTTCTTTTTAAAATGATTGATTCTGTTTTTAATCCGAGTCTCTCCACTTCACTGGAGCTGACAATGGAAATTTGTGAAAAATTCCTCTCCTTTTTTAATGATAAGGTTGTTGCGATTAGGGTCAGCATATCTCCCTCTTCATTGTGACGTTCAATGTCCACTCAGTGCTCAGCTGTGTTTTGTCAGTTTGAGTGTGTGTCATTGTCTTTGCTCACAGGAATAGTTACCAAACTAAAACCCTCCTCCTGTCCCACAGACCCGGTCCCTCCTCACTTTTTTAAAGAGGTCTGGGACACTATTAGTTCTTCTGTCAGGGAGATCATCAACAGCAGCTTGACTTCTGGCATAGTGCCCTCCTTTTGTAAGAAAGCTGTTGTTGAGCCTTTGATTAAAAAACCTGGCGTTGACCCTGCAATCTCAGCAAACTTTCGCCCAATTTCCAAACTACTCAAACCTGTCCAAAATCTTAGGGAAATGCGTTTTTGCGCAGTTCCAACCTTTTTTAGATGAAAATGGCACTTTAGACCCGTTTCAGTCATGTTACAAATCATTGCATAGTACTTTTAAAGGTTTTTAATGACCTGTTTTTAATGACTGATTCTGGATGCTCTGCCATTTTAGTGCCTTTAGACCTGACAGCTGTTTTTGACGTAGTTGACCACCGCACAAGAGATCGCGTGGGTGTCAGGGGGACCGTGTTGGAATGGTTTAAGTCCTTCCTTTTTAAGTCCTCCACCTCTTCTTCTGCCTCACTTCAATGTAGAGTCCCCCAGGGATCTATCCTGGGACCCATTCTTTTTTCTTTGTACCTCCACCCAGTTGGAGAGTTTTTTAAGAAGCATGGCATGTCTTACCATTTCTACGCCGATGACTGTCAAATTTACATGCCTATTGCCAAGAATGACCACAGCCCGCCTACACCCATGCTTGACTGTTTATGTGACATCAAGACTTGGTTAGCCCAGAATTTTTTTAAATTGAATGAGGGAAAAACTGAAATGATGGTATTTGGATCAATTATCACTGACTTAGGATCAATCAAAAATAATTTGCATCCCAAAGTCAAGTCAACGGCCTTGGCATCACCATAGACAGAGTTTTTAAACTTGATTAAACAGATCAATGGCATTTTAAAATCGGGCTTTTACAATCTTCGTTTTTTATCAAAATGTAAGCCGTTTTTATCTTTTAATCTTTTCGAGCAAGTCGTACATGCTTTTATTTCAAGTCGTCTGGACTACTGCAACGCACTTTACTTGGACATCAGCCATAAAGCACTTTCCTGCTTGCAGTTAGTCCAGAATGCTGTAGCAAGACTTTTAGCAGGGACCAAAAAACGTCAACATATCACCCCAATCCTTGCGTCTTTGCACTAGCTCCGAAAAACTGTACTTGGCCAATAAAACATTTCTGAATCTGATTCTGTTAATTTTAGAATTGATTTTAAAATGTGGTTGTTTGTTTTTAAGTAGTAAATCGGAGACTTCATCCAAATTTACACTCCAGCGTGCGATCTGAGGTCTGAGGGCCAGCTCCAGCTCCAGCTTGAGATTCCTAAGACGAACCATAAAACCATGGGGGACAGAGCGTTTTGTGTTGCCAGCCCTAAGCTGTGGAACGCTCTGCCCCTCCACGTCCAAACAGCCCCCACCGTGGAGTGTTTTAAATCTCTTCTTAAGACCCACTTTTATTCTATGGCTTTTAGCACCATGTAAGTTGTGTGGTCCCCTGTCTTTTCATTTATTTTATTTTTCTTATTTATTTATGTATTTATTTGCGGGGTTGGATGGCGGGGCTGATGTTTGCCCTGTCAAACCCTCCAATTTTAAACACACCTCAACACATTACCTCCCGGAGGGTACGACTGCCGCCTCCACCCTCCGGAGCTAATGCACCACATACACATATATACACAAATGTTGGGTGGGGAGCACCTCTCCACCCCAAATCCCCCGTCTTCTAATTGCACTTCATACATTCACTAAACACACACAATCACACAGGGGCTAGGGAAGTGCCTCTTCATTGGGTAATGGAGAGGTAACATAACAGAGTGGTGGGTGGGTTCACACATTTTGGCCTGTCGGGTGTTGAAGGCTGGTGTAAAGCACAAATACATCAGGGTGGTGCGGTCGAGCGTGGCGGTGGGCCTTTGAGGGGCGTTGAGGGGTGTTGCTGGGTGCTCGCTTTGCGGGTTCTCTCCGGGCGATGTCAACCTTGCGGGTGGGTGCTAGCCCCATCCCCTAGGGGTCTTTGGGTGGTGGTCCCTGCGGTGTGTAGGCCCGGTGTGGCCTGGCTTGTAGGTGTGAGGGGTGGGCGCGCTGGGAAGGTGCTGGCGTCTGTACCAGGGTTGGGGTGGGGTTGCATGGCTCTTCGGGATAATGCTGTTTGCCGGGGGGTGACGCTCGCTGTTCCGGTGGTTGGGGGCACTGTCAATCGCCTGGTGGGTCTGTCTTGCTGTCTGCGGGCCGATGGGTGGGTTCAAGCTCCCTTGGCTGGGGGCTGCTGCACCACACCGGGTATATGTATGTCAATTATGTTTTTCAACGGGGGTTGCTAGGAGACAGTGTGGCGGAGCTCTCCCACTCGTACTGTGATGAAGAGACCAACTGGTGCCATGTAGGTAGCAGCAGTGCACCTTTGGCTGAGAGATTTGCCGCGATGGGCATATATAGCTCAAGCAGAGCATGTGTCAACTTAAGTAAATGATTGAGAGTGTCGCAATTGTGAGAGAAGACGATTAACAACCCGGGCCAAGCGGTGAGACTCGGCATGTCGGGGAGGAGGAGAGAGTTGTGGGTGTGTGTACTGAGATGGGTGGAGACTTGGAGGAAGGCCAACATATTGTAAGGGAACCATACAACTTTGACCCAGATCAGAATAATAATAATTTTGCTCCATGTTGTTCAGATGTTTAAGGTGTCACTAAAGCAAAAAACATTACCCCCATAGTCACTGTTCTGCTTGACAGCTTTTTTCTTTTTCTTTTTTTTTTTTTTTTTACAAAAAGCCTGTTTTCTCAGCTTTTTGGTCAGAAACTGGCGTTTCGTGTGAAACCTACCTATATTATACTGCTGATTACGGACAAACAAGCTAGAAACAAACACATTTTACTGATGAACGTAAAGAGTCTATTTTTTCAGAATCTGGTTTCACATTTTACATAGTCATAGTACAAAATATTATGTGGGTCTTAAAAGGTCAGTCAAAATGCTCTAAAATGGCAGTGAGGGGATATCTGTTCTGAAAATGGCTGTCAGCCAATGGAATAATTAAATAACTAAATGGCTTCCTCTGGTTCATTGTGACTGATGGAAAAACCAATGAAATTCTATTTTATTTTGGAGTCACAATTAGGCTAACAACAATAGAGTCTCTTGCCCTGAGGTTGAGTCCCTGTTGGCTTTAACAAAACTCACTCAGGATCTTTATTTGTTTCTTGCAGAAGATCAAGTTTATCTAATCATCATCAATATTCCAGGTTTGTGGATTATTGGGTGATTGAACATAATGTCAATTAATACTCTTTTTTTTCAATACCTCAGGATTCTGCAGTCCAGTGGCAAAATCCAGTGAAATATCTATTGTGGTATAAGACTAAACCCTAAGTTTGTTCTGAAAATAGTAATTCATTTCTTGGAACTGATTTCGTTAGCAGTTGCAATATTCAGGTGTCTTGATCCTTTATACATTGCAGATCATTGCAATATATATATATACTGTATATATTACATAATGAAGGACTACAACTCAAACATTGCTCATTACTTCCAAATATGGCCATAGCTATAGCAAGCCAAACTTAAATAGGTCCCTCAAAGGTCATAGTCAATACGCTGAGAGGTTTGAAGCTCCAAGACAGGCGCTTGTTTCTGTAAAGCGTGTCAGTCATCAAAATATTTTCAGGGATAACCTATCCTAGGAGTACAAACAGGCAGTCCTATTCAGGAAAGGCATTTAACTTGTGGTTTCTATTACACCATTGGGTCAAGCAACTTGCTGCATCCAAGCCGTTTTTACGCTGAATTGTCTTCTCCTAAAAACACCCACACACTGGTTTGAAGCAATAAACAGTAAAAAAAAAAAAAAATAAATTATAAAATAAAAAACCTTCACAACAGCAAATGTGATTTGGGTTTTGTGCTGAGGGACCTCCCTTCAGGCACCTGACAGTCACTGAAGCTGAACAAGCAGGAAGTGGGTTAGAAACATGGTCAGCTCATTCAAACATTCAGCAAAACACACTCACACACACACACACACACACACACACACATACATTGTGAATTTCTCTCTGTGTGCAAATCACAATGTGTGTCTGTGTCTGTGTGTGGTGGACGTGATTTGTAAACGGTGTGTGTTTTTTAACTTTGTAAAAGCACTTTGAGCTGCATTCTTTGTATGAAAAGCACTTTTTATGGATAAAGATTGACTGATGATTAAAAATTCATTTTGTAAGTATATTTTTGCTTCATTTAGTCAAAAATCTATACTAACCTTTGAGCATATTGCAATTCATAATAAAAGTTTAATGGCGGACTGTTCCTGCTGGAAAAGGACAAAGGCACAGCGGTTACACGGCAAAGCAAGCCAAAAAGAAAGACTGATGTGGTTAAGGTACACACATATTTGGGAGGAACGGGCTCCATGGAGGTCCACGTGAACTCAAAGCAGACATTATTGACCAAAAGCTATTTGTGCCACATACTGGTGTCAGAGGGAGACACATAACAGATGGAATACATTATTCATTCCATCTTCTCCACCTTGGACATGCTGGAGAGAACATGCACAATTCATTTGCAGTGTGGACATGGAGTGGTGTGGGTCTGCTCTGACTGGCAGCAAGTATCACTGCAGCTGCTTGTGAGAGCTTTATTTTATTTATTTGACTGGAACAATGCAATTCGACATAGATACAAAACTTCTGTCCCTGGTTGGGCCTTTTTATACCACAGTGAAATGCACTCAAAACAATCAGAATCAGAATTTCTTTATTCATTCCAGGGGGAAATTACTCTCATTACAGCTGCTCAAGAAAATATTACAAATTTAAAAAAAACTAAATGTTAAACAAAGAAGAAAGAAAGAATACACGTTAAAAAGTGCATAATTAGATACACACACATTACAATAGTAAAAAAAATTAAATGAGATAAATAATAATAATAATAATAATAATAATAATAATAATAATAATAATAATATTAATACAAATATTCAAATATAATACAGATATTTACAACAATGAAAGCTGTGAGGTTACAGTGAGTAATTGTAAAGCTTAATTGCCACAGGCAGGAATGATTTCCTGTAGTGTTCTGTGGAGCACCGTGGTTGGATCAGCCTGGTGCTGAAGGTGCTGAAGGTGCTGAAGGTGCTTCTGTGACTGACCAGCACATCATAGAGTGGGTGGGACTTATTGACCAAGATGGCCTTCACCTTGGACAGGGTTTTACCCCCACAATAAATCTTATCCACCCACAATACAAAGATTATAAAACATTCTCACACACACACACACACACACACACAGCTATTTACAAATGGGTACAATTTTGGTTTGTGGTGGGAGACGGACTCATGGCAGTGACTGAAGGAACTACACAGTGATACGTGCTTTTATGTCAGAGTTTCCAATCACACAAGATAAAGTCCCTAAATTTATTACAAGTCACTATTGAGAAAAAAGGAGCTCAGAGCTCGACATTAAGTTGTGCTCGTTCACAAGATTACCGGTGAATTCATAAGGGGGGGGGGGTTGATTCTATACAAGTCTCACAATTCTACATACTGCAGCTTTAACTATGCTGTCCATGTTTTGATTTCCAAAAAAGAGGATACTTGGCTGTTAGAATTATCTGCAAGGTTTGACATTTCATTTTTTTTTAACCGAAACACATTAATCTTTCCTGCAAGATATATTCTCCTGGTGTTCACAAACACCATAATCCATCTTGGTTTGAACCGAACCGGTTCAAACCAATCATGAGGAAGTGTTGTGGTTTAGGGTGGGATATACGAGTGTGACCAAGGCAGAAGCGTCGAAGCAAAACTGGCGCATGAGCAGTTGCAGGGAGAGAACTGGCCTACCGCTATTAGCATGGCTCCGAATCAAAACAGAAAGATGTCCACGCAGGAGGATGAACTTGTGGAAGCTGCTATAAACTCAGTCTTAGAAGAATCCAGCATTTCCTTTTTGAAAAGAAACAGCGTGAGGCACTTTGTGCATTTTTGGATGGTAAAGACGTATGTTTTCACCAGCGGAGCGTTGTTATTGTTGTAGCCATAGCAGTGTCTCTGCCATGTGATTGGCTAAAACAAATCATGGTGAACTGGCGCTTCGCCCAATCAGCATTCTGTTCATGTCCCTCCCTGGTTCCGAAAAGATTTGCCTGACCCAGATCGATGTGGAGAACTCGAGTTAGCGGGAGGGCTACACATCATTCTGGCTCTTGCCAGGTTCCATTCTCATAATAACAAAGACTAACGTTCATTGACCCGCGACGTCAGGGCAGTCTCAAAATTCACCACACACATTTCTCTCACAAATGTGCAGAAGTTTCACAGCACATAGCAGTTTGTAAATGCACATTCAAGCAATTGGTGGATTTATATTACAAGTGTGCCTCAAAATAATATTTGTGAAGTAGAGCGTGTGCATTTCAGAATTTATTTTACAAGTTTGCATAAAATATATATTTGCGAAACAGATTGTGTGCATTTGTGAAAGTGGGCTTTTCAAGCACAAAAACCTGCCTATTCGGGCGGATCGATTCGTAGCTCGTCATCTTTCCTTCACTGAAGGAAACTAAAAACTGAGGATGATGCAGCTGATTCACTGACTGTCACAGGACCTAACCCTGTCTCCACTCCTACCCACAGTGTACACTGTAAAAAAAATCTGTAAAATTTACGGGTAAAAACTGTGAAACCATGACAGTAAAAAACTGTAAATATAAATAATGGGTTTTTACTGTTTATATAACATTAAAATCATAGTAAACTCGTTAATCATGAAAAAACTGTAATGATTACATTTTTTCTCTTTAAAATATACATTCCCTCTCTCTTGCACCGTTTTTTAACTGAAAAAAATACGTATAACATATTGCACTCGAGTACTGTATTTTGCAATTATTTTTTAATTACAGCTAAAAGTCAATGTGAAAGTGCAACAAGACACAACAGTAAAAAATATGCAATTACTATTAATATATATTAACTTTAAATAATATCGATTATATATTATTAAAACTAATTTAGTGATTTTAAAGAAAAGTCATATTGAATTTAAAAACCTCTTTTTCAAAGGAGTCCTGCGGTTCAGCAACCGACACAGTCAGCCTCCCGCGTATGCGCTGATTGTGATTACAGCGCGAGTGAGTGGAGTCGGCTGGAGTGACCCGTTCCCGTTGGACATGGACATGGACATCACATCCTGACGCTGCAGTTTAAAGTCCATGGTTGTAACCGAGAGCTTCTTCACCTGCCGTCTTGAGTTTCTTGGTGAGTAACTCAGTACACATCTTTGAAGACGCTACACTGTAGTCCGTAAACCTTATGTAATGACATTTAGCTGCGCGTTTATGGGTATACAATTCTTATAACAGCCTGGGAAAGCCTATTAATTCAAGTTGGCATTGTTTTAGAAGATACATTTGTGTTCTTCTTTAGTCAGGAGTCATAAGAAAGCGTTTTGCACTACTCTGTAACACAGTGTAGGTTTTCCCGCCGAGCGCCAAGTTAAAGGCAAGGCATGGCAAATTTATTTGTATAGCGCATTTCATACTCAAGGCAACTCAATGTGCTTTACATGATAAAACATTCAATTGTTTAAAATCAATAAGAACATTTAAAATCTTCAGTAAAATCAATTAAAATCTTCAGTAAAATCAATTAAAATCATCAGTAAAATCAATTAAAATCATCAGTAAAATCATCATGACATCAACAACATGACAAAAAATCTCTCTCTCAATCATTTTCCCGCCGAGCGCCAAGCTAAAGCGGGGCCGTCTATGTGCTGAAGCCCGAAGCTAACCAGGTTGCTTATGTTTGAATGCCACGTTATAGGTTGACAAAATGTATTCTTGTAATATATGTGGAGAAAGCGTCCAGTCTGTGAAAGCATATGTGTTACACTGTATATTGCACCGCAATGAACCCCGACTTATTTTCAAATGTATTGGGACCAGTTGTAAGCAAGTGTTTTCTGGATATACAGCTTTAAAGTCACATTTCTATCGTCACCATAACAGGACGCCAACAACTACTCAGGATGTGACCTTAACGTCATTGAAATGCACTGTATCTCTTTGTGAACGACAGTGTGAGGGAGCCAAACATTTGGTTGCTCATTTAAAGGAGCACATAGCAGAAGGGCGCCATGTTGCCTGCCCAGTGAGAGAATGCCAAAGTGTGTTCAGTGCTAAACCGTCATTTACCTCTCATATGTCCAGAAAGCACAGAGACTGGTCAGAAAATGTGATTTTTACATCCATTCAGGAAGCACAGTGTGACGTTCCTACTACAAGTGTTGACACACAGGTAGCTGCCAGTTTGTCAGATACTGAAGACAGTGTTGGCGACACGTCTAATTTCCAAGCCCTATATTTCAAAAACATTTGCATGTTTTACATGAAACTACAGGGACAGCATCTACTTCCTGTGTCTACCATTCAAAACATCATTGAAGAAATTCAGAATATACATGAGTTGGGACAGACATATACTTTAAATCAACTTAACTCACGTTTAAAAGAGATGTCTGTTTCAAATGAAGACATTGCAAAGATAAATGACACATTAAAACAATCTGATTTGTTTGCAGCGTGTCACACTGGACCCATGCGAACACCTTACTCCAGAGCTCAGTGTTTTAAAAACATGTTCAATTATGTGGAGCCAAAAAAAGTGTTATTGGGCAGAGATGAGAATAGAACAGAGCGGTCTGCCTATTATATTCCTGTTCTAAAAACATTAAAAGGTATGCTGGAGTCCAGTTTTTGGCAGGGCCTAATGTCAGTGGATCTCAATGATGTTCCCAAAACAGATGTTCTCACAGACAGTTGTGATGGTAAAGTGTACATGTCTAAGACATTTTATCAAGAAAACCCAAATTGTCTTAAGATCGTTTTATACCAGGATGCATTCGAAGCATAAAGTTTTGGCAGTTTACTTTTCTCTACTTAACATGGCTCCCCATGTACGATCAAATGTTGATCATATGCAGCTGGTTTTATTATGTAGAGATAAGGATTTTAAGGAATTTGGCCATGTCAAGGTTTTTAATGAGCTCCTTAATGATCTGAAACAACTGGAGGAAAATGGGATAGCAATGGATGATGGAAATGTGGTCAAGGGAGCTCTCTACTGTATTGCTGGAGACAACTTGGGCTCCCACACCATTGGAGGATTTACAGAAAACTTTAGTACATCTGAGTACTTTTGCAGGTATTGTCTGATTTCTCGAACTGAATTTCAGGGTGCTGATCCTAACATCTGTGGACTGGAACGAACTCCAGCAATATACAAATCTGCCATTGAACAACTGGATCAAGAGAATGCTCCCCAAGTTCAAGGGATAAAGTTCAGGTCTGTATTTAATACTCTCCAACATTTTGACATTTGCTCACCAGGATTGCCCACTTGTCTCGGCCATGACATTTTTGAGAGTGTCCTTTCATATGATGTTGCTCTTTTTCTCAAATACTTCATCATCAAAAAGAAATGGTTTACCTATATAACTTTAAACAGGCAAATCAAACAGTTAAAATACAAAGCAACAGATGCTTGCTCCAAACCATGTGAGGTAAGTCCTCAAACACTAAAATTGAGTGGAAATGCAGTCCAAAACTGGAATTTTCTGAGACTTTTGCCGTTGATAATTGGAGAAAAGGTACAAGACAGCCAAGATCATGTGTGGCAGCTAATTTTACAGCTTAAGGACATTGTTGATCTGATTTGTGCTCAGCAAATTTCCAAAGCTCAAGTAGCCTATCTAGATGTTCTGATCCAAGAATATTTAGAGTCCAGAAAGACATTATTTCCCGATATAAAGCTGAGACCTAAACACCATTATTTGCGGCATTATCCTGGCCTGATCCTAAAATTTGGCCCACTCATCAAGCTGTGGACCATGCGTTTTGAGAGCAAACACAGTTATTTCAAACGATGTACAAGGCATCTGAAAAATTTCAAAAATCTGTGCTTGACTCTTTCAGAGAGGCATCAGATGTTTCACGCCTTTCTGTCCGCTGGGACGGTGAGTCCTCCAGCCTTGCAAACAAAAGATGGTTCGCCATTTTACCCAGACATTTATAGTGAGCAAGTTAAAGGCACAATCCTCCATTTTGGATTCACTGGAAGGAATACAAAAGTTCACTTTAATGTGCAGTATAATGGAATAACTTACAGAAAAGGACAATTACTTGTCAATAACATTGAGGATTCAGTGGAGTTTGGAGAAATCATGCTTATTCTCGTGAAAGATGATTTTGTACCACATTTTCTGCTGAGAGTGTATGAAGGTGAATTTCTTTCACACTACCACATGTACTCTGTAAAGGACACAGGAAGACTACAATGCAGACATGTCGGTGAACTGATTGACATTTTTCCCTTAACATATTACATACAAAATGAATGCAAGATTGTACCATTGAAGCACAGTCTCTTATCACACTAAATGTTTTATTTGGCTGTACCAGGGTCTAAACTTTCTTTTGTCTTCCAGATATGGCAGAGGTACAGATAACAAAGATAAGTGATGCTATAACAGAAGTGCTTCCGGATCTTCCGACTGAAGTAGTCAAGTCAGTAGAAGAAGCTTTGAAGGCACTTGGTGCAACAACAGCAGATGACTTCCAATACATTACAGAGACAGACTTTCTGCCTGTTTTAAAACCCATACAAGCCAGAAGACTGTTAGCCGCCTGGGCCCAGAAGAGTAAGCATGTGTTACCCCAACAATGAACAATTTTGATGTAATATGAAGTCATGGAAATCCCTATGTAATTAATTGGATGTAATATTCAGATAACAAAAAAGTAGAGTGCTGGCAATAAAATCTTGATTTATAGCTGGGTAACCCCCCCACCCCACACACACACACACACACACACCATGATATTGAAGAATACTTTTTGATAATGAAAGTTTTGTTTAGAATTATATGTAAAAAAAAGAATTATAGAATTGGTAAACACAATAATTTTTAATATATTATGCATCCCTACAATTGTTTTTGGTCAAAACTTGTAATAACCAAATGTTTTTGCTCATACAGACTCAACCACTCCTTCTCAATCCCCAGCATGCTCCTCTCCAATACCTGTCCTATCCACTTCGTCGTCATCTCCTAGCTCTCGCTCACCAGCTACATCACCACCGTCAGGAAGCTGTTATCCAGTTGTACCAAACTGGGTAGACAATTTTCAGATTCCATGGCAGAAGCTCCCTGAGGACTTGGTACAAATTTTAGAAAGAGAGAAAAGGCCAAGTCCACGTTTACGCAGAGAAATGATTAGGATTGTGGTCTCCGAGATGATGAAGATATGCAAGAATCCAACCAAACGCCATACAACAGAGATTGCCAGAAGGATGGTGGCCAAGTATCCAAAGTCTCTTAAAGATGTAATCGAAGGGGATGTTATTGGACTTGGATACCATTCGTTGGTAAAGCAACTCCAGTCAAGAGTTGAAAACGTCAAACGACCTGACACCCCGAGGATTACAAAACGCAAAGCACCATCAGATGATGACACTGATGAAATATCCGCAGAACAAAGAGCAAGTGTTCAAGATATGTATGGCTGTATAAACTGGGAGCTGAAATATCTGCCCCTCCCTGAGACTGTGGAGAGTCAGCTACAGAAAAAAGAACAAATGAAGGAGATGTTTAAAGAACTAAACTACAATCCTGACATGGCGGAAGCATTAATCAAATCCACCTACTTCACACAGCGTAAAGAGATCAATAAAGGTGCAAGTATCAAGCAATTATCCCAGGAATGGCCATTTTTGTTTGAGAAAGTTGGTATGGCAGCACACTTCCAGGACCTTACTGGTATTAATTTGATCGAGTCCTTCCTCACTAATGTGGATAAAAAAGGGTCACGCCTCTTAAACTTCTTCAAATGTGTTGATGCACATAAACAAAAAAAAGTTCTGGATGGAATTTTAAAACTGCAAACTGAAAACGTTAAGTCTACTGGGTGCTCAGGGGAAATAATACAGATGGTGCTTCTTTTACTTGCCCATTTTGATGAGAAGGAAGAGCATCTGTTTCATTTCGTGGAGAAGACGAGTCTTGCTGAGGAGATTCAGATGGAGAACGTGCCACCAACACCCTGCCTTATTGTCTGTGGTAGGTTACACCAACAAACCTATATACTCATTGTTGAGTTTGTAGTGCATAGTGTTTTAGGATGTGATTTGGGACACACCCGATATTACTTATTTAAATGTCCAACCCGAAATCCCCTTTAAAGTATATTCTCTTCATTTCTTTATTCTTAGGTTCCTCCTGCTTTGCTGCTGAAACGTATATGTTGAGCATAGACCGAGAGATTGTCAACAACTACATCACTTCCTTCACATATGCCATCTGCTTGATGTTTGGAAGTTACTACTGCTTCAACATACACTACCCAGTGGAACTACGGTCAACACTGGAGTTCCTCCAACGGTAAAATGCATTTTTGTTATACGCCCAGAAATTGCAAAGCATTTGAGTTTATGTTTGTTTGTTTTTGTTTTCAAGGTGCTTCTTTTCAATAAATCCTGAGAAAGGCACCAAGGTGGAATGGAAAAAAAAAAAGTGTTTGCAGTCAATCCTCGGGTGTTAACACAAATAACCGACCTCGCTGACCATGAGTGGACCTACCAGTGAAGAGGTCAGTGAAAATAATGCAAAAATGATAAGTCTTCAGGGACTGAGGGCCTTCTAGATTACAAGGATTTTCAATCACTGGACTGGATTGTGTTACAGAGTAAAACTGCTTTTAACGGTGCACATTTTATTTGTGCTTTTACAGATCCATCAACCCAAGCTCCATCCTGGCATGCTCCTCAAGTGTTTTCTTCTTTCTCCTCATCCATCGGTACATCATTGTAAGACTTTGTTATTCACTGGCTCCAGTGATGATTGAAAGGTACACTTTCTGTTCAATAATGTGCAGCAGTTTTGTTGTTGTCTAACTTGTTTTAGACCTTGTTCGTGTTGAGCTTTCCTGCTCTGGTTATGCACTTTAAGCATGCTTGTTTCTGGGTGAAAATCTTGTTAAAAAAAGTTATTGAATTGACAGTGTAAAATTTTGAGTGAAAGTACATCTATAAGGTTCAGTGTTAAAATAACAAAACTGACAAAAATTGTTGCTTCAAACTGCTCATCTGCATTTTATTTTTGACTGATTGATCTGTAACTTTCTAGAGTTTTAGAAGTCTGTTAACGTTAGTTGTAAGGCCACATTTGTAAAAACAGTGGAGGATCCCTCTAAATGATGCATTTGTTTTAGCTTGATGTTACCCCTACTCAGGGATGATTTTTCTTTAATAATATGAACCACACTGTTATTGAGTGTTTCAGCATTTTTTTATGTTATGTTTGTCATTTAAATGACTCCAGGTCTGATATTTAAAATAAATTTTTTGATTGAGAATTGTTCCTACAAGTCATGATTGATTTGTGACATGTATCAATTCTGAAATTCTGTTTGTTTAGAACCTCAAAGATAAAAAATAAATAAAGAACAAGTATTAAAACATTTTAATTTGGTTTATTGTGGTTTTTACAAATTGATAGAAGGATACTGAGTTTAGAACTACCAGGTAGGAGGACTAGAGGAAGACCAAAGAGGAGGTTTATAGATGTGGTAAAAGAGAACATGAAGGTAGTTGGTGTCAGAGAAAAAGATACAGTAGACAGGTCTAGATGGAAGAAACTGATTTACTGTGGAGACCCCTGAAGGGAAAAGACCAAAGAAGAAGTGGTTTTTACAACAAAAAAAAATATTTTTTTGGGTCTTAATATTTTCACTTATTTCTTGTGATTTTTACAGAATAACTCTGTAATTTTCTAAATCTTTCCATTCAAAAACTGTCATATGTCATGGCAAAAAGCTTATTTTATACGGTATTTTCAGATACATTTTTAAGTAAAACTGTGTAAAATATATATTGATACACCTTGTTTTTTACAGCAACATATAGAATAAATAACATTTGGTAATCGTAAAAACAACAGCCATAATACATTTATTTTCTGTAAATGGAGAAAATATTATACCGTAATTTTACGGTATATTTTCGGCAACCGCAGCTGCCAGGAATTTACCGTAAAATCAACATTTTTTTTTTTTACAGTGTAGACAAACAGAAAAAAGGATGTTCATGCTTGTGAGGAGTCTGCTGCTGCTGCAAACATTGGACACTGCTGTTGAAAACCTAAAAAAAAAAGGAAGACAAGTTCCTACCTTGCTCCTTGTCCTAAATGGCTGCACACAGACCCATCTGTGGGCCGGAAAAAAGTCAAAGTGCAGTTGTTAAAAAATGGAAACAAACAACAGCCTGTTAAACTTGTCTCTGTGCTTAACACTTGTGCATTTGATGCTGTTCTTCAGAGCTTATGTTGCTCTTTTTGTGATAGCCATTCATTTGAAAACATTGTTATCAGCCACAAATGTGCCAAAAAGTTCCTCCAGCTGGTGAAAACCATTGTAACACAGGGTGTGACCCAATAGGTTTACCCACAGAGGGCAGAACTGCTGAGGGGAATGTTCAAAGCCATCCACCTGAAATCTGTCGCCCTCCAGATTGATGCCACATCACTGAACCACTGTAATTAAAAGAACCTTGAGGAATCTTTCAAGTGTTTATTTCACAAAACAATGTTCCTCACAGTACTATGATCTAAGCAAGTCATGAGTGAAGTTCCACTTGTGTCTACCCATATTGCTGTTCTGCAGACCTGTGGCATGTCTCATCTTGAGGCGGCTGTGGAATAGAAACTCAGACTTCCTGACTCTCTGTGCCTCAGGCAAAACAAAAAGCCCATCTCAGTGTCCCCCTGTATACAAAAGACTACATGAAATGTTCTGTGTTTAGGGAAGGTGACCCACAGCTACAGTCTAGGAGAACTTGTGTGGATTGCCACTGACCTTGGCAGCCATTCTTTCACAACTCCATCACAGAGAAATGCTTTACAGAGGGAAGTTCCCTCCAGGCTAGTGGTCCAAGGGAAGTCATTGCTTTCCATGGAGGCTTGACCCAGGATGCTCTTGGAGATTATGTGGCATATTGAAAGAGGGCTGCATCTGTCTGGCAGATGTACGATGATCTGGGAAGTGTAGTGAAAGCAGCAACAGAGAACACCGAGATGTGCTCGCATGCTGTGTTATATTCAAATGATTGTTTTTATTTTCAAATATGTTTATTAGTGTTTAATATTACAAAACAATTAACAAACTGGTTACGTTAACATTAACCAGAGAATATGAAAAACAAAGAAAAAACAACACTCACACCAAGTGAAGTTTGCACATACAACAATGTAACATAAGCAATAGTGAGAAAAAAATAAAAAATACGCTTCTATTTTTTTAAAATGTTCATGTAAGGTTCCCATAATTTTTTAAAGTGCCTTAGTTTTATTTTTGCAATAAGTTTCAATCTTTCTAGATCACTGGATTGTTGTCTTATTTTCTAGGTAACAATAGATGGATATGTTCTGTATTGCTCTTAAATGTTCCATTGTTACCGTTACATTAGGTTCTATTTGCACATAAAGTTACAAACTGGAGTCTTTTTCTTCATGCAGTCATCAACGTCAAATACATGCACATCTATATACAGTGCTTAATAAAATTGTTGGACCAAATTATATTTTGGTAATAAAATATTATTTAAGTTAAAGACATACTTGTCACCATTAGAGAAGCATAAAAATAATTTTGGTCATTTCTAATTCTGGTCATTTATGGCAGCTGGTGTAGCACGATTTGTAGGTGGTTGTGTGATAAATGTCTTAAGCTATTGCGTAGCTGTTAAGCTGACGTCTGCCACTGAAGGAGCTGTGCAGCACTGTCAGAGTGTCCTAAAGGGGGTGGTCAGGGTTGTATGTACAATTCTACAATATGTAGTTAACAATGATCAAAATATGTTTCATATCAAGCTTTACCACATTTTACCATTTAAAAAAAAGTAGATTAAGGTGTATACTGAAGGAAAAAAAACCTAGATTTGAGTGTATTTTACAGCTGATTTAGGACAGGTTATCATAAGAGATGCTAACAGAAAGCTAACACAAGAAGAAAGTGAACTTTAATTAGGTTATTTATTTCAATGGTTGTGATTAATTGTAATTGAACCTTAAGTAATTGAGAATGTAATTGTAAATGGCTTTTTGAGGATGAAAAATAATCAGAATTTAATTGTAATTTCTAAAAATGCTGGTCACTGTAATAGTTAGTGAATTGTAATTGAACATTTTATTGTAATTGACCCCAACCCTGCTCAATGAGTACTTAAACCTACCTTTTTAAAACAGCGATTCTCAAGTAAAGCGGGGTACACACAAATGTAATCAAGCAGTTTTTTGTCCCAATTTTCCCTCATTTGACCAAAGATGCGTATTTTATGTTTCATAAGATTATTTTATTAGATTGTTCTGTGTTAATAGAGAATTTGTCCCGATAATCAGCTCCGATACGGGTGAAGGACGACAATCAAAAAACTTTTACTTGTTCAATATTTACAACCACATCTCCCTGTGTGTGCCTGGGAAAGCTGACGACTCATGACCCCGTGATTTGTGATGTGGAACAGAATGTAGCCAAGATACGAGCTGACTGAGAAACTCAGAACACAACCATTTCACAGTCCCTGAGTTCAACTGAATTCAGCAGCAGCACATTGAAACATCTCAAACATGGCTGACCAGTGAAATATATATATTATTTTTACCAACTTTACCAAGCAGGACCTCAGACTTTAGGATAGACAGTAGTAGTAATGCTCAACATTATGTCACGTTAGATTGATGGTGGGTTACATACCAAATATACTCAATATATCGCAACTTGTTCCACGCAAGATGTATAACATAACTATATCGTGACCATCGAGTACACATTGCCACAGGGATTCTTTCACTCTCCTGCTGTCACAATTAAAATGAATTAATTTATTTAATTGCAATGATAAAACATGCATATCTGTTACATGTAGTGTTGACCTTTGACAGCATGTGCAGACAAGGTGAGGAAAACATGTTTTAAGGGTTTTTGGTAATTAAACATGCGTAGAAAAGGCCTACCATGTCATTATTTATTTTTACTCATGAAAGGCTTGTGAGTAAAGCATCCTGCTTTGAAATGAAAGGTTTTCGAAACTTAAATTGATTGTGATTTTTAATAATTTTCACTCAAATTTAAAAACATCTAATTTAAGTGTTTACTTAAATCACCTTACTGGTGCCATTTTATGCACCAAATGATTGAATTTTACATTCATATTGTGATTGACGGGAGAGATTAAAATATCGAGATATTTATTGTACATGATTTAGCCAAAACATATTGACATATTGGTTTTAAGCCATATCATGCAGCCATACGTTAGATCTCACAAGATTTTGGGCTTGGATAAAGATAGATGGTGAGACAGAATGGTTCTGTGTGTGGTGTGCTGAACATTAAAGGAGAACAAAGAATTCACTCTCTCATACAGTTTAAAGCTGCAGTGTGGAAATCTAATTTTCAGATTCCATCAGAACTGTTCCATGCCTGATTTTTAATCTTCATTCGTGGGGTCTGTAACAAATAAAAAAAAAAATCTCTTCATTCTCTGATGATAAATGAAAATATGGAGCAGTTAATACCTGAAAAAATACAGAATATCATTGCAGAACAACATGTAACCCAGCAGGAAATGCTGGTATTATTTATTTTGCAGGTATTACTATTTATTTTAATTAAGTGAATGATTTAGTTTGTTAAATAAGTTTTGGCATTATGCCTTGTTTTAGATGCTACGTGACTTGTCAGTCAAGTGTGTGCCCTTATCGGCTGAGTGCAGGAATACTGCGTTCTGATTGGTTGCCTTAGGTTAGGTCCCGCCCCTATCTGTAAGAAGTTGTGTCGGCAACGGGAGCGTAGCAGCAGCTGCAGAGCAGGCGTGTGTTATATCAGAGCGATTTTGACACAAAGTCAGTAAATATTAGAAGAAACTAAATGCTTTGTTAATCAGGAAACTGCCCAGTAAGAAGGAGAGAGACCCGAGGACCTTGTGCACCGTGACTTGGGTGATTTTTGAGGCGTCTTGTTGAGTTACTAAGTGCTTTTAGCGCAGTTAGCTCGTGAGCTAATCATAACTAGGCTGCGCCAAGGGGCGGATTCACTAAGATCTGAAATAAAGGGTGGTAAACCAGTTGTGCCCTTTGTCCTTTGGTGACACAGTTTCCTCCCCTGCTACGAGGAATTCATTAAGATTGCAGCAATGACTAGCACGCATGCAGAAGTGGTGAAGACCGCCCTATTTAAATGAGCGTTTTGCTCGTTCAATGGGGATAGGTGAGAAGTAGCACACAGTGACGCTAAATGTTAATCTGGAGGTAGATGGACTTCTCTCTCTGCAGCACAAACATTTAATAATGTAGAAAATGAAATAAAAAAATACAAATGTTTATTTTTTCAATGATTTTTTTCCCCTAATTTAATGTGGCTGCTCCGTCTGGTCCTGTAACGTTGCTCTGATCAGTCCATGAAAAACAGGCAGATTATGACAGAAACATCCTATTGATCTGCCATTGATGTGAGTTAATGCACCAACAGTCTGTCAATCAGTCAGCACCATTTGAAGATAGGGCTGCAACTAACGACTCTTTTAACAGTATTGCCGACTATTGAAACGATTAGTCAAATAATCGGATAATTATTAATTTTTTGTTAAATTTAGCATGAGGTTGCTTTAATTATGTGGCAAATGACAATAAGCACAAGAAAGATGGGTACTTCAATGAAAAATGCATCTTTTACTCAACTTTGCTGCTGATTGATTTTAATGTAATTGCTTCAGTCACTTGAGTGGCGTTCGGTGTGAAACGAAACGAAAGAAGGCTTGGGACGTAAGTGCGCCCTCGTTTATAAATAGTAAAAAAAAAAAAATTTGTACGCACTTCCTGGTTTTAATCGTACACCAGCTGAAGTGCGCATACCTAGGCACACTTTTATGAATGAGGCCCCTGGTTATGGGGGGAGTACTGGTTCCCTGCTTAGTCTAATAGTGTCTACCGTCACGCAACTCTCAATTTTCTGATTAATGCAAAAATGGTCATTTCTCATTCAGACTTTTTACTGATCATAAATAGAGAAAGGTATATTTAGCAGCAGCTGTAGTGGAAGAAGAAAACCAATTGTGGTGCTGTGCTGCAGCTATAGGTGCTTGACCTAAGCGCTCGCTTCCTCACTCTCTTCAGTTTTCACTGTGCTGCTGCAGACACTGTGTGGGTGTTTAGTAATGATTGTAAATAACATGTAAAATCACGCAGACAGACACAGCACATAACAGTCTTCCTATATATTCATGTAGTCTTGTCTTACATTTCAATATTCAATGTTTTTTCTTTGCCAGAGTGGCTTCACTGCTTGCATGTGATTCTGTTGTGTATATAGCATATGGTGTCAATGTCTCACTCTGTTGGAAATATTACTCATAGGGGGAAATTTACGAATTAAAGGTTGCTAAAACACTTACATACCTAAACACTTTGGTGGCACTATTTCCTTACCTGTTGTAGAGAATTTACATTTGATTGATTTTTTTTCACCTTGTCTGCACATGCTTGTATAAGGTCAACACGACATGTAGTGCAGTCTTTTTTACAACAGCTAAGCATGCTTTTTTAGTTGCAATTAAATAAATCAATTCATATTATTGCACAATTGTGACCATCGCCAGCCCCTAAGGAAGGATAAGAAAATCTTTATCAAAGGGAGAATATAAAAAGAGGGCAGTGTTACACCTTGGTGAGGAGGATAGGAAGAGGGAGTCAAGATAGGAAAATGGAAGGGGTGAGGAAGAGTTGATTATTTTAGGCGAAGTGTGCAATGTGATGTTACAGTTGTTCATATTGTGTTGTGGGCTGTAATCAGTTTAACCAGTCTGGTGACAGGTATGGATAAATTGAAGGGAAGGAGTGAGTGGTGAAACCTAAAACTAATATTTGGGATCAACATATCTAAGGTTAAGCCGAATACGAGCTTGTCCCACAGCCCAAGGCATGCCAGTGCGTCCACATCCACTTCTGCAATCCCAGATGCCGCACGAAGGTGCAGCCAGGTCTGGAGCAACAACAGGAGCCAAGGAGCCCCAGGCTATCCCCCCACAACCAAGCAGCCTCCCAGGGACCCCAGGCCGAGAGGCAGCAAACACCCCCACATGCACACCCGAGAAAGCCCCAAGTAGCCGATGACCCAGCGTACACCGCGGAGACCAGGAGACAATGCCGGCACCCATAGCCGCACCAGGAGAGGAGAGGTACCCCCACTCCTCGCAAGACCAAAATGTCACGCCACACGCCCCCCAACGTGAATTTGAAGAAGTTGAATTAGATCTGATTGTGACCTAGAGCAGCAGACGGACTTCCAGGTCTGCTTCACAAACCATTCAGTTATGTAGCACTAGTTAGCAGTTATTAATAATTCATAATAGCTCAGGGTGTGAATTATTGTCAAACTATCTACTTTTCTATAGCAAAACAATATTAATACATGAATTACAGACAAATAGTTTAAACATTTACTATCAACAAGTTCATATTTATACAAACAACACTACAGAGCGCTATGTTTCCTAAACTAAGGCTATTACTCGAGTACCATAAATGAAAAAAGAAAGATTTATGAAAGAAATAAAGATATTGTAGCAGATGCAGGAAGGAGGAAGCAAGAGTTATATTCTACAGTTTCTGTAGTAAAAATGGGTGCTGTGCTATTTGTGACAGCTCACAATCTCTGCACCTAACTTTATTTGGCTGTTATAATCTGTCTGTGCTCTAAGTAGTATCTTCATTTTTTAATTCACCAAAAAAACAAACAGGCTTACACGAACCAATCACTAGAACACAACCACCCAAATCGATCTGATTGGCTGCTGTAAATATGGAAAACCAATGACAAATGTTTAACAGGTAGCACGTGGCCAGACTTTCTTTGATTCTGTCTAGCGCAGGTAGACGTCACCCTATGGCGTTGTCTTCATTTATATTTTTCTTTGTGACATCACAGTGTTCAGTTTATTAGACTTTAACTTAACAAATTGTGCTCTCCAGAGAAGAGTCAGCATAAGGCAGTACTAAATGAACCACCCCACGCATCAAAATCTGCGAACCAACATTCAAAATAGGTAAATAAAATACATTCAACATTTCAAGATGATCCTACGACACCCAACAGCAGGGGTCCCCAATCCTGGTCCTCAAGGGCCACTATCCAGATGTTTCCCTCTTCCAACACACCTGATTGAAATGACCAGGATTGTTATCAGGCTTCTGCAGAGCTTGATGATGAGTTCATCATTTGAATCAGGTGTGTTGTATTGGGGACCCCTGCCCAACAGCATATAGTATGGAGGCATATAACTTTTGTGTGAGCGGGTGGGTCCACAACCTCCTCAGCAATAACGGCTATAATGTAAAAAACATGCAAAACATCTCAACGACGACGTTAGCCTGACAGTCAAGGATACATGGATACATATATGCTACTACTGAATAGTACTTTATGACATGCAGTGAAATAGCATTAGGGTGTTCGGCTTTATGTGCACAGTGTGCAGCAGGGGTGAAAGAAAGAAGGTAAATAATAGTAAATGAGCATTTAACGACAACCTAATGCTATATAAACATAGCCACAAAAACACAGTTAGCTCGCTAATATACCTCTGATCAAGCGGTCGCTCCTCAGGACCACAGATTCAGGTTTAAAATCCACTAAAATCCAATCTTCTGTACTCTATAAAATCTCTTTTCCTTTTCTCGGTAAGAAAGATTGGAGCAGCCGTAAAACTACACAAAATATGGACATTTTTTATTTATTTTGATTATTTCAGACGGCAGATTCTCAGGCTTCACTTCCTGTCCTTCATCTGAATTTAGCGCTCTCTCTTTGTCGCCATGCAGCAATGTGAGTGACGTCACATGAATCAACACAGCAGGCCATAGACATATACACATTCTATTGGCTGATCCTAACAACAGCTCTAGGGTACGTTTAATAGCACAAATGTAAAACAATTACACCACATTGTATTATATCGATGGAGCAGAGTCCCGCCCACTGTCAGTGAATGGACACAGTCAGTTGCGATAGCCAATCAGATATCCTTAATTAATTAAAAGCTCCCCCTGTAGTGGGAAGTGTGTGTGTGTGTGTGTGGGGCAGGTCACTGCCCGCAAAGGCCTCCCCATGACACCAACACTGCTCCAGACAGAAGCCTCCGTTGGCCGACAGCTGTGAGCTGAGCGACTATAAAAAGCCCAACCAAGTCCAGAACCGGACACATCAGACACACTCGGTGGTCCCAAGCAGTGCTGCCCCGTACGGACTCTGCTCATGGTCTGCGAAAGAGCACCAAGTCTCTTTTTATCAAAACGCAAGGTATTCTGGAACTCCAAATTCTAATTAGGCTTAAAGTAACGACAGTCACATATTCATTCCCACTTTGATCTCACGACAGAAGCACACATACTGACCGCATAATAGACGTGTGACGTATGCATACTAAATTAGGTGCATGCGCACGCAGGCTAGGTGCAAAACAATCAGAGAACTATATTGTACTAGCATCGGCACGGGATCGAAACACTTTTGTTTTCGTATAAAAACAACACAATGCCATCGTGTTGCGTTGTTGATCACACGAATAGGAGTATCAACAATCCAGGACTTCAATTTTACAACATACCGGCTGGTGGGCACCCTTTGCAGAACAATAGATGAGACTTAACAGAGGCTGACAGCTGGCGTATTTGACACACACACACACACACACACACACACACGATCGTGTCAACGTAATCACTGCTGAGGCGATGGTGCACAGGAGCGGACTGAGTGCTGTCTCAGTCTGAATCCAGTAAAAAGTGACCATAACAAGCAGTAAATGGACTGATATACAGACATGGGACAGTGAGGAGGAGACTTAATGTAGAGATGGAAACTCATCCGTTGAAACTGATCAGATCAGAATATGGGGAAATACAAGGAAACGAGCGCACATCGGATGACCACTCGTTTTCGGGAATGCTGCATGGGTCCCTCAATCGTTCACCTGTACTTAAAGTGAGTTTCCTTCAATAGATGGCAGCGTCCTCAGGTGACAAGCTTTCTACATACTTCCAACTATTTTTGAGCCTTAACAGCGCTTTCAATCTTTCAAGCGTCACATATGTAAACAACATGGTTTCTGCAACGAGTATGTGCGCGCACGACAGTCACGTGTCTCATGTTTGTCCACGCACCTATTCACACACGCCTAAATCACATGCTGCTATGTTTTTATTTCTCTCTTACTTTCCTACACGAAGCTTTCTCTTTTTATTTTTCAATCTCAAGCATTTAAACTTAGCTTAGTGAGCATAGCACTCTTAAGTGTGTATGTCTAAATTGATTTTACTTGTTTGATTAATAAATGTTTAACTATTTGTCTGTGCTTAATGTATCAATATTGCTTTGCTATAGAAGAATAGATAGTTTGACAATAATTCACACCCTGAAGGACAAGGTATTAATAAAGTGATCTAGGACACTTTAACTCAATCCTGCATGACACCTCAGCAAATCTTAGCACTAATATTAATAATAATTAATATTATCATTGTAAAAAACAATTCTGAAATGAAAATGCCGTTACTTTATGTTCAGATTATAATTTACTCTCCAGGAGACCTTGTGTACTGTTGATGTTAATTTCTACAAAGAACATTTGTGAAAGCATTGCAATGGGTAACAGACGCCAGTATCTGAAGGGAAAAAAAAAAAGAAAAGTTGGCTTTGACACCGAATGGTAATTTCATGATGCAGGTTTGAATATTTACCATTGGTTATACATTTTACGGCAGCCAATCGGGTAGATTTGGGTGTGGGCTCTGGTTGTGATGCTTTATGTGGGTGTGTTTTGTGCTTCATGAGAGCTTCTTTTAATCAAAATCAAGATTGGTGCAGAGGTCATATTTTTCTACCTAAATAAACCTTGACTTTTTAATACAGTACTCTGGAGTTCTGATTTTCTGGTTTAATTCCTGTGAAAAAAACCAATGCAGGAGAGATATATTTGAACTTTGCATTGAAACCTGTGTTCATAATTTAAAGCGTCTTCATTGTTAACGCTGTGTCATCTCTTTAGTAAGGCAAAGGTCACCACGAGGGCCTTTCCACTGTAATTCGATGTTCTTCACCAGCAGAACAAGAAGGTGCTAAAGTGTCTGGGAGTTTCCTAAAAAGTAGATTCAAATGTATATTGGATATTTGTTGTCCCTTTGATATGTAGTAGGGAGTTTGCTGACAGTTTTAAAGGACGTCTTTGTTTAGGCCCTGTTTACACAACAAAGTTTAGCTTCTGTTTCTGTTTTTGTTTACAAAAACTTCCGCATTCACAACGTTTTTAAAACAATCTCTGTTTACATGGAACCACTGGAAGCATGTCGTAAACATGCCAGGTCAATAGATGGCGATGTGATTTTTCAATGAACCAATTTAAGCAAACACAAGTAAGAGTGTCCGTGTGCATCACTTTTTGGAGTTAAACTGAATTTCTCCAACAAAGTGTTGATTTACTTCACGAGGATCAGAGGAGACGTATTTCATGCCTGCACCAGATCCTAACCAATCACAGAGCTGCACTCCTACTGAGAGATATTTGACCAAACCCAGAATCAGGCATATTTTGTGTCTTTTTAACACAGACTCGGGTCGGACTCTGCGCGGTGAAGGTGATGTGTTTTGATTAGCGCGAGATGACGCATAACTGTTTGCTGAGGAGGTGAATGGAAGCTTTTATTTATTTATTTATTCAGTTTACATGGTTGCATTCACAGAAGTTTTGTTATTCCTTTTTTTTTTTTTTTGTACATGCCGAAAAAGGAGACGAGAGAAGCAGTTTACTTTCCTCTGGTACATGAATAAATGTTGTTATAAAATGTATAAATCACTAGTTTTTGACTCGTGTTGCTGTGTGTCACATGTACAGAGCAGCTCTTTGAGCTGTTTGTGTTGCAGCATTAAACCTCTACGTAGCGTCTGTAGCATCACACGAAGCTGCCGTTCTGTTTACAGTTTAATGCAGAACAAGTGGCTTTTAAACAAAGCTGAGTTAATAAAAAACTCACCTACATGTGCTTGATGTGCACAGATGTGAATAGTGTGTCGGCAGCAATGGACTCAGGATTAAAGAGAGATCGGCTTTATTCTGGTTCAGGCCGTATTCTGTCGGCTACGGGCTAGGTCAGGTCTAATTAAAGCTAACATCTGAGGCTTTGCAGCATCAGTGAACATGCCCGTGATGCAGAAAGTTTTGTTCACGGACACGGAGGGGGAAGCGTTTTCAAAAACTTCCACTCTGGAGCCCGTTTTTTAAAAAGTTTCGTTTTCAAGCACCAAAACACCGTTGCCGTGTAAAGACACTGCCAAAACGCAACAAAACTTCTGCGTTTTCACTAGAAAACGTTGATGTGAAAAAGCCTTTTGGGAAGACAGTGTGTGTGATTTGAAATCACACAGACTGTACCCACTACACAGTGTTGGGAAACTTTCTACAATAACTATAGTTCAAAGTTTAATTGACAAATTAAAATGAGTTCAGTTATTAGTTAATAATAATTTTTTTTTTTTTTACTGAGTTTTTCTGTTTGTTTGTTTCATTTGTTGCTGTGAGCTCTTATCACCAAGCGGGTCAGAAAATGAAGGGATGGAGTTATATATAGCTTTATTTGAGGTCTGTGACATGTTAAGTGAGTGGGTTCAGGCCTCAGCGTTTGTTGTTTTGTCTATTACGATGTGTGGGTTTCTGTCTATCTTTTTTTCCATTTCTCATTTAGCAGATACTAGGGATGTAACGATTAATCGTAAGGCAGTTAAAAATCGATTCATAGGTATCACGGTTGATATCGAGTTTCTGAAAATTGAATCGCAGTACTTTTTTATCCACAAGTGTAGGCGGCGGGCGGAGTCTGCTAATAGTTTCTTTCTGGCCGCCATCTACTCTTAAATATGTTAATAAATGATTCTTTACCCCTTTAGCGCCGAAAGAATATCTGTAATATTACTTGAATATCTGTAAAAGTCACGTTTTTCTATTAGCTCTGTCTGCTAGCATAGCTTCTCTTCTTCACTGCAAGATATCTGCATGCCAACCGACCACTGTGTTACCAGCGCCCTCTGCTGGTCCAAACAAATATGACGTAAATCAGGGCAATCACGTTTTTTTTTTTTTTTTTTTTTTAAAGTCCAATTGTTAAGGCACAAAATACATTTTCAGTTGCACTTTTAAAAGAAAAAGAACTATTATGCAGTTTTGCATTGTTTATTATAGAACCAGAATTTAAATTAATAGGCTTCATTTTCATTTGTATTATTCCTTTATTTATTTCATTCAAGATTTATTTTTAGTTAAATTGCATTGTTTTGAATAGTTTATCAAGGAATTCTTTTGACAATGAAAAATAAAAGGAAAATAGTACTTTCTAGTTTTTTTTCCCAAAAAAAATATTTGTCTACAGTCCCATTTTGTAAAATAAATCGTGAGAGAATCGTATCGTGAACCCAGTATCGCGAATCGAATCGTATCGGGAGTTGAGTGAATCGTTACATCCCTAGCAGATACTTTTATCTAAAGCCACATACGACACACATATTTGGATTAAGGGACTTGCTCAACATCCCACAGTGAGGACCCCGGTTGGATTTAAACGTGTAACCCTCTGATTAGACTTTCATTAAGAAAAATAATTCACATTCATTCTAAAAGAGGCCATTGCACCTGCCTGTGCCGTCGTTGCCATGGAAAAACTGTGATAGTGATAATAACCGGACTCAACTCTACAACAAACATATTGAATCAGTGGGTAGACAAAAGTAGTGTATAACCTGCATGCTGCTTCCCTTTCACCAACTATTTCATTCATAGTAAACAGGCCAAGAGGGAGCATCAGAAAACAAGAAAACAACATGCTGAGAAGCAAGCATGCTCCTTATCAGTGGAAATGACATTTCCACTGATGCAAATGTCATTCATTAGGTGGTGTTACAACACATGTTTGATTTCTGTAAACAGGCGCTCCCAGAACCTCCAAAGAGCACTTAATCAAAATTGGAACATAATGGTGAAGTTGTTAATAAGTACCACCAAATATGGTTAGGCACAAAAAAAAACTCTATGTTCCCAAGCCTTCAGCTTTCTATATATATACTGAAAAAAAAATCTGTTATAACATAATAAAATCATTGAAAGCGGTTCCACTAAATAAAGTTGTGTTTTGACAACACAAGAAAATCATGTGCATGTTACATGAATTACATACGCGACACTCAAATGATTTTTTCATGGTGTTTTAACATAGTATATTTTTGTTAGGCTTTAAAATATATATATATATATATTTATGTTAATTGAAAGTTGATCTATCATTTTAAATAACTCAAATTTTATCATTTAAATTGAATTTAATTTAAAGATGTATAAATATATTAAATATTTTATGTTAGTTTAAAAATGATCTTTTTCTACCACTAAAAACTAGTTTGCAAAGACTGCAATTACAACCACATCTTATGCCACTAAACACATCACATCTTTTAGAGAATAAAAGAGATGGAAACAAAAAATCTTCAACCACTTTTAATCCACAAATGGATATCAATCAGTCAAAAACGCATTGACATGGAGCAAAAAAGCATTGCAAAAATGCTGGATTACAGTTTATTTTCTTATATAACATTGCACATGAACATTCCATTTCTTTCCATACAGGGCTACAGGTATGAACAAACAAAATAAATCACAATATGCAATATTGTGCATGGAAACAGGTCTTGATGAACTGGGATCATTTGAACATGATGCAGGACTCTGCAAACATTAAAATGTTGCACATATTTGATGTCACTATTTTTATTTTCCATTCTTGCTGCCTCAGAAGTATTTTTCCTTTACGTTATTGTGTTAAGAATGTTTTTTTTTTAAATGTGGTGTGTACACCTTTACAATTTGTCAGAGAGAAAACTTTACTTCAGTGTTCAAAAAACTTGATGTCATGTGCTGTGATTTTTGTTTGCACTGTGCTTAACATTTAATAAGTATTTAAATGTTAAGCACAGTGCAAACAAAAATCACAGCACATGTATGGAATCAAGTTTTTTGAAGACTGAAGTAAAATTGTAAAGGTGCACACACCACATTTAAAAAAAAAAACATTCTTAACACAATAACGTAAAGGAAAAATACTTCTGAGGCAGCAAGAATGGAAAATAAAAATAGTGACATCAAATATGTGCAACATTTTAACACTCTGTAAACTTGGTTTTATCCCCCAAGGCAGATTGGCATTTTCAGTCATTCATGGAATCTGTTCTTGAGCACTTGAACCAAAAAACATAGCAACAGTGAGTGGAAAGTTGTTAACCTGCCGCAAAACCAGCTGACCTTCGATCACAACGATGATGTCATCTGGCTTAGAGTTGCAGTCTGGTTTCCGGACGTAAATACCAACAGTGGTTTCCTCGATTTGTCTTTGATTGGTTTCGTCTCCACCCTTAGAAACACGTCAGAAATTAGGTTCAAAATAACCCTACACAATCCTCAAGAAATCATTAAAAAAAGCAACTTTTGTAACTTACAAATGTGATTATCCATTCTCTGATTTTTTACCATCATGCAAAGTCATATGCCAAAAATTATCTTATATCAATTTTACTTATTCTACAAGAGCAATTTATTTGTTTTGGTGTTTGTTAATGTTTTAACAAATACCATGTTTTGTTAATGGAGGTTTTTGGTTTGGTTTACAGTTGAATGACAATTTAAAAAGTAAAGGTGAGCAGCAGGGGCTGTTGAGCACCACAGCATTAGACTAAACCATGTTTTTAAACTGTTTTGATGTTTTGTACATACAGTCTACACACATGGTTGTGTACGTACAAATCCTTAGAAATAATTATATTTTAAAATCCTAAACATATAAAACTCTGTTTACTATGAATGGAAGATAACCAAGGATGTGTGTGTATGCTCTTGTGTAATAACACCCACACAGCCATAACCCCATAAAGGCAAGGCTGTCAATTGCAAAGCAATCCACACGGAGACAAGTTTTAATGTAAACGGTGTTTTTTTATTGTTTACGCCTTTCGTCCATAAGGCAATGACGATTTGGAAGCCGAATACTATAATGTGCGTAAACGAGTCCCATAGTGGGAAATACTCTGCAAAGATGACGTCATAGCCCTTGCACCTCTCTTAATGCGCGACAACAACAGTAACCATGGCAACAAAGCAGCAGCTCTACCTCGTTGTCGGCCCACAATCAAATCTCCTGTCGTGTCTTTTTCGTCACGCAAGTTTTATGCGCAGTCTCAGCGTTTTCTTCCCTGTTTTGGTGTATTTCTGTGGCAGCGTTACAGCGCCGCATACAAGTCTATATGTTTACTACAGTGTTTTCCACCTTTTCGTGTGGATGCACACATAATTACTTGTTTTTGTTTTGTCTCCATGGGGACGGAGCCTATAAGACTAATCAGTGAAGAAGATTTGCAAAAGATATTCCATGTTTTAAATGTGCAAGGGCACTCTAAAAAAGTACACGGATAACGGCATGTACGCCCAAGGTGTGGATGTTTGAGTTTATAGTGGTTTAATAACCTACCTGCATCTGCCACCGAGCACAGTTTACACTGCCACAGTCACTGTTGAAAAAGAGAGAAAAGAAACAATGTAATTGTATCAACTGGAGCTAAGTTTTAATAACAGAAGACATACTCACCACAACCACAGAGTCTCTCTATGGAGAACTTATTTATCAAATATACACAATGAACATACACAACTATATTAGCTTTGTGTATTTAAAGATCCATCTTATCATCTAGAGCAGTGGTTCCCAACCTTCTTTTTACCATGACCCCATTTTGATCACAAATTTCTGGCGACCCCACAGACTTTTTCTATATGTAATACAGAGCTTCTAAGATTACTGCAAGAAGTAACAAAACGCACCAGCTCAGATATTTTTATACAGTGTTTTATTTTGTATTATTTTCTTTCATCTTTCCTGCTTTATGAGCTAGTTTTCTATTTGAGAAAGTCAGGGTATAGTATACAGTTGTGTTTTTATTTGAAAAATATTTTATTAAAACTTTAAAATATATATATTTTACCAGCTATTTTTTATTTATTTTTTATGAAGTACAAGATATTCCAGGTGACCCCTATTAAATTCCTGGCGACCCCACATTGGGTCCCAACTCCAAGGTTGAAAAGCACTGATAATAAAGCTTTTTGATAAATATCTGACTTACAATAAAGAGAATAAAATAAGACTGGCTGTGTAAAATATTCTTTGTCAATTTCCTGCAAACTAATTCAAAAAGTAAAATGCAATAATTGAATAAATAAATATCAAAAATAACATTCATCCCCCCCCAAAAAAAAAAAAAAAAAAAAAAAAAAATGTACTTGGTTAATGTCAACCACACAGTGGGAATGGACTTCTGGTTAATTAGAAACTCAGAAATGCTCATAACACACACAACTCGACAAAATGTCTCCACAGTAATTCACATTTCAATTCAGAACAAATTGTAAAACAACGGTACAGTTGCAGTTGGCGCTTCTCACTCGACAGATGGGCTTCGTCTATTTACTGACTCAAAAATACGAGCGCAAAGGGCGGCTTTCAAATGTGCGGTAATGTACATAATTTGCGACATATACGGTCAACATTCACATATAAGTTTGACAGAAACATGAAAAATAGATTTGATAACTTTGAGTCGCTGACTGACATAAGAATACTGGAGGTTTCCAGCATTTAACCCACGCCACGCGCTACAGCTTGCAATTCTAGCAGGCGAGTTAAGTCAAAATACAACGAAAATATAAAATATAAATAACACAGCCGACGATAAGAATTCCCTGTATCCCATAAACGTTTATAACAATTCAGAGACACTTACCTTTTCAAAGTAGCCTTGAGGTTGCTCCAGCTCTGCGGGAGGGAGGCAAGATGGCTGAAAACTTGGGTGAATAGTTGAAACTTTCACAGGTGGGAGGCGTGGCTTTTGAGCAAAAGCGTGAATGTTGTGTGTTACAAGGACATATAATTTCTATAAAGAGGGAACATCCTCCAAAAATGTGAAAATGTCAAATGACCAAATCATGTTTACTTTCAAACATAAAATAATGCTAAAATCATCAATGCTCCACCCCATGAGGCCATTTTTTCAGTGTAAGGAAATGAGAGAAATATTGCACACACTTGTATGAAAAGGTTGCAGACTCCAGTGGGAACAGCAAAGTGACTTGAATTCAAAGAACTGCAAAGAGAAGCAGTTGGGAGGCAATCCTGCACCCTGTGAATTTGTTTTTGGAATCCAAACATTTGACTGCATGCCTCCACACAATCACTATTATTAAAGTCATATTTATGATTACCTTCTTTACTGGCTTCAACACAACACCACAGAAAATCATTCCTGCTTGTGACGATCAAACTGTACAATTCATCACTCTAACCTGACAGCTTTGATTCTTATTCAATATCTGTAATATATTTGTACATTTGTATATTTGATATTAATATTATTGTATTTGGCAATTGAAAATTGCCACATACATTGTAAAAGTAGGAGTTCTTATTTTTCTTTTGCAATTTGCTTTCTCCTAAAACTCCTCCTAGGCAATAATGCAGCACTATTGACAAGTATGTCATCTCATAAGGGCAATGTCAAGGAAGTTCTGTCATCCTTTTTTGATGCCAAAATGTCAAGGTCAAGGTTGCGTTGTGTCAAAAATCAAAAATGTCCATATCTCTACGAATGTTTATCGTACAAGTTTGATGCTTGCATTTATGAAAAGCTCATCTCAAGTGGAGTAATTTATTTAATTAGACCGAAGCTGTATGACCAACCACTAAAAAGATCAAAGTTCATGATGTCACAAAAAACAAAACAAAAATACTTTTTTCCCTATAACTTGGCCACAAATTGAGATACAGTGCTTAGACCGGTACCATTGAACAACATTTCCTTTCAATGTGTGACCTACCATTAACCCTCCTGTTGTCCTCATTTTCTGTATACACCCTGTGTCCTCCGGGTCAAAATGACCCGTCTTCACTAAACCCCCAATATAAGCAGCTTAATTGAATTTAAACACCAAATTTCATCTTGCTTGAAGAAACAACTTGTCATTCACCACACAATGTGTGAATACCTGAGTTTTCCCTCTTCACTTGTATTTCGATAGCTTAAGAAAAGGAAAAAAAATGTGCAAAAAGGAGTTTTGAATGCATTTTTATTCATCCCAATGACTCATTTTCTTTCTTTTCTTTCTCCAGTGAACAATTTAAGACAATGTACAATACAAAAATATGAAAAATAACATAACCCATTCAACTAATTAGCACATGTAGGGCAGTATGCAAGTGCACAGCCTTTGCAGATATGTCTTACACCTGCAGCGCACAGTATGTGTTTTACAGTCCTTCTTTTGAGGGCAGAACTGACATCTCTTCCTCTTACTTGCCCTAGCTGGGGAAGTGGCTGTGGTAGCTGGATCCTCAGGTTGATCAGGAGCTCCTGCACTCTGAATAGCTTTCACAACTGCTGCTGAGGCTTCTGTGACATGCTTCCTTCTTTCAATGAGTGGAATTACAAGTGCCTTTCCTAGTTGCTCCAGGAACACCCTCCTCTTGTTCTGCTTACGAGACATCCAGGTCGGATTGATCTCTCTCCAAATCACAAAGGCATTGTAGGAGGAAACATCAATGATGTTGTGGAAGATGACCAGGGGCCAGCGGGCAGTCATCCTTCTGCAGCTGTATGTTCCAATCACCTTATCTAGGTTGTCCACACCTCCTTTGTTGCGGTTGTAGTCTAGGATGATGACTGGCTTCCTGTCCTCACGATCGCTAATGTCACCCTCTGCGTGCAGTGTGCTCAGAAGAACTACATTCTTGTTTTTCTTTGGGAGGTAAGAAACTAGAGTGGTGGTGGGCGTGAAGGCAAACTTTGTTGAGAAGACCTCTCTCTCCTTTGACGCAAGCAGTGCAGGTGGGAGCTCAGGCTTGTTCTTTCGAACTGTACCAACCATGGTGATCTTCCTCTTCAGGAGCTGCTGTCCGAGTTCATAAGAGGTGAAGAAATTGTCACATGTCACATTGTGACCCCTCAGTCCCTCTGTCACATCAAGCACAACTCGCATCCCCTGGTTCTTCTCTGGGCATCCACTGGTCGGCTTCCCGGTATAGACTTGCATTTTCCAAGCATAGCTTGATTTGACATCGCAAGCCACCCATGACTTGATCCCATAGGCCTGCTAAGTAGGCCTGCAGGTCAGTCTCATCCATCTTTTTCCAGCTGTCTCCATATTTGCGAAAAATCCTCCAGATTTGTCATCTCCAGGATTATTTTTTCTATTGCAGGTGTGATAAACAGGTAGAATGTAGAGACAATGTCATGGGCATGAGAAAAGGCATACCTTGTGGGTCCTGGGGTCATCTTTATGACGTTTTGTTCTGCATGCCTGCCGTGTTGGTCATATGCTGCTGAGGACCATGTTATTTTGCCATTTTTTGAAAGGAAAGTCTCTCTTTCAGCTTCAGGGTTTTCTTCTTCTGAAGATGATTCATCATGCTCTGGGTTATATTCCTCCCCATCTTCTTCTTCTGATACATCCTCCACTTCCTCTTCTGAATCAGAGTTGTCTTGCTGGACATCTGAAAAAATCAGCTCTAGAGCCTCTCCAACGTTATAATGCACACTCATGGCTTCAGCACAGACAGAATTCGGGGTCGTGTCATCTGCAGCACCTTTATAACCTCTGGAAATCCACAGAAAAAGAGCTCTGCAGTCTGCGAGAACGCCTTTGTGTTGTTTACGTCTGCTACTGTCTTGTTCACGTTTACTACTAATTGATCTGAGACTGATCAAAGGCACAGCTGTCCGCGAGAAGCCCACCTGATTTGTCTTCTTTACTTCTGCTACTGATTGATCTGAGACACAACTAAAACATTGTAACATTCTGTGGTGTGTAAATAACTCTGTGACCTTGATTTCAACTATTTTTGCCTCACGGGTCATTTTGACCCGAAGACCACCTTTGTACCTTTTTTTTTACAGCTTACATGGAAATGTGAATAAAAGCAACATTTCACTTTTTCTACTGTTGGTGCCAATCTAGGAAAATTCATAAAATTTCAGGTTAAAAAAATATCGTTTAGGGGATTTTTTTTTGGTTTTTAACACAGTGGCGGGTCATTTTGACCCGAGGACAACAGGAGGGTTAAAAAGATAAGTAGGGGTCACAGTTCATGATGTCACAAAAAAAGTAATAATAATTATATATATACTTTTTTCCCAATAACTTTGCCACAAATTCAGAGACAATGCCCAGACTGGTACCATTGAACAACATTTCCTATCAATATGTGACCTACCATTAAAAAGATAAGTAGGGGTCACAGTTCATGACGTAACAAAAAAAAAAAGTAATAATAATTATATATATACTTTTTTCCCAATAACTTTGCCACAAATTCAGAGACAGTGCTCAGACTGGTACCATTGAACAACATTTCCTATCAATATGTGACCTTGACTTTCGCTCAAGGTCATATTTAAGGTCAAGGTCCGTCATAGTCTCATTTTTGCCAATTTTCAATTGCTAAATACGTATTCGCCTTGCAAATACAGGTATTGCCTAGTTATTATTTTTTGCTTTTTTTTCTACGGTTGTGTGTGCACTTGTATTTAATCTTTCTTAAATTAACAGTATTTTACTCTTCTCTTTCTTTCTTTTGTGTTTAGTCTTTTTATTTATAATATTTCACCCTGGGATAAATAAAGTATTTCTGATTCAGTGCACAGCATCAAATATCTACTAGAGTCTCTTAAAGCTCACATTGGTGCAAGGACAAAATTAAATCTAATTTACACCCCCTTACTTACAAACTTGGCAAAATTAACAAAGTACATGCTTTTGGACAGCAGGAGGATGCTGAGTATCAAGCATGAAGAGAACATGCAAACTCCACACAGAAGGGCATCAGGTCCGTGTGCCTAAAGTTCTTTGTTTTAATTCAAAGTCAAATAGATATGTTTTTTTTCCCCCCAGATGGATGCAGAAATCTGATGGTAGATTGCTTATTGTGTGTGTATTGTGAGGGTTAGGTGATGGTGTGGACCCAAAAGCAGAGATAGATAGAGGCAGCAGGCAGGGACAGCGCTGGTAGTTGTCCATTTAATTTCAAAATCCAATAAAAGACTCATATTCAAAAACAACTTATAGGAGGTGCAGAGAAGACAGGGATCAGCAGACGACACGCCGTAGGATACAAGAAGGGTGACAATGAACCAGCAATTACTCAGTGTTCAAGCACTCAGCTAGGAGGCCTGATTGAGAATGGGCCACACCTGGGTGGAAACATGAGAGAGCTAATCAGTCACAAACCAAGCACACAGACATCACTGGGGTGGAGCCACATGTAAAAATCCCTGGAAACATTGAGATAAGAGTTAAACAGAACCTAACATGTATAGCACTTCAAAAAAATAATAATGACCACAAAAAGTTTCCTCAGAATAAATATTTATTTATTCTACCAACCAAGATGTAAATACCCTAAAAAGATTATGTCTGCCGCTGCTCATTTTAGCTTTTTACTTACTAATAGATAGATTGTCTTGATTTGAAATAAAAAAAAAACACTGGAATTGTTAGGTAATGACTTTTCCAGTGCTTTTAACACCATCCGTCTGGATCTACTGGGTGAGAAGCTGACAGAGATGCAGGTTGACTCCTCCATTGTGTCCTGGATTGTGGACTACTTAACTGGCAGGTGGAGCACAGGGCTGCTGTGGACAGCTTTGTCACATGGAGTGAGCGGCACCATCTACAGCTCAATGTGACAATCAATCAATCTTTTAATATGTATAGCACCAAATCACAACCAATGGTATCTCAAGACACTTTACAGTAGAGCAGTCTTAAGGACGGACTCTTCATTTTATGGATACACACATATGCATACATACGTATATACACATACATATGTATCCCACACCCAACATGAATTCATCCAAGAGGTCAGTCGGCCCCGTCTCCATCCAGGGGGTCAGTATATGTATAATGTGTGGTATATGTAAAATAAAATTAATTTAATTGAAAATATTGAATACTCTCAAAATATTACAAAACAGAATTAAAAGAAATAAATTGACATTTAACATGAGTCTTGTCTTCCCTTTATATCAATGTCAACCTGCTACGTCATCTGGTTTGTGAACTGTTCAGACATGATTAGTATTGGGTTTAAAGAAGATGAGTGGCTCTGCAATCATGGCTTTAACCTGGAACTATTACCAAAAAGACTGCAGTTCAGAAGGAGAATATTTCAGGTAGTTCCGTAGAAACTGAAGAAGATGATAGTAGTGAACCGAGCACAGGTGCTAGCGGCTACTCAAGAGGTGTCTGTGTCGATTAAAGGAGCAGTATTGTGAAAAATTCACATCATAATGGTTTTGCTACAGTGATATACATTCCTTTCAACCACAGTTGAAAAGGTTCTGTTTCCTTTGTTATTCCACATTTTGTAAAAAGTCAGCTCCAAACGGGACAGTTGGATTTTTCTCCTTTATGACTTAAACTTCCCCTCCTGACAATACTCGCTCCTCCCCCTCAAACTACCTCACAGGTAAAACAAACACAGTGGTTTAATACATAATATGTTGTACTTTATTGTCATGTATGTAAAGCAACATACACAACATTTGTTCTACCTAAGATATAAGGGACTGATCAACATCCCACAGTGTTGGCCCAGAGACCCTCCAAACACAAGCCTGCACCCTTAACCACTAGACCACCACTGCCCTTTACAGTAGTCCCTCATTTATCACGGGGGTTTATGTTCTAAAAATAATATTTTAACGCTGTAAAACCCGTCACCACACACTTTATACACTTTTGTCAGACAGGAATGAACATTTCTCTCGTTTAAACACTCAAAGTTCAAACCTTTGTAGATTTTAAAACATAAACCTGTTTTCAAACATACAACCCTTCAGAGTCACACTGCTAGTGATCAAACATTGATGCCGAACGCAATCAGAGTCTTTGTTGACGATGACATCACGTCAACACGAACTCGGGTCTGTTCACCCATTCAACCATGGAGTAGAAGCTGTGTGACCACCTGTAGCTGTATGACACGGCCTTTATAACCTGGACTAGGAAGGATTAGGTGTGGAGGAGAATCAGTGAGGAGGTGGTAGTAGCAGGTAAAAGTTCTCTCTGTAGCACTGAGCTAGCATAGCATTAGCCGCTGATCACACCGGCTTTTTTCACTGGTGGTTCATGTTTATGAGAGGAGAAAAAGGAGCGCAGCTCCTCGCTTCAGCAGGCAGTGAAACTCACCGAGTTGAATGTGTCGCTGGTGGGTGAACGCAGCATTAACCAATCAGGACGCAGAACATAATGCGCGTTCATACGCTGTAAAAAATAGATCCAAAATTGCACTGTAAAAAAAAATCTGCAAAACACAGAGGCCGCCAAAGGTGTACCGCGTTATAGCGAGAGACTACTGTATATAGATAAACCGAAGCGCAATGCGAGTGCTTACCATCTGTTTAACTTACTTATATCAGTCAATATACCACCTCATATCGCCTTTGACATGATCTGACGTGTTTGTGACCCAATGCAACGCAGCGGTTGGACAAAACACTGGATTAACATCTTAAATGGACTATTCCTGTGGGTAGAATAAGTGAGGAAGAAAAGAAAGTGAGGTAGCAGCTCCGGTGAGTGTTTGAAATAACTGACTCAGCTTCTGCTGCTGCTGCCGCACAAACACCCTGAAACAGCGTTTGTCGGACTCACAATCACAATAGCCACCTAATAGCCATGTGTTTTACTGTAATGTGCAATTTTTGAGCTGAAAACAATAAAAAGAGTGTGTGGATAGCAAAAAAAAATCGCTATGGTGATCAGCTGTGGTGTGGGGTCTGCGTCTCGGGCCTCCACATGAAGGGCCAAAAACATCGTGTTTTTAGAAGGGCTAAAACTCCGGAAAAAAGGCGAGTTTTGGAAAATAAACCCCAAATACTATGTTTTTGGGATTCTTAGAACAATTGGAGATGAGTGAAAAATAGAATAATACTGGCGAGTCTTGACCAGGTCACCAGTTGATCTAGGCTAAAACAAATGCATTTTTTTTTACAGTATGCCACCACAGGATGTTTGAAAAAGGTATTGCAGTCACTTTTAGGCAAAAAAAGCTCTCCTGTATCAGACTGTTCTAGTGCATTTGCATTGGCGGAATACTTACCTGTACAAGAGGCTTGTAACAGTAAGTACGATTATGCAGAGACTTTGCTGTTCAATTATACACCATCAGTTTTGCTAAGATACATGCATTGCCTATTAGTAAAAAGAATAAGGAACAAACATTGGGAGATGTATGTGATGTAAATGAGTCAAAAAACAACAACAAAAACAGTCTACTTTCTGAAAATGTGTATAAATATGTAATTATAATCACAGGCCTGCATATATGAATTTAAGATTCATTGTTGGGAATTGTGAAGTTTCACCCATTCCCTATTTTTCCAGTTTGTACTTGTATTTATTCATTCAACCATGAATCCATCCATCCTCCATTTATTCATGCAAGCCTGTCAGTGCACATAAGCAGAAATCCTGGGATCTCCTCACATAAATACATCACCACTCTTCATATGCGTGCGTGTGTGCGCGTGTGTGCGCGTGCGTGCGTGCGTGCGTGCAAATCATGAGGAGTGTTTGCACGTGTGTTTCACCATTAAAAGCATGATTTTGTGGGTGGACAGCACAACAAACCCAGGAATAATGAAAGAGATAAAATGTTGTTCTTCTAATAAATAAAAAAAACACACACAAACAAATAATCACTCCATGCAAGAAATAACCCTGGAAGAAACTACGGCTGCTCAAGAAAACATAATCTCCTCATCCAATCTTATTTACTCCTGCTTGGAAAAATCCAGCCATTATAAGTCATTTATTTCAAATGTTTTGTATCTCTGCCTGCAAGAAAAGTGGTGTATTCTCTCAAAACACTAAACACATTACAAAAAAAAAGGAAAATGGAAATTTGAAAAAACATTTTCTCTTAAATTTATACAAGAATAATAATAATTATTTAGTTCACTATAGTTTTCACACATTGATTATCTGTTAATATGTAAATTCAACTCTTTTTTTTGTCTGACAGAATCCTTAAAGCTGCTATCCAGAGTTTCTGAGAGAACGTCTCAATGTCCCGCCCTCTTCCTCCCCTGTCTCTGCCAGTCTACCAATGCTACAACTCTACGTTTGTGCATGAGCATTGTGAAACATAACAAAGTCGCATAAGTGTGAAAATGTAGTATAAAAGTTGTAGCTAAAACATTTTCAGTATTTATCTCACTTTTCTCATATTTAGCACATTTTCCTACATTTAACACAACATTTAACCACATATGTAGAGGTTAAAAAAAGCATTAAATCTAAATATTTAAATCTAAATAGTATATGTTAAATCTAAATGTTAAATCTATCTCTGAATTTTAAATCTAAATCTAAATGTTATGTTATATCTAAATGTTAAATCTAAATCATATGTTAAATCTAAATGTTTAAATCTAAATGTTTAAATCTAAATCTAAATGTTTAAATCTAAATCTAAATGTTATATATCATATCTAAATGCTTAATCTTATATCTGAATGCTAAATGTTAAATCTAAATCTAAATGTTGAACTTAAATGTTTCGCACATATAATAATTGACTCTGCCCCTTGTAACCTCAACCAATACACAAGCAGAGACACACACAGCCGATCCCACCCACCTCTTCACCCTTCACCGGTGCCTGCCTGGGTAAATATGGCGGTGGCGGAGATTGAGGCGCGGTCATAGTACACTCCCGCAACACAACAGTGCAACACAGTTATTAAAATGTATTTTAATAACAAAGACTTTTTTTGTGCCCTGTCTTTTGACTGCTCTACATATAGAGCCTAGTGAGATAAATATGGCCTTAATGAAAAAAAAAAGTAGAAGGATTGATTTAACCTTGGACCTAGGATTGGATGTCTTGTGACAGCAAATCTATCAATGATATTTGAGTTACTTTATTATTGTAGCACCATATCAGCATTGCAAATGAAGTCAGAGATGTCAAAGTCAAGGTTTGCACTATAGACTACATAAACGCAGTTTGTCTGGTTTGGGTGATGATTGGCAGCACTGGTAGTTCTGAGGCCCTGTTTACCAGATACCATACAATAAAAAAGTGAATAAACAGAAGGAAGAAGCTTCTTTATTTCTAGTCTTTGTTTCCTGCTTAATGTGAGAGTGTCTATCATCTAGTATCTGTGATTCATATCACTGTAAAACCATGTGGATAGAGCTGCAACTTTAAACCCTGCTTAAGCTGATTAAACTGAAATAAATGTGTCTCACGCACAAACAAATGCGCTCACACAATAACACTCGCACACAAAGCTCTGCAGGTGAAACGAACCGCTCTGCGTCACGGTCAGTGACATAAATCCCACGACGCAACAAATCGATAATGAAATTTGTTGCCAACGCTCTTAATAGTCGATATTTATTGATTCGTTGTTGCAGCCTTACATGTGGATATCAGAATACTTATAAATACCAAATCACTTGTGTTTTCACTACCGTCAACCCTTTTAATTGCAGATGAGTCAAATGTTAGATAGAAATCAAATGAACAAAATTATCCTCATTTTATACAACAAGCCTCTAATAATCAAGAAAAAATACCCTGAAAAAGTTCATTTTGAAACAACAATAAAAACAAGGTAGGACATCAGTGTAGATTTATTAGATTCTTAAACATTGACATTGACAATGTGTCAGGTGAATGGACACAGGCACAGTTCCCACTAGTCAGTGACACGATACAGGTGAAGGCTGGAGTTCCTGGTGGAGGCTTGGAGATGTTAATCATGGCTTTGAAAGGTGTCGTACGCTAAGCTGTGACAGACTATGAGAAACTAGGGATCAACTACATACAGACCAGCAATCACACCAGTGTTGGGTACAGTAAACATAATACTCAAGTAAAAGTACTGCTACTTTATAATATAATGACTCAAGTAGAAGTAAAAAGTACCCGTACAAATATGTACTTGAGTAAAAGTGAAACAGTACTTTGTAAAAAAAAAAAAAAAAACTACTCAAGTAGTGAGTAACTTCAGATGCAATTTATCACTTCCAAAACAAACCATCACTTCCTGAATGAGATGTTTGGATGTATTCATATGTATATATATACACACACACATAATATATGTACAATATATATAATATTAATGAATTTACATTATTAATGCACACTTTAAATTGGTTCTTTCCTTACTTTTACCAGTAAATATTAGTTTTATGAGCCGAAATATGATTAATATTTTTGACATAAAAAGTTAGAAAATGCTAGAAGGCTGCTCAACTATAGCAACAATAGGAAATCCAAAAAAAAAATGTGTACTAATTTTTTTTTTTTTAAAGTTTCACAAGCACCTAATTTAATCATGTTTCATAACTTTAGTAAATTTAACAAATGTCCTTTCTGAAAAAGAATGTACGAAGCTCTCCTCAGCCTCACCAAACATGTGCACATTCAGCACACACTGGACACACCCACGTCAGTGCACATTGCCTCACACACGCTCAAACCTACACAATCCGTGAACGCAGCGCACAAATTACACTCAAACCCGGGGGTTTCCATTGGATACGTCTCCGCTGCGCCACGGCACCGATCCGGTATTGCCTCGCTGTCCGCCATCTGGTAATCCCCACCGGTTGCGTTTGGGTGCGCCACGGTGCACTGCGGGTGGACGACTCTGACATCCCGAAACAGAAGAGTTCTCACAATATTTATACACCTTTTCGCATGACGTCAGCACTTGACTTAGCAATGTGCACTATAATTTTAAGAGTGGTAATCGTTTGCCTGACAATCGCTATTTACCGCTGATTTTGCAGTCTGGATGATTTTTATCGTATAATGCCCAAATCGTGCGTAGTATTTGGCTGTTATAATCACGCCTGGCTGAAGGAAAAGATAGACTTTTACAGAATGCCGACAGAAAAAGGTCAGAAATGGAAATTATGGATCCAAGCACTGAGGCGAACAAACATAGATGGAACTACATGGAGCCCAAAATCAAAGTGGTCAATGTTTGCAGTAGACATTTTGTTAATGGTAGGTTGTGTATTTTGGGGATCTAGTTTCTTCCTGACTGATTTTATGACATTGATTATGAATTAGCCTACATTTAAATTGTAATTTATTCAGTAATGACTGAAATGTTTATGGCTAGTATGTCTAACTTGAAGACAACAGTACAGTAAATATGCAATGCATTGACTTGTATATGAACTGTATGTATATTAAATAAACAAATGTGCTTCATATACCCATTTATGTTCTAATTTAGGCTGTATTATTATCATTATATTATTAGCGGCGCTAGCCTAGCATAGCCACATCGCGTAAAGAGCCTATTATCGTGATGACACAGGCCTATATAGACACAAAAACACGTACATAAGCCTACCTTAAAGAAAATATATGCATCCAAGCTTTTTTAAGTCCTCATCTTCTCCATTGTGTAGACGCCAGGGCTGTTAATGAGCTACTCATAAATATCAGACCATTGGAGATCTGCCCATGTTGTTGGGTCGTTTTTCCATGAACCTTGAGGTGTTTGGTATGGACATGATTCCAAACCAACCAGATGTAACTTCCCTTCATATCGGTGCTTGGCCTTTGGCTCTAATCTGCTGAAATATTTGAGTAAAACCTTTGTGTTGTCCACGGTAAATAGTGTAAATAGTGATTGTCAAGCAAATGTAAACCCCTCTTAAAATGGCAAAGGGCGTTGCTAAGGCAAATGTCCCGGATGATGATGTCATCGCGTAAAGGTGTATATAATGGCTCGAGAACGCAGTATGTGTTCTAAACGCAACAATAAACAGATAAACAGGTCAGTGTTCCTAACGAAGGAGAACAAGAAGGTTGGACTCTGGATTTATAATAGCCACATTTTTTATCAACAGCCACAGAGAAGAGATAAAACTGCACCAGTAAAACATGAACTAAATCAAAGATGCTGCAGTTTACAGTGAGTTACAGTATGAGAGGAAACAATATAGTGAATGTGATTTTGTTTTTACACATAATGACGTTTTGGTGTTGTAGTTACTTGAAATGTAATCTGAAGTGTTATATTTTGAAAAGTAACCCAATATTTTATTGCGGAATACATGCTTAATTTCCTGTTTAGCGTCATTTGCTCTGTGCTGATTGATGCGTCGTGCTCCAATATCCACCAGAAATAGAAGCCCTGCGTATATCTGGTGGAGGGCACCAAACTACCGCAGCTGGGAAGGAGCAGACACGCACCACAGCGGACCCGGTGGAAATTAACACATAGACTAAAGTGGAAACCTATCAGCTCCAGTGACGCGGCGGTGACAAAATGCAGCGGAGCCGCATCCAGTGGAAACTTTGCCAGTTTGTGGAGCTCGGCCTAAGAAGAACAAAGTGAGTGGCGTTTTGAGTCTGGTAGCCCGGCCTAAAAATGACTGTTTTGTGTTTTTTAACACAGTACTGTATGTACGTCCTAGTGTCCAAACATTGAGCCTTACTTTATGAGCTTACGGTTACCATATATGCCACAGACTGTTGGGACATGGCATAGAATACCCTCTGTGTATCTGTAGTGTACGGACTAGTGGATCCACATGCTGCATTGATTCTTGCACACATAGTGTACCATGTAAAGCAGGAAAATAAGTTGCAATTCAAAAAGTTGTGTCATATAAATGCTGAAGAAAAAAATGGTATTGTTTAAGCAATGTTAGACTGTTAATAAAATGGCTTAAAAATTATTGCATTGCATAGCAAATTGAAGCTGGAACAAAAATGTACTCCTCCTCCTCCTCCTCCTCTTCTTCTTTTTCTGGCAGGCTAGACGTAGCAAAGACGCATTACTGCCCCCCACAGGTCACAAATAGAAGTTTGGATAACTCACAAAAAAAAAATTAAATAAAAAACTTGTGGCACGAGGTCTCGTCACACCCCTAGCTGCTACGCTGACAATAGTTCAATGTTTTGTCTGACCGCTGCCTCGCATTGGGTCACAAACACGTCAGATCATCCCATAAAGGCGATACAAGGTGGTATAACAGCGACTAAAAGTTAAACTATTGTGAGCGCTCTTTGGTTTATCTATATACAATATTATCGATATATTGAACGTAACAATATGAACTGTAATATTAACTGTAATATCAACCTGCCTTTGCTATGTTTGTTTTACCTGTGAGGTAGTCTGAGAGGGAGGAGTTTCCACCTTATGATGTAATATTGGGGCAAAAATCCAACTCACCCATTTGGAGCTGAGTTTTTACAAAATGTGGAGAAACGAGAGAGGGAGAAAAAATAACTTTTTCCACTTTGTCCCTCTGAATGAGGCTAAAGGAATGTATATCACTGTAGCAAAACCATTATAAAGTGATTTTTTCATAGCACTGCCCCTCTAAAGTGTGACTTGTGTATGGAAACATTCCCTCAGCAGCACAGAGCAGCACTAACCCAGCCAATCTCTACCTCCATAGTTTTCTTACACAACGCAACATGCAAACAGCACCACCTTTAGCACTGTAACACGAAACAGGCCAGAATCCCAACCAACTCATTTCCTCGGCTCCAGAATGACTCAATTAGAGCTGCTTCAATGCTGTTAAAAATGACTCATTCTCTTTCCTCTGATGTGAACTTTCTTTTCATTCCTCCATTCTCTCCTATTGCTCTGCCCAACTCCTTGTTTGTCCTCCTCTCCCCTTCCCTAACCGTCTCCACCCATTCCCCATCCCTTTCTACATTCACGCTCTGATACCCGTGTCCCCTCCTTCCTCTTCCCGCCTCGCTGCTGTAATTTCTTCTTCTCCTCCTCCAAAGTGGTCCTGCTTAATAATTGATACTGGCTGTCACAGTTTGCTGACAAAGACAACAGCTGAGCCATTAAAAGTTCTTTGCTTGTTCTTTCTTCCTGTACCCCTCTACCCTCACCACACTTCACACACACACACACACACACACACACACACACACACACACACACACACACACACACACACACACACACACACTGTGTCCTAGCTTTCCCCTCTGTTTGTTCATTTGTTTGTCCCTCTGCTCTCTTGTATCCAAAAACAGAAAAAAATGACTTTCCTCTGCAGATTTCCTTTTCATACTTCATTTATCCTCTTCTCCCTCTCCTCTTCAGTTCCTCTTGTTCCAACTTGTTCTTTCATCATTTATTTCAGTCTGATCTTAGTCAGCCCTTGTTAGATGCATCTGGAGCAAATGATATATTTCTGTAATTTCTACAAGGTCTTTTAGATAATGATAGGTGAGGTACTCTACTTTACGATTGCTGGGTTATTGAGACACCATCATCACAGAGGAGCGATGCAGAGTTCCTATGAGTGAAATCCACAACTTTTAGGAGCAAAGCTTGAATGACATCATAGAACCATATGAACACACCTTGAGTGCTGAGACAGTTGATAATCATCACCATGGGGCACAGAGCATTCAGCTACTCTGCCCCCCAGCTCTGGAACTCTCTCCCCCCTGACCTCCGTACCATAGACTCCCTCCCATTCTTCAAATCAAAACTCAAAACTCACCTCTTCAGACAATCCTACTCCATCTAGACACACATTTACCACACCAATACTGTACTCTATTTTATTCTGCTGCACTTGTTTTTATTCTGCTGTTTTTATTGTGTTTATTTTAATGACTGCCCTGTACAGTGTCCTTGGGTGTTTTGAAAGGCGCTTTTAAATAAAATGTATTATTATTATTATAATCTCTTGGATGAGTTTAATACAAAAGAATGGGGAGTTTTTTTCTTCCCACTGTCACTAGATGCTTGTTCATGTGGATCTTGTTGGGTTCTTTCTTTTTTACGATGCATTTTATATTGTTAAGCGGTTTGAGAAGAAAGTTGAACTGAATTGAATATTTGACCAGATATGGTGCATATCAACAAAACTCCGGATATGCATCAGAAAAGTCTGTATTCTAGACAGAATCAAAAACCGGATATTATCGATTCTTGCTCTTTTCGCACAGTACACATTTCTATTAGCAAGCAAAGCCAGTACTACACACATCTGTACTACCATAGCACTGCTAAGCTGTTGTTACATGAAGAGAATCACAGAGGTATAGTCACAAGCAGTTGTTGTAGTGACCTGCTGACCATCAGTGTACTCATAGATGACAGAGAACAAAAGGCACCATATCTCTGTCTCTGCAGTGTGTACATTTTGCTGAATTGCAAATCCTCGGTCAGCCATCCCATGATGCTGGGTAAGTGGAGTGTGAAAGCCCCATTAGGTTCAATGAAGATTCTAGCATGGGTGTAGATGGGTGTGGGTGATTGTCTGCCTCTTTGTGTTAGACCTGTAAATATCAAACTGCATTGCGTGGTCACTGATATAAAGCTTTCTGAATCCAAGTACCCTTTGTCTGATTACAACATTTTGCTTAGAAAACTATTTAAAAACAACTATAGAACAGAATGATGGAAGTGATAACACACATTTTAAATAATCTCATTTTGTAAATAAGTGGTAAGTGCAGTGGTTCCCAACCTTTTTTTGGATCGTGACCCCATTTTCATATCAAGAATTCCTCTTGACCCCAAAGACTAGAATTAGTTTTAGATCATGTTTGAGCTCAGATAAAAAAAAAAGAAAGAAAATGTTTACCGCAGTTTAGTTGAACTCGATTAAAATTTCACAAAGTGAAAGTATAAAAATACAGTTTTTTAAGATGTTTGTTTTAATTAAAAAAAATTGTGTGTGTGTGTGTGTGTGTGTGTGTGTGTGTGTGTGTGTGTGTGTGTGTGTGTGTGTGTGTGTGTGTGTGTGTGTGTGTGTGTGTGTGTGTGTGTGTGTGTGTGTGTGTGTGCACATGTCTTTATAAAGAGAAGATTAATAATGTAATAATTGATGTGAATTAGATTACCAACCAGAGATACTTGGATGCATTAATCTATGAATATGTAGTTAATAGTGCAAAAAAAATGAACTAAATGTCTTTATTGTTTTAGAATTTAGTCCTATTATCATTCAATAAAAATTATGACTTTCCTTGAATTATGAATCCATTGTTGGCCACCATTGGGTCATTGAGCAAGTCAAGTCCATTTACCCTAACAATGAGGATCATTGCAGGTCATCATTGCAAATGGCAACTTGTTCTCAATGACTTCTCCTTAAATAAAAATAAAGTCCTTGTTTTTGTGTAACCAATGGGAAGGCAGGGGCTCCTTTTTTTATGAATTAAATATCATCGCATTAGTCTGGCAAGAATATGAACAGAGGCCAAAGTGGTAGCAAAATATATTTTATTTTATTTATCTTCAACAACCATAATAAAAATACTTCTTTTATTTTGTGATATTGTTTAAAAGCTTGACATACAAAAATATAATAAACTTTCAACACCAACAAAACTTTACCAAACAATGTGAAGTTTAGGAAATGAAAATATTAACAAACTTAATGTTAGTAAATCAACCAAAAACAACCAAAATGTTAGAAAAAGATGAACCAAACCAAACGAATACGCTAAACCTCACTTCGTTGTAGCATGCGCTACATTTAGTAATGATTCAGAGCTTATTCAAACATGATTGAGAGCTTATTGAGCCAACTGTATAAAACAAACACAACAGTTCGCCTCCTGAACATCTACACTCAGTAAAAAACAAGCAAGACAATATACCTTCTATACTTGGAAACCCAGTTCCCACAGTGGCTCAGGGTGCCTCACGTAGCAGCATTTCCCCCTCAATGCAAACTCCATCAATAGCCTAACCCAGTGACAGGGCAACAATAAGTTACTGAGTACATTAACACTGAAAGTTTGAATGTTATTGTTATGACAGCCTCACTCTGACGTCAATCTTTGCACTCTCATCTCCATCTGTAGGACTTTTTTAGGACTGAAGTGGGAACTGTGTGAGTAGAAACACATTAATAAAGATAAACTGACTGATCAGAGCGCTGTCTGTTAATGATCCGATGAATTCATATTGCATAATCTCTCCATTTTACTCATTACCAGTGTCTGCAGCTTCCCTTCCTGCTTTTTTCATGCAGTCAGGCAGAAAGTTGGAACGTTGATAACCTGCCTCGTAGTACAGCTGCTCAATGTTTGGTTAAGTGAAGCCCGCTTAACGGAGAGAAATCCAGCTTTTTAGTACAGGCAAGCAAATGTCAAAGTAAACACACAAATGAGTTGGTGTGGACAGACACAGGAATGAGTAGAATTCAGACATGTATAATTTTACAAACATTTAATATCCCTTAACAGTGCAAAATCTACAACACTCATCTGCTTCCAAGGCAGTGATGCAGTACACAAGTACATACTATACAATTACATTACTGATAACTTCATAGTTAGAAATGTCATGACTTTTTTTTTTTTGGTTTTTAAACAATATAGTTCAGAATTCAAACAAAATCTTCAAATACTTGAGCTGCATGACAAAGGGTCTTAACATCATATCTTTGTCTTATCACTGTTTTCGTCTTTAATCGAATATTTTTTGTAATTCTTACAACCTTTTATTTTTTCCTCTTTTTTCAGACTGACATCAGCTTTATAGATTTAATGACAGATGAACAGTTGGAGAAATACTTTCAGAGATTTGGTGATTGAATTGCACTAAGAGCATTTTGCAGACAAAGGAAAGTGTCAAATGACCACTCAATACACGACAAGACTACAAACAATCTCATACGAGACAAACTTGAAAAAGGACTGTCCACTAATGGGGGTCACGGCAGGGGCTTCAAGCCAGGGAATATAAGTGGAGAAAAGACAACCCGGCAGGTTGGAATGGAGTGGCTGCATTTTCACAAGGAGATTTTTTGGCAGGTGAAAACAAGACAAGGAGGTGGAAAACATATTTTTTTTTACTTTCAAGATTTCAGTCACAACAAATTACCGACTGGAATAACAGTTGGCCAGCTGTATGAGGACACTAAAATCTGAATGCTGTGTCTATGTGTCAACCCAAGAAAGGATTATGTTTACCTTGAAGTAACATCCTCTGAATTTGACGCCACAGAACCCTATTCAGAGAAAGTAACGTCTGAAATGTTTATATCAACCTATATTGTGAAATCATTAGACATCGGCCAACTGAAACATCTTTTGTGTACGTGTAGTTCCATTATCACATTGCTTAGAGATGATTCCTTCAAATGACTGCTTTTTGTCTTTATGGGTAGTGTCTGTACGAAATATATAAGCTTAAACAATGCTTTTTTCTTAATAAACTAAAATAATGTTGACACGATCTTCACGGGACAAAACCACGGAGAACAAAAGCAGAAGGAGCAATACAGGAGATGATGAACAAAGATTGCTTTATGCAAATCCAGCAACCAATGACTCGGTGCAGGACAAATATGAACATGTAAGCTCCAATAGAAATGACTATCATGCAGGCACAACCTGTGTCATATAGCATGGCATGGGCCCACATGATCTGAAATCCTATAAACAGTACAAATGTTGTAAAGTAAATCTGTGTACCCTTTGTTCTTTGGTTATTTCATTTCAAAACCTATTTAAAAAAATAGAAAAACCTGATTTTTGTTTTTTATTAATTTAAAACTAGAAACAGGAAAATGGAAAAACCAAACAAGAAGCATTTTTCTGTTTTAAAATTAAATCTGGTTCTGTTTGTGTGATATTTGGATATTTACGGGGAAACTAGGATGATTCATGTTTTAATCTCACCACACAGACGGACTTTTACTCTGCTACGTTTCATAAAAATGATCTTGTATCACACTAATGGAAGAGGCGTAATTTGTGTGTCGATGACGTTCCATTGAGTTATTGATGCTGTAAGTCTGAATTTGCCAACTTTACTGAACAGTGTTACGGTCCAAATAGTATCCAGATACACTGGTGACTGGGTGGACTTTTATTCCCGGTCTCGACATAAAAAGCAACGCATAAGTCACAAACATTTCTGTTGAACTGAAACTTTATTAATACATAAATAAATCAAAACACTTGCGTTTTCTTCAGGAAATGCAAATATTCTAGTATTTATTATTATTATTATTATTATTATTATTATTATTATTATTATTATTGTTGCTGGCTTGTTTCTTTGTTTTTTGTTTCACGCACCGACTACCAAGTCAAATTCCTTGTGCTGTCTTAAAAACTGAGCAAGCATCAGTTCAAAGAGCATTACATGGTAGCATGAATGAAACTGATGAGGAGGTCTTAGTTGACCTCTTCTCTAGAATGAGCTCACATTGCCTGCCACCAAAAGACAACATGCATGCTGCTATTACACCATGATGTTTGAGCCATCAAGTGCAAGTCTGAATGCACAGGAACAGGCAGCCCTTACCCACCTGCGACCATATGTGAGATCCATTGACCAAAGAAAGTTGGAGATGTTTTTACGATTCTGTACAGGGTCTGCTGTGCAAAGACAGAATAGAAGTAACTTTTAATAAGTTGTGTGGTTTAAGTCGTAGGCCTGTGGCTCATACGTGTGGAGCTGTTCTGGAGTTACCGTGCACTTACAGCTATTACACAGAGTTTCGTGCTGAAATGGATAAGGTAATGGTCTGGAAATTGCTTTACAATAGATTTTCTGTTACCTGCAAGTAATACAGAAAATTTGAAAAAAACTTTTTAAAATATTTTAGATGATTTGTTCAAGGCACTTTTGAAAATGTTTATTGTTTAGTGGCAATGTTTTTGTGCTTAAAAAAAGCAAAAAGTGAATTTTTCAATATAGAAATAACTAGAGAGAGGATCTGATCTGATTTCTTAACTCCGGGTACAAATCCAAAGCTTCATAGGCATCGCCTGGAAGATGCAGCTGAGACTCCACCATCAGCATGTTGCTGAGGTTGTATATGTCAATGTCACATGGCAATGATCTTCGAAATGTGCAGTCACTTTGATAACTCTGTCCACAGGAGAAATTCACTCCTCCACTGCATAGAGTTCTGGGAACATGTACATCACTCTGGGCCGACCACTGGGTACCCAGTCATTCTTTGATGGTCTGATGACATGTGGGTCCCACACGCGGGTGGTCTCTTTGAGTTCTTTTTTTTTTTACTTGTCTGCACATGCTGTCAAAGGTCGACACTACAAGAAGTGCAATCATTATGAGACAGCAATGCATGTTTTGTTATTGCAATAAAATAAATCAATTTATTTTATTGCTTAATTGAGACCATCACCAGCCCTCCATAAGGAAGGGTAAGAAAACCTTTTATTATAGGGAGGATATAAAAAGGGAGAGCAGTGTTACACCTAGGTGGAGGGGGAGGGGGAAGGGAGCAGGAAGGAGAGACTCAAGGTAGGAAATAGAAAGGGTGGGGAAGAATAGATTATTTTACAGTGAGAGTGAGATGTGAAGTTGTAGAATATATTGTGCTTATTATGTTGTGTAATCAAGCCAGTATAGTGACAAGTGTGAAGCTTAGCTATAAAGTCCATGGCTGTGGACAGGGGGAAGGAGTGAGTGGTAATACCTAAAGCAGGTATTTGGGATTAACGTGTCTAACGTTAAGCCCAGTATGAGTTTTATCCCACATCCCAAGGCGTGCCAGTGAATCGTAGACAAGTATATGTGCAAAAACCGCTACCGCAAACCCAGGAACTGCCCCGGGCCCGCAGATGCAGCCAGGACAGCAGAAAGAGTTGGGGCCAAGGAGCCCCAGGCCACCCCCCCACGGCCGAGCAGCCGTCCCCAACCCCCAACCCCAAGGCCCCTCGCCAGCATCCCACCCCCCCCCACCCACCCACACTCAAGCACCCAACCCCCAAGGGGAGGGCCGGGGAGCCCCCCGCCCGGGACCCCAGCAGAGGAGCCAAGGCCCACGCCCAGCAGACGGCCAGAGGGCGTCCGCCGGCGGGCCCAGAGCAAGCAGGGACCGGACCCCAGGCCAGAAGAACCCAGAACGGAAGCAGCACCGAGAGCAGCACCCCCAGGGCCGACGACCATGCCCATAGCCGCCTAGGGTACCAAGGGGATGCTGCAAGTCGCCCCGCCGACCGAGCACCCCAGAGCGCCCCAGATTGCCTTTCCTTGATGCCACCCGCGCGATGAGTCCTAGACAGCCCCCCCCACCACCATAGGGCCCAGCCACACTGCAGGGCCCGGCTCACAGGGCCATCCGGCCGGCACCTGCAGGCATGGTAGGTTTGACATGGACAGCCAGGGGCGGTGTCGCCCCAATGTTTACATCCAGTAAGTGAAGAAGAATGGTACCAAAACACAACAAAAGAAAATCAGCTCAACAAACAGAGTCATGTAGAAGTCCATACTTTCTTTACGGCGGAATCCCCACCAACTTTCAATCCTCCAGTTTGCTGTGTTTGCCCCTTCAAGGTAGCTTTCAATTGAACAGCCATCATCTATGTTATGGTGAAGAAAACACTGGAAGTCTCTCACTCAAACTTTCTCCGTACCCCGGTCACCTCTAACAATCATTGGACAACCGCTTAGTTTCTCCACCGCCTCCATGTAGTAGCCTCCAATGATTTTTGGGTCACTGCTCGTAAAATATGCATTTAACTAGATAATTTAGATCAATGCATCCGTTGATGCACATGCCAAATGGCTTCAGTTTGTCATAAGAGTACCAAGTGCCAAATGTAGTTGGAACCCCTTGAGAAGTAGTTTCTGCGCTGTAGACGCCTGGATCCTCTGAGTTGGACACCTCGCAGATCCAGTTATTTTAGGATTAAACGTACAACTTCTTTGCACACATGGATTCCATTCTCCTCACATTTGGCATGCATCCACCTATAACCATGGAGCTGGCCAGTGGTGTGTAAAGCATCCCGAATGAATTAAATGATCCAATCATAACTGGCATATCTTTTCTGACAAAAAAGTCCACACGTCTTCAATATTCTTTTCAAATGTCATTCGGAGATCACATAATAGGGTTGCTGTGCAAGCAGAGCAGCAATGTCCTGCTTGCAAGGCTAAAATAAAGCTTTACTAGATCCTCTAACACAGTGGTTCTGACACGTTTTGAGCCCAATTCACACCAAAGGACAAGTACAAATCTGAAGGCACACCTATTGTGCAAAATACCCTTATTATAACGCGTTATCACTCATATCATGCACAATATTACGGGCGACCATACAAGAAAGCGCTTCATTTTCTCTATTGTCCAACAGCCTTTGTCACAGTCTTCAGTCATCACAATATTGAGGGAAAGAATCGTAATTTGATTATTTTCCAAAAGCATTTAGCCCTAATGTATATACATATACAGTATATATATATATGGCCTACTGGCTAAAGAAACACACCTACTGGCTAAAGAAACTCACGGCACTTCATGAGCACTTGGCAGCACAAATGAACCAGATGCTAAGAGATGGGAATCACCCTGAATGCCTAACCAGCCCCATCCAACTATCGGCCAATAACCTGCCTCTCCACAACATGGATGCTCTTGTCTGGCATCATAGAGGCTAAGATAAGCGGGCACATGGATCAATACATGAGCACAGTTCAGAAGGGAATTGGTAAAAATACCAGAGGTGCCAAACACCAGCTCCTGGTTGACAGAGCAGTCGCTAGAGACTGCAGAACCCGAAACACTAACCTGAGCACTGCCTGGATTGATTACAAGAAAGCCTACGACTCAATGCCACATACTTGGATCATTGAATGCTTGGAGCTATACAACATAAACAGGACTCTAAGAGCCTTCATTGCAAACTCGATGAGGTCGTGGAAAACCACCCTTGAGGCCAATGGCAAGCCACTTGCACAAGTCTCCATCAAATGTGGCATATACCAAGGAGACGCCCTGTCCCCACTGCTGTTCTGCATAGGCCTGAACCCCCTCAGCCAAATAATCAACAAGACTGGCTATGGACTACCGACTCAGGAACGGGGCCACCATCACTCACCTCCTCTACATGGATGACATCAAGCTGTATGCTAAGAATGAGTGAGACATAGACTCATTGATCCATACCACCCGGATCTACAGCACAGACATTGGGATGTCATTCGGACTAGAGAAGTGTGGTTGGATGGTGACTAAGAGAGGGAAGGTAGTCCACACAGAAGGGGTCTCACTCCCAGAAGGAACAATAGGGTGTAAGATGCTGGCAGGGAAAGCTTACATGGAGCGCCATAACCAAGTGGCTGGCATAGTGTACAGAAACATCTGTGCAGAGTATGGGCTTGAAAACCCAAGGTCAAAGTGGGAAACACCTCCAAAAGTGGTAGAAAATGACCGAGCTCAGATCCTGTGGGACTTCCAGATACAGACGGGCAGAATGGTAATCAACCGGAAATTGTGGTGGTGGACAAAGAGCAGAGTAAAGCCGTTGTGGTTGACATAGCAATACCGAGTGACTGCAACATCAGGAAAAAGGAACATGAGAAACTAGAAAATTACCAGGGGCTCAGAGAAGAGCTGGAGAAGGCCTCGAGGGTGAAGGCATCAGTAGTGCCCGTGGTCATCGGGGCACTTGGGGCAGTGACCTCCAAACTGGATGAGTGGCTACAGCAGATCCCAGGAAATACATCAGACATCTTGGTCCAGAAAAGTGCAGTGCTAGGAATTTACAACAAAGTCATCTCAATGCGCTTATCAAAATATAAAATTCATAATAAGAAAGAAAAAACCCAATAAGATCCACATTAGCAATCTAACAAAATCAACGTTGTAAAATAACATTAAAGAAACTTAAGCACTTGTTCAATATTACCTCCATATTCTCCCAACAAGATATATCTCATGACACGTTAGTGCATCCGTTGTGATGGAAACAGAAACACGGAGAAAATGACAACAACCACAACAACAACAACTCGGAACAGCCTCAGTGAGGCGCATTGACAAAGTCAACCCTACCATTCACTGTAGAAAATACGAAACATTTTCTGACCTTACCTTTGCTGAAGGTCTGGTAGCTCAGGTGTTGGTCTCCCATCTTTTAAAAGCTGTTGTTTTTCATCAAAAGAAAGTTTCTTTATCATGTCTAGCGCTGTCATCCTGCCTGTAGTGTTACCCCGCCCACTAGCTAGAGAATGTAGCAGCTGCGACCACATTGTATCAATTCACTAATGCACTCTGAAGGTACGTATAGCATTTAGCATAGCACAGTTATATCCAAAGGCAGCATAGAGAGCTGCCTTTTTACCTAAATGGTTTTCATATTAGGGAACTGACTGCGCATGCGCAAACACATAACAACACGCTATGGGAACAGAGGTAGAGCAGCAACATGCTTTTGGGAGGGGGCGTGGCCTCCTCCTGTCTTACAGTGGAATGAGACTGTGAAGCCGTATCAGGAAATAGAGATGTTTAGTCATTTGGGCAATGAAAAGCACAAAATGCTGACACTTTCAAACTTATAGGTACTGTATGCTATTGGAAATGGAAAAATAAATAATTTATAATTTTATTATAATTAAAACAAAACATCAAAATATCAATTCACCCTTGAATAGGCACTGCCTACCTTGTCTACCGTGACACTGTTAAAACAGTCCAAGGGGAAGCCTCCTCAGGGGAGGCTTAACAGTTCCCATAGATTCATGGTAGGCAAAGCAGCAGTGAGTTTACTTAGCTTCTATAGCATGTTCCGTGTCCCAGGGGCTGGCGGTGTTTTGCCAAAGTCTGTGACCTGAGGAAATATGTGACCGCTGCGGCTTCTCGCCTCTAGAGAAGAAGAGTGCTAAATCTCTTCGTAGCTATTAAGGAGCCATTGACTGCCCCTTATGACACTCCGGTGGGTGAAGTAAATGCAGACTGGAGGAGTTTAAGGGGGAGTAAAGCTCCGCTGAGAACCCGCAGGAGTTGGAACTGTCGCCACCTGCGGTCACAGATTTTTTCGGGTCACATATTTTGGCACAACATCGGCACTAGGCTGCCACTCGGCTCTTGGTGACGTAATTGACTCGTCGACGTCAACTCGACTAGTATGCACAAAGAGTTGACCTTTAAAATTCTGAAGTCGCTGAACCTCATACACATATACAACATATAAATTCATACATGCATATACTCAGACACACATATAAACAAACATACACACATATACATAAACATACATACATACATGCACACTATTATCATAAATTATCAATTAATCTTGGTTTGAGTTGGGGCGGGTGATTTTTTTACCTGAAAGTATAGGTATCCGCTATTTTACGACTGTCCATGACACACATGCAGCAGGATCCACACCAACTCCCGGGCTGGATACAGACTGTTGTCAGCACCTCTCCAGTCAAAAGGCGGAGGAATGCCGGTGAAACGTCGACGGTTGGTGAGGAGTCGTACGAACACGCAGCAGAATGTAGGTTAACAGGTTTCTCCGCGCTGCAAACACCATGTCCTGAGGGGATCACACAGCATACGCGGCTGCACAAAGTTTTGAAAAACTTTTGTGATGGGGAAACGTACCAAAAATATTGTTGTTTTCCGTTATAATAGGGCTTATTGAACGATTTGGTAAACTACCGAATATTGTTGCATCACTACTGGAGACACTGGTGGACTCTTTAAATGACATGTTATAGTCGTCAAATGTTTTTTTCTCTATTAAGTTTTTTGTTTTTATTTAATTTTCTGTCACCACAGAAATTAAAGAAGCTGCATTAACTCCATCAGGTCCTGACTTTTTCTGGATGTTTCTAAAAATAGAAGTATTGCACACAGCAGACTTGTGTCGCTCTAAGTTGAACACATCTGGCCTGAGAAGAAGAGTTATCCTGGGCCTGGTATTGTCGAGGAGGGATGGGTGGTGCTGATTGGTTCTTTAGGGGAGAGAAGATGGGACCATGGTGGGGTAAAGGGTGGGGTGCCAGCAAGAACCAGCTGTTCATCTGGGCAGTTAAATCCAAGAAGGCAGGGGTAGGAGAGAAGCTGGATGAGGTGGAAGTAGGTGAATTTTGGAGTGAAGCAGGTGGGTCCTGAGATGTGGGGGGTGAGTTGACCTCTTCATTTTGGCAATTTTGATTTTCATTTCTCGATGGAAGCATATTGACTCCATGTTCTTTCCTTGTTGTTTTGTTCTTCGATGGTACATGTTGTCGTCTGTCTTTATCAGGACTGATAGCAGTGTGACTGGTGAAGTAAAATAAGTTGGAGGTGAAAAGTTTTACTCCAGATTTGTTTAGACACAGTCCATCTGCTCTAAAAAGATGACGACGTTCCCAAAAAATCTGAACAAAATTTAGTGAACGGGCAGCACAAGCCAAAGATAAAAATTCACTCAGAAAGTAAATCCTTTCAGATCTCCTTTGCGACTGGGGGTATTTCAGAAACTCCAGATATCAGCTTTAAGAAGACTAAAAGTGTCTAAAACAGACAGAAACCGTGAGAAAGACAGATATTTTTCTCTGTATGTTTAACGACAGTGATCTAATAAGACGCTATTGGCTTATATTTATTATTATTATTATTATTATTATTATTATTATTATTATTATTATTATTATTATTATTATTATTATTATTTTAGTGTTTCTGGTTTGTGTTAGTTTTTATACCATCCACCAAGTTGTATTGTTTTAAACTCTAACTGGCAATAAAACTATTCTGATTCTGACTTTTCTCACACAGCGTAGCGCCTTGTATTGCTGCGTGATGTGTTCGCTCCCTTCTCTGTGTGCTGTAATCTCCATCCTCGCTTTGATTGCACCAGGTAACAGTGCTTCACACTTGTGCCACACAGGAGAGGGAACAATGCATTGATTAACAGGGCCAGCAATCACAGTAATTACTGACATTGGTCTGCTCCACCAGTAGTATCAAATACATAAAGTAGTAAAATTACCAACATGAACAGTTAACAATAAGTGCATCACTATAATAATCGGCATGTAAATGAGGTTCAAACATTTTAAGCTGTGTATAAAAATTAATTTAATTTTGCTGAAATAAATTAATTTCATGATTACACATTTCTTAATGCAGTCCAAGTATGATCCATTGATTTTATTCTCCATTCATTACTAGGAGCACAATCTCTAACAACCAATCACAGCTGTTAGCAGACTGCATCATACCCAGCGACAGGATCAACCACATCTTCTCACTAAGATAAACGTATCTGCTCTCAGAAACGTTCTGAATCACTTTTAAGCTAAAATTCCTTGCTAGGATTTTTTAGGCTAAGTTAGGAGCTTTCTGAGAGGACTCTGAGAAGCTTCGTGAATATGGCACTGGTCTACAGAGAAGATGATATCCTCTGTGGATGTGCACAGATATATACACAGACAGCATTAACATATTTTGTTCAGCTATGTGCTCTAAATACTGCAGCACGCTGCACATACACATGCCTTCAGAGCTCTCCCATGGTTGTGGAAGAAGTCTTACAGTACTAATCTGACACACTCTGTCTCTTCAATTCATTACCTACTCTAAAATCCACCACACCTCCAATGATATCAGCCTCCAATTATAAATCCATCAATCGCAAGATGCATTTAATTGCCTTGACAGAGTCTCACCTCGCAAGACACTACCTTTCTCTCTCCAAGTTCTCTGCCTCAGCTTCCTGTGAGGTGTCCTCAGACTGCCTACCGAGGTGTTCATCCATCAAACATTTATACAAACAGATGCAGAACAGAATTCCACACAAATTAGCTTAGTGATTAAGGATGTGTTATGCTGTAAGGCAGTAATGACTTCTGGTTCAAAAATGTAGTTTTAAATCAAACAGTTTCGTCTCAAGCATTTGTTATACAGATGTTTAGGTAAGGTATGACACTATGCACAATGTCAACATTTTTAATCTGACAATTAATGAAATAGCATACCGTGGCACACTGCGGTCTCCTAAACAGTCAAACATCCATGGAAGTGTAGGAACCCTGGTCGATGGTCAAAAGGCGGTAAAAACACTGTCGCACGTTTGGAATTTTATTACACTTTTATGACTCAAAAATAGACAATGGAAAAATGGACCAAGGAACATTTCTTCAAATCCCAGCCCTTCTTCCTGCAGACTCTTTGCTGACACCCATCCTCCCCAAAGAACAGACATCCCACAGAGATAACAGGGATGTAACCTGACACCCTACACCAGAGACATCCTTTTCAACATGAAGATTAAAAAGGAAGAAATAAAAATAAAACCTATACACCATCTGATGCTTTAAAGGCAGAAATGTGATTTAAACGAATTTCAGACATGGGACCTCGATTTTAACCATTTGTCTACAGGAAAGAGACTCATCGTGTGCCTCCATCTGATATATTTAAGCACTAATGCAATCACCTTTCAAGGGAAATGTTTATAACTTCATATTCCATGATCATTGATCAAAGTGTATTTGTCCTCTTTTGTTATGCTTAAAGCTAGAAATAATTCAAATCAGTCATTTAAGGGATAATCAATTGAAAGTCATTTTTCAAGGGTTCATGCAGTTGGCACACACCCATGCTCCATTTTAGACCTAACATGGTAACACCCTATCTAGTTTTATGACTCTTTGTTTAAGAAGCACATGTGGGACAGCCCCACCATCTTGTCTTCTTTACAGGAAAGTTAAGCCTCCCGCTTCTTTCTGCCAGCCAATCAGGTTTCACTCATTCCCACACTGCAGATGTGTTTTGACCAATCAGATAACCTCTTGACATGTTTATAAAAGGCCTCACTCCCTCTTATCACCTCTCTCTTACGTCTCTTGCTCTTACGTCTCTTGCTCAGTTCTAGCGCTCTCACCTCTCTCTAGTCCTCCTCTTTGCATCTGACTTAACAGTTAGATGTTATTCAGTTTAGTGATGCATAATTTTTGAGATATTGATTGAACTTCTCTCCAGTCAGGAAGTGGCTACCAGCCACTTCCACAATGAATAACTTTAAGTTGTATCTACATTTTTGAAATTAACTAAGCAGTTTTTAATTTTGGAGCAAATCAATTTTTATAGCCTCCCATGAGTAAGCTTTAACGAACTCTAGCATCTTTGATTTGAGAACATGTTAGTTAAACTACCCATGGACGTCCAGGAGTGGTGCCGTGTAGGAGAACCAGAACCTCAGCCAGGCCGACAGTATCCCGCGGGCCCGTACAGTGAATGAGCGGAAAACGTCTTCGGAAAAAACGCAGGGAAAGCTTTTTCCCCACACACTGCTGGTTACGCAGAAGGAGCTGTCATCATCACGCCTGTTCGAAGGAGGGTAAAACTGCACCCACACACAATTCTGGCAAAAAGGTGGTTTATAACTTAAATTCTTTCAATCGAAAATTCTAGATTCATAGTCCATATTGTTCATTTTGGTAAAGTTTTATTCATTTCATTACTTTAACTTTCCATTTTCCTTCTTCCTTTTCCTCAGAGCGTTAGCAAATCCCTATAAATCCCAAATTCACACAAACATCTAAAACACTCAATGTGTATATACCATACATCTGTTTTAAAATGTACATTTTGTGTGATACCAATGATCAAAATAACTGTGAATAATTGTGAAACTGCCTAATTCATCATCATGTTAATAGCCTGTAAAATAAACATGTACATATTGTAAACGCTGTGTTTTTATTGACATTTAAACTTTTATTAAACCTCTATTCTGACGTCAAGAACCCACCACAAAAACAGGGAACTGTAACAATTAATTAAAATAAAAGTGATCTAGGACACTTAAAACTCAATTCTAGATGGCACCTCTGGCAACGAACATATTAAAAATGAATAATTAATATTTTTGAATATTAATCACCCTTTGTTCCCCTATAGAAGAGATTTCCAACTACACTCCCAGATAGCTATCGTCATGAATATTAAAGATACCACCATGAACTGATCTGCCCAAAACAAATACATTCAAGCAGAACACTTATAAGAACTGTATTTGAGTCCTGTCTAAGCTCTGAGCTACAGTCTGATAGAACCTATTGACATTGTAGAATTTAATGTTTGTGTCGTGTTCTTTTTTCTTTATTGTATCCTATTACAATCTAAAGTGTGAGCCTGTGTTTCATTCTTCCTCCACTTTTTCAAGATATCAGTTGCCCCTAACTGACTAAGTCATCTTTCAAAAAAAGTCATTTGTCAAAACTACAAGAAGGCCTATTCTGTGCCATCTTGTTACTATAAGCTTCTCTTATACTCTATGCCATGGCTAATTTACAAAATTGGGCTTTGATGTGATGCACTCTGATGAGCTTTACATCATGATCACTTGTTATGATGCAGAAATTGTATCCGTATCCGAAAAAACCCCCAACTTGAGTCATGTTAGTGTGATTTTAGTGGATTTAAAAATAATCATGATTATATAGGTCACCCAAAAGTTTTATGTTTTTTTTTTTCAAAACTCTTTTCCAATTAATAAAATGTTTGAAGCTCTCGGCTGCTGGAGATGATGGAGGCCTGATTACATTCAGCTCAGCTACTGACACAGATTGTATGAAACACAAATGGTACAGAAGGTACTTTCCTTCTTCTATGTCTGTAAAATTTGCCTTTTTCATGTAAATTGGGTAGCATCAAAGAAGAGGAATGGAGGCTTGGGCTTGCATCAACATCCTCGTTATAACACAGTGAAATTCCCTGGGCCATTTTACATCCACATTTGTATTGACTGTACATCGTCTCAATCCTCACAGGATAATGAACATAGCATACTGTGCATGACATTTTAAGCAGCCTCCCCATATACTGCTTAAATCAGATGTTCAGTCCATCTGCTTTACAACTTGAAGCAGAAAATATATTTTGATTGTTTTCTTGTCTTCTGCAAAACACTGACATTTGTGGGGAACAGAAAATATTCAAAAACGTATTTGCAATTTTGCATGAAACCATTTCTACCATTATCTTAGCTCAGTAGCCAATACACACAAAATACAATTACTGGGCTCTGAATAAGGTACACCATATTACAATCTGAAATATCTTCTTTTGTATTCTGAAAGCAAAAGAAGAACAAAGATCCAGAAAACCTCGTCACAGATGTTCACACCTGTGCTGTTAATGTACTGTTACACAACATCCCAAAGGATAGGAAAGGAGAACTGGTGACTGGCAGCTAAATTGGAATCCCAAAAACACCTTGTCATGCTTGCGTTCTCTTCAGAGCTACAGCCTCATGAAGGCCTTTTGCCCAAAAGCTCTGCCAGTCAGGCTATTGTTCTTTTCTGTTCCTGGTTGTAGACACAGTTCATGTGCCACAGGAGAGGGAAAACAGAGGTTTAGGTATCTGACCTGTGGTCAAGATCATTGGATGGATTCATATAGTGGAAAGCTATATTTAAGTCCACAAATGCTTTGGAGCATTGCTTTTATTTAATCTACCCATCTGAGCATCACTGATATCACACACATAATCACAAGACACCATTAATGGTGGGGATTTTTGTGTGATTCCAGCTCCAAAAACACTGATTATTAAACTCTTGATTCCTCATGATTTTCAGCAAAAGTTTTGTTTAAATTCTCATTCTCATGGGGAAAAACTTGCTGATGTGGAAATGTTGCTGGTGGTGAAAAGTCAGATGCAGACAGGAAGATTGGATGCTCTTACAGGAAACTTTTTGACAAGCTGCCACGGGCTGGCAAACGGGAGATGCTTTTGTTTAAAAGTTTGCATTACAGTATGCTGCACTGCTTGAACTCAAAACTGTCTGGCGAGGATGGCAATTAGTTCTATTTCATACGGATCATAAAAGAACAAACACTGAACAAAAACTTTTTACAGGAAAACTGGAGAGTGTAAAATCAATCCTAATTCTCTTACCAGTATTTGGGCGACCTGAGTTTGTCTGCTAAAACAAGCCTTAGAAATCTTGGCATTATCTTTGACAAAGCAATGTCATTAGAGCACCACTCTAAACTGCTGACAAGGAACTGTTTTTACCAACTGAGGAAAATCTCTAAACTACGTTCACTTGTGTCCAGAGATGATCTTGAGATGATTATCCACGCCTTTGTGTCTTCCCGTTTAGACTATTGTAACAGCTTATTTTCTTGTCTGAACAAAAAGGCGCTGTTTCGTCTTCAGCAGGTACAAAACTCTGCGGCGAGGTTACTGACTCGCACAAACAGAATGGCCCATATTACTCCCATTCTAAAAGCCCTTCATTGGCTCCCAGTCACTTTTCGTTTTAATTTTAAAATTCTGGTGCTGACCTTCAGAGCCTTGCATGGTCAGGCTCCCTCCTACATTAGAGACTTGTTGTGTCCTTATACCCCCTCCCGGAGGCTGAGGTCCCAGGATCAGAACCTGCTCATGGTCCCCCGTACCCGTTACAAGACCAGAGGAGATCGCTCCTTCCAGGCGGTCGCACCAACGCTCTGGAACGATCTTCCGTTTTCCTTGCGTTTGCTTGATTCCGTTGATGCTTTTAAGAGCCAACTGAAAACCTATTTGTTTCAGAAAGCATTTTAAAATTCCAGTGAAAAAGGGTTGTTTTATGACCATCATATTTTTGTGATTGTAACTGTAATTTGTATTGTATTGTATGTACTGTATGTATTGTGAAGCACTTTGTGACTTCTGTCTGTAAAAGGTGCTATATAAATAAATATTACTTACTTACTTACTTACAGAACTTAAACATTTTGATAGCATTACATGTGCATGTGCTGTCCAGGGGTGGAAAGTAACAAATTACATTTACTCTCGTTACTGTAATTGAGTAGCTTTTTTGTGTACTTCTACTTTTTTGAGTACTTAAGTACATTTTGTTTGAAGTAACAGTACTTTGTTACATTTGAAATATATTCTGTTACAGAGTAAAATATATATACTGTGGTATAATTGTTTTACATTTGTGCTATTGAACGTACCCTAGAGCTGTTGTTAGGATCAGTGTGTATATGTCTATGACCTGCTCTGTTGATTCATGTGACGTCACTCACATTGCTGCATCATGACAAAGCGAGAGCACTAAATTCTGATAGAGGGCAGGAAACTTGAGAATCAGCCGTCTGAAATAATGAAAATGGCCATGTTTTGTGTAGTTTACGGCTGCTCCAATCGTTCTAACGCAGAAAAGGAAAAGAGATTTTATAGAGTACAGAAGATTGTTGTTCACAAAGGTGAGAAATGTAAAATGCTCACAGAACAAAGCCGTAAAAAGTGGATTTTAAACCTATGTCTGCGGTCGGGAAGAACAGAGTCTGCTGTTGTCCGTGACTGTAGCGACCACTTGATCAGACGTATGTTAGCGAGCTAACTGTGTTTTTGTGGCTGTGTTTATATAGCATTAGGTTGTTGTTAAATGCTCATTTACTATTATATACCTTCTTTTTTTCACCCCTGCTGCACACTGTGCACATAAAGCTGAACACCCTAACGCTATTTCACTACGTCATAAAGTACTATTCAGTAGTAGTATATATGTATGTGACAAACAAACCTCATGTATCCAGATTTCTGGTGGGTGGGGGGTGGAGGGGTTGTGTTGCGTTTATAGTTTTTCAGAGATTCCGAGATAGGAATTGTTCTCTTACAGGAAAATGTTTTATTGGATGCTCTGACACATTGGATGTACTGACACAAGCACTTACCTTATCAAATTTTTATACACGTTTTTGTATATTTTTTTATTGCAGGGGAGAGATGCCCCCCCCCCCCAAAAAAAAGTAACTAAGTAACGTTTACTCTGAGTACATTTTAAGTGATCTACTTTTTACTTTTACTTGAGTAGATTTTTACACCAGTAACTACTTTACTTTTAGTAAAACGGAATCAAGGTAATGGTACTTATACTGAAGTAGTTTTTTCTGCACTCTTTCCACCCCTGGTACTGTCCTCTTTCTTTCAGACTTAACACACATGAAATAGTTGTCCAGTATAAATAATGTCAGATTGCACCTGTCAACTCAAACCTTCAGACAAAGACATGTTAACCAAACACAGCTTCCATATAAACTGTATCATACATCAACGTTTTCTTGAAGGATGTCATGCATTTACATCATAAATCATAAATAAGTAAAATGCAGACCGCTGGAAAACTGCCATTTTCAGATTGGCCTTCAAATAAGAATCAGTTTTTCACATTTTATTTTATTATCGTTGCCCTGATGAAGGTTCTCTGACTGAAAGCTTAGAAACTAAAACATACTTGCATTGATCCAAATATGCAGACCTCTGTTTTGCACAAATTCACATACCCATAACAATTACCGTTTTTCTCAGCTTCTACATGACCAGTGACAGATGCCACTGATGTGACTGCCACCCTAATGTGTTACCTGGAATTCTCAGTGGTCTCCCATCCACCTACTAACCAGACCCAGACCTGCTTAGCTTCAGAGATCTAACAGGATCGGGCAATGACAGGCTGGTATGGCATGGTATCATATAGTGGATACAGATGATGTGACATTTTGGAAATACATGACACTGAGTGACAATAAATCATGTTTAAATACAGAAATCAGTAGTCTGCCCAATAAAAACTAGAGATTTACATCACATTTAAAGCCAATTATCTGCATCAAAGTCTATAAAAGCAGAAATCAAGCAATCACATTATACAGTCAAAGTGGCACAACACACTTTGCTGCAGTCACATTAAGTCATCAGATGTGGGAGGGGCACGGGCATATCATGCCAGGGGTGTCACATAGGAGCCTTTTCAACATCAGTGCTGCACAATAAAGTGTCCTTGTGTCCTCATTAGTTTAGCAAGCAGATTTGATACTGTGTCTGTTTTCAGGTTCACTGTCTGCTTGGCTTACTTCTGTCTTTGACTCTGTAGATTCTGCACTTGATGGCTGATGTTGTCTGTGTATGAGCTCAGCTTGTCTGCAGCAAGTGTCTCAACTAAAACCAGCTCACACACATTGTGCTTGATCAAGGAGTGAAACACCAGCTGTGGGAAACCAAGGGCCAGCCTCCTCTTCAATCTATCCATCCTGCAACATATCAATACAATGATATTTGATTAAGTATATATATATATATATTCACCAGTAGAAAACTATTTACCATCACAGATTTTTTAAGGGATCTTGATTTAGGCAGTTATTATAGTCATAGCAAAGAGGCAAAAACAATATTAGCTTTGTGATTGGTTCGAAATGTATCTAGATTGATTTATCTATCATTTAGAATTGCTGCAATGATTTTTCTCCAAAGCTAACAAAGACAATGGCCACGTTTACATGGGAGCTTTAATTCCTCTTTAAAACAGATTAAAAGTTAATTCCTCTTTAATCTGACCTTGTAAACAGTTAATTCCTAATGCTAATTTAATTTCAAATTAAACTTAAATCCGAATTAAATGGCTGGTTTATTCCGATTTTATTTCTGAATTAGATAATTCCTGTTTCTTGTAGACTTGGTTAAAGCCACTTTAAGTTAATTCGGATCTTTTTGCACTTGCGCAACTTGTGGTGATGATGCGCTGGTGACGACATAATCCAAGATGGCGGTGGCTCGAACTCCAACCGAGACTATTTAATCAGAGCCTTAGAATACATGTATATAATGAAAAGAGAGGATGGACGGAGGCATAAACATGCAGACTTTCACACACAGACTTTATAAACACACACAGACTTCGGTAAACGGAACAGACTTCACTGGACGGCTGGCACTCGGACTCAGAGGCGGAGTAAGTGCATCCCCTGTACTGCATTCACAGACAGTAATATCACCATGCCTCCACTGCTTTGGCTGTTTCTGAGAGTGACTAACATTTTGCAGGCACTTCCTGATATTTACTCTATTTTGTTTTCTTTTGTAGCCTGGAAAACTATCAGAATATTTGATCCATTGTATAACTAAAATAAAGTTGTGATGCCTCTGGTGTTTCTAGTAGCATTACATGTATAAGGATATGTTGCCTTGAAATCCCAACAGGCTCTAACTCCTGAGTGACATGGGTCAGAAATACATTTTCACTGAATGCCCCCTCCTCTTCCCTGTTAATGGTGTTGGTCCAACACCTTCCACACACCTGGGACATCATTCTTTACCAGCAGCACAAGGACGGAGAACTGACACGGTCCCGGCTCGATCAGCTGTTTTTAACGCATCACACGAGGAAGCAGGGTGACAACGTTGACAGCTCTCAGGAAGACTGCAGTGACACGACAAACACAATCATTCGATCACACTTTTTTCCCTCTAATGATGACAGTTTGTGAAGTTGCAGGCTTAGTGCGGGCCAGGCATATGGCTCCAGTGGGCCGGAACTGGGCCAGGGGCCGCTGATTGGGGTTGACTGATGTACAGCATAGTTACATTGATGAGATGACTCATAAAAATCACCCCAGTAAAGCAGAGTTTGGTTTCAGAGCTCAGAGTCTGAGTAAATTGATAAAGCGGACGGAGAGAGAGTGATGGAGGGAGGTCCGGAGGAGACGGAGCAAAGTCAATCCTCAGGAGTTGAGAGGAAGGTCCTGTAAAGACAGGAAAGTTCGCTATTGAAGATACAGGGAAAGATTCTACCTTAAATCTGCCCACAGAAAAAAAGCTTTCGTGAAGTTTGCAAATATCTTTCAAAGACTGATCTTACTCTATGCTGTGGAGAACAAAGATGGATTTGTTGGAATAAACATCTGAGTGACACACAGCCCAGCAGGGTCCTGAAGTCTGTTTTTTCAAAGTCCAAATATGACAAAATCATGAACTAATAATGTCACTTCAACCTGAAATTCAACATTAAACTATTTGGAAAACATTAAGAATGAACATATTTTCCTCATTGCCAGTACATCTTATATGTGAATGCATGATATCATTTCCAAAACAAATACATTTCACCACTAAAAGTACACAATACTGCAGCCAAATATTTAAATATTTCAGTGGCTTGCAACCACACCCGTGAACGTGCACAAGAGCAGCACAACTGATGCATGACCAGCAAACGTGTAAAAGTGGTGAACATGTCAAAAAGTACAAACTCATTAACCATAAAGCTTTGATGCAGAAATGGGTCACATTACAGCTTTTAAGCATCAAATATTCCAAAAAGTGACAAAAATAAACCCCACACCATACAAATAAATAAGAATATAAGCCTCCTGCAGGGACTATGTATTGTAATTAGCATTAGCTAAGTGGCTAGCCATGCTAAAAAGCATTTGCTAACTCACCAAGACGCCTAGAAAATCACCTAACTCGTGGTGCACAAGATCTTCTCCTTCTTATTTTGTGGTCTACGGACCCTAAAGCAGGTGGCTCACTCAGGTTTTTACCGGCTTCCTGCTGTAGTCGCTTTGGTACGACTCTCTGCTATAGGTGTAGCCTGGGTTCTCTGATAGCACACATACGTCTCGCCGTCGTCGGCACAATGAATGAAGTTGCATCAGCGAGACGTATTATGGAGAGCGTTTGCTCATTGGGCAGACATCGCAGTTTGAACGATGTATTAAAGATACTCAGTGCGACCTCTCTACAGCTTATACCTTTATTTAGCTCGGGTCATTCAATTAGTATAAATATCTCCATATACATAGTCGAGTATTTACTTAAGGGTGCTGTGGCTTAGCTGGTTAAAGTGCCTGTCTAGTAAACAGGAGATCCTGGGTTCAAATCCCAGCAGTACCTTCAGGCAGAGTGACCAAAAGCACTGTCGAGGTGCCCTTGAGCATGGCATCAAAACCCCAACACTGCTCTGGTGCGCTCCCTTCATTGTGGAAGCAGCCCCACTCTGACATCTCTCCATTGATGCATGTTCACAGGTCCTGTTTGTGCATGTGTGTGATTCGGGCCTGTGTGTGTGAGAAGCTTGTCCCTAAAAATAACAGAGTGTAACATAATTTCCCTTCAGGGATTAATGAAGTAATTAAAATTAAAAGAAAAAATTAAAAAAATCTGATAGGAATACGGCCATATCACAACAAAAAACAATATACTACCATTAAATAGCTTATTATGTGTGGACAAAATAAAGAGACAGAGTTCATGAGCATAAATGTATTTTCAGCAGCATAGCCAAAAGAGCCCCAGCACAAAAACAGCTTCATGAAAGTGACTTTTACAGTTCTACAATTTTATAAGTGGTGACATTGAGATATTGTGTGACAATAAAGATATACCAGTTGTTTTGGGAAGAGTCATATTTATCATTAAAATATTTGATTGTATTATATTACAAAGTTTATAATTATTAGATTTGTAAAAAAAATAAAATAAAATAAAAAAAAAATCACATTGATGCACCTCAGTCATTAGAAAAGGTCATAATTATGAGATAAAGCCTTGATTATGCTTTGAATCACAAGTTAAAACTGGAAGTGGCTCATCTTCCTTTGTTTCTGTCCACAGCATAATCTTATATTTACTTCCTAAAAATATGTTTATGTTTATGGCTAATTTTGCTGATTAATTATTGTTACTCATCATACATGTGCAGAGATAATTACAGTATATGTAAATGTGTAGATTTAACTGACATAAAAACTAATTTATTAAAGGCCGTGGCTATGGATACGTTGAACGTAATGTTTATCGTATCCATGTTTATTTTTGGCATTTAAGTATTTTTAAAGGTGGAATTTGCTGTGTTAAATATGTTAAAATGAGAAAATATATATGTCAAAAGTGGGATTCAAACCCATGGCAGCTTAAGTTCGAACCCCCGTCTATGTGCCTTAGACCACTTGCTCATCCTGACACAGTGAAAACACAGGCACATTACGCTTATGTAGAAAAGGTCCGGCAACATCATCAGTTGTACCCATAGTCCCGGGGGCAATGGCTACGTCATCTCTAGACACTTTCTTTATTAAATACAAACCAAACGACAATCAAACAGAAAAAACAAAGGTAGAAATGGTGTAAATGAATAGTGGAATCAGTCAGTTGTTGAAGAGTGCAGAGGTTCAGCAGAGGATCAGTCTCTCTCTGCAGAGACGTGATGAGCTGCTACATGTTTACTAGTCCTGATGGTCACGTTGTCCTCTGCCTCCATGAATTCTCTGTGACGCTATTCATGTTTATCCTCAGGCATCTCCTCAGACACCTCCGACCTTTTCATCCAACCACCGAGCACCTCTGACACCGCTATTGCTGTTTGTAAAGCGTCGCGCGGTACCAATGCCATCACGTTATGTACGCGCATTGAGTCAAGTTGTGTGCATGCATGCGCGGCCAACCATTCCCCTCTGGCACGCTGTTTGGCCTACCTTTTTCAGCCTTAACACCCCCCCCCGCGGTGCAGTTAACACTTACGGAGGCCAGACAATGTTACCCCATGGTTTCACACATGCACAAACCTGGTTAGGTGAAATGTACATTATATCAAGGAGAAAATACTTTGTCGACATCCGTTGTAAGCAACTCAAATTTGATGAAGCACCTCACAACAACACACGCATCTAAAACATCTGAATATAGCAAATTTTTTTTTTTTAACAGTAACGCAAATAGTTACTTTCCTTGGTAATGAGTTACTTTTATTATAGAGTAATTCAGTTACTAACTCAGTTAGGTAACTATAACTAATTACCTTTTTTAAAGTAATGTTCCCAACACTGTTGTTCACTGATGTCATCATTCATATTTTAGGCAAACGTGAACTCAATGTACAGTATTTCTATCTGATGAATATTATTGTGAGCGTGTTTATTCTGGCGTTTGTGAATGGCACTCTGAACTTTGTTCAGCAGAGTGCCAGATTCCTATAGAGCCTTCCATCACTGTATGATCACTTGAAAAAAAATATGAAAAGGTCAGTGATCAATGTGAAAAATGTTGTGTTTATGGAAACTTTGCCTGCCGGGTTTCAAAAATCCACTGCGCACATCAAGAAAGTCAACAGCAAACCTGAAACGACACCCATTAATTCCACATTAGTAGCAGCTGCACCTTTCACTTCAACAGTATATTCACAAAAACTTGCTTTTGAAAGATATTTTTAACGAGAAATTATTGAAACAAAAACAGGACAGTAAAGGTGCAATACTCCTCCAAGCCTTGAAACATCCATCCATCCATTTTTCTGACCTGTTTGCTTCTTTTTAAAGGTTGCGTGGGTCTGTTGGTGTCTATTTCTAGCTCTCATTGGGAGCTAGGCGGGGGTACGCTGTAGACTGGGTGCCAGTCCATTGCAGGGCTACACACACACAAACAACCACTCACACTCCCATTCAATTTAGGGACTTCAATCAACCCAACAGTCATGTTCTTGGATTGTGGAAGGAAGCCGGAGGAAACCCACGCAAGCATGGGGAGAACATGCAAACTTCACACAGGAAAAACTCAATTTTCCATGCTCGGGCTTGAACCCAGGGCTTTCTTGTTGTGAGACAGATGTGCAAACCACTGCTTCACTGTGTGCTATAGTTGCATGTGGGGAAATGCTCACATTCTGAGCTCGCTGCAAACACGATTATTGCATATGTAGGGAGGCTATATTTAATTACATACAATTGCACACGCCTGAAGAACCATTGGGTTTCATTTGAACTGTGTGTGTTCATGTGACTTTAATTAGCTTCATGCTCACACCTGTCTCTGAGTACGCGTTAAAACAACAGCTGCTCTTATTAGCAATGAAAATACCAACACACTGAACATGCATGTAGACACTCACATAGCGCGTATTCTAAAGACACCTATAACTTTCCACACTATGATCAAGCAGGGGTGATTCATTAATTGTTGTTTTGAACAGAATAATTGCATTTTAAACATACCTAACATAGTTATTCATTTAAATTTTTCTGCTGGGGGCATTGGTGTGGGGTTGTGGTGCCTGGCTGGTGGTGCTAGGGTTCGACTACATATCGGTTCGTGGCTGGTGGGGTGGCCCTGCTTGAGCGGTTGGTGCCGTCCTCTCTCGTCGGGGGGGGGGGGCTCCTCCCTGTGTAGGGTGCTATGTCGTGGTGTCGTGCTGGCCTGTACTGGCCCTGGCCTCTCTCCTGCTCGGCCGCCGCCTGCTTTGGCGGGGCGGGCCGCTCTGGGGCAGTGGGGGTCGCCTCCTAAACTGCTAGGGGATGTGGCTGGTGCCTGGCTCCACCTGGGGGGGTCCCGCCGTGCTCCGTGTGGCTGGAATGGTTCGGGGGTGCCGCTGGGGGTCTCCGGTTGTGCTGCTCGGCGCGTCCCTGGGGCCCGTCAGGGCCATCTACCCTCTCCAGTGGCCCGCTACGCAGACGGGCCGGGCTCATACCAGACAGGCCTCCCACATGTACACTTCACGTCACTCACTCCCAGCTGGTCTGGCTGGGGTGGGACCACCACTTCCACCCTATTGCACCACATACACATATATACACATAGGTTGAATAGGGAGCACCGCTCCCCTCCATCCACCTTTTTTTAATAGCACTTTATACATTCACTAAACACGCACATTCACTCAGGATGGTGGGTAGCTTCACAAATTTAGGCCTGTCGGGTGGGGGCCCGGCCCCTATGTTGATGGCTGGGCCACCATGTAGAGATCAGGAGGGTGCGGCCATCTACCCTCTCCAGTGGCCCGCTACGCGGACGGGCCGGGCTCATACCAGACAGGCCTCCCACATGTACACTTCACGTCACTCACTCCCAGCTGGTCTGGCTGGGGTGGGACCACCACTTCCACCCTATTGCACCACATACACATATATACACATAGGTTGAATAGGGAGCACGGCTCCCCTCCATCCACCTTTTTTTAATAGCACTTTATACATTCACTAAACACGCACATTCACTCAGGATGGTGGGTAGCTTCACAAATTTAGGCCTGTCGGGTGGGGGCCCGGCCCCTATGTTGATGGCTGGGCCACCGTGTAGAGATCAGGAGGGTGCGGCCATCTACCCTCTCCAGTGGCCCGCTACGCGGACGGGCCGGGCTCATACCAGACAGGCCTCCCACATGTACACTTCACGTCACTCACTCCCAGCTGGTCTGGCTGGGGTGGGACCACCACTTCCACCCTATTGCACCACATACACATATATACACATAGGTTGAATAGGGAGCACGGCTCCCCTCCATCCACCTTTTTTTAATAGCACTTTATACATTCACTAAACACGCACATTCACTCAGGATGGTGGGTAGCTTCACAAATTTAGGCCTGTCGGGTGGGGGCCCGGCCCCTATGTTGATGGCTGGGCCACCGTGTAGAGATCAGGAGGGTGCGGTCGGGCGTGGCGATAGGTTTCTGGGGGGTGTGGAGTGGTGTTGCTGGGGGCTCTCTTTGCAGGGTCTGCCTGGGCGGTGCCGGCCTGGTGGAGCGTGGGGGTGCCCCTTCCCTGCGGGTGGGGCTTGGTGCTTGTCTCATCTCTTGGTTGCCTTGGGGGCGCACCTCGCGCGTGTGGGTCCGGGGCGGCCTGCCGCACCGGTGTGGGGGGTGGTGGCGTCTACGTCGGGGTAGGGGGCGGCTCTAGCTGTTCCGGTGGTTGAGGTCGTTATCGGCCACTTGGTAGGTCTGTCCTGCTATCTGCGGACTGGTGGATGGGTGGCTTCTGTACCTTTGGGTGGGCCCTTTGGTAAGTGGGAGGGGGGGTACTAAGGCATGGTCGTCATCCCTGAGGGCGCTGCTCTCGGTGCTGTTCCCATTCCGGGTCCTTCTGGCCTGGGGCCCAGTTTCTGCTGGCTCTGGGCCCACCGCCGGGTGCCCGCCGGCTGCCCATTCGACACGGCTCTGGCTGTCTGCTGGGCGTGGGCCTTGGCTCCTCTGCTGGGGTCTCGGGTGGGGGGCTCTCTGGGCCCTCCCTTCAGGGGGTTGGGTGCTTGGGTATGGGGATCGGGATGCTGGCGGGGGGCCTTGGGGTTGGGTTGGATGCGCTGGGTGCTCGGCTGCTTGGGGCTTCCTCGGATGTGTGTGTGGGGGGCGGTGGCTGCTTCTCGGCTTGGGATGTCGGGAGCATCTGGGGGGCTGCTGGGCCGTGGGGGGGTTGGCCTGGGGCTCCTTGGCCCCCGCTCTTTCTGCTGGCCTGGCTGCATCTGCGGGCCCGGGGCACTTCCTGGGTATGCAGTGGCAGTTTTTGCACATATACTGGTAGACGATGCACTGGCACGCCTTGGGATGTGGGATAAAACTCATACTGGGCTTAACTTTAGACACGTTAATACCAAATACCTGCTTTAGGTACTACCACTCACTCATTCCCCCTGTCCACAGCCACCACCATTATAGCTAAGCTTCTCACTTGTCGCTATACTGGCTTGATTACAAAACATAATAAGCACAATATGTTCTACAACTTCACATCTCACCCTCACTGTAAAATTATCTATTCTTCCCCACCCTTTCTATTTCCTACCTTGAGTCTCTCCTCCCTGCTCCCTTCCTTAGGGAGCAGGGAGGAGGCAAATAATTTATTTTATTGCTTTTTAGCTCCTTTAAATAAATCAATTTATTTTATTGCAATAACAAAACATGCATTGCTGTCTCATAATGATTGCACTTCTTGTAGTGTTGACCTTTGACAGCATGTGCAGACAAGTGGAAAAAGAAAAAAAAAAAAGAAATGGCAGACTTCAACCTAAGAACTCTTAATAAAAGGGTTTTTTTTGGAAGTACAAAAGACATATTGACAGAAACAAGCCAACAGACATCAGGAATTTTTTACAGCATGGGGTGACAGAACATTTTGATATGTATAACTTTCTGAGGGCCAATTTTAGTAAAGCGAAACGTATTTTTGGTTGTTGTTTTTTTAATCTTTGTTCCAGCCTTACTTTAAAGGCAAAAGTTGTTTGTTGAATTGGTGAAGGGTCATGATGAATGTAGTTAGAGGTTTACTCATGCTAGGTGTAAGCAATCCCCGTGTTGAAGAATGGTCTGGCTCCCAAACTGATGTTTCATAATGTTTTATTTTCCAAGAAATTCCTTTAACATTTTGTGCTGAGTAATAACACCGTATCAATACCGTCAACACCATAAGTGCTAAGAAGGAAATAACAAAAGGAAATATCCATAATATATATAAACAAATATCTATCCTTAGCTCCTTTAATGTTTAAAATGTGTAAAATCACAACCATGAAACTGCTTATTTTAAACCATAGGATGTACCATGAATTTTAACTTATTAATGTTATTATGTACTTTACTATTTTTCCTTTTAATAATGAAAAGTTCAAATTACAACACAAAATAATAAACACACCACAATTGATTTATATGTCTCTGAAATTGAATTGAATGAAATTATTATTATTATTTAAACCTTATTTTTTTCCACTTTTGCTTATATTTCTTACAAAAATAGAACACACTGATACCTGTTTTTGTGAGATGCAGAAGCTTCATAGCTAAAACTAACATGCTAAAGTTAGCAACTATCGAAATGACACAAAAAAGGTAGTTTCACAACAGTATTAATGTGGAATAATGTAAATACAAAGCAGCTTATTGCGGATATATGATTGTTTCAGGCTCGTATTTATGCCGTTTTCCGAAAATCTTATATTCAATAGTATCCGGCTGCAGCCTCGGAGTGGGAGCCCCTGACGGGACACAAGCCTCGGGCTGGGCGGATGTGCACCTGGCTAGACGGAAGTGACTAGAATACTGGAAATTCCTTTTTTTTTTATTTCAAATTAAAATACTTCCAAAATAATGATATATATACATGCATGTACATCGTCCAAACTGTGAACTTAATTTACAAAATAATTCCCAAAAACCATATGAGGATTATTTAAAAATATAAAACTGAAAAAAAAATAAATAAATCCTCCAAAACACAAAATGAGAAATACACAAAAAGAGTTTAAAAAAGACTTATTGTTGTGTTATCAAGCCAGTTTGGTAACCAGTGTGCGGCTTAGGAATAATGGTGGTGGCTGTGAACAGAGGAAGAAGTGAGTGGAAATTCCATAAAACAGGTATATGGGAACAACGTGTCTATGGTTGAGCCCAGTATGAGTGTTATCCCACAGCCCAAGGCCAGTGCATCCATGACAAATTTCCAAGAACCGCCACTGCAAAACCCACGAGCCGCCCCCGGGCCTGAAGAAGCAGTCAGGCCAGCAGCAAGAGCGGGCAATCTAGGGGCCCCCGGCGACCACCCCACGGCCAAGCAGCCCCCCGAACGCCCCCAAGATCCCAAGCCGAGAGGCAACCATCGCCCCCCCATACACACCCGAGAAAGCCCCAAGGAGCCAAGGACCCAGCGCACCACGCCACCGATCCAACCCCCAACCCCCAGACCCCCCACCCCACCACACCCCCCACACCCCCGCGCCCAACCCCCCGAGGGGAGGGCCCAGAGAGCTCCCCGCCCGAGACCCCAGCGGAGGAGCCGAAGCCCACGCCCAGCAGACGACCAGAGCCACGCCGAACGGGCAGCCGGCGGGCACCCGCCGCCGAGCCCAGAGCCAGCAGGGACCCGACCCCAGGCCAGAGGGACCCGGAACGGACACAGCACCAGGAGCAGCCCGCCCAGGGAGGACGACCACCCCCCAAGCCGCATAAGGCACCAGGGTGCGCCGGGAGTCTCCCCGCCGGCCCCCAGGCACCCCAACCTAGCCCCCCATGGTGCCCCAAATCACCTTTTGTTGATGCCGCCCGCGCCACGGGCTTCAGTTTTTTTAAAGCCAGGGCCCCCTCCAAGGGCCAAGCCAGACCGCCTTGCCGGGATGTGGCCCCTTATTCTTGCCCCGACACCCTGCCTCACGGGGCACTGCCCAAGCAGGGGCCGTACCAGTAGGTATGCAAGGGCGCGGCACGCGGCACCCGCCCCGAAAGACCCCCGCCAGGACCGGCCCGGCCAGCCAGCCAATCACCCCGGGCCCCAGGAGCACCCCCCGGGACCAGGACCCCCCAAGGGCAAGCCCCCGGGCCAAGCCCCCTGGGACGCACCCCCCACCCCCACCCAGGACCCGGCCACAGCCCAGCAGGACCGCACAGCCCCGGACAGCCCAAGGCCAGCAGCCCAGGGCCCGCCGCCCCCTGGGCGGCGCCAGCCACGGAGCAGCGCCCCCCACCGGCCCGCGAGCAACCGGCGATCCCCACCGCGGGGACGGAGGCACCCCAATGGCACACGTCAAGTGCGGAACAGCAGCCCCCAGCCAAAGATGCCCCGGACCCACCCACCAGTCCGCAGATGGCAGGACAGCAACCTCCACCACCGGAACAGCTAGCGCCGCCCCCCAGTAAACAGCATCGTTCCGAGGCTCCGAGCAACCCCGCCCCAACCCCGGCGAGGACACCAGCACACCCCCAGCACACCCACCCCCCAAACCGGCGTGTGCGGGCCCGCCCCCAAGGCCACCAGCCGACGAAACAAGCACCAAGCCACACCCAAGGGGAGGAAGCGCCCCCACGCCCCACCAGGCCGACACCGCCCGGAAAGACCCCGCAAGGAGAGACCCCAGCAAAGCCCCCCCGAGACCCACCGCCACGCCCGACCGCACCATCCTGATGTATTTTAACTCTATGCAGTGCCCCAGCCACCAACAGAGGGGCCAGGCCCCCACCGGAGAGGCCCAAATATGTGAACCAACCCACCACCCTGTTATGGTGTGCCTCTCCATTCCCCAATGGAGAGGCACTTCCCTATCCCCTGTGTGAGTGTGTGTGTTTAGTGAATGTATGGGGTGTAATTAAAAGAAGGGGGATGGAGGGGAGCGGTGCTCCCCATCCTGCCTCTGTGGATATATGTGTATGTGGTGTAATAGGCCGGAGGGTGTAAGTGAAGATACACCCTCCGGGGGGTGGCATGTTGAGGTGTGATTAAAATTGGAGGGATTAGTAGGGTAACTAGAGGTGGGAGTGCCGCCCCCACGCCACTACATAGTGACACAGGTGGCGGCCCCCTCCACCCCCAGTCCCACCATCCACAATATACATAACCACAATTTCACATCGCATCACTTGAAACATATTGACTACTCCCCACCCATTCCATTTCCTATCTTGTATCCCTCTTCCCTGTTAACTTCCCCACCCCCCTCCACCCCCTCACCTTGGTGTAACACTGCCCTCTCTTTTTTACATCCTCCCTTTAATAAAGTATTTCTTACCCTTCCCTAGGGAGGGCTGGTGATGGTCACAATTATGCAATGAAATAAATACATTTATTTAATTGCAATAACAAAATATGCATTGCTGTTAAAAGATTGCACTTCTTGTAGTGTTAACCTTCAACAGAATGTGCAGACAAAAAAAAAAAAAAAGACACAATAAAGCAGGAAAATACACAAAGTTACGGTACTCAAAAACACACAAAACAGCAGGAAAAGACACAATTACTAAAGAAAACACACAAAAAAAAAAAAAGACAAAATTACCACCAAGACCATTAGATGAATGTAAATATACACAAAAATATCAAAAAGTATGAACAAAACCGGGACAAAAATATCTCAAAAACACAAAATAACAACACACAAAACAGAAAAATAAACAATTACTCAAAAAACATACGAAATGACAAAAGGATAATAAAGATAGGCAACATTATGAAGACCAATACAATTACATAGAAAAATAGCAAAATAAATTGTGAACAGAAATTACTTCAAAGCAATAAAACAGAACAAAAATGACTCCAAAACACAAAATGACAACATAAATACACAAAACGACTCCAAAACACACACACAAAACAGCATAAAAATAGACATTACTTATAAAAAGACAACAAAAACAGACCAAATTACTCCCAAAATACATGAGACAAATAAACACAAAAATAGCAAAAATAATAACAAAACGAGAACAAAAAATGACTCCCAAAGCACAAAATACAACAAAAATACAAAATAACTCCCAAAAACACACAACAGGAAAATTACTCATGATTAACAATAATAATTATTTATTAAAAGTGTGTTCATTAGATCAGGTTTACCAAGGGAATTCTGTGTTAAATAACTTTACCCACAAGACATTGACCAATCAGAAAATGTGAGTCTAATTTCTCATGAAATTCCAGAGTTATAGGGAAAAAAAGTCACAAAAGGACCTTTGTATATATATGAAAAAGAAAAAGAAAAATTTATCTTTATTAAATAAACAACAGCAGCAACAACAACCATTTGCAATTGCTTGATAAGCAAATTGATAGGATACATTAAATTCATCACTTCATGTTTACTTAAAATGAAACTTACACACAAAAGGTAATGCCCTGGCATCCAGAGGAATAATGAGAGCATCCAATACATGTGAGTCAGCCTAATGAAAATACAAAATTAACATTGCAATTTCCCTGTTATCCTTTATACATGAGGCTAAAAAAACAAACAAACAAAATAGAAAAAAGAGAACCAACAGGAAGTTTGAGGAAAGGGTCACAGCCATGGGGTGGTAGCCATGTTGGTGGTGTATGCATGTCCATTATGTGAACAGACTCCCCCTGTCAACAAATTTGCACGATACTGTAATGAGAGCAGAATAAGTAGTCATGCATATTATGATCCAGACTTACCTGCATCTGTGTCATCTCTTGCACAAGCAAACATTTCCAGTATGTGAATCCATAAAAACTTACATTTGTAAAACCCATTTATACATCATACAGGGTTCTGCAGTCACAACAAAAATAATGTGCAACACTGCAAAATAAGATGAACAATGTCAAAGACACATTTGGACCCCATCCCCATGAAACACTCTACATAGCTTTAAAATAAACTTCTTCCTAAACTTTGTGTACACACTGAAATATAAGCAACCTTTAGTATGTGTACTCATGAAATAGCCAACCATTGAATTTAAGACCTTCTGCAGTTCTAAAGTTTGCATGTTTTCCCTGGTCAGACACGTTTCACTGTCTTTGATGATTGTCTCTTTGTTTGGTCCCTTATCATCTAGAACAGAGGTTCTCAACTGGTTTCACCCTGGGACCCACATTTTGCCACAAACATTATATTGTGACTAGGGATGAAACGATTTATCGTAAGGCAGTTAAAAATTGATTCATAGGTATCACGGTTGATATCGATTTTCTGAAGATTGAATCGCAGTACTTTTTTTAACCAGCAGAAGTGTAGGCGGCGGGCGGAGTCTGCTAATACTTTCTTTCTGGCCGCCTTCTACTCTTAAACATGTTAATAAATGATTCATTACCCCTTTAGCACCGAAAGAACATCTGTGATATTACTTGAATATCTGTAAAAGTCACGTTTTTCTATTAGCTCTGTCTGCTAGCATAGCATCTCTTCTTCACTGCAAGATATCTGCATGCCAACCGACCACTGTGTTACCAGCGCCCTCTGCTGGTCCAAACAAATATGACGTAAATCAGTGTAATCACGGTTTTTTTTTTTTTTTTTTAAAGTCCAATTGTTAAGGCACATTTTCAGTTGCACTTTTAAAAGAAAAAGAACTATTATGCAGTTTTGCATTGTTTATTATAGAACCATAATTTAAATTAATAGGCTTCATTTTCATTTGTATTATTCCTTTATTTATTTCATTCAAGATTTATTTTTAGTTAAATTGCATTGTTTTGAATTGTTTATCAAGGAATTCTTTTGACAATGAAAAATAAAAGGAAAATAGTACAGTATTTTCTAGTTTTTTTCCCAAAAAAAAAATTGTCTACAGTCCCATTTTGTAAAATAAATCGTGAGAGAATCGTATCATGAACCCAGTGTCGTGAATCGAATCGTATCGGGAGTTGAGTGAATCGTTACATCCCTAATTGTGACCCAAAAATGGCTCTTGAAAACACACATATATAATCTTTTTTTTAAACATAAATCTATATATTTTCCTGTGCAACGATTCACAGCATGCCTGTCAAAAGAAAAGTTTCTTTCAAAATAAAATACAAGTCCAACATGAGAGATATTAAGCATTTATTTATTTTTGACCAGCTGCGACCCACTTTTGGGTCTCGACCCACCAGTTGAGAACTACTGATCTAGAACATAGTCCATCTATAATAGAAAAAAAATAGTTTTTTTTATGTTCCAATTTTGCTAATGTCCTCGCCTGTTGCTGCAAGATGTCATTACTCAACCACAAAATAATTTTTATGCATCTTCTTTAACAGTACACAAAAATAGATATTAAACTGTACTGCTTTTTAAAACAGCGAGGAATAATACCTTGTTGATAATGTGCCGGTTCTGGGTCTAACTCTGCCTTATTTGGCTTTAAATGCATTTCTGCTTCAGGGCCTTGGAGAAGAATAACAACATAAACAATACGCAGAAATGTCATGCTGTCATTATTTACTGATACAACACAAAATGATATGTCAGACATGCTCGATCGGCTTTACAAACCAAACATCGTCTGGCCTTCTGCATTCAGCGACACTTTGGTCCCAAAGGTCTTCTGAATTTTTCCAATAATGTCTCTGTTAAGTCGCTCGTTTCTATAGTGCAGAATGTACCGCAGCAAGAAGATGTTTGTGGAGGGTTTACACGTCTGAAGACATTTTTGGGGTCTTTTGAATTTCGCTCATGAAAAACGTCGCTGAGAGCGTAGTGCTCTGATGGGCCTGTCAAAGAGTGACAATTTGCATCTGGTGGGTTTTTTTTCTGTCAACCATGGCAGAGTTACTGTCAGGATGCCTTCGTTTGCCTTCTTCACATTCTCTGCAGTTGGTGCTGCCAGTCGTCCTTCATGCGTAGTGAAGGGTATGTTTTCATGTGTCTGGACAGTCCACTTGGAAAATTATATATAACTATTGGGCATGTTTACCCACGACAGCAAGAGGTCCACGTAATCTCTTGGGCTTTCTGCCCTCAGAAGCTCTTTTACACTGTACACAACCCCACACGGACAAAGTAATGCTGCCCAGCCGCCGACAGGGAAAAGGTTTGCGTTCAGTTAGTAGCACAAAAATATGGGCTGGAAATATAAAGGAGTGATATGTCAAAGAGATTAGAATACACAAACCTGAAGCACCCCTTATTTTTTTGGAACATCTTATCAAAAATGTATTCTCTGAGTCGCAGAATGAGATCCATCCTTGTTCCAACTGTGTCAAGGCCACACTCTTTACATAATTTTCTGACTAACTCAACTTACAAAATAAATTACATTTTCAGTCATCTCCTCGTTGCTTTTACCTCAATGTTTATATAAAAAACCACACAGCACATACCTTCTTATTAAGGAGCTCATTTCGGAGATGGTCTTCGGTGACTATTAGTTCAGAATTTTCTGCTGGAGCCTTGGACGTCTGGATTTTCTTATACGCAGTGTTGAGCACCACCGCTGACCGTTTTTACACTAATCTCTGGTGCCCAATACTCAAAGGAAGGTGTAACGCTGTATGAACAAGCGGATTCGGCATCTCGCTGCGTGCAAAGCATGCTGGTCCGGGTCAAAGGTCAGGACTACCCAGCTCCCGCCTAGCTCGTATCAGAAAACGTAAACATGGCCGAGTCTGACAAAGATATTGAATATTTTGAGCGTTGTAAAGTGGATGTTTTAAAAGAATATTGTAAGAGACGTGGACACGTTGTTACTGGGAAGAGGAAAAAAGAACTGGTGGCCCTCGCTTGGGCATTGTTATTTCAAAAAGCGCCTATAGTTTTGACAAAACAGCAGGAACGAGAGGCTGTCAACCTTGATTATAAATCTCTGCTCGAGATCGATGTTGACAGTTGATCCTGAGGGGATCGGGCATATTGTGGCGAGAAAGAAAAGGACGCCAACAAACCCCCGAAACCTGCTGGGTGAGAGACACCTCTCTAACATGTACACCACAATATAATATTTATATACTAGTTTACTAGTTAGCTTTAATGTAGTACAGTATATGTCAAACTTACTGATTTAATCCATTCGGCACGACGTTCTGGATCTTTTCTTTCAGTAGGAAATGGGATGAGTACGTATGGCGGGTCGCATATACATTGTGAGGTTCCTTTATTGCACTCGTGAACGGGGCAAAACTCTTTCATCCACGTATTAAGCCCACGTGTACCGTTGAAACAGCCACGCACTGAACAATGGGACCCTGGCATATTGCCTTAAAACGACCTTAAGCAAAGTAAATGCCTAAAAGTCCGTATAAGTAGCCGGTTGTTCCACTAGACAGGGGCTTTGTTGACACGCTGGGCAGTCGTGAACTCTGACCCGGATATATTGACCCGGGAATCGCGCATGCGTACTGATAATGCTGATTTGGCTTATTGTTTCTGTTGCCTAAAGCAAAGAAATTTAACATTTCATTTTAGTTTTTTTTGGGGTGTGCGTGAGAGAAGCATTCGCACTTAAGGTAAGTATTTGTATTAAAGACATATTTAGCTTACTTGTCAAGAAACCACGGGCAATAAGCTCCTCCTCGATATTCACTTCCCCTTTGTAGTCATCAGGTGGACTTCTCAAGTTAGTCACTGCAATTCATTTCAGCAATAACGCAATCACAATTGCATAAATGAAACTCTTTGGAAAGGTCGTATTTATACTTTATGTAAAGTAAACTTGTTAGATGGAAGACACCTTTTTTATGAAGGTCCATTACCACAATGGGGGGATGGTCACTGCAACATACACAGCTGAAGTCACAGGTATGGCTGGACATGGCTTCAAAATGAAGATACCCGTGCATCACGCTATCAGCTGGGGGAAACTTGGTCTCTGTCAGTTGCTCAAGGGACTGTAGAGTGCTCGCAACAGCTTGGCAAGTCTTGACATTTAGAGCAAACACATTGCTAAGTATTTATTTATGTCAATCACAGAGACAATTTGAAGTAACTGTTCAAAAAGATACTAACCTGGAGCTGGGACCTGAAAAACAAACACAAGTGTAGTCCAAGGAGGAGGTGATCATTAAAATTGTGAACTCCATTCCTGAACTCCTGATAGCAATAAGTCATGCCACAGTCAATACATTTCTTGATACATGTAGAGACATCTGGGGATTTGAAATAGAGAGGTTGTTGGCCATAATCACTTTAGTACATCGTTTTAACACAAATCGTACTCAAAAATTAAAGTGATCAAGGACATACCATTTATAGTCCCATCAATGGTCAGCATTTTGGCCTTCGCAGTTATAGGAATAGTCCAAGGGCAGACAGTGCAGAAAGTCTCATCCAGTATAAAGAATTGAGGGTACTCGTTTGTGTGTTTTCTGAGGGGTTCTTGCAGTGTTGGTGGAAAACTCTTTTGTTTGAATATATATATTCAACCATTTTCTTCAACGCTTCTCCTTTTGGTGAATAGAGAGAGCTGTCGTCCTCTGCCTCACTTGTGGTTTCCGTGGGTCGGTCTTCTGGGATGTACTCACTGGATCTGACTTTTTTAAAAACAGTAGGCACTTGGCAATGATTTTGTGGGGACATGACCGTTGTGTATGACTGCAGCGGCAGTGCCAGGTGTTCAGCTTTCGGTTGTACACAACCATCACACGCTGGAGTCGGCTGTAATAAGCCACTGATGGTTCACAAACATCAGAGAGGTGGAGGCAGTAAAAAGGATGTTGTTCTCCTGGACTTGAGCTTGACACCTCAGACATTCCTTTTTATCTTCACCAAACCAACGCTTACTGACCATGTCATCCAAAACATCCTCTCTAAGATAAGTTTCTTTTCCAGTAGAAGAGCAGTCATCTATGGACTTGGGGTGGACACACCTAAAAGTAGAAAGGTTACTTCTTCGAGCTATGTCAGTATTTCTCTGGCAGTCGAGGGATTCGCACTCGATGTTGTGGCATTGACCCCATGTCTTATGTTTGACATGAAACGTGACACTATCACCGTGCATTGTTTTTTAAACTGCATACATACACTGTAACTGATTGCTGTAGTTTCTACAATAAGAATATACAGTAACTTCCTGTTTTTGTGTTTTACAAAGTTTATCTGTGTACTGCAGTGCATCATGGGTAAAAAATACTTACAGTAGTTAGCATCAATTTTTTACAGAGATATATTGTAAAACAACAGGTAATCTGTGTTCTCCCTGTTAAGTGTGTGTATTAGTTTATTATTGTTTACGTGGGACCTCCCTCATGCAAACATGGCGATTTGAAGAGGGAACAGATTTCATCCACTCATTAAGCACTGTGCAGCGTTCAGAGTCAAAAGCCTCCGCAGAAGACTAGCCTGTTTGAGCAGGACCCCTATCTCCCCCCTCATGGCCCTCATGGATACCGCGGAGGCACATGGCTCCAGCTGGGGCTCCCAGCTCGACCGGCCGCTATCCCTCAACACAAGGAGGACGTCCACGTGTTGGACTGCGGGGATGATGACGACGCTTCCTCTAACCTCCACGTATCGGGAGAGGAAGAAGAGGATGACGCCTTCATCGCTCCGGCCCGGGCTGCACTGCCTGCCGCCTCCGTGGCCTCTCATGAAGAGGATGGGGAAAGCACAGCAGCCTCCCCTCTCCCCGGTGGAACAACTCGTCGTGGCACACCGGCTCCCGCGGCTTTCTGCGGTGTCCCCTGAAGACCGAGCCTGCTGACCACAGCAGACCGTCTCCACTCTGACCTCTCGGTCTCCATGCTCACAGCCTGCCAGGCTGAGCTGTGTGTGTTCGGACTCTGATTTTAGGAGTTGTTCAGAAAAAACCTCAGGCAGCTGGATATTACTCCTTATATTACATCTTGTCTCATTTAACTTCCTATTATTGTCCCCAAAATAAGAGCATCACTAATTCCGACGGAACTCACAGGAAATGGTAAGAAACCCACAGAAATTGCCTTCAAAATAAAACGTTCATCTAAAACAGATAACAGGGTTATTTACACTCGGTATTGGTCCTCCTCTAAAAAATACACACAGACACTGTAGAGACAAGAACTAATATTTTATTCAAAAGACTGATTCTAAGATGCGCTTTTCAAATTTAAATGAGGTATTATGTGCAACCGGCAGTAATATTGGAAGAAATGCACACACGCGGAGGACGCACGCACACACACACACGGAGGACGCACACACACACACACACGGAGGACACACACACACGGCGGACGCACACACACACACACACACACACACACACACACACACACAGAGGAGGATGCACATGCTCACAGTACAGCATTAATTGGGCCGAAAAAGAAGTCCCGGCCTGAGAGAACACGGCCTGAACCTGTCCGACCAGAATGAAGCCGATGTCTCTTTAAGCCTAAATGCATTTCAACCACACCGTATTTACATTCATGTACACACGTAGAATGATCCGTTGTGAGTTATAAACATGAGGAGCAGCTTCATGTGATGCTATACACGCTACGTCCTGGTTGAAGGATTGTTTATGTCGGACAGTGATTTTCACGGTTGCCAAGCGGAGGATCACACAGTCAGCATCGGGAGCAGCTTAGGTGGCTGCAGGGGTCCTCAGGTAAAGACTGCAGCATCCGAGCAAATGACGTGTATTAAATAGACGGTGTGGCTGATGTATGTGTTCAAAAGAGAGTTTAAACAACCTGTGCACGCCTGTAAGTCCCTTTTGTGTCCAAGTGTACAACAATTATTACAACGGTACCGATTAAAAAAGCAAAAAAACACATAAAATATCCCCTACGTTGCTGAAATTAAACTTTGGGGGTGCCATCGCTCGCAGGGGAGCAAAATTACAATGTCGGGGTCCCTACGCTCAACAGCGCTGGCGAGAACCCTGCACATATTCAATGCCAATTTGTGGCAGTTGCTGCTCAACTCACATACAGTGGACACACTACAACAAAAGCAAACTATTCCAGTTAATAAACAGCACAACTAGAAAACGGACTAAACTGCTAAATACCAAAGTGCATCTAATTAATATGTTTCTTTGGAATCAAAATCAGGAAGATGACTTAAATTAATATTCAATTTGCACTGTTGTGCAAACAAATTACCTGAAAGAGAAAATACAGTTTTTAGTGTATATTTATATACAGTATATATATATATATATATATATATATATATATATATATATATATATATATATATATATATATATATATATATACAGTATATATATTGTTAATGATTGCTATTATTTCCTAAAATTACCACCTACTTATATGCATAGTTTATTGTATTGTACTATAAATCAGACGCACAACTTATTTTTCAAAAAGCTTGAAGTATCCATAACCAAAAGTCTATCAGCTGGCTATTCACAGACTGGAGATGTGATTGTTTGAATAGTGTATTTTTCATATATTATATCTCATTATACGTGTGTCATACAGTGGCTGCAGAGAAAGTGCACACTCAAATCAGAATGTTCTATTCCCGTGTATGTTTACACATAGAGGGCATTTTCTTTGGCATTTTGGTGGCATAATAATAATTTAACGAATGTCAAAATATTGAGCAGTATCACATTTACAATATTTACAGTGACAGAACACAGTGATATGGAGGAGTGAGATAAGGGTCGGACTGTGGGGGACATAACAACATACCTGCAAAACGATTTACAGCAAAGGCACCAGCATGAACTGTGGTTACCATGGAAACAGCATGTATTAGAAATGTCAGTAAATTAAACTGTAAACACATTGTATCAGAGCACAAAACAAGGATATTAGTAATAACATTTTAGTTAATTTGTAATTTGTTCCCAAACAAAGCATATCTAATTGTCTCTGCTGAGACACAAAGTGTATCAGATATGTTCATCAACATACAGACATCATCCACCTGTTCCAGAAAACTTCTGTATCTGTCAATGCATGCATCAATATAGAGTATGATCGACCTAAGACTATTTAGTTATTGGTTGCATTGGACTTAATAATAAATGTGTTTATACTATGGCTGAATGATAAATTGCATTTGCGATTATATGGCGATATGATAAAACAAGATTTCGTAATTGCAAAGGCTGCGAGAAAAAAAAAAGAAAGAAAGAAAAAAAAAGTTCTGGCCACGTGACTTTGCGAGTGGAGCAGCACACCAGCCTCAGGCTCAACAGACGCTGACACTGCACAAAGTTCAGTACTATTGAGGAGCAGAACGTCAGCTGTGTGGAATTATTTTGGCTATGAAAAAGAAGATGCTGCGGTCCTCTGCCAAGCGAGTCGTCTCGTGACTCGCTCTGAGGGCCACGAGTGGCCGACGTCTGCAGTGGTGTGCAGTCCGTCCCTCTGAATTATTTTGTGTTTATTGGGACTTTGATTTACCTTAAAATTGTGCAATTTGTTAAAGTGCATATTTGTTCTCTTTATGGTGCGTTCACACCAAACGCATCAAAAGCCTCAGGTGTGCATTCAGGACGCTCTTCTAGGAACGTCAGAAGTCCCGTGCCTCCTGTGCGTCGTGTTTTGAAGCTTTTTGCGCAGCGGAACCCGTTTGTTTTGAGATTACAAGCTTTTGACGTGCGTCCCGCGCCTCCAACGCGGCCGACGCTGGAGCTGGGGTGGTTGAACTTTTGGGGCACTCAGGAGCTTTCCCTAACCGTGACGTATTCAGAATAATGAAAAAAAAAAAACACTAACCGGAGACAGATTAACAAGCGCTGTTCTGCTGGTATAGAGCGCCTGTAGTTGGTGTCCTGGTAGGAGAAGCGAGTGTCGATGCGGGTCAGCAGGTCGTCAAACTGGGCACGGGAGAGACAGAAGTGGCGCTTAAAGCGATTCTTGTCTGAGCGCAGCTCTGGTGAATCCAGAAACGGCGCCGAGGCGCAAATAAAGTCAAGCCACTCTCTGGATAATGTACAGCTGATGAACGAGAGTCAGAGGTGGCGTGTTGAGCAAGGAACTCCAAACTTTATTCTCCATTCAACCACACTTCTCTATAGTCCTCTGACATCACAGTGCACACACTGAATCACACCAAAATACATCCGACTTGAAACAGCGCCTTCTCAAAACATTAATGTTCCCCACCATATCACAATCACATGGTGAATTATGAACATAACTGATCACCACAATATCAACCATTGTATCACCACTGGCAACAGAGAAGCCCCTCCCCTAAACACGCTCCCTTCCCAACTTGTTTGGCAGAAGTATTTAAGTTTACAACTGTAATTGAAGTAAATAAATGAACCGTCTTTAATATTAAATCATGCTTCATTTTTCTTAATTTCAACATAAGCCTCGCCTATAAGAAAGAACAGTTTATATAACACATCTGATATTGTTTATTAGAACACATTACATTGATTTATTGATTATGTTTGTTGAAAAATACATGAGAAGAGGACCTTGAAAAAATAATCTCAAATTTAATCGCAATCGCAATATTGAGGAAAAAAATTGCAATTTTATTGTTTTGTAAAAATGTTCAGCCCCAGTTTATACAGTGGCTGTTTATTAATGTCTATCTAATGTAAGGAAGTAAATGGCAGTTAAGTAGAGAAATAATAAGCTGACACACACACACACACACACACACACACACACATGGTTGGCAATTTTGTCAAAACCAATTACACATTTAAGGAGTTTATTGCTGTTTTTTGATGGATGAATTACCTGATAGGGACTAAAGAAGCTTTATTTACTTAAAACAACAATCCTGTCTCTCTCTCTCTCTCTCTCACACACACACACACACACACACACAGTTAAATTTGAATGAGGTGTCCTGTGGGTATCGTTTACAAGCATGTTGTATTCACAGCTCATCTCTCTTTGTAAGTTCAAAATGATGATCATCATCTAAAACAGTGTTTGTATTTTTCTAAAGCTGCCCAATGATTATGAAAAGGTGTTGTCTCAAAGGAATCCTGATGCTGAACGTGTCTGAAACAATGGAAATGTCCCTCCTCTGATCCTCATTAATCCTCTGCCGAGCAGCTGCTTGCATTTGAAGGTGCAGGTGTTGGGGTGGACCTTCCATCTGTGAGCAGACTCTTTTACAAACATCTTGCCATATCCCAAGGCAAAACAGACTTTAGACAGAGGATATCTTGACTTTTTGATGTGCGACACATACACATAATCAACAAAATGCATTGTCACTGACATTGCGTACATATTTTTGTCTCCATGTGTTTTTAACGGAAGGTTTAAATGTTCCAACTGTGGTATGATCTGCATTTATATGCAGTAATTGTAATGGACCACTGCCTCTCTGACTCTAGCAGGATGGAAAGCACATGCAGTTCACCTGCACATTAGTATGTTAATGTTATGCAAGGTGAGGGCTCATAGGAAAGTGTTAGCTTCACTTAGTGAATGCCCTCAGCAAGAAAACATTGTGATTATAGAAATTAATAACAATCGTTAACATACTTTTTACCGACAACAAGATATTTAAGACATTATTTTGAACAATACATTCTTTAACATATAATATATATTATAGGCACACCGTGGACTTTTTGCTATAAAGAGTTGACCAATATGAATTATTTTAAATGATTCCTCAGGCCAATACACAGCACTTGACAGTATCAATGCTCCACGCAGGGCTTCCCTCTTGAAATACCGACTCTGTAAGTTTGGAGGAGACGGACCATGTTTCACCAGGTCATGTGACCTTTACAGCAGTCACGTGACCACAGGCTCAGCTATTTATAGTTCCCACGTGACGTCACAATATACAGGCATTTCCCGACCCAGCTCCATTGCTGTGGGCAGCTGAAACGAGTTAGCCTCTGTTTACAGCCAAAAGAGCACACTATGGCAGTTTTGTGTTGGGTTAATGGTGCACCAATCTCCACGATAGTTCAGTTAAACGTGGATTCTTTAGTAATGGAAGTCGGCAAGTCAGATCCGTAACTTTGGGATAAGGATTGGCTCTCAGGGCTGGGCTCAGCTACAGTCTACGGGCTGGAGGAGCGGCCGCCACCGCCCACTCTTATCCCTGCCGCTGTTCTTTTCTTATTTTATAAAAAGACAGGGCAGTGTTACACCTTGGTGAGGGGGACGGGAACAGGGAAGAGGGAAGAGGGAGCCAGGGTAGGACAATGGAAGGGTTGGGGAAGGGTTGACTATTTTAGGGTAAGAGTGCAATGTGATGTTACAGTTGTGCATATTGTGTTGTGTAATTAGTTCAGTCAGTCCGGTAACAAATGTGGAAAAATTGAGGTGGGTGACGCAGCACCTGGCTTTAGTATAATGATGGTGGCCTTGAACAAACGGAGGGAGTGAGTGCTGACCGACTGACAGCCATCCCAAGGAGAGACACCATCGTAACACACCTGATGTAGTGCAGCAGCCTCCAGTCAAGGGTGCCAGGACAAACCCATCGGCCTGCAGACAGCAAGACAGCCCCACCAGATGACCGACAGCACCCCTAACCATCGGAATAGTGAGCACCACCCACCGAGCGCACAGCATCCCCTAAGCATGCCCACTCCCCACAATGGGCCAACACGATGCAGAGATCGCCTCTAAGACCACCAGGATACGACACCCGTACCCAGAAGATGCCGCCAGCATAGTCCGTCCGTCCCCCCCCCAACAGAGACCGCCGCCGATCACCCCACGACGTCACCCCGAGACCAGCACAGCTGAGAGAACAGCATGTTCACAGAACAGGAGGGTTGTTTGAAATGTACATCCAATCTTAGACATTGTGCAGAGCAATAGACATTGTATAACGACAGACAGAAAACTCACAATCCCACCCAAAAACGATGATTAATGATTAAATAAACATTTTTTAAATCCTGAAGTAAAAAAAAAACCTCTTTAAAGAGTAACTAAACCCACTGCTGAATACACACTGTATGTATTTGGGTATTAAAGCTAGGGTAGGTGATTTTCTCCAGATACACTTTTCAAATTTTTGGTTGAATTTTTTTAATGTCCTGACAGAAATTAAGATCTCATGTGCTCTGAAAAAGGAACAAAGAAAATCTGTCAACTGTAGCAGCTGTAAACCTGTAATAACCTCAATCAATGGAAAAAAGACAGTTCGGTTTTTTTAACCATGCGCTTCTCCCTGTCTCCCTGCTCGTCCTCGACCCCTCGCGTGCACGAGCCCACACTCAAAGCAGCGGTGCTTGTGCATGTGAGTGAGCCGGAGCACAGTAGGGAAGGGGGAGGGGGTAAAGGCGGAGCCATCAGTGAAGCAGTTGATCAACAGTGGATTATTATATTATTACAGCACTAATATGAAGCTGTATGGACACAAATGACCCAAAATAAATAATACATTCTTTAATTCTAAGTAACTCAAAAAGTACCTTTTCCAGTAACGCATTTCTTTTTGGTTAAGTAATCAACATAGTAAATGAGTTACTTTGTGAATGAAGTAACTATTAACAGTAACTAGTTACTTTTTTCAGTAACTAGCACAACACTGATCAGGAGTGACGCCCATAATCAAGGCATTTTCTGAATTTCCCCCTAGTGGCAGGTCAGTGGAACGCAGGGGTTTAGTTAATCTTTAATATTAGTGAAATGTATTGCCATCGCAATATGAATACAAATGTATAAATATTTCATTAAAAATGTACATTAAATTTAGCGACACGTTTCATATTGCTCGAGTACGTATGTATTTGTAGATAAAGTATATTCCATTTGGGGCGGGCTATATGAAATATCACAATTATTTTTTTGTAAAATCACAATCCAGATATTCCAGTAGATAGTTTAAATTCAGCAGCAGCCCAATGTTAATGTAGATGACAAACCCATCATGTTGACTGTACTTGTTTTGTGCTTGTTTCTTTGACAGCTGAAGGGTTCTGTTCTGTATTACATTAATATTAACACGTAGGAGACTGTAACTCCAGCTGACTAAACCGCTGAATAAGCAGAAATGGAACAAGTATTTGATTAAGTAAACAAGCTTTTCAATAATTTATTGTTGTAAAAACTACTTCCCCCCTTCAGTTTGAAGACAATGATTGACACTAGCTAAGATTCACTGCTTTAAATAAAAGTATCTGTTCATTCTTATTTAAAATGTACTGTATATTCTGGGCTATTGAACACACTGGTGTATTAGCCAAATTTTCATAATTTAGTCATTTTCCATGTCCATACTAGGGCCTGCACACACAACCTTCGAGGTGGACGTGTTAACCACTACTACTACTATAAATAATAATATGATAATAAGAATAGCAAAATGTGTCCCTGAGTAACATAATCAATATTGGGCAGGAACAGAGCAATATAACAGGCCACTCTTCTTTTTAGGAGTAAATCAGAGATGTTCTGGAGGTGCAGCTCTATGTAAGCTTCATGTTTGGCTCTTTGTCTTCCATTTGATCAAAAAACAGGCTGTGAGAATGTGTAACAGGTAAATGTGACTCATAGTGTAAAGCGTTTTGGGACTAAAGTGCGCTATAAATGACGTCTGTTTACCAGAATGTCAAGCACCAACCCCCCGGTCACAGTGAACTGTGTGTGTGTGTGTGTGTGCGTGCGTGCGTGCGTGCGTGCATGCGTGTATGGAGCTGCTAATGATAGCTGGATGGAAGTATTCAGACGTAAAGGTGTCTGTTACTCAGGGGATGACTGATCACCTGCATGGAGATCCCAGCGCACAGAGCTGAACAACGTGTGTCTGACTTGGATGAGACGAATAAACACATTTGTAACTCACAACCTGTGTTGTGCTAGTTACTGAAAAAAAGTAACTAGTTACCGTTACGAGTTACTTCATTCACAAGGTAACTCAGTTACTGTTTTGATTACTTACACCAAAAAGTAATGCGTTACTGGAAAAACTTAGAATTAAAGAATGTATTATTTATTTTAGGTCATTTGTGTCCATACAGCTTCATATTAGTGCTGTAATAATATAATAATCCACTGTTGATCAACTGCTATAAAACAACCATAAATGATGTGCATATAAAGCACAAAACAGCTGCTCCAAAATTAAAACAGTAAATTTTCAGCCTTAGCACAGTAATGTAAAGTAAGCTGTTCATATTCCAGGTGCACATTCTGCTGTTAAAAATGCCTATAAAAATAAATGTGGAAAAACTATTTCACAGCATTTTTCTCCGCTACACAATGCTAAATATATCAGGCTAATGAGCTGCTGTTAGCAGTGACTCAGCAGTAGTGACAGGCTGCTTATTTACAACAACAAACCATGCAATAGTTTGGCTGACCTGTCCCTGGATAACAGTCACAGTCGCAGCGTTAGCTTAGCTTCACTGATGCATCTTTTGGAGACAAAAATAATACGTGTATTTCCACTCTGAGAAGCTCGTCCTGCTCCCGCATTGACTCGCCATGATTGATGCACGTGATGTAAGCAGAATCGCGCTGACACTGCTTCTTCTTTTACTGTTTTACCGTGTTTGGCACAGCGTCCCACAAAAATATATAGTGCCACTGTAAACAGGAAGTACACTGCAGCTAGCAAAGAAACAGACAAACGCACCATATTGTGACGGTAACGGCGTTATTTCTTTCGAAAAATATTGCGTTACAGTACTAGTTACTGTAAAAAGTGACGTTGGGCCAACGTCACTTTTTAACACTGCTCACAACACATGTAAATGATGCAGCTCTCAGCTCATCACAGCTTCACGTGTGAATGCATTGTATATTTGTGTAGAGTGCATAGATGGAGTTTGAGATTCTTGCCAGGGGAGGCATAAAAAAAAACAACTATTAAATATATAGAAGGTCTCGAGTAAGGAATGAAAACAAATGCACCAATCTAACTGGTTTTATTATTATAATTTCTCATTTCTGTAACACAAAGCTGTGTTATGGACCTGCCAAAATAAATCAAAAATACAGCTTGAAATGTTCAGCACCCACTGTAACTTAAAGAATGAGAGAGTAAAGTTGCTTAAATTAAGCAGTTTTATTATTTATGTTCTACATGATATGTCATACAACACTCTATACACTTTAACATGGAGGAAGACACTAGCTGGCAGTTGTAAATCACTAAGTTAGACACAGGTAGGATAGAATAAAGAATAAAGGGATTAAAAGCATTTAAAAGTCCAATAACGTATATTATGGCATTACCAGTTTTTAACAAAGTAATCCCACCTTCGCTGAATGTCTACATGTTACCACGGCTAGCGGACGGTGATCACGAGGGACTGGGGAGTAGATTGGAACCACACCGCTCAATCCACTGCTGTACATCCAGACAAGCGCGCGCTGCTCATTCTGTTCCAGTCCGCTTGTTTTCTCAATGCATCACTACAAACAACAAACTTATGAGTCTACGGAGCACCCGCGGTGTCCGCCATTTTGTAAACAAAGAAAGCTCTGACCTGCTACGGGAAGCAGGAGGGTCAAATATAATTTGTGAACCTTTGAATTTTATATCACCGTTTTTATAATTTCCTAGTCACTGTGTTTTTGGCACCTAAATATTTGTAGATTATGTACATTATATTAAGAATGAATTCGGAAAAGATTAAATGAACATTTTTTCCACACTTACTTTAGTTTTGATAGATCTGGATTTTGCCATGAATTTAGCTGTTTGCACGTTTTTAAGCATACATACCTTTTGTACATGAGGCCCCTGGTTCAGAGGCCCCGCCCACTGAGGTCCATCATGGAGAGAAGAATCGCTGGCAAGAAAAAATACTTTTACGAGACAAAAGTTTGTATCCTCACATCTGAGGTGGAACAAAAATAAATATGTGCATTTTGGCAGTGTGAAAACAGGTAATAAAGAAGCTCATAAAAACACTGTGTGGAAGAGAATAATGGAGGCAGTGAAGTGAGTTGCTGAACAGGAATGAATTCCGGCTGAAGTTTGAATAAAATTCTCAATAACTAACTTAAGCAATGCGTATTGATGACTTTAAATTATTACTATTATTATTTTTATGCCTTCTAGTTCAGTGTTTCTCAAATGGGGGTTTGTGTGCCCTTTGGGAGTACGTCATGGCACTACAGGGGGTACTGGAGAGAGAGACAGAGAGGAAAATGATCAAATGAAAGCACTAAAATATGGGGTTTTCTAATTTATTTTTTAATTAAAAATGATAATCATACTAAATATTACCAGCAACTCACAAAATGACAACAAAAACACACAAAATAAGAGAAAAACATACTGAATAATTTAAAAAAACAGATAAACAGCAGCAAAATACACAAAATGGCACCAAAAAACACACTAAAAGTCATCTTGATTAGAATATGTACTGAAAATACAAGGCTCAGCGTTGGTCCCACATCAGGACCATAAATGATAAAAACTACAGAAATAAATCTATTCAGGAGGCACAAAATACTGTTTCATCCCACTTATTTACAAAATAAGATCATTTAAAATGTGTGTAGTCACTCATTGATTCCCTTATTATGCTCTATAGTTTTTTTTCCCACAGTATTCTGAGCAAAATGTTCTAATTGGACAAAGGGGGTTACTTGCATTCAAAAGTAAGAGAAAGGGGGTACTTGGGCCAAAACAGTTTGAGAACCACTGTTCTAAATGATCAATACAATTCTTTACATTTGAGTCAAGAAAAACTGGTCAGAGCTAAAGCTGGCCACCACAAAGTGTCACTGCACAGACAGAGGAGGCCAAGTGGACTCCAGCCTGATCCTGGAGGAGACAGATGCCTCATTAATTCAGCCCAAGTCAATATCTGGTATAAGTGGTGGAGGAGACATAGATGCACTCGTGTCAGAGCCAGAGCAGAATATTAATTAACAACAACCTTTGGTTTGCATAGTAAAAATCTGTTTCAGTTTATTCTTTGATTCCTTGATTAGCAAACAAAAGAACAAAATAAGTCAAACAGCAAACATGGAAGTTGAACCTTCAACACAAATATAAAAACAGGATTTAAACTAATCAAAAAGGTGTAGGCTGAAGCTTAATTTAACAGTACAGTAGGCTCTCGCTATATCGCGGTTCACCTTTCGCGGCCTCTGTGTTTCGCTGATTTTTTTACAGTGCAATTTTGCATGCATGAACACGCATTGTGTTCTGCGTCCTGATTGGTTAATGCTGCGTTCACACACCAGCGACACATCCAACTAGGTGAGTTTCACTGTCTGCTGAAGGAGCTGCACTCCTTTTTCTCCTCTCATGAACAGTGAAAACCACCAGTGAAAAAAGCCGGTGTGATCAGCGGCTAATGCTATGCTAGCTCAGTGCTACAGAGAGAACTTTTACCTGCTACTACCACCTCCTCACTGACTCTCCTCCACACCTAATCCCTCCTAGTCCGGTCCTGGTTATAAAGGCCGTGTCATGTGGCCCACATCCCGGTGGGGCGGTCTGGCTTGGCCCTTGGGGGGGCCCCTGGCTTTAAAAAACCACGGTGACGTGGTGCGCTGGGTCCTTGGCTCCTTGGGGCTTTCTCGGGTGTGTATGGGGGGGGGCGATGGCTGCCTCTCGGCTTGGGATCTTGGGGGCGTTCGGGGGGCTGCTTGGCCGTGGGGTGGTCGCCGGGGGCCCTTAGGCTGCCTGCTCTTGCTGCTGGCCTGACTGCTTCTTCGGGCCCGGGAGCGGCTCTTGGGTTTTGCAGTGGCGGTTCTTGGAAATACATTTGTCATGGATGCACTGGCCTTGGGCTGTGGGATAACACTCATACTGGGCTCAACCTTAGACACGTTGTTCCCAAATACCTGTTTTATGGAATTTCCACTCACTTCTTCCTCTGTTCACAGCCACCACCATTATTCCTAAACCGCACACTGGTCACCAAACTGGCTTGACAACACAACAATAAGCACAATATACACAACCACAATTTCACATCGCATCACTTAAAATAAAAAAAATAAATAAATAAATAAAAATAAAGGCCGTGTCATACAGCTACAGGTGGTCACACAGCTTCTACTCCATGGTTGAATGGGTGAACAGACCATGATGTCAGGCCTAACATCACCGTCAACAAAGACTGATCACTAGCAGTGTGACTCTGAAGGGTTGTATGTTTGAAAACAGGTTTTATGTTTTAAAATCTACAACAGTTTGAACTTTGAGAGTGTTTAAACAAGAGAGAAATGTTCATTCCTGTCTGAGAAAAGTGTATAAAGTGTGTGGTGACGGGTTTTACAGCCTTAAAACATGTATAATAATTGTAAAAAAATAAAGCTGAGGACTTCGTGGATTTCGCCTATTGCAAGTTATTTTTAGAACGTAACCCCCGCAATAAACAAGGGACTACTGTACACCATTTCTTACAAACAATGAGGCTCAAACATATTACATGGGTATACATGTATGTTGTATGTTTAAATGTTTCAGAGCCAAGCACCAGCAGTATGTCAACCAGAGTGGTCCCAATAAGCCAGACCCAACATGCTGCGCTGCCAAGACCAAATGTAGCCAAACCGGCACATAAAGATGATGTTGTAAAGAACTGAACTGTGCGCCACACATACTTTCTCTGGGGTATACAGCAGCATTCCCCCACTGGTCCAAAATGGAGTCGAAGCAGTGCTATTGCACCTGCTCGGTAGCAGGGTTTGCCAGTGGAGTTATTACATATTAAACAAGTAAAGACAGTAAAAACATAGGCTTTTTTTAAATTATTTTATTTTGGTGTTTTTTTGTTTAATATTCTGGTTTTATCTGTTCCGAATGAGTGAACTTATGATTGATGTATGGTTAAATGGACTTAAAGTGCTTTATACTGTGAGTGTCACCCAAAACTGCAACGCAGCTGATCAGTTTCCATTCAAGTCAATTTGTTAATTTCCACCATATCTAAATCTGCTACAGCACCGCTCTGTAACTGTTGCAGCAGTTTAACAAAAATAAGCCCCTGTGGGACAGGAAGTAGTGCATCGACACAGAATAAAATATCCAGATTATTTTCAAAATAAAATACTACGTGTTCAAGGCGGATCGTAATTCCATCCATTGGGGGAAAAAACCTGTCCGCTGATATCACATTTTTGAAAAAAATAATACTTTTTTTTGGCCCCGAAAATTGTGCGTTTCCACTTTAGTGGGTGCAATTTGTACACAGGGGAACCAGAGCTTTTCGTTGATACCTTGGTTAGTCCGATATGAGCACTTTTAAAATCGTTTTTGACATATGAATATGGCAGTGGCTATCCGTACGGTTGCCGAATCAATATATCGACATTCTATCCGTACGCAGCGCCCCTATTTGGCCAGTTTAGGTCATTGGTCAGTTTAGGTCGCGTGACAAAGACTAAACCTTACCCTAAACCTAATCCTAACTAACCCTAAAAACTGTTCCAATATTGGGTTATAACCTAAACCTAACCCTTAAGCTAACTCTAAACCTAACCCTAACCCTAAGACGATATGTATGAGTACTTCAGGAACCGTACGGCAACCATACAAATAGACACTTTCTATAAATATTTCATTCATCCATAGTTGAATCACATATATTGCGGGATTCCACGTGAATTAGCGGGATCTTCTGAGCGGTGGTGGATGGTGCATTTTTCTCCAGGTGGGGCAACAACTCCAAAAAAGATACACACCAAAAGCAGGGTTTGTGTAGCTTTAAACAAATAAGTGAGGAAAATTGCCGTCACAGAACTGCTTTCAAACCACATTTATTTTCACATAACCCATAAAAAAGCAAGATGTGGAATATACCAGTGGTTCTCAAACTTTTTGTGCTCAAGTACCCCCTTTCTCTCATTTCTGAATCCAAGTACCCCCTTATGTTATGTACTATAGCATAATGATGAAATTAACAAGTGATAACACACATTTTAAAGACTCTCATTTTGTAAATAAGTGGAAATAAACAGTATTTAGTGCCTCATGAATATATTTATTTCTATAGTTTTTATCATTTATGGTCATCTCCCTCCTGATGTGGGACCAGGAGAATGATCCTTGTTTTTTCAGTTCATGTTCTAATCAATATCATTTATATCATCATTTTGTGGGTTTTCTGTGTCAATTTGTGTGTTTCTGGTTTGATTTTGTATATTTTGTTTTTGTGTGTGATTGGTATGACTTGGTATTATTCTATCTCAGTGAGTGTGTTCTTGGTGTCGTTTGGTTGTTTCTTATGTCATCTTGTATGTTTGTCTAATTAGTTTTGTAGTATTCTTAATTCATTATTTATTTTTATTATTTTTTTCATGCCTTACTCAAACAAATGTGGTGAGTGGGGGGCGGCGCCCTTGCAAGGCAAGGCAAGGTTAAGTGAAGTTATGTGTGTGTAAATGAAAGCCTGATTACCCACCTCTTGCATAGTCATATTGTTAGTGTTTACTTATGTTGATAGTTTGATCAGTTACTGTGAATGAAAGCCATACGTCATGTCTAGTTAAAATCATGTTTCTTTATGCACATAACGTAGAGTTAGGATGGTTCTTGTATTAGCAGTAATTTGTAGTGGTTAGTGTGTAGTGTTGTTACTCAGGTTAAGCTAATTCAGTGACAGGATGTAGCAGCATACCTCTGTATATTTCACAATAAAAGCAGCCTTCTGGTTTCGGCAGTTAAGGGATTTATATATTGGCCAATGTTGTGTGATAATGATAAAAATGGGGTTAATTTATTATCTGAAGCCAAGAGCCACTTGACTTGTGGACTCATTTTACTCATTTGAGAATTGTTTATTTGTTCATTTAGGAATTGTTTATTCTCAGCGGTGAATAATTAAGATTCATATTGATTACCCTGATATTTATTTTAATAAACCAGGTTGTATTCTTTTCATTACTCATGTACTACTTGTTTTTTATTATTTTTGGAAATTGATAAAAAAAAACCAGATCGATAAGCAGGAATCGATAAAGCATCGGAATTGCTAAATCCCTACTTGCGGCCCCCGTGTGCGATCGACACAAAATGCCTCCGCGATCGACCTGTAAATCACAATCGACGTATTGTGCACCCCTGGTTTAGACCAACGTCAACCGCTCTCGCGAGAAGATCTTTAACATTTAACTTCTTTCCTGTGTTACTGATGGTAAGAGCACTTTTCTGATCACGCTTATTACGCTTACATCTCATTTCAATATGATTTACATATTTAACTGGAGCCGTGGACAGGGAGAACGATACTGATTCGATAATCAAAGAAAATGTGCGTGGATTCATTGGTACGCACAGATTCATACATCTGATTTTTTTATGTGCATAGCCTCCTTTTTCTGGATAGGCCTACGCCTGTTTACACACCATTTTTCACACAAGTCTTTGTACATGAGGCCTGGTAATCCATCACTAATATTACCACAAATGTCAAGTGGAAAACTGATACATTTTACAATTTGATTTCTCTGTAGGTCTTTCAAGCTATCCAATGTCGATAATATTTGATCCTCACATTGCTTTTATGGATGATCACGGGATGATCTAAAAATCAGGGGTGTCCACACTTTTTCGGATGGCAAGCTACTTCTACCATAACATAACATAACACAACATACTGTATTGGAGGGCATAATTGTAAATAATTAGATTTTAATATTTACACTATTACAAATATTGAATAATTATTCAAATATTAAAATGATTATCATTAGATTATTAAAATACAACAATACTAAAACAGTAAAAACCAAGTTAGATTGACATGTAATTAAAAAAAATTATGTAAATACAATCAAAACAATTTTTTGGAAAATAAAGTTTGTAAAATATACAGTAAAAATGTAATATTTCCATTACATTGTGGCCGAACCAAAACTGTGTGAAAGTGTGATAGTTTACAGCAGCATCTCAGATCATCTTACAGTTTAAATCCACAGAAATACCAAACCCAGCAGCTCACTTCATCAAAGATCTCAAAAAATTGAGATCAATGCATTAGGCTGCTGGCGAGTTCGTATATTCTCAGTATATTTCATCTGTCCGTAAAAGGAGTTCAGCCAAAACGGCCTGGTGTTTCCTGCAACAGTCATGACAGGCAATCGATGGACTGGCATAAGGCTGAAGCTTCAGCAGCTTATGGTGATTTTGACACTGCCTTTGAGCATTGGTGAAGGGAGGATGACACTCATCTGATGAAGCTGCAGTCCCAGGTCTCATTGTCGCTGAAGACAGCTGACGCTATCTTTTCCCTAAATGAAACTATACAACAATGATCAAAACATCTGATGCAATCATTCATTGCTATAATGAACTCCTTTCACACCTTTTCTTTACTGCATTTGACATCACAAGAAACATCAAACTCCACACAACCCCACTGTGGCCCTGATCTTATCTTCAATTGGCTGTTGGATTTCTACCAGTGTGATCACTCATCCAGCTCCAAGAGAACAGATTTTCTACCCACCATCCAATTATTTCAGTCTTACCACTGTTTCTTACACGGTCCCTAGCCGATCAGCCAATCAATGCACTGATCAGCACCACTGGAGGCACCCACTTTCATTGAATTACAGTATCAGAGGCAGTTGTTGGTAACCTCTCACAATGCTTTACTTATTAAAAAGGCCCATGTTACACTAAATCAACTTTTCTCTGCTTTAAACATCATAAACTGCTACATGGGTTTCATACACATGCCCAAAGTGTTTTTTTCATTGATTCCCTCAATCGTTAGTTAGAGTGTGATTTGCTCCTTTCTTACTGCATGGCGAGCCCAAACACCTCGCTCCAATTTGATGACGCGTTCCCACTTTGATGACGAATTTGTCACGGCACTGAGCTGGAGAAGCCACGCCTCCAGGAAGCTCTCTGCCATGATTGACATGTAAACAGACACGCCACCACGAAGGTGAGCATTTCAGCGTTCTTCGCGCAGTGCTATGTATGTAATTTCTACAGTCTATGTATGTACCGGCAAACGCCCCGCCCCCACGCCCTGTCTCGTGTTTATAAAGCAGGGGAGGAAGAAGTCAGTGTACCGTCTATAGACACGCCCACTCACGGATATGCATATGTAGACCGCAAATCAGCCTGTTTGTGTAGAGTTGCTCAGAAACGGACTTTTCAGAGGCTAAAAAACAGGCAAGTTTTAGGGAAAATAAATCTCAAACATTATGTTTTTGAGGTTCTTAGAACAAATGGAGATGGGTAAAAAATAGCATGACATGGGACCTTTAGTGGACCTAGAGTGTCACTGATGCCTGTTGACGTCAGTGTGATGAAGCTCTCCTGATACCATGATGTAGTCACCAACTGGTGACATGTAGGTGGCAGCAGCGCACCTTTGGATGAGCAGAGCTCAGAGGAAGAGGAAAAGAGTTTGCAAGACAGAAAATGACGCTACGAGAGTTGATGCCGAAGTTCCCAGCAGTGCACACTCGACCAGAGCATGTGTGGAACCTGAGTGGAATATTGAGAATGTGGTGATGGTGAGATAAAACAATCAAAAAAACGGGGGCAAGCGGTGAGACTCGTCATGTCCAGGAGGAAGAGGAAGTTGCGTGTGTGGAGAATGACGGGGGGAGAGACTTGGAGGATGGCCAAAATACAGTAAGAAATCCATTCATCTCTGACCCAGATAGTAAAATAATAATAATGTTGCCATCAAAAGCCCAGTCTCGGTGTTGTTTTTGTAGTTTTAAAGTAGGAAACTAATGTTGAGGTGTCCCTAAAGCAAAAAAAAAAATGCTTCAAAGTCACTAATAGATTTTTCAGAAAAAGCCGTTTTTCTCAGCTTTTTGTCACAAACTGGCGGTATTAATCTTCAGATCCTGGATTGTCATAGTACAAAATGTTCGGTGGGTCTTTAAAATTTTTGTCAAAATGCACAAAAACGGCTGGCACTGAGGGGGTAGAAATTTTGAAAATGGCTGGCACTGAATGAGTTAATGATGGTCCATAAACTGAATGGGAATGATGCTCAAACATCACGTTTGGATGGTGTCTCCTCTTTTTCTGTGGTGCTGACCTTGCATTTTGTGGGGAAAAGAAAAGGGTTGACAAAACATATTGTGACAGTCTCCGTTATGCCTTTGAGCATTGGACTGTGTTGAAAATCATGTGTAAAGAGGATCTCGAGGGAAAGCATTTGCTGTTTCCACAGATCCAGATCAATGAGACGAAACATCACAACTGAAGCAGATCTTGGCTTTCCCTGACCATAGTTTGTTTTATTCTGATCATTTGTTGGGATATATAACTTGTAATTAGTTATTTCCAATCACATCTTGGTTGCATTTATAATCATCAGGAAAAGGACCCAGAATATCATAGAAACTAATACTATTTTAAAGGGATCATCCACTGTTTTTACAAATCTAAAATCTTTGAAATGTACTTATTAGAAAATATATGCCTAACAAAACAGCAATGGACTGGTGTCCTGTCTAGGGTGTACCCCCTGTTAGAAAATGGTAGGATGAATGGAAAACACATTAAAGGGCAGTATTGTGAAAAAAATCACTTTATAATGGTTTTGCTACAGTGATATACATCCCTTTAGCCTCATTCAGAGGGACAAAGTTCCCTTCCTTTTTATTCCACATTTTGTAAAAAATCAGCGCCAAACAGGCGAGTTGGATTTTTCGCCCTACTTTGACGTCACGTAGCGGAAACTCCTCCTCCTGACAATCCTGGCTCCTCCTACCCTATAAGAATGTGAGCTCCTCCCTCTCAAACGACCTCACAGCTAAAACACTGCGGTTTAATATAGAATATACATTATACTTTATTGTCATATATGTAAAGCTACATACACAAAATGTGTTCTCTGCATTTAACCGCTCCCTGAGGAGCAGTTTCATTTTTAGTATCTGTTATATCACCTCGTATCACCTTTAACTTGATCTGAAGTGTTTGTGACACAAAGCGAAGCAGCGGTTGGAAAAAAAACAAATGATTATCATCTTAAATGCACTATTCCTGTAGTTAATAGAGATGAGGAGGAGAAGAAAGTGGCTTAGCAGCTTAACACCCCAGTGAGTGTCTACAGCAGCTGAATGACTGCGCTGCTGCTGCTGAAATAAACACAGACCCTGAAGAGCTGAGACGGACTCACAATCACAATATCCATGTGTTTTACTGTTATGTGCAGTTTTTTGACTGAAAACAACAAGAGTGTGTGGCTATCAAAAGAAAGTTGCTATGGTGATCACTGATCCCCCTCGCAAGAGTGAGGGATGAAGTCCCTACAGACACGCCCACTCATGAATATGCATAAGTAGGCCCCACAATAGCCTGTCTTGCTCAGAAAGTGACTTTTCAGAGGGCTAAAACTCTGGAAAACAGGCGAGGTTGGGAAAATAAACCCCAAATACTATGTTGTTGGGGTTCTTAGAACAAATGGAGATGGGTGAAAAATAGCATAATACTGGACCTTTAATATGCACCATATTCATTTTATTGCCATTTTGAAATCACATGATTGATGGCAGCAAACAGCCACACTGCCTGTAAACATCCCATTGTATGCTATTATAGAGAAGTATTCAGCCTGATTTTTAGATAATTTAGCCAACTTTTTCAGTCAAAATGCCACCTTGTACTGTTTTGTGTTACTGTAAAAAACTGGAAAAGTTCAAGATGCTGATGTAACCCTCTTTTGTTTACCAAAAGAGAATAAAAACAATTGTGACCCGAAAAAAAAAAACCTGTGACTGCATGGAGCGGCAGTTCCAACTCTGCAGTTTCGTAGTTGACAATGAAGCAGAAAGGAAGAGCTCTCCTAAGGGGCCTTTACTTTCCCTTAAACGGTGCGTGAAAGTTAACTGAAGTTAGTGGCTGAAGTTAGCGAGTAATCAAGGAGAGTTGACGATGCAAAAACCCATTGTTATTTTCCTGCAGGGAGTTAAACAAGTGAAGAACACGTCAGCTTATCCGATAAAGGCAATACAAGCGGCTCCAAAAAACGAAACTGTTTCTGGCCGCTGTGCTTGGATTGACCTATATACTCAACGTAAAGATATTAATTGTGGATAGATCACATTAAAACAATTTAAACAGCAATTTACATGCAAAGTAATGCAATACCCCTCAGCCTGCTGCTCTGAGCTGACAAAAACTATATATTTTTTTCCCTTGTGTACTTTAGAACAGTGTTTCTCAAATGGGACTACGTGTACCCCTAGGGCTATGCCATGGCAATACAGGGGATACTTGAGAGAGAGAGACCAAGACATTTACAAATGAAAGCATAAAAAATATGGGGGTTTAAATTGTTTTTATTTTAGCTAAAAGTAATTATCATATTAATAATGATGAACATGATCTTGATAAGAACATAAACTGAAAATACAAAGTACAGTCTTGGTTCTACACCAGGCAGGTATCGCAAAAGCTATAGAAATAAATGTATTTAGGAGGTACTAAACTAAATGTTTCATTCCACTTATTTACAAAATTAGATCATACTAATTTATTCCATCATTGTGCTCTATAGTTGTTTGTTCATAGTATTTTAAGCAAAATGTTACAGTTGAATAAAGGGGGTACATGGACTCAGAAAGAAAAGAAACAAAAAAAGTTTGAGAACCACTGCTTTTAACAGTGACAACATTGACAATATTTGATTTCTATAAGTGTGAACCGTTGGAAAGCTTAGAATTCACACACACTGAATCTGTGAATAACTTTTTTAGATTGATTCTACTACCATACATTCTATTACAGATGAACAGCTGAAACAGTTTTTAGCATCTGATGGGGATAATTCATTTTGGGTATTTTTTTCTCGCACATCACGCCTTTCCCTGAAAAACCCTGACAGTGCAGTGTCAAATCCAAGGTTTTTGTAAAAGGCTTTAAGGTACTCATACAAAAGAAAAGAAAAATAAACCACAAGGACTATATTCAATGGCTTACTTTAGCTAGGCTGTTCTTTTTTAATAAGACTGTTTGACATTGTCTGCTTCTCCATAACCCTATAAACTAGTTATTGTGTTACTATTAGCTTTTAGCTGGTAGAAGCTATATTTAATTGGAGTTAAAATAGAAACATTGAGTTCTGATTATTGTCATTCTCTTGCACTTTAAAGTGTACCTGTAGAGGAAATGTATAAAACAAAAAATGTGCTTAACATATTACCAATAAAGTAAATATGTGCACTTTTTTATATACATTAAAAATGCTTTTTGGGCACACAAACTATGAAGAGCCACCATTTTGGTCAGGATATGATGCATTAACGTTGACTTGGTATGGCCTGTTGTTATAAAAAATGATGCATTGTGGGAGGTAGGTGTGTAACAGGTCTGTTTACATTGTGAGAAGAGTAGTTTTTTCATTGTTATGGTTCTGCGTGCGCTCTCTTAAGCTCTCCCTCTGTGATAAAAGTGCAGCATCCAGGCTGTATGTTACGAGAGGATTACATATCAGCTTTCTCAGCAACAGAGCTGTTACCAGCAGGAACAAGCCACGGCTGAGTAGAAACTGGAACTCAGTAATTTACTAGGCCTCCCAACCATGGTTCAGAGATAACCTGGTGGAAGGAAACATGAGGCAACAGTGTTCAGGTGATCTACAGCATGTTGGAAGTACAAAAATATAGCTAGCAACTGTGATGAAAGCTGCGTGAAAGCATACCTGTTCATTGACGGGATGATGCACCACTACCACCAGGACCAGCACCTATTGGCACCCTAACAAACAGTTAAGACAGAGTATATATGAGGGAACAATCTGGTGGGGATGCGATCAGTGCCATGACAGCTGCCCATAGTATCCCCTGTAAGCAGAAACGTAGTGGTGCTCTGAACATGTATGTTTACAAGCTGCATTGAAGGACTTTCTATGAAGGAACCAAGTCTGGTTTCAGACGTAACTTTGGCCCTTTAGCTTAGCCAACAGATCCCTCTCATAGCAGCTTGGTTTGAAATGGTCCAAATTTGGAAAGCCATTGTTCAGAAACATGACCCAGCGCTGGATGGTGATAGGTTAGCGTCAGCACATGGCACTGCGTCACACTGCAGCTCAGCCAATCGTCATTCAGCAGAGGTGAAGAAAAGCAACGGAGAGCAAGAGGAGTGTCTCATAGCATCATCAGAAGCTGTGTTTCCATTACCCTTGGAAATGCACAAAATGTAAATAGCGCAAAAAAAAACTCTCAATGGAAACACCTGAATTTAAAAAAAAAAAACACTCAAATATCGCTAAAAAGTTTTAATGCTTTCATGAGGAGGAATTTCAGACGTTCCGATATTGAATTTCCGCAAATACGCGTCAAAGAACGTGAGGTACATGGTCACATGACGTGAGGTACCTGGTCACATGACGTGAGGTACCTGGTCAAATGGCCACTGCTCTCCAAAAAAGCACGACGTGGTAAGTGTAGACAGAAGAGGAGAACAGGACATTTCTTAGCGTTATACTTAAAAATGATTACTGCCACATTAGACGTGAAACAACAACCGTGTACCCTTCGTTTTTTGGTTATTTCGTTTCAAAACCAAAATAAAATATAGAAAAAATGGATTGTTTTTTTTTGTTTTATTAATTTAAAACCAAAAACTGGAAAATGGAAAAACCAAACAAGCAGCGCTTTTTTGGTTGAAAATGAAATCTGATTCTCTTTGTGTGCTATTTGGATATTTACGGAGAAACTACGAGAGCTTCATGTTTTAATCTCACCACACAGAACAACCAACAGACGGACTTTTACTCTGCTGCATTTGATAAAAAATGATCTTGTACCATGTTGTCTATGCACACTGATGGAAGAAGCGCAATTTGTGTGTCGATGCTAGAAGTCCGAATCTGCAAATATCTGCCAACTTTACCGAACAGTGTTACGGTCCAAATAGTAACCAAATAATCTGGTTACTTGGCGGACTTTTACTCCCGGCCCAGACATAAAAAGAAGCAACGTATAAGTCACTTTACTGGTGAATTGAAACGTTATTAATACATAAATGAATCAAAACCAAAAAATTGATGTTAAGTAAAACATAAGAACAAAACTAGAGGCGGTGTCATGAATCTACTGGTGCTACTTGTTTCTATTGATCAACTCCCGTGTGTGTTGACGACTGCTGTTAGCGGTATTTATAACGTGCAAAATAAACATTTTACTGCCCTCAAAAAAGCTGTAATTGTTTTTGCAAAAGTGTCAAATCGACGAAGTTCTAACATCTATATTGTTAATTACCAGCCTCACTGTTGGTAGTCAGTCACCAGTTTATTTAGATACTATTTGGACCATAACACCGCGAAACAAAACAAAAAATAAATAAATGTGAGCAGATTTTTACAAGCTAAAACATCTACACACTGAATGAAAACATGAGCAGGACCAGAAAACTGCTGAAATAAATCCTTAACAGTCCTATTGTGTGATGAGACCTGGTCCAGGACCTGGGGAGGGAAATGATGGACCGCGGACTTCAGTTCTCGCTCTAATTTCCCCGTAAATATCAAAATATCATACAAACAGAACAAGTTGAAAAAACAAAACAAAACACTGTTTATCTGGTTTTTCTGTATTTCTGTGTTGCTTTTAAATCAGTAAAACAAAATAAACACACAGTTTATTTGTTATTTTGATTTGGTTTTAAAATAACCAAAGAACAAAGGGTACACAGATTGACAACAAAGGAATGTGTGGTGTTATAAGGAGGTTTGGAGCGTCCGTCCTCTTGCAGCAAAGTCTAGTGGGGTGAGATTGCACGGGAATTTTGAGGCTCCTGCCCAAAACAATGTTCGATGGAAACACGTTCAAAGTGCAATTATACTTTGTCAATATTTAGAACAATTGCTTCTATTTTGCGAAAATCTGTAATGTAATCCCAGCTAGAGTGTTTCTGCTACAGGATCCAGCAGATGTTCGTTCCTTTTTAATATTTTGCCTTTGATCAACTTTACTAAATAATTCTTAGCAATAGGCCTGACATCATTCAAAGTGTTTGGATTGCAAAAGGGACAATAGTGGCTTGCTCTGAGTTTGAAAACAACGCCACCAAGGGCATTTTACACCTGGGAATTTTACTGGTTAAATTTTTCCCACAGGACACATCATTTATTCAACAAAAGAGAGAAAGAAAACAAACCTAAAGAAATGTCACCAACTTATAAAAAATAAATTTGCAACAATGTATGCCAAGGAAATATCCCTGATAGCACACATACATCTCGCCAACGTTGGCACAATGAATGAAGTTGCATTGGCCAGACGTATTATGAAGAGCGTTTGCTCATTGGGCAGACGTCGCGGAGACGTCGGCGTTTGGCCGATGTTTGGACGATGCTCAGCGCAGCCTCTCTACAGCTTATATTATCCTTTATTTAGCTCGAATCATTCAATTAGTATAAATATCTCCATATACATAGTTGAGTATTTACTTAAATCTGATCAAAACAAACAAAAAAAACAATATACTACCATTAAATAACTTATTATGTGTGGACAAAATAAAGACAGACACAGTTCATGATTATAAATGTATTTTCAGCAGCATAGCCAAAAGAGCCCCAGCACAAAAACAGCTTCATGGAAGTGACAATTTACAGTTCTACAATTTTATAAGTGGTATCACCGATTTGGGGGGAAAAACACACAAAATGGCGCTTTCGGAGTAGAATGCCGACGCACAATCTGAAGCTGACATCGGCGAGACGTTGCGTGCTATCTGGGACAGACGTTGTCAGGTGTGGGACTTACCAAGAAAGCACAAACAGAAATCAGGGAAGGGCAATCCACAAAATCACCTGTGACACAGCAAATCATTAAGATGAGCACGGTGCACATAAAATCACCACCAGGATGGAAGTGAACTGTCCAGCACCTGTAAAGCAAAACAACATGAACACAACCTTGGCATAATCACAAAATGTGGTAACAAAATCTACAAAGAAAAAACAAGGCATATAACATAAGAAACCAAACTTGCTTAATTGAATTACACAGAATCACAATATATTGTGTTATATAAACAGTACTATTTTTAAAAAATGGGGATAAGCATCTTACGAAAACTAAAGACCCATCTCAATTCTTTCACAATTTTCAAAAGTTTTGGAAAAGCTATTCACTAAAAACTTGAATCATTTTCTAAAAAAAAACACCTTGCATAGGCAGCAGCAGTATGGAAAATGAAACAACTACGTATGTAGTAATGCTTATGTTAGAGGAGGTCAGTACTGCTATGGACATGAATGAATTTGCAATAGCTATCTACACTGACTTGGAAATGGCCTTATTGACTATAGACAGTTAATAGATAAGCTAGATAAGTGTGGCATCTATCTTGGATTAAGAGCTATCTAGAAAATAGGCAACGTGTGTTCAACTAGAAAGTCTTATATCTAGATTTAAGAATATAGTTTGTGGAATACCACAGGGTTCTGTGATTGGTCCTACATTATTTACAATTTTTATTAATGATATTTGTGATGTATCAAACCTCTTCAGTTTTTTGTTCTGGAAAAAAATTAAATAAAAACACCAGAAAAAAGGAAAAACAGAAAAAGCAATTAAAGTGCTTAAAACCTGGTTTGATATGAATAAATTATCACTTAACATTGCAAAAACAAAATTTATGATTTCTGGAACCAAAAATGAGGTATTTGAAGAAAATAAACTGGAGCTAAAATTTAGCGTGTCTTAAATAACAAGTTCTTGGGAGCAACACATACATTATATAAAGACAAAAATCTCAAAAACACTTAAAAGATTTACTTAATTACAATTCCTTGTTTAAATTCATTGTACTTTGATATTCCCATATATGACCTACTGTGAAGAACTCTGGGGAACCCCTTTAACACCATAGTATGATATATTGTTTTATTGCCAAAAAAGGCCATGGGATTGACAAACAAAGCAGGATATTATGACCATACACATCCATTATTTTTAAATCAAAACTTGTGAAATTTAAAGACACATAATGTTCAAAGCAAAAATAAATGTTCTTCCAAAAGGCATTCAAAAATACTACAGACCAGTTAATACAGAGTTTTACCAAAAGCAAGATTAGAAGTAAAACAAAGATGTCTGCCTGTTCTGGAGGTAAATTTGTGGAATACTGTTGATAAAGAAATTAAAATGAGTGACGCTATATATTTTGAAAAAAAAATACATTTTAGATAGTTATGTGAAGCAGTAGAAATATGTTTGGGTTATTTTTTAAATGCTGTATAAGAAAGTACAGTTTTAGAACCCTCTCATTTTTCCAGTTATTTATTGCAGTTCAAGTCATGCAAGTCCAGTGATTAGCTTGAAATGGTACAAAGGTAAATACTGAACATCTAGAGGTTAAATAAAGGTTTGGTTTCCCAAAACTGAAAAATAATGTACATTTCAGAATTATACAAATAAGCCTTTTTCAGGCAACACGGAGTGGATTAACAATTTAAAGCTGTTCTGCAGCAATGAAGGTTGAATCAGCCTTGAAAGCTGGTGCTACTAATTCCTACAGGTGTTCCAACTGTTCTTGGTCATTTACAACCTCCTCTGTCTGCATAAAAGCAGTGTTGAACACACTGTGGTACCAGACCCTCATGAGCATCAGGTGAACAGTATTGTTCATGGATTCCATGATTCCTTTTTCAACTCAAATTGCTTATTTGTTCTATGCTTTCATTTCATAGTGCAATGACAATAAACGGAATCATTTTCAGTAAAAAACAATGTAAAGAGTGTGGTGTTCTAAGACTGTATATATATTGCATTTTTTGAAAAAGGCAACTCAAATGTACTTTTTGAATGCTTGCATTTCTTTTGTGAGCATTATTTAGACACAGTGATAAGACGTACATGCATGTTCGTGCCCATGCAAAGACAGACGGGGATACACACATGATGTGTCTGTAAATACACACATGAACCCTCTGATTAGCACAGAGTCAGTCTCCGCTGAAGAAAGGAGTTCTGCATTAGAACTGTCAATCAATGCTCACTGAGGGCTGTGATTGGAGGAAACCCTCCTACCTCCTCTCAGCTTTTAAAAGAGGGGCGGGGCCAACAGTGAAAGTTGGGGACACATGATGGTCACAATAATCCGTCTCAGCCAATAGCAAAATTCAATTGGAATAACTGGTGTTCAACCCATAGTGGGCAGTGACTTTGACATTTTACAACTAAATACGGAAAAATGAAAATACTTCTACTAAATGTGAAGAGTGGGACTATGATTAATAAACAGCACTACTTAATACTCAAATACATATGTATTCAACAGAAAAATGTGGGTTTGGGGATTAGTTACTCTAAATAATAAAGTCATGAACTGAAATGCATAAAAAAAATACTTCAAAATACAAAAGGTAACACATGAAAAGGGGTGCACGGTGTAGTAGTAGTTAGGTTAGGAGCTAAAACATAGGTTGTCTGTCTGTTTATATGTTGCCCTGTCATGGACTGGCACCCTGTTCAAGGTGTCACCCTGCATAGCACCCGATGACAGCTGGAGATAAACAACAGCAGAGCTTAATATGGGCCGAATCCTGCCGGAGGGTTAGGGTTAGTGATCAGAGGGTCTCACTACACTTTTAACAAAAATGAATTAAAAAAATACAATTATTAATATAATAATATAGAAATAATTGCAGTGCCAAAAAAACCACACAGTGGCTACAAAATAATAAACACGGGTTCACAAAATAAAATCAATTAAAAACATTTTAAAGGGCCGCAGCAGCCAATGAGATTTGACCCTCCTGCTTCCCGTAGCAGCTCAGAGCTTTGTTTACAACATGGCGGACACCGCGGGTGCCCCGTAGACTCATAAGTCTGTTGTTTGTAGCGATGCACTAAGAAAACAAGTCGACTGGAACAGCAAATTAGCAAACTCCGCGCTCTTGTCTGGATACAAAGCAGTATATTAAGCGGTTGCTGTTCCAATCTACTCGCACCCCCACGAAAAAAATCGGGATCTACCGGCCGCTGGAATGCGTGGACATTCAGCGAAGGTGGAGTTACATTGTTAGACTTTTAATGTCATAATCTATGTTGTTGGACTTTTAAATGCTTTTAATTCTATCCTACCTGTTATCTTTAGTAATGCACAACTGTCAGAGTATATCCCTCCATGTTAAAGTGTATCCCCCATATTAAAGCACATGTATCCAGTGTTGTCTGATATATCATGTATCCTTCCATCTTTTGACCAGCTTTGTCCTATTTCAGGATCGCGGGGGTCTGCCGGTGCCTATTTCAGGCTCACAATGGGCGCTAGGCAGGGGTGGACCCTGGACAGGGTGCCAGTTTAGTTCAGGGTGACACAAACACAGTCTGTCTGCCACACACACACACACACACACACACACACAATCTAGAGATTTCAATCAACCTTACACTCATGTTTTTGGATCGTGGGAGGAAGCCGACACAGCACAGGGAGAACATGCAAACTCCACACAGAAAGTTCCCAAGTGTTGACCCCAGAGCTTGAACCCAGAACTTTCTTGCTGTGAGGCAGATGTGCTCATCACTAAGCCACCGTGCGCCCAATATAGCATGTAGAACATCATAAATAATAACACTGCTTAATTGGAGCAACTTACATGAGGTCCTGAACATTTCAAGCTTCATAATACAGCTTTTAAAACTTGTGTTACAGAAATAATAATAATAAAAAAAACAGTTTAATTGGTACATTTGTTTTCATTTCTTATTTGTGAAGCAGAACCAGAGACGTTCTATATATTAACTAACTCACTGCCATTGACGTAAATATACGTCATTTCAAATCCAAATGCTGGATGCCAATGATGTAAATATACGTCAATTGGGTTTTTCAACAGGGGGTGCTAGGAGACATTGTGACGGAGCTCTCACATCAGCCTTGTACTACGATGTAGTGACCAACTGGTGCCATGTAGGTGGCAGCAGCGCACCTTTGTATGAGAGATTAGCCGTGATGATCACCATCGCTGGGGAGAGTGAAGCCAGGGACGAGGCAGAAAATGGCACCACGAGGGAAGATTGTGAAGCTCCCAGCAGCTCACCCTCAAGCAGAACATACATGTGTGGACCTAAGTGGACTATTGAGAGTGTCGCGATCGTCAGAGAAGACGATCAATAACACGGTGTCACGGTCCGAGTTTACCTCGTATTGAGATTGATTATGAGCATGCGCACTACCGGAAAATTAATCAATTTAAAAGCTAATGTTCAAAGCTAATATTATTTGACGAGTGCTAAATGGCTCCTTTTCTTAGAGAAAGATGTACAACTGCTCAATATACGAGGCAGGAGAGGTTCCAACGCCACAAAGAAAAGATAGACAGGTTAATCTTCTTCATGGTTAAGGGTGCTTTATTTTTTTTTAAAAACTACATTATAATCTAGATTGCAATAAAAAAACAGTTTACCTAATGTAAATTTACAATGATAAGCTGTTGTATTCAATATAAATCTGATCATGACAATCATATTTTTTTATCATTGGTTGATTTGTTTATCGATGGTCGACTGATGTGAAGTTTTAAGCATTTTTAAAAATCAGTACAACAATCTTTGTGCATGACTAATCCAGCACGAGTACATCTCAGTATGTAGCAGTCACATACTGAGATCGTTAGATAATCTCAGTACGGAGGTAAACTCAGAACATGACAATGGGCCAAACGCGTCGACTCGGCATGTTGTTAGGAGGAGGAAGTTGCTGACCCAGATAGCAAAATAATAATCATTTTGCCATCAAAAGCCCGGTCTCAGTGTTGTTTTATGGAAGAAAAACCAAAGTTGAGGTGTCCCTAAAGCAAATAAAATAAAATAAAATAGTTTCAAAGTCAATGACAGGTTTTTTCAGAAAAAGCCTTTTTTCTCAGCTTTTTGCTCAGAAACTGGCATTTTGTGTGAAACTAACTTGATTAAACTGCTGATTACGGAAGAACAAAATAAACTAAAAACTAAATTTTCTAATGTAAGTAGAGAATCTGGTTTCATATCAGTCAAAATGCTCTAAAATGGCTGGCAGTGAATGAGTTAAATTCTATGTTTGTTTGTTTTTTTTTGCTCCGCCTATGGTTTAATGCACATTTATCGTTTGAAGATGTATTTTATTTTGACATTTCAAGCAGGAAGTTGTTATTGTGAGCACCTCTGTGCTTTACAGATTTAGCGGTGCTGAAGAAGCGACCTGTGAGGAAAACTGAGGCTCTGGGACGTTTAATGCATTTGATGTGACGGAGAAGGAGAAGGAGAAGGAGAGACAGAGGCTCTTTGTGCACTCCAGGGACTATTCCTGCCTGCCCTTCATTCCACTGCAGAGGCGCGCAGGGCTGCAGCGGAGAGCGAGGCACGGCGGCGCAGACTGGAAAGGGATCATCCTCACGCCGTTTTAAAAGCTTCCAGACTGTCGTTCATTTTGAGGAAATACTGAGGTGGAAATTTATAGCAGCTTTTTATCCAGCAGACTTTTTCTCACACACAATATATATATATATATATATATGTATAAAAAATCAAACATGGAATAACTCGATTAACTACATTGTGTCTGGAATAAATTCATTTACCGTGTTGGAATTTTCCCAGTTTTAAGGGGCGAAGTGGGAAAAGGAGGGAGAAGGGAGACGGCTGTGTCTACTTTTCTACCGGATGGACATGTTTTGTTGCCCCGCGGATGGAGAGATGAAACCCGCAGAGAAAGCACTGAAGGCAGGTCGAGGAGGATGTAGCCCCCGGGCACAGTGAGACGGTAAACGGACGCGCCCTTTGTGGATAGGAATACACACCGACAGGGACCATACCGAGGCACGACACACGTTTATGGAGCTTGTTTGCTGTTCTTGGATCTATCTGCGTGGAGTGTGTGTGTCAGCTTCTGCCTGCAGTGTTTGCTGAGGATGGGACCCGGAGAGCAGACTGCGCCCTGACTGTAGCGTCTGGGAGGAGAAGAGAAGCAACCATCCGGTAAGAGGTGAACTTTAAACTCGGATTTCTTGGTTTTACGCACACACATCTGCGCCTCTGTTTGCCCAACCATCGATCTTTTTATCTGTGTGTATCCATGCTTTCTTTACCATTTTGTGTGTGTGTGTGTGTGTGTGTGTGTGTGTGTGTGTGCGTGTGTGTGCGTGTGTGTGTGTGTGTGTGTGTGCGTGCGTGTGCGTGTGAGTGTGTGTGCTATTTCTTGATTTCCGCGCTGAACATCGCAAGGTTAGAATGATTCCACACGGTACAAGTTACTGCGGTTCTGAGTGCGCGCGTCGGCGGAGGCAGGCGTGCACCTATAGCAGTAGCTCTGCACCTATGAGAGTGCGTGTGTGCACTAAGTGCGTGCGTGTGCACCCGAAAATGCCGCTCCTCTCTGCCGCTGTCCAGCACCTGAAAGCAAAGAGAATGCATTGGTGTGTGTGTGTGTGTGTGTGTGTGTGTGTGTGCGTGGGTGTGTGTGTGTGCGTGTGTGTGTGTGTGTGTGTGTGTGTGTGTGTGTGTGTGTGTGTGTGTGTGTGTGTGTGTGTGTGTGTGGACATGGTTGCCACTGTTACATGATATTGACGTTGATGAACATTCTTTTTTTGTGTGCAGTCTGCAGTGTGTGTTTCTTGTCATTTTCTAACCAGTGAATGTGCGCGCGCCCGAGCGCGTCCCCGCCCTGCTAATAAGAATAACACCCATTTAACAAGACAAAGCATTTAGTTTCACATAAAGCTTTGCGATATGAACAAAAACTGATAACTACATTTTTTTTTCTCAAAATGGCGATATACAATATAAGTCTCGATATTTGTAGCTCAATAAAGTTAAATATATATATATATATTCATATTCATATTAAAAATATATCAATATAGGCAATATTATAATTATATATCGTAAAAATAGAATAGATAAATATTGAATCTCAATATATTGCCCAGGCTTAGTCTCAGAGCATGTGTTTGAATGCACATGCTTATTGCCTACTATACACTGTAGGGCTGCACGATTATGGCCAAAATGATTATCACGATTATTTTGAATAACATTGTAATCACAATTATTTATCATGTTATGAAAACAAGTCTGTGTTTTTATTACACTACTTTTAAACTAACAATGTGTCCAGTTTACGGTGCAAAATGAGGCTTTAAATAATAATTATACACAACAATTAAATTAGGCTAACAAAAAAATACATTATTACAGAGCGCATTTGAAATGTAAATATTGCCGACGACCACATTAATTTAATCGTGTCAACCAAAATCGTGATAACAATTAAAATGAAATTATTTGTGCAGCCCTAATTAGGGCTCAATTAATCAAAATTTGATTACAATTTCGATTGTTACACCCAACGATTACAAGAATGACAGAATCGAGAAAAAAAGATTATTAAAAAAAAAAAAAAAAATTTTTCCATGTGTTTTATTCGCTAAATAAATCTGTTTAATCCGCGCACATGCAAGCTCCTCCCCTCCGCCCCGCCCCTCTCAAAGCTAAAGCTAGCCTGCAGGCTAACACGAGGAAAGTTGTGGCTAGTGGTTTTGAAACATGGCACGAGAAACACAGCAACAACACTTCAAATTCTCTTATATGGGAACACTGGGTTTGATGATGAAGATTTAGAGCAAAAACACATCACGTGCACGAAGTGTTTTGTTTTGTGCAAAAGTGAACATACTTGATTTTAGTGTTTGAAGGATTTTATTTATGTTTAAAGAATATATTTTATGTTTATGTTAGGCTGTAAACGTTGGCTATGATATGAGATGATTGGCTGTCGCCTGAATGATCTGTTCTGACCGTTCACATGATTGAACATTGAATCCCAATATATTCTATTTCTGCTTTATTTCCTACAAACACATTTTACTTCCCTTCCAAACCTTTGGCTCGACACATGTTAAGTCGTTCCATTGTTCACTATGTAACATGTACGACTGAACGTGTGACTGTGCTTTTGAATGTGTTGTAATGTGAAAAGGTAGGAAACACAGTAGCCTTCTGTGGTGAGAGTCTTGCACATCTTTCAGAGGTCTTCTCATGTGTGTAACACCTCTGCATAGGAACTCAAAACAGTTCCCAGAGATGGTTATATAATATTATTCTAATACAACCTTTTCATGTCAACATTGGAAAACATCAATTCCCCCCCCCCCCGGCCATGGCTAATTTTTTGGCCCAATTAGGCTCTCAGGAGTTTCCTAGGGTAGAGTTGCCTGCATTGATTGATCATGGTTGAAAATGTATGCACAGTGCTGCTAATGGCTCGTAGATGTAGCAGCGTTATGTAAATGCTTTACCAGGCTCCAGCAATGACTAAGGGTGAAGTTGTGAGAGAAGGAGAAAGAGCCAGATAGTTTTTAGTAATGCTGTTAGGTTCAGCATTAGGGGTGTGCCATCTAAGGAACCTCACAATTCAATTTGATTACGATTCAGGGTGCTACGATTAGATTATTCAACTATTATTACAATATTAATGATTATTATGATTTTTTTTCCTCTCTTTGTGGCTACTTCATACTTTTAAAGGGGCCGTATTATGAAAAATTCACTTTATAATGGTTTTGCTACAGTGATATACATTCTTTTAGCTTCATTCAGAGGGCCAAGGTTGAAAAAGTTCTGTTTCCTCCCTTCCTTGTTATTCCACATTTAGTAAAAAGTCAGCTCTGAACGGGGGAGTTGGATTTTTCTTGCGTTGTGACATCACAATGTGGAAACTCCTCCTCCTGACAATCCTGACTCCTCCTACCCTACATAAGAATGTGAGCTTCTGCCTCTCAGACTGCCTCACAGGTAAACATAGCGACGACAGGTTGATATTACAGTTAATTTCACAGTTAATATCTTTACGTTCAGTATATAGATAGTAGGTCTGGGCGATTTTACCAACAAAAAATAATCTCAGATTTTTTAAAGAAAAATTCGAGTTTTGATTAGATTTTCAATTGTTTTTTTTAATGCACTTAAAAATGACTGCAGACATCAGATATATTGTCAAAAGTGCAACTTTATTGCTGTGATTGTCTTCAAGAGTTAAAATGCATATAATGACCTCAAAATAAAAAGTAAATGAGTCTCTGTCATTCAGTAATTTCAAGCTTTAACCCAGGTTTAAGCAAAAGTGCAACAGCAACTTCACAGTAGCTTCAATTTTCTCATTAAAAAATCAGATAACTGCATATTTTATAAAATATAACATCACAATTAGAAAAATAATAAACTCTTCCCTTAGCATCTCAGTGCAAATAAAAAATTAAACATGCCTGTGGCACACATATAGCCTACTACTCAAAGGGTAAACAAAGAGGGGGCTGGCTCACATTGCGCTACGGTAACCCACAAGGACGAAACGTGAAAAAGTCTGAAAAAACTGGTGGAAGAATATAATATACATATATATACATTATTTATTTATTTTTATTTTTTTAAACTCATATTTGCACTCACAACAGTTCCACTTTTAGTAGCGGTTATACCACCTTGTGTTGCCTTTATGGGATGATCTGATGTGTTTTTGACCCAAAGTGACGCAGCGGTTGGATCAAACTATGGACTATTGTCTTAAATGGACTATTTATGCATTCAGAAGAGGTGAGGAGGAGAAGGAAGACAGTTAAAGATTTACTGCTGCTGTGATAAACAGATGCTGAAACAGCACGTGTGTGTTTAAAAAACAGCCTGTTTTTAGGAGCGGTCTGAAAGCGACTTTTCAGAGGGCTAAAACTCCAGAAAACAGGCCAGTTTGGGAAAATAAACCTTAAATACTATGTTGGCGTTCTAAGAACAATTGGAGATGGGTGAAAAATAGCATAATACTGGAGTTTCCAGTATTATAGTTTCCAGTAAAATCCTATATTTCCCACAATCCTTAGCGTTTCTCTATAGTCCTTGTACTCAAACACACTCGGGTGGACACCCGCAAAGCGGAGTTTGCCAGGCCAGTTAAATAGTTGTTGGCGTCACACAAAACACTGCTTGGCATTGTATCGACCCACATTAAATATAACATCAACCTGCATTTCACCGCCTGGGAAACAGAGCAGGAGACATGAACACGAGCTTAGAGGAGAAACGAGCTACGACACCTTTAAAATACTGATGTCCCGATACAACTTTTTCATATCCGATATGATACCGATATTGCAGCCTTGCGTATCGGCCAATACTGATATTGATCCAATATCAGCATGAATCATACATACCTTTTTTTTCTCTCTCTCTCTCTCTCTCTCTCTCTCTCTCTCTCTCTCTCTCTCTCTCTCTCTCTCTCTCTCTCTCTCTCTCTCTCTCTTTTCTTTAATAAAAAACTAATAACTACTAATTTAATAGTGTGGAATGTTAGAAAATGCTTGACCAAGTGATGTTACTCAAACAGAGAACAATAGTCAGCAACAGTAGGGATGAGAAAAATGGACCCATTTATTATTAACCTTCAACATAATGTCTACAGTATTCTACAATTGAAAAAAAAAAAAAAAAAATGAATCTAAAAAAAAAAAAAAAAATCCTGAAATTTTAATCCAATATTCGATATTCTTTTTCAAGTCTAATATTGGACCAATATAGATATCGGATCGGGACACCCCTACTATAAAACACGTCCCAGGAGTACAAGGACTACAGGAGTATGTGGAAGTGAAGTGCTTTTCTTTCCCCTGTACATTTCTTCACCCTACAGCATCCTGTCTTTTCTCTTGAGTGCAGTTGTTCTGGTCCCAGTGTTCCATTTACATGAAAAGTTACTGTATTTTATGATCCCTATGTTCTTTGTCCTGTATGTAATCCTTTTATATATTGTTTTGTGTCTCACCATGTGTCATTGTTAAGTGTAACATTTTATTACATCAGCCTGTCTAGGGACAACAGATGGAAATTAGCCGTTGGCTACAATCTGGCATATTTACATTTTTTTGAACGTTCATTAATATGTACTGTCCCTACTTACATAAAGAAATACATAAAATAGAGAAGCGCTAAGGATTGTAGGAAATTTAAGATTTTAATAAAAACTACTACGTGGCGTTGCGCCTGGATATGTAAGCTCTGAGGAGAGCGTACAGTCCATGCAGAGTCCGCTGTGCACGAGTATGTTTGAGCTTTAAGAGTTAGCTAGCTGGCCCCGTCCGTTTCCTCAGGTGTCCGCGCGGCATCTGCGACTTTAACTTTTGTTCCGCGAGAAGTTGTGTCGTGTTCCTGTCATTTAGGTATTATGAAAAAATAATCGTTTATGAATTGTTACTGAATCGTCAGTATCGGCACCGTTCTATTCAGTATGAATGATGGCGTGTTTGTTCGATTGTGCTTTAGCAGAAATAGGTTTAACCTTTTTCACTTTGTTGGCATCCTTTTCACATCAATGAGTACAAGACTGTACTGTTAGGTTGGAGTTAGTTTAGTGTTTTTAGGACAAATGCTGAAGTAAAAAGCATGGCTGCCCCCCTATCTTCCCCTCCCTTATCACTATAGAGAGTTTTTACCCCTTTACATGCCTCTGGGAGTAAAAAACAAAACAAAAAAATAACATGTGAAGCCGTATTCTGTAGTAGTGAAGGAGTGTAAAGAGGCTGCAAACACTATTGCTTTTTCCCTCCAAGGGCAGAGGGCAATTTAATTATCCATTTCTGCCCTCTGTTCATCTCTCTGCAACTTTGCTTCCCTCTGTTTAGCTATCTGACAGAGGGCTGTACCATCCTGCCGAGTGGGTGTTGGAGCTCTAATTCAATTTATTTTCTTGCTCAGAGACAGACAGAGAGAGCTGAACAGAAAGGGAGAGGGATAGAGAGCACAGATGTTAGGGAGCATTTGAGAGAAAAATAAAGGCTGGCTTAATAGGGAGCCGGCCTGACGCTGGGACATCTGGAGCGCCTCTGATCACACTCAAATATAGTGTGTACATGTGTGTGCGTGTGCACACCATTATCTGGCATGCTGACGTCCGCCCTTAAAGTGCAAGCAGAGAGTCCTCAGAGTGAACCCAAACACAAACCCTCTGCTTTCTTCCACTGCTCATCCAACCATCAACCATCAATCAATAGCTGAGGCAAACGTGATTGGCAGCTTTGGGTGAAGCTCACAGGCTTCCCTCACTCAGGCTTCAATCACACAGGCTTAACTTTAACATGTACGCCAGCAGCAGAGAAGTTAATGAGATATTTGTGTGTTTTCAAATGTTTGTGTGTTGCTAGAAAGTCAACATCTGTTTTAAAAACCTCACGTGGATGAACTTCTTTTTATTAGAAGTCTACAGTGACATTCCGATTTGTGCCTTTCTGATTATTCCACCACATCACTAAGTATCATACCTGTCAAGTTTTGGATTTGAAAATCAGGGAAATTTTCTGGCGCCCACTACGAGCCGTCCCACCCTCCCAACCAAGCTCCATTGTCACTTATATTTTAAGAAAGGTGTAGAAGAAATCTAAAATACTCACTTGTCAACCACTAAATACAATTATGTGATTAGAATCTGGTAGGTCGACCTTTATTAACATTGAAATGCTGTGAACATTCCTACTATCAAATAAAAGAAAAACAATTCTGGGTTAAATTTGCTGATGCAAAATGCTACACAGGGACATTTATTAACAAACAGCTGCACAATATGTGACACTCATTAATCCATCCACTGAGCTTTACATGCATTTTGATAAATAATAAGCTATTATATATATTGATATATGAAATATTGTAGTTTTCTATTTCGCCAAAACAGAAAACTCGATACATCTTGAGTCTCGATATATCGCCCAGCCCTAATTCCTAAAATATAAAACAGCCTAAATAAAAAACATAAATGTGTATATGAAGCACATGTGTTTATTTAATATACTTACAGTTTATATACAAGTCAACACATTGCATATTTACTGTTAATTTCACATGTCTTTAAGTTAGACATTAACATTTTATTTTTATTACATATTTGCTTTAAATTTCTCATGCTCACTCGTGTGGTTCTCTGGTATTCACTAGGGATGTAACGATTAATCATAAGGCAGTTAAAAATCGATTCATAGGTATCACGATTGACATCGATACTTTGAAAATTGAATCGCAGTACTTTTTTAAACAGCAGAGGGCGCTATATATTTATCCCTTCTCTTGTCCAGCAGTGTACTGGCGTGCAGAATCTGCTACTATTTTCTTTCTGGCCGCGTTCTACTCTTAAACATGTTAATAAATGATTCTTTACCCCTTTAGCACCGAAAGAATATCTGTAATATTACGGGAATATCTGTAAAAGTCACATTTTTCTATTAGCTCTTTGTGCTAGCATAGCATCTCTTCTTCACTGCAAGAATTTCTGCATGCCAACCGACCACTGGGTTACCAGCGCCCTCTGCTCAAGTAAATCAGTGAAATTACTGGGGTTTTTTTTAAATCCAATTGTTAAGGCACAAAAACACATTTTCAGTTGCACTTTTAAAAAGAAAAAGAACTATTATGCAGTTTTGCATTGTTTACTATAGAACCAGAATTTAAGTTAATAGGCTTCTTCTTCATTTGTATTATTCCTTTATTTATTTCATTCAAAATTTATTTTTAGTTAAACTGCATTGTTTTGAATAGTTTATCAAGGGATTCTTTGGACAATGAAAAATAAAAGGAAAATAATACAGTATTTTCTATTTTTTTTTCCCCAAAAAAAAATAAAGGAATATTTTTCAGTCATCATTTGCCTACAGTCCCATTTTGTAAAATAAATCGTGAGAGAATCATATCGTGAACCCACTATCGTGGATTGAATTGTATCGGGAGTTGAGTGAATCATTACATCTCTAGTATTCACTAATGACTTATTAGACATATTTATTGCAGTCTTTACATTCTTTAACACTTTAAAAAGCAGAGTTTATTTGTGGCGCTTGTGATTGGCTGATTTTTCATGGTGACTTTCGTGGTTCCTTCAGCTGTGGTAGACGTTATAATCTCAGTTATTAATTTAACAGAACATGTAACTGTGTCACATCTGCTGCTCTTTAGGAAGATAAACTCTTTGTCACATTTTACAACGTTACAATGCTAAGTAGGGATGTCCCGATACAACTTTTTCATATCCGATATGATACCAATATTGCAGCCTTGTGTATCAGCCAATACCGATACAATACAATATCAACACGAATCATACATACTTTTGTTACTTATTTTGTAGTGTGGAATGTTAGAAAAGGCTTGATTAAGTGATGTTAGTCAGAGAACAATAGTCAGCAACAGTAGGTCACTTTGTTGGAGTGTGAACAACAGTCACCTATGGATAGAAGTGCTGGAGTGGAACATTTTATCGGAGTGCTTATATCGGTGATTTTAGATGCAGTCCGATATAATCCGATATTTGTTTTCTGGCTGTTATTATCGATCGAGATCGAGACACCTCTACCACTAAGGTCTACATGCTACAGCTTTTTTTCTTTTCAAATTCCCATTTACATGAGCTGGTCTGAATATAACTAGATCCATCCATTCATTTCCTGTACTCACTTATTTATGGGGTCTGCTGGTGTTTATCACTAGCATACTTTAGGCATAAGGTGGTGTGTACTCATTTTTATTTTAAAGCAAATGAACTAAAAGCTACACTGCATCAGTTTTCTGACATAAATTAGAGTTTGTTGGATGGGTGGTTTTTCTCATGGTTGGAGGAGGTGCTTCACACAATCTATTTTCTGACCCACATGCTCTTTTTTTAGGGTTGTCAGGGTCCGCTGGGGCCTATCTCCAGCATAGCACGGGTAGAACATGCAAACTCCTCACAGAAAGGACCCAAGTGTCCATCAAAGGGCTTGAACCCAGAACCTTCCTGCTGTGAGCCACCGTGCTTCAAAGTTTCTTCTTTTTATACGTCTCCGTCAGTAACACCAAGAACTAGTGTTGTGTTCAAGACCACACTATCCGAGACCAGAATGCACCGAGACCAAGACAAGACCAAGACTTTCAGGAGCCAAGACCGAGTCAAGACCAAGACCGAGACAAGCCAAGACCAAGACCATAAACATTTTTTTTTTTTCAATTTAAAAAAATATGTAAATAATATAAATAAATAAAGGTTCAACAGTTAAATAACATTCTCTCTTTAATTTTAGTTTATTTTAAATACATTTGACGGACAAAAAAGGTGCCTGCAAAAAATTAACTAAAATATTAAAACTACTACTGCTACTGATAAATTCACAATTATTCTACATATTTGAAAACAAGATTTTTATGTCAGCTGAATGTACAGCAAGTGTTTAAAAGCATTTCTGCCAAGAAATAATGATTCTTGATTCTGATTCTTTGAGTTGTTCAGGTTTAACAGGTCACAGATTTCACAAGATAATTTTTTTGTTTGAAAAAGCCTTTACACAGGTTATTTTTATTAATTCACTTAGTTGATATAGTTTAATTTGGTTACTGTAATATAACTAGGATATTCAATTAACAAAGGTTTCCAACTGTAACTGTAAAAGTGAAACTTTCTGAAATAAAACTACAAACAAGTTGTCATCAGTCTAAAAAACATAGAGCTACAGGTAGATGTGAAACTAAATAAAACAAACTCAAACCCTGGAACAGTCATGTGACAAATCAACCAATTGTTCTTGTTGAGAATTATTATTATTATTCTGGATACAGTAGAAACAGAAACTATAAATAATAATTATATTGTGAACCTGTTTATATTGTGGGGAACATATTATATACATACATGTAATTGGAGTCTAAAGACACAAAAAACACCACTTTAAAAAGATAATAGACTAATATAAGACCTCTTTACAGTTATTTGAGTCATTCTGTGCTAGTACAACTTGTGGTGATGACGCGCTGGTGACGACATAATCCAAGATGGCGGCGGCCCGAACTACAGCCGACATTATGTAATAAAGCCTTAAAAGACTTGGATATAATGAAAAGAGTGGATGGACAGATGCATAACTATGCTGACACACACGGACACACACAGACTTATTAAACACACACGGACCTCTGTAAACGGAACAGACTTCCCCGGACTGCAGGCACTAGGACCCAGAGGTGGAGTAAGTGCGTCCCCTGTACTGCATTCACAGGCTGTAATATCACCAGTTTATTATTTTACCTGTTGTTAGAGCTACTGTCTTTACCAGGGAGATACGATTTATTACTGGTGATTGTTTTCCGGAGTTTTACTGGTATTTTTACCGGTGATTAATTCATATGTCCTTCTGCTCCACGGTCCAAACTGACACCGTAGCCAGACACACACACACACACACACACACACGCACACGCACACACACACACATGTCACTCAATCACATTAAGGAAGGTTGCGGTAATTATACGGGGTGGAATAAAGAATGAATAAAGGATTGTTTTATCTCGTTCTTCTTGTTATTATCACATTATAAAAAAGTTTAAAAATAACAGGAATTAGTGCTGGTCTCAAACAGTCTTGAGGGAAAATCCCGAGTCCGGGCAGCCCGAGTCCGAGACAAGACCGAGTAAAAATGCTTCTGAGTCCGAGACGAGACCAAGACCTTTAAAATTTGGTCTCGAGACCAAGACCGGTCTCGACTACTGCAACACTACCAAAAACAAAAGAATCTGTATGAATCGTCCTCCAGAGGCCGTTAGCTGACAAACATTAGTGCAGTGTGGAAGTGCTGAGATGAGCTTGAAAAATGTCTTTTAAAAGATTGCTCCTTAAAAAATTTGAATCGATTCAAAATCTTAATTGATAAGAATCCGGATTCTGACATGAATCGATTTTTTTAAGTTTAAGTTTTGAATCATTTTGAATTTTTACCAGCTATCCTATATATATATATATATATATATATATATATATATATATATATATATATATATATATATATATATATATAGTGATTTGCAAGCATTTACTTGCTTACGTAATATACATAAAGCGACTTCTGTCGCATGCAGGCACCATAAAGTTACTTTGAATGAATAGTGTGTCTTTGCCAAGGCTGGATTAGGCTTTGGCTGACTGCTTTCTTTAGCCAAGTTCCTGATTAGATTCCATTACAGTGTGTAATTATATTGGAGCAGGTTTGTATGCTGTAGGTGCTTCTGTTTTTGGGGCTGCTTCAAGGAAACTGAGCTCATTTTCAGCCTTATTCCACCCAAAAACAACAGGTTTCCTTATTTCTTTATTCCTGTCTTTTATATTATTATTATTTTTTGAATCCAAAATCTCCTGTTCTAAATGGATGCATGAACGTAGGTGCATGAGTGTAAGTGAGTGATGAAGAGTGTGTGAGTGGTGACATGACAGATGTGAAACATGTTGGGTGATAATGAGCTGTGTGCAATGCAGATAAGTGCACTAATGTGACACCTTGCAGACGGAGGCTTGTGTCTCTGTGCCAACAAACCACCTCAACACTGTGGATCCATCAGTGGATGGATGCAGGTCATGTGACATGTGAATACATGATTCATGTCATATACTGTATGTGTCATCTTCATGTTCGATAATTACCCTTTTATTAATTTAAACCAACCAGCACAACACAATTGAAGTCTTGATTTTTCTTATGTGCCAATATATATATATATATATATATATATATTTTTTTTTTTTTTTAATTGCATTAATTAACAACAAAACATAAACAATGAACAAAAAAGAAGAAAAAAAAGACACGTCTTTTAATGAAATTATGTATTTGTGAAGTCTACTTAGTCTGTTTTCAGAGTAAATTGTATCTAATTTTTAATGCTATTTTTTCATCATCTATAGTTTGTTCCACTGTTCTCAACCAAAGATTTATTTTGGATGAAATTTGTTGTTTCCTTGTCCTTATCATTTGCTTCATGGCTGCAGGACATAAAACATTAAAAAGTGGGATGTCTGCCTTGCTTATTATTAATAATAAATGTATTCCCTAAAGGTGTTCTAATTTCAGGTTTTGATTTAGTTCAAATATATGTGTCTGTACCATCTCAACCTTTATTCAGAATGTGTTCAGAGTAGGACATGTACGAAGCTTATATATATATATATATATGTCATATACTGTATATATATATATATATATATATATATATATATATATATATATATATATATATATATATATATATATATATGTCATATATACCATCCCAGTAACGATCTTCATGTTCTATAATTACCCCTTTTATTAATTGAAACCAACCAGCACAACACAATTGAAGTCTTGATTTTTCTTATGTGCCTATATATATATATATATATATATATATATATATATATATATATATATATATATATATTGCTTTTTCCTCTCCACACAATCTCCAACATTTAGTGCCGTGAGCAGAATATTTTTTGCATTGGTAGGTTGTGATAAAATAGCTCATGCTCACCTTCCATCCAAATTCTCTCCAGGATCTATTTTCACTGTGAAAACAAGGCAAATTATAAATGTTGCTACAAAGTTTCCACCAGGGTTTTCTTCCAGACATGCTAGTCGATCCAAGAAACTGGCTCTGCACTCCATAAAACAGCCTTTAGATTAGCATGGCCCAGCAGCACTGGAGCTCCTGTGGATAACTCTCTGGGGTGAAATGTGAAATGCTTTTTTATAAATCAACAGAGGGACTTTGTTGTGCTGCCATTTAAGAAGAAGGCAAATGGTGGTTAGTGGATTTGACAGGGACACAGGGATTTAGAAAAACATTCCTGATAAGAATTTTACAGCTACAGTGACCTTTTTGGGATGCTGCATGTAGTCAGATGATCCTTGTGTGGCCTTTTTCAGCAGTACATAAAAAAAAACCTTCTCTGATGTTTCTGTTTACAGAGAAGTTGACAGCTCTGTGCTATCTACACATGTTATTCTGTTCAGAATTTGTGTGGTACGCAAGAAATGTTGATTTGGATGTCGGTTCACATTAGAAGCCTTTGCTGATGTAACATGGACAGCTATACTCAGATAGTTAGCTGCTCCCATCCAAAACTATGGAGAGCTACAGTGGCTAATTCTGGAAATAGATGTTATAAAATGGGACGGCTGAGTGTACGACTGTTTGTTGCTCAGATATTTCAGGACCATGGAGAGTTCAGCAGGTGGCCGTTGCTGAGAGTTGCTGCTTTTTCACGGTCACAGCAACAAAAAACTTTGAACGAATGCATAGGGATGGGTACCTTTCACATTTTCTGAACTAATACTCAATGCTACCAATTTTGGTACTTTTGTGTGGTAATAAATGGTAAAAAATTAAATCTCAAAATATTCCAATTTACCATATTTATTTATAATAATAACAACAACAACAACAACAATAACAATAATAATAATAATAATAATAATAATAATAATAATAATAATAATAATGATAATAATAATAATAATAATAATAATAACTAGGCAATACCTCTATTTGCAAGGTGAATACATATTTGGCAATTTGAAAACATTGGCAAAAATTACAACCTGTATCTGGATTTGTTGACAAGTTTGTTCTTTTTATTAATTAAATTGAAAGTAATAATGCAGGAAAAACAGAAGGCTGACCTTGACCTTAAATACTCTATGACCTTGAGTGAAGGTCACACATTGAAAGGAAATGTTGTTTCAATCTTTTTACTGGTAGGTCGTACAGCTTCAGTCCAAATGAATAAAACACACCACTTGAGATGAGCTTTTCATAAATGTAAGCATATAAATTGTACGATGAATATTCGTAGAGATATGGAAAATTTTGGTTTTTGACACTTGACGCGACATGCAGCGCAATCTAAAATGCTACTGCCGCCATGTGCGTGCAATGTTTTGTTCAGGTATTGCACGGGAAATTGCCTACTCTTCCACTCCCTCACAGTCACAAGAATGTGTTTAGGTACCAAAACATGGGTAGATACTAAAACCCTGAAACATATCGGAGACAAAGTCAATTCTGCCTCGTACTGCATGCACAGGCTGTAATATCACCATTGTACCGGTAATTAGAGCTACTACAGTATATGTTAACCATATTTATTCCTGGTTATTGTTTTCTAGAGTTTAATAGGGCTTTGTTTATCGACGAGTAGTTCCTACTACTCTGAAACAGTTGGAAACCAGTTGTATTTTTATTATTTATTTATTTTTAAAATGTTATTATTGAAAATGAGGTAACCCTCATTCAGATGTTGTCAATGTATATGTTCACAACAGGAACTATGCACAATAATAAAATAATATTTATAAACTTGTAAATATGCAACTATTTGTTGGTAAATAAAGCCCTATTAAACAATAAAGATAGTAGCTCTAATAACTGGTACAATGATACTGGTGATATTACAGCCTGTGCATCCATAGCCTTTGTCTCCGAAATGTTTCCGGATGTTTACGGATTTTAGTATCTCCCTGAAACATTGTACCGTTTGATTATACGTGAATCAGTGCCAGGTAGGACCAAAGATCCATTACATTTTTTTCCAAATTGTGTTTTCCACATACATTTTTAGAAATATAATCATTTTTTTAACTTATGTGATAAAACAAAAATAAAATCATAATTAAACAAAACTGTTTGTAAAAATAAAAATGTAATAATGAGTACGCTACATTTAAAAGGTAGATATGAGTTGTACTGATTATTTTGACTGCAACTTTTAAATTATTTATATGTCATATAAAGATGTATGAGAGCAGCATTAATGTCACCCAATTTCCCCTCAGGGATTAATGGTTTACTGAATCTCGTCAGGTTTACTGATTGAGTTTTGATTAGGGATGTCCCGATACAACTTTTTCACTTCCGATACGATACCGATATATCAGCCTTGTGTGTCGGCTGATACCGACATTGAGCCGGAACAATATCAGCACGAATCGTACATACTTTTATGACTTATTTTGTAGTGTTGAATGTTAGAAAAGTCTTGATCAAGTGATGTCACTCAAACAAAGAACAATAGTCAGCAACAGTAGGCCACTTTGTTGGAGTGTGAACCACAGTCACCTATGAATAGAAGTGCTGGAGTGGAACATTTTATCGGAGCGCTTATATTGGTGATTTTAGATGCAGTCTGATAAAATCCGATATTCGTTTTCTGACCAATATCAATATCGGATTGGGAGACCTCTAGTAATGAAACAAAAACAAGTTATTCCACCACTAGGGGCCAGAATAATTGACAGTATTAGAAGCTATCAAGTTATCACAAACCTACGATGTGTAAGACTCTACAATCCCGGGAACCGATGGTCTCGTCCACAACAACAGAACAACTGTTTCCCACGGAACGCTTTGAGCAGGTGAAACAGACGTTTTCACGGTGTGCCCCAGCATTTCACGAGAAACGGTCGGCTCCGTATTTTGGAATGAGTGACGAGTTGCATAGTTTTGGTAGTTTTGATGGTGTTTCGGGTGGTTTAGACGGCGGCCAGGACGTTTCATCCACATTCTGTCAATTTCTGCATGTTCAATAGTGGATTCTGTTTTAATTAGTTGATTCTATGATTCTGTTCGTAATTCTGTTAACTTGAAAATTATAGGGCCCTTCCTACAAATGCGTCAGAATAGTGAAGGTTGGTGGACAACAGCATTTTCTCCCTGCAGTGATAGACCTTAATTCATCTAAGGTGTTCCTTTTCAATATCATAAGTGTGAGCAGGAAGTCAAAATGCTGAAATATGATCTAAATGTTCCGGTACACAGGATAGGATAGGATAATCTGTAAAGCAGTGACCTTCCAGCATAGTGAAGTTCATGCACAGGTTAACAGTCCAACCAGGCAACAGATCACATGGATTATCCAGAGGGCAGAAGACAAGGAGGGGGGTCTTACACTTTGGAATCAGGCCGGACACAAGGAAAAAGCTGGAATGCTGGTCATGAGTAACAGACAATCTGGCAACTGAATGGTGGCAGAGGGAGTGCTTAAATACAGGGAGAGTTAATGAGCAGATTAGACACAGCTGAGTAGGTAGCAGGAGTAAATAAAAGAAAAGCCTGGAGGCAGCCGCAGTTGCGATTGTTATGGGGGGTCTGGGGGGCATACCCCCCCATAAAATTTGGAAATTTATAACCCTCTGAAACTACTTACTTTAAAGCCAACATTATTTTTTAATTGGTGACGGGTCATGATGAATGGAGTTAGAGAGTTACTCATGCTTGGTATAGGTCCTCAACAAATAGATACTCAGAGACCCTGTATAGACAATAAATAACATTTATTTTTAAAGACTGATTTTAAACTCCAGCGCTTGGCCCACTCAGTTGTCAGCCAATGAGCGTCATGAGAGCCACGTATACTACGGAGTGAATTTTGGGTTACAAAGCAGAGGATGCACACAGGCTACATCCAGGCAGATCAAATGTAGTAATCGATGGTGCAGCTGATGTACCGTACATGTTTCTAGGTTATGCAGATTACAAAGAGAGTGAAAACAACTCATGCACGCCTGGAAGTCCCTTTTATGTTCAAGGGCATGGGGGATGAAAATTACACCGTAGGAGCCTGGTAGCATCTACTTCCACAAGGGTGAAAGAGGATGGGCACTGTGGTGAAGGTCATCTTGAATCAAAGGAGGCTTCTCTCTCTGTAATTCAGTGATATCTGACCTGGGAAGAGGCTAGGATGTGCGGGGGGTGGCGGTAACAGAGCTTTAGTTACAAACAAACCTTCGATAAAAAATTGCGATCCCGGAGCTCCTTCCGCGTCATCGGTTTGGGGCAGTCCTGCACTCGACTGACCTTTTCTGGGTCCATTCTTGTAAAATGATGGACACAGTGATGGCGTGGAAAACAGGGGAAATATATCAGAATGTTTTCTAAGTAGACTAAAACAAATGGATTCAGTGTGTCCCGCAGAACATCGTTTATGAGCACCTGGAACACAGCAGGAGTGTTTGTCAGGCAGAACGGCAACACCTAATACTCTTTGTGGGAAGTGGTACCTGTTCTTTTTGTAATGTAATGTAATTCAGTCCATGGTAATCGATGCAGGGGTGCAGAAAACCATGCTTTTTTCCCAGTAAGACTAGGACTGCTTGAAAGTGACCAGCTGGCCTCAGGGAGGCCGTGTCTAAAAGCATCCTGCAGGAAGGCGCTGTTCCAGAGGTGCAGTGGTCAAACACCCTGGATGGTGTGGAAGTTAAAGCAGAGTGTGAGTGGCACACAGAGGAGTCACAAGCCCACTGAGCGGTAGTCCACGCTGTAGCTCTGCCCTTCAGGCAAGAAAATATAAAAGCTATCTTAGCTCGGTCAGTGGGAAAAGATGCTGTTCAAAATGTAATCCACACTGCATCTCCCCTGTTCACTGGTGAACTTCATCCGGTGGAGAAAGATGGAGCAGTGACAGAGTGCTGGGAATCGGTGCTGGAGTGGCAGTGGTATCTGGACTCGGTACTGGCGCTCCCTGGGCTGTAATCTAAGTAATCCACCTGGCTGGTCAAGGTGGAGCTGAACTGCATCTAATGTTTCTGTAAATCTTCCAGTGACCTCCCAATAGAGAATAGAGTGATCCATCTGAAGCTGACCTGAACCAGAGTCTGCTGAGTTCATACTGGCAGATTACCCAGGGAGGAAGGTGGCCTGGAACGTGAAAGCCCAGAGGCAGCTGCAGGCGTGACAGTAAGCTTTCAAATTGACAATGTTGACAAATATGTAGGACTGCAACTATCCAAGATTATTCAGTTGAGTAACTGAGTCATCAGGTAAAATAAATCAATAAAGAAAATCCTAATTCATGTCTCACTACATAATTATTCCTCTTACTAGACTTTTGATTTTTTTCTTTATTGGCTGTGTTTAGTGAACTCTGTAATCTGTGAGGATACGTGATGTTTTTGAGCAGCATGAGGAGCAAAACTACTGAGTAGATTAAATGGTGCATTTAATTAAGAGGCTTGGGATCAGCATGTCAGAGATCAGTCTTGCTCCATGCCAACTATAGCTACATTTAGCCTAGCTTGTTAGCCAGTGCCATCTGTTCACACACAGATTAGCACAACACAGTAGGCGCCTAACTTCAGCACAGCATAGGTGGCCATTCGCTGCACTTGTGTTCCTGTGGGAGGCCTCTGCGCCAGTGATCTAAAAAGCATATTTATGACACATGAAACAGCCATGTAACACAGAACACCTGCAAGTGTTGGGGGTACAATATATATTACAAATGTAGTCTATATTTATCCTGTTTCTTCTCTTAAAGTACACATTGCAGCAAAATCTGTAAAATAAAGTAGAATTCACATTCAATTTGATCATTGAAAGTCTTGGTTTGTTTGGATTTGCGTACTGTATGTCAAATCAAGTTGGCAAAAAAAACCCTAATAATTTGTAATTGGTATGTTTAGCGTCTACAATTTTTCTCACAATTTCACACATAATCACTAATTTTAAGAACATTAAGATTTAATTCAGGTTCATTCCTCTCTCTAGAAGGACGATGACTTTCACATTGCTACATCCCCACTTAGCCTCTATGTTCTATACATAGCACCTGCTAATCCTGGCTGCTGGTTCTTGATACATACATTTATCTTACTACTGTGCTAATCAGGTTAGCACCATGAAGACAATCTGTCACTCATCTACATGTATCTGATTGCTTAGCTGGCAAGAGTGACATCCACTGCAGCCCAACTGTGTGTTTAAGAGTCACAGACATTATATCGTGTTCTACATAGGAACGTTTTAAATGGAAAGTGTAACCAATCTGTTCATTTGCATTTGTGCTTATATGCAAATAGGCAGCAGATTATGTTTAACATTGGAGAAAAAAAGAAACATTAAGAAAGTCAAGCTTTACCACATGACTATATTTGTTGCTTTGTTACCTTTACACAGTTACGCTAATAGATCATTCAGTTCAAATAAGAAAGCATCATGCTCTGTGCCCATGTAAAAACCTTTGTATTATGATGTAAACTAAATAAATAAATAAAGAATGTAAAAATGTTGAAATAAAACAGCATAGGCTTACTATCGTTTATTTTTCCTTCACTGAGTGTCCCAGACAGTGACGTGCAGTCAGGGCAAGGTAGGCAGTGCCTACCCAAGGGAGAATTGATATTTTGATTATTTGTTTTAATTATAATATAATTATAATTTTTTTGTTTAAATTTCCAATAGCCTACAGTAACTATAAGTTTGAGAGTGTCAGCATTTTGTGCTTTGACTAAACACGACTATTTCCTGGTACGGCAGAGATGCTGCACAAGTCTCACTCCACTGTAAGGCAGGAGGAGGCCACACCCTCTCCCAAAGGCACATTGCAGCTCTGCCTCTGGCCCTCTGTAACCTGTGTTCATATGTGTTTGCGCATGTGCAGTTTGGATGTAACCGTGCTTTGCTAAATGCTATACGTACGTTCACAGTGCATTAGTGAAATTATAGAGCGTAGCCTGCTACGTGCTCTAGTTAGTGGGCGGGATAACACTACAGGAAGGATGACAGCGCTTGAGACGATACATAAACTTTCTTTTGAGGAAAAATTACAGCTTTTAAAAGATGAGAGACCAACACTAAAAATACTAAAAAAATAGTTAATAGTGATGTTATTGTTTATGCTAACATTTATTTCACACAACGTGTGGCATGTGAGCTTTTATCCTTCCATACAAGCGTGATTTATTGCAGCACGGCAGCTTCAGGTAGTCATGACGAGCACCGCTGTCTCTGTGTGTGTGTGTAAGGGTTGGGGGCGGGTGGTGCACACCGTGGAGGCTTCGCCGCGGAGCTGCCGTGAACAGCGCTCCTCTCCAGAGAATAATAAGTTGTTGACAACAAACAGGGGCAGTCCACCTCCCTGGCTTCAGAATGCCTTCAATCATAGCACTTTTGGTCGATTTTCGCGTGGTGGGCGTGTCATGAGCCTGGACCGGAGAATACACGCAGGAGAGAGGTGTGTAACTGTAGATGTGTAAAAAAGCACTGAAGTCCATCCTGGAGGATAGGGCCCTAAATCATTTTAAAATATACGTAGTATGCTAGTTGATCAAAATCAATTCTGTTAAATTTGTTGTTGTTGCTTCTTGTAAAAAATATTTTGACTTCCATGATGGAGTGAAAATAACAGAGCACAGTGCGGCAATTAGGCTGACTTTCCACAATTAAGTTGATTGCATGACTTGCAGTCAGTTTGTTTAACAGCATCAGCAGTTTGTATTATGCAGGGAAGGATGACTACACTGTCATTAATGCACTCCATGCAGGGGGCAGAGTGTCGATATGCAAAGCATAAACACATCCCTCAGCTATGAACAGTAACACGTACCAATCTACTTATGTTGGCTACTATCCGCAAACATACACAGCAAGTGGGCTAATAAAAGTACATTAGTGCACCTCCCCCTGCAAGAGGAATTCAACACTCCCTCCACACAATAGTTCAGCACAAGCTTTGTTTTTCCCACTATGTAAAAGAAAGAAATCCGAAACTTTAAACCACACCTGGGTGATCAGATAAAGTAAAACCTATTTATTTTTTTATTTATTGTTCAGTATTTCCACTTTTTACAAGAAAACGTATTTGTATACAGTAAATACCTGGTGACAAGGGTAATCAATGAGGGACACAATAAACAGAATGACAAAATTATATTTTTTTAATATTTGCCTCCGACGTATTGTGCACCCCTGCTTTAAAGGTGCAGTTTGCAACTCTTATAAAAGTTACTTTTTGTCGTATTTACTAAAGCTGTCACTATGTAGGGACAGCTTTACATCAAACTAGTAGTTTGTGTGAAAAAAACAGGCTCATTGAGTAAAAAGAACCAATCAGAGCCAGGATTGTGTTTGATGGGCTGTCTGACAGCTGTTGCTCACTGTCCCGTAGTGCCATCTGTTTACAGTGTATGGTCTGGAGGAGTAGAAGATGGAGTTGGTGACTTTTTCTGCTTGAAAGGTATTTACTGCTGCTTGATTTACATTATGTTTGATTTGTAGTTGTTACACTAGAACTCTGTGATGCATGTGTTCATGTGTGTGCAGCAGCCTCCATGTAGGCTGCTGTAAGTGACGCTGTGTTGCTGCTGCTGCTGAGGTTTGTGCACATTGAGAGAGAGAAGCACTGCAGTAATATGCTTTTAACAGTGCATGTATTATTACTGTGATGTTACTCTCAGACTAACGTTAGCTTGTTAGCTACTCTGAGGGAGGGACTTTGGACAGTTTGGAGGCAGGGCAAAAGATCAGCGGAGAGGGAGGGATCTGAGAGTTGTGGACTGCTCTTTTAAAGCATAAACATTTAACTGTGTTTCTATTTAATTCATTTTATATTATTTTATATTGCAGCTATACAAAAAAAGTATATACTGTATATGGCAGATTAGTTACAATTAGTCTATGAGTGTTAATACCTCATTTTTGTGCTGGTGTATTTTTACTACGTGCAGCTGTATTTGTAAGTATAGTGATGTCTCATAGATGAGCTGTTTAGTAAGATCAGTCTGACCCTGCTGCAGTTAGATAAAACTGTTAAAGCTGATATCCGGAGTTTCTGAGAAACATCTTGATGTCCCGCCCTAAACAGTCTCACTTCCTCCCCCTGCCTCTGCCAAACTACCAGAAGCCACGCCTCTACTTTTCTGAACATAACAAGGTCGCATCGGGTCACATTGATATAGGTCTATGGATGAGGTTAGAGCCAAATATAGCCAAATAATCATATTTACCTGTTTGCTGTTGTGACGTGAGGCCTTGTTTCCATGCATAGTTCCACATTCACTTTGATTGACAGTCTCAAAAACAGGAAGTTGAAGCCAATTGCCTGGTGCACTCTGCAATCGTTACCATTTGCATAGGGGTCTATAGGACAAAGAAGGGACTTATATACATTAATGTATATGAATGACCACCGACAATAGACCACAGTAAAAGACTCGTTAGGTATTTTTATGAATTTCAAAATAATAATACATTCTATTAACTTTAAGGTCTGTGTGGAATTGTATCAAGTGAAAAAGTGTTGCTTCTGGTATTTTAGGTAGATGTGAGCGTGGATACTCGGGTACGTTGACCTTAATCTTGCCTTGCCGTGTATCTGTGCTATGTGTTCTGGCATTGAATGTGTCAGATGTAGCACGTTAACTGCTGCCCTAAAGACCACACTTACAGTACATGGTAAGTAATCTTGTTAGCACAGCTTTAGCTAAAAGTAAATATCTGATTGTGCTCACAATCCAGAGGGCTCTACTTGCTTTGTGTGACAGGAAGAAGCTGACACATCTCAGCGAAATGTTCTAAGCTATTTTAAAACATCTGCATGATTTTCTTCTTTACCAAAGCTGTAAGTGTGATGCTCAGTTAGAGCACTTTGTCTTTGTTATTACCTAAACATTATAGTTGTGAGCCCAAAAGCACACACACAATACACAACAACCGAAAAATAAATAAATTGAAGTGACGCTGGAAAATATTGTGCTTTAATATCAACCCTTTTGGGTCTTGTTGTTTTTTATTGTTAACATCAAGTGAATGCCTTGTAAGTGTTTCCTACTCAGCCTTAACATGATAACATTCATACTGTTGACATTGTGATGATAGAGTTGAGCCTAAAGCATTGCTGCTAAGCCTAAGTAGCTTTAAAAAGCAGCTAGTGTGCAGTAGAACCTGAGCTGTTTCACTTTATCTCCTGTGTATTACTAAATAGATTATGTGAGTCATGCGCTTCTTATTTTAACTCATAATATGTTTCAGGTGTGTTGGGATCTAAAGTACGTTAAACTGTGTTCCTGTCACTAAAACTTAAAGCAGGGGCGATTTTTGTAGTGCCCTATAAAATCCATTTTATTTTTTTCCAAATTCTATTTTATTTTTTTTCCCAAATTTTGTTTTCCGCATTATTTTTTTCTTAATTCTGTTTTTTTTTTTTTTTTTAGAAATATTAATACATTTTTTCAGAAAATGTTATTTTTTAAAAATTTAAAATTTTAAAAATAAAACCATAATTAAGCAAAAATGTATGTCAAAAATGAAATAATGTAATTTAAAATAATAAGTGACATACAATTAAAAGGTATATATGAATTGCACTGACATGGATTATTCTGACTGTTCATTTTTAATTATTAATATGTCATATAAAGATGAGTATGAGAGCAGCATTAATATCACCCAATTTCCCCTCAGGGATCAATGGTTTACTGAATCTGATCAGGTTTATTGTTTAAGTTTTGATCAACTTAATTTAAATTAACATATTTTAGATGATCCTGATGACATCATTCCAGACCATAATGATTGAACAAAAACAAATGGACACAAGGAAGCATCAGTTATTTCACCACTAGGGGCCATAATGTTTTACAGTATCAGAAGTGATCATTAATCTACAATGTTTCAGACTCTACAATCCCTGGCATCGATGGTCCACAACAACAACAACAGAACACTTTATCCACTGATCTTCTGTAGCTCTGATGAGATGTGTTGTTAACACTGAGCAGGTGAAGCTGATTGTGTTTCCATGGAGCGCCGCTCAGCGAGAAACGGATGGAGTTTTACAGACACATTAAAGTTAAGCGGGAACTGGTGCCTCTGTATTTTGGAGTGAGTGATGAGTCGTGTTGTTTTTTGGCAGTTTAGGCAGCATTTAATGCGGTTTAGACATTGTTTGAAGCGGCAGGGGGGGTTAAAAAAAAAACATTTTTTGTCTCACGGTGACAGTGTTTCATCCACATTCTGTCAATTTCCGCATTCAACTGTGAATTCCATTTACATTGCTCAATTCCGGAACTTTGTCCCACTATTTGACTGTATAGTCCATTTATATTGCGATTCTGATCTATTAAAGGAGACATATCATGGTTTTAAATCCTTCCTTTTTACATATAAATCATACAGTTGTGGTCTATATAAAGCAGAACTGCACTGCTTGGGTCTGAATTCCTCATTATTATAGCTCCACCCCTTTTCTACCCCTTTTCTGATGTGCTTCTGAGAGCAACTCGTTTTGGTGCGGTCTCTTTAAATGCAAATGAGACACTCCATACCCCGCCCCCTCTTCAAATGACACTCGGTTCAACTCCACCCTGCTCGGCCATTTTTGTAGTTTGATAGAAGAGATATGGCTATGTAGCGGTGCAGAAAATGTTTATTCACACGTTATTTACAAAATGTCAACAACAGAAGACTTGTCCATCCAGCCTTACATGTTCCAGCCAGAGTCTGACCCGGCGGAGCGAGATGAAAATGAAGATGATGAACCTGCAGAACCCTAACAAGTGAGCTAACACAAGCACCGAGCTAACGCTAGCGCCAAGCTAACGTCACGAAATGCATTTTAATACAGTCTTTTCAAAGACAAAAACGGCAAAATGAAATGACTAATAAAAACTTTAGACTTAAATTAAATCCCGTAGGCCATATCATCAAGGATCTAAAACGAGCACACAGCGCAAACATATGAAGTCTGAAGACGGTGAAACTGCTAATGCTAACAAAACAATGACAGGGACGTCTTATCATCACACTTTTTAGCGTTATTTACAGCTTACCAAAATGCTCTGTTCATCGTCTCCAAAGATAGAAGGAATTGAACCCTCAATCAGACAAAGTCTTTCTGTAAATCCTTCTTTATACTGGCGGAGGTTGCAGAAGCAGTCATCCTTGAAGTGCTTCGCGCACACAAAAATGATCTTACCCACAGATGTGGGTATATTTCTATAAAAAATAAAACTCAACCAGGCACTTTGAAAAGGTTCTGATGCTGGGAGACGGTGTAATGAAGCGTGTGGGTTACTACATCCAACAACCGAACATTTTGACTTACCCTCTCGTAACTTCTGCATCCTGGAGCTTGGACTACAAAATAAAAGCGAGAAATAAAAATGGCGGATTGCTCGAAGTGTTGGGCCCGGAGTCGATGTACTAATTTGGCAGTTCCGCTGACGTTATTGTTCAAAAAACGTAATACGTCATAAAAATATGACCAAAACAGAATATAAAGATATCAACGGAGCACCTGAAGAGATTAATTTAAACTTTTCTGTGCTTCTAAACAATCTAAATATACATCAAAATGCATTTAAGGACTAAAAAAGTGGATTTAGCATATGTCCCCTTTAAGTATTGCATTTATTGCAATTTTAATTACTTTATTTTCCTTATACATAACCAAAAGTTGTGGTGGGGGGTTATGTTATTTGAAAAAGTAAATACCATCAACAAGAATATTTTGAAAAACAAAACATCAATTATATAGAGTAAAAATGTAGCGTTTCTGTTGGTCTGGCAGAACCAATGCTCTGTGAGCGTCTAATGGTCCTTAGTTTGTTTCCAGCAGCATCTCAGATCATCTCACTGTTCAAATCCCAAGCAGCACCAAATGCTGCTGCTCAGTTCATCTAAGACCCATATATTCAATCACACATTTAAAATTTTTTTACATATTAAATTTACAAGTCTGTGTGTGTGTGTGTGCATTTGCGTGTGCGTGTGTGTGTCATTATGCTGTTATCTGAAGCCATCTGGAATGGCAGTTTCATTTGCAAGTATGGTGTTAACAATTATGAATATTCATGAGAAAAAAAGCAGTTTGATTATGCATTCTGCCTCTGGGCCAGAGATGGGTGGTACGGCTGTAGTTTCAATCAGTGGAACAGGATTAAGTCAACCTTTTTTGTAGTAGACCTGACGACTGCTGACAGTTCCTTGGTAAACATGGCTGACTCAGTTTATCTGTGCGTGTAAAACAGACCCTAAACTATGAAGCAGTCACATGGACAAGTATGTCCATCTATCCATCCATTCTCTGACCTGCTTGCTCCTTTTTTCAGGGTCTCGGGGGTCTGCTGGCGCCTCGGGATGTAACGATTAATCGTAAGGCAGTTAAAAATTGATTCATAGGTATCACGATTCACATCGATACTGTGAAAATTGAATCGCAGTACTTTTTTAAAGAGCAGAGGGTTAGAAGTGTTAGCGGCGGGCGGAATCTGCTAATACTTTCTTTCTGGCCGCCTTCTACTTTTAAACATGTTCATAGATGATTCCTTACCCCTTTAGCACCAAAAAATATCTGTAATATTACGTGAATATCTGTAAGTGTCACGTTTTTCTATTAGCTCTGTCTGCTAGCATAGCATCTCTTCTTCACTGCTAGAATTTCTGCATGCCAACCGACCACTGGGTTACCAGCGCCCTCTGCTGGTCTAAACAAATATCTGACCTAAATACACTGCAGACTGGTTTTTTTTTAAAGTCCAATTGTTAAGGCACAAAATACATTTTCAGTTGCACTTTTAAAAAGAAAAAGAACTATTATGCAGTTTTGCATTGTTTACTATAGAACCAGAATTTAAATGAATAGGCTTCTTTTTCATTTGTATTATTCCTGTATTTATTTCATTCAAGATTTATTTTTAGTTAAATTGCATTGTTTTGAATACTTTACAAAGGGATTATTTTGACAATGAAAAATAAAAGGAAAACCGTATAGTTGTTTTCCCCAAAAAAATAAAAGAATATTTTTCAGTCATCATTTTTCTACAGTCCCATTTTGTAAAATAAATTGTGAGAGAATCGTATCGTGAACCCAGTATCGTGAATTGAATCATGTCGGGAGTTGAGTGAATCGTTACATCCCTACTGGTGCCTATCGCCAGCTCTCATTGGGCTTTAAGCAGGGGTACACCCTGGACAGGGTGGCAGTCCAACGCAGGGCAACACACGCAAACGACCACTCACACTCACTCCTATGGGCAATTTAGAGACTCTAGTCAACCTTACAGTCATGTTTTTGGGTTATGGGAGGAATCTGGAGTACTAGGAGGAATGCAGCATGGGGAGAACATTCAAACTCCAAAGATAAATAATTATAAAGTGTCCACCCCAGGACCTTCTAGCTGTGAGGTGGACATGCTACCCACTAAGCCAAAGTGTGCCGTGCTGCAAGTACAATCAAACTTAAAGTAAAAGTAATTAAACCCCAAACCCACTTTTTTCTATTGAATACATATGTATTTGGGTATTAAGTAGTGCTGTTGATTGATCCTAGTCCAACATTTAACATTTTAGTAAAAGTATTTAAATGCCGTAATGATACCAATATTGCAGCCTCATGTATCGGCCAATACCGATATATATCCATTACGATATTAGCACGAATCATTCATACTTTTTTTTTTAACTTATTTTGAAGTGTGGAATGTTAGAAAAGGCTTGATCAAGTGATGTCACTCAAACGGAAAACAATAGTCAGCAACATTAGGTCACTTTGTTGTGGTGTGAACCACAGTCACCTATGGATAGAAGTGCTGGAGCAGAAAATTGTATCCATTATTTGTTTTCTGGCTGTTATCGAACCGATATCTATATCGGATCGGGACAGTTCTATTTTGTTATAAAATGTCAGTTACTGGCCTCTCATGGTTGAACGCTAGCTATTACAATTGAATTTTGCTATTAGTTCAGACAGATTCTTTGGATTACTCTGCGTTGTCAACTTTTACTGTTGGCCCCGCCCCTCCTAAAAAGCTGAGATGAGTGGAGAGGAGGGTTTTCTGTGCCCAACCCTACTCCATACAATATGCAATGTCAATGAGGCGCACATTGTTTGACATGTTTCTTACCATACTAGTCAGATAACTGTGTGAACAAAGAACAAAACTGGTGAAGAACTGAGTTAGTTGCAATGAACTGCCCCCTGCTTTCCTGTTTGCGTGCTTGGATGTGAGATAAGTGAGTCTAAGAGAAATCTAGAATCTGACTTCATTCATGCACATAATGCAGCACACGTGGAAACGCTCTCCCAAGTTCTTTAAACACACACACGCACATGAGAAAAAGAACAAAGAGAGTCCTTGAAGAATAGTGATTAATTATTAATTCCATTAGATAAGAGTGAACAGAGATAAAATGAAATTAAGACTTTGAGGGAGAAATGGAGATGAGGTTTGGGTATTGCAAAGGAAAATAAATTACTGGTTTTTCATGTTGCATTACCACCAATGGTAGGGTAGTCTAAGAAGAGCAAATAAGTTCCTCTGAACATCCAGATGAAGTAAGTAAGAGTTTATCTATGAAGCACAAACAAAAAAAACAAAAAAAAAAAACAGTGACGCATGGTTATAAAAAGGCAGAATTAAAATGATGAGTTTTTGAAAGATTCCATGGTGTCAACAGCTCAGTTGTAGAGGAGCCACAGTTCCCTTTAGTTTTAGGACCTGCTCCCAGAACAACCAGCAGACTTTGGTTAGCTTATCTCAGAGTTCTATGTGAAACATTAGGACTCAGCAGCTCTTTAACAGAACCTATGATGTAATGTAATGTAATGCTCTGAAAACAAAACTCGAATCTTAAAATGAAACCTTTGGAAAGGCAAATTTATTTGTAAAGTACATTTCATATACAAAGGCAATTCATTGTGATTAAAGGTGCAACAGAAAACATTAAACAGTGACAATAAAAAAAAAACCATTAAATACACAAAATAGATTTTGAATAAACAATAAAATGAATAAAAAAAAAAAAAAAACATTATGTCAATCATACGCAGCAGAGAAAAACACTACCTTTTACTTGGATTTAAAAATGTTCTCATTGGATGAACTTCTGCTGTGTTGGTTCCACTTATTTGCAGCATAACAACTAAAAGCAGCATCACCGTGTTTGCTGTGAACGCTCCTGATCTTTCTGAGAATTGAAACCTTGCAGTCTTTAATCTGACAGCTGAATGTCAGAAATCAGAACACCAAGATTTCAGACATTGTCTTTAGCTTTTAGAGATGGAGATTCAAGGCACTCGCTGACAGCAGTCCACTTTTCCCTTTTACCAAAGACAATCACCTCCATCTTGTCATCATTTAGTTGAGGGATGTAATGCACAAAAAGGGGAGCAAGGGCTTAATAATAGATGTGATGTAACACCTGCAAGGTGACTTTGTCAAATGCCAAGCTACAGCATTATACACTACTAGCAGACGTGAGAGCTTTCTACAAAAGTAAAAGTGGCGATGCAATAGTCCAGGCTTTATAAAATAAAAGCATACATACAATATTTTCCAGAGTATAGACCAGACCGTTGTATTAGCCACGTTCCCATTTACAATATTCATGTAAAAATCCACTAATAAGCCACAATATTGGCTGATGAGGTTGATTTCAAATGACTAGGCCAATAAGAAGGTATGGGTAGGTGGGTTGTTACTGTGGTTCATATTAACAGAGATTCACTTGTATTCTCATGTGTTTCAACAGATGAGGTTCCATCTACACATGAAGTCACCTCCTCACTGCCCCAAGTCTGCATATCAAACTATTTACAGTTTGTTATGGTCATTTTTTACTGTAACCAGGCTGCTGCTCGAATTCTCCGCTTTCTCTGTCTGTCTCTGTTTTTTTTGCTTCTATCAGCCTCAGAGTCTATAGACGCCATCTCTCCTGAACAAACCTATGAAATAATAATTAAAGGTCCCATATCATGCATTTTTCACCCATCTCCATTTGTTCTAAGAACCCCAAAAACATAGTATTTGAGGTTTATTTTCCCAAACCAGAGTTTTAGCCTCTGAAAAGGGACTTTCTAAGCAATAGGCTGTTTTGTGCCTGCTTATGCATTTGCATGAGTGGGTGTGTCAATAGACGCTGATTTTTCTTTTGCTATCCACACAGTGTTGTTATTGTTTTCAGCCAAAAAACTGCACATTACAGTGAAACACATGGCTATTAAAGCGGTTATTGTGATTGTGAGTCCGTCTCAGCGCTTCAGGGTCTGTGTTTATCACAGCAGCAGCAGCAGCACTCATTCAAACACTCACCGGAGTGTTAAGCTGCAAAGTCACTTTCTTCTCCTCTGCTCCTCTAACCACAGGAAAAGTGCATTTAAGGTGATAATCATGTATTGTCCAACCGCTGCGTCGCATTGGGTCACAAACACATATGAAGGTAGATATGTTGCAAAATGTGGGAGCTTGTAAAATGTGATGTGAGCTTGTGTATATGAAATCCACACACGTGAAAGACATTTAATGTCACAAATGATGAGAAAAAATGTATAGACTGATATTGACACATAAAATTACAGCTGCAAACTTGTAATCCAACATTTAGTCACATGTTTTTTAATTACTTGTGTAAATGATCGTTTGCAACCACAACTCTCCGGTTACAACTTCTCCAATCTACCGCTACAAATGCACAGACTAATTTTCTCGTGTGAATCTGCGCTGCTTGAGTTTTGCAACACATTTTGCGAGACATCTGTAGCAAAACTGATTCATGCTCGTAGAAATGGCCCCTCCTCTCCCCACTCCCCCATGTATGGGATTGACCAATCAGAAGCGAGGATTTGGAGACAGTAGCTGTGTCTTTTTAGTGCACCAGCTGGTGATATTACCAAAACAAAGTCATTTTTCTTCACTGTAAAGGCAGACTGCTGAAATTTGCCTCCACAGATTGTTAGAAAAAGGTTGTTAGAGTCATTTATGAACAAAAATAGTCATGGAGAGTGATTCTCCTTGTTTATATTTAGGTAAACGTTATGTGGCGATGAGGATCGAGAGCTGACAGTGGTCAAACGTTTAACGTATTTTACAAAATCCTCATTTTTATGAGACAGTTCACATACATGTTCAATGTTTTATTGCTTCGTCACATTATACAGATTGTAGATTTTGGGGGTATTTTGTAGCTTAGATATTGTTGAGGGACCTCCGTCAGGGTGTTTTCTAGTAATCCCAATGAAAAACGCAAATGACGAGTTATCTGGTCAATGGCACTGAGTGAGTTAATAAATATTGTTTAGTTTGTTGTTTTTTTTTTTTTTACTAATTTTTATATTTTTGTCGTTTAGTGTTTTTTTGTTATGTATGTTTTTTGGAGTCATTATATGTATGTTTGTATCTTTCTGTTGTCTTTTTGTGCATTTTTTGTATAACTTGTTTTGTGTTGACATTATAGTGTGATTTTGGAGTCATTATATGTAGTTTGTTTTACAAATTTTCACGTTTTTTGTGCTCATTTGGTGTATTTTTCTGTAATGTGTATTTTTTGGAGTTTTGTGTATATGTACATTTATTTTGTTGGTTTTTGTTGCCATTTTGTGTGTTTCTGGAGTCATTTGTCATGTGTGGTGGAGGCATATTTTGAGGTTCGTGTGTGTGCGTCTTTCTGTAGCACCACATTATGAATTGCATACAATGAATCTAATAGAGTGACCCCCATGAGCACTTTCAGCCAGCAGCTATTGTAGCTTCTTTTTAATGTGTAAATGTTGTTACTGTATCAGATTCCAATGGTGATGTATCTAGCAACAGTCACACACACACACACACACACGCACACACACACACACACACACACTGTATTTATAATAAAAAATATACTAAATGAGTAAAATAAAACAAAAACTAAACAATATTTACACAAAAAGTACACAAAACGACAACAGAAATGCACAAAAATATACAAAAAGGCTCCAAAAACACACAAAATTACTTCAAAAAACATACATTACAGAAAAATACACCAAACAACACAAATATGAAAATGACTCAAAATACACAAAACTAAATATTTATACAAAAAATACAGAAATGCACAAAACTACAGCAAAAAAGATTAAAAAAAATACACAAAATGACTTCAGAATCACACTACAATGGCAACAAAAACAATAATTGTACAAAAAATGCACAAAAACATCATGACTCCAAAAATACACATTACAGAAAAATATATCCAACAAAAAAAACATAAAAGTGAGTGAAAAAAACATATTTAAACTGCGCATGTCCCTTCATAACACTACAGAGCACAGAGTATGTACACCTCTTTGTACATACAAGCTTCAAACACATACTCATTTGGCCATAATTGACAACTCTACTTAAGCTCCTCCCACTATATGAATACATACTTCCAATGGGCACTGTACTAGTTCAATTTCATTTTTTTAAGGAGCCTTTTTACACTTTAAGATGGGAATAGTTTTTTTTTTTTTAAATGCATTTATTGTTTTTATCTATTGTAATTTTTATTGTTGCCGTGATACATTTTTAGTCTATATCGCCCATCCCTAGTCTGGGAGCATTGCACCTTTGACACAATAAAAAAACTTACCTGTACCACGCCAAATTTAAATGATTTTAGCAACATAGAGCAAATAATTGTACAATTTATCATCTGATTAGTTGATTAATCATTTCAATAATTGATGACTAGTCGACTATTAAAACAGTTGTTAGTTGCAGCCCTCATTCATACAACTTCCGAAACTTGTTTTTGAACATTCAGTTTACGGAGATGTACAGTGGCTGGGCCACATTATTAGTCATAAAGCCAGCGCTGATACACAGTGCCTCCTATTTACAAAATCAGAAAGATTTAATACACATGGTGGAATAAAGATATTATCAGATCAGTTTAGCAGCACTTATCGGTAGAAAGCCTGACGGCGTAGAAACATAAAACCAAAGGGGCTTTTCTGTCACCTGAAGGAAGTCGTTTGTATACGGTCAGCATATGATTATAGCTACAACGTCTGTGCTGCTTTCTACCCAGATATCAGATTCCAGCCTGGTCCCTCCTTTGTATTCTGCTGCCATACAGTGCTGCTGTAAAAACTGTGGAGCAGCAGGCAATATGGTTGCTCCATCCAGTCACAATAGTAACGCCTGAGTGTGTCGGCGTTTTGTCCAATGCACAGCGTTGCTGCAATTACTGCTGCAGTGCTGCAGAAATGTGGGTTAGAGAAGAAGATGCTGTGTGAAGTGGAGGAATGTACAGTGCACACAGGCAAGATCTCTCTTCTAGACAAACTTGAAATTAAGTTGACAGTCAAAGCTTGTGTTGCTTTTTTGCAATTTACCACATTCTACCTAGAAACATGGTAATATTTGTCCTTTATTAATGTAATGAGAACCCTAATATTATCTCCTTTACTGACAACATTTAAATCATTTGATTTCCGACATGTTTTTCATTATCCTCGTCATGTGTTTAGATGAAACAATAACAGGTTTCAAATACATTTAGAACAGGATTACAAACACTTGCCGTCTTTTTTGCAAAGGAAACATGAGTTACTGTAGATATTTACATTGTAAAAGTGGTGCCGTATATGTTTGAGATAGATAAAAGAGTTTGATCCTTTTTGTGTGCCTGTACCTTTTTACCATTAATAGTAACCTAACTGGGCGACCATGGCTAAGGTGGTAGAGGGGTCGTCTTCTGATCGAGAGGTTGGAGGTTTGGACCCAGGGCTATACCTGTTTATGTGTCCTTGGGCAAGACACTGAACCCTAAGTTGCTCTAAATGGTTGATTAGTGCCTTGCATAGCAGTTCTGTCCCACTGGTGTGTGAATGTGAATGTGACTAACCGGAGGTGGAGACGGATGGACAGGTGGAATATAAGAAAGAATAATTTATCCTATTGTGTCAGTTTAAACACTGATCTGAACAGATTATATGAAAATAAAATGCCTGTTATTGCAGGCATTACACACACTGCCATTGCAACACATTGGAAGCATTATAACCACTGAAATATTGCACAAATACACAAAAATATTGATTGAATATGAGAAATTTATATATATATATATATATATTTTTTTTTAAATTTATTTATTTATTTATTTTTAATTGATTTTTTAAATAAAAAAATTGATTTAAAATCGGCTCCCAAAATATTGCGATACATCGTGAAATACATTTTTTTTTCACACCCCTAGCCTGCACAGGCTTTTTAATTTGAGGCAGGCAATTTGCTCCGACGCTCTCATCTTTACCTGAGGACCCCGAGGACCCCTGCTGCCACTTAGCTGCCCCTGATGCTGCCTGTGTGCATCATCCGCTTGGTAACAGTAATTATAATCCAATATAGACAGTGTAGCTTCAACCGGCACGTAGCGTGTAGCAACACATAAAGCTTCTCCCCATGTTTATAACTCACAATGGATCATTCTACATGCATGCGTATGGATGTGAATATCGTCTGGTTGAAACGTGTTTGGGCTTAAAGAGATGTTATTTCTTGTCCCTACAGAGTCTGTGAGTATTTATTAGTGGAGAACCTATTACTAGCATGAGTAACTCTCTAATTACATTCACCAATTCAACAAATAACTTTTAGCTTTAAAGAAAGGCTGGAACAAAGATAAAAAAAAAACAAAACAATAAAATAACCCAACTTTAACTTTAATTCACTAAATTTGGCTCTTAGAGAGTTATACATTTCAAAATGTTACACGCCGGTGGCGCTCGCTCATGCGCAATATACGTTCCCTTTATGGTGTGAAAAATTCCTGGTGAGAACCTTGGGTTTGTATCGCGGTTAATTGGGTAAAATAACAGATTCATGTGTTGAGTTGTTCATTTATGTTTCCACTTGTTGTGTGGACGATGATGACAAAAAAGGTGGTGTAGAAAAAGTCTTCGGGACAACTGAATTGTAAATAAATAGTTTATTAATACAAACAGAGTCCTATACAGGTTAAAAGAGGGACCTGTGCAAGCGGACCATTGCAAGCTCTGAGACAAACCGTATATATCTTTAACATCAACTCACCAACATATAAGGAGTCAACTTGCTTCTGGGAACTAGTGTGGAGAAAACGTCTATTAATCAAATAGAAACTTGGACTGGAATACAAGTCTGTCAGCCACCAGCAGATACAGTGTATACATCTTTCATCTGGAATCAATCTAAGGAGCAGTATATGTCTTACTGTACACACCGAGCAGCAGAATAACATTCTCTTTCCCTAAGAGCTACACATCATGTTAGTGTATAGGTCCAGAGCCTTAAAATTTACTGCAGAAAGATGGACTTTGTAGACACAGAGTCTGAGGATAATGCTGTTCCAACATTTTTAATAGTGCATAAATAACCTAGAATACATTTTGACATGGTTTTTAAAGAAAGTAAATGTTTATTGAATATTCTGACATTTTTTAAATATTCCAGTAGCCTTTGCTTTTTATTAAAGGGGAGGTATGATGTAAAAAAAATCACTTAATAATGGTTTTGCTACCTTTAGCCTCATTCAGAGGGACAAAGTCCTCTCTCTCTTGTTATTCCACATTTTGTTCAAAGTCAGCTCCAAACGGGCGAGTTAGATTTTGCCCACATTGGCAGGTGACGTCACCTAACACCTCCTTGAATGTGAGCTCCTCCCTCTCCAGCTATCTAACAGCAAAAACAAACACTGTGGTTTAATAAAGAATATATATTATACTTTATTGCCATCTATGTAAATACAAACTGCACTACTTTTTCTGCTGCCAATCATGTTGGGAGTCACTGCTTGGAGCCACTTAGCCATTGTTTACACACATCAGATGTTAACACTCCGTGCTAATGCCACAACAGCCTGTGCAGCGAGACTTGTGAACGGAGGAGGAAATGATGGGGATGTTTCGTGGCTCACAGCGCTAACAACGGACTCGGTTTCCAACTTTCAAGTGGTGATGGATGATGAAGAGCGGTAAAGAGAGAGTCTGGCTGTGTTTGTGTGCGTAAAGGAGGAGCTGCTACTGGTTCTACAACGCGCACACACTTTTCTGACTCTAAATAACTGCACGTTGTTTGATTGCGTCATTGCGTCACACGCTACTATTCGGTCTTGCTTTTAACTCACCAAACCGAAGGCCGAATGTTGCTTTTTTTGCAATATTGTTTAGTCAGTCTTTCAACTGTTCATTTGTTGTCTGTTGACCAATTGTCTTGAGGTGAGGTCCCATGTTTTCATTTGAGACATCTTGCAAGTTGTGTGCTTTGTATTCATTGTAAATGACACATCTCCTTGTTGAAAGTCTGACTTCTGGTCCGTGTAAAGTACAGGTACAAGTGATTTTGACACGGACATTGACTGTTGCTTGTCTCTTCTCATATTTCCTTTTTATCTTGTTCAACATTTGTTTTATTTGTGAGATCCTTGTAACATGTCTTATGGTAGGACACCCGTAGCATTTCATCGGCAGAAAAACCACTTATGCGATCCTTCGATGCAGAAAACTCTATTTCCTCATATGAACATCCGTTGATGCAATTAGTTTCTCTACTGAAGGCAAAGAGGAGTGAAGCACATTGTTTGTATAATCTGTTGGTTTTCTCCTCAGCTCACATGAGAAGCAATGTTCAAAGTCCACAGTTTTTGTTAGATGAAGACTTGGCCATGTTGGTTGATATAAGGCAACTGGCGGCCCGAGGGCCATATTCGGCTCTCGGTTTAATTTTATGCGGCCTTCATAGTAAATGTACAAAATGACAGAAAAAGATACAAACCAGAGTAAGAATACAGTAAAAAAACGCAAAGAATTACAACATTGCAGGCAAATATAATAATAGACAAGAGAAAAACACAGAAAATACTCCAAAAACACACAAATGAACAAAACAACAACAGTAATACTTAAAATTATTTACAAAATTACAGTAAATGAGGACAAAAGTGCACCAAAAAACATGAAAAATGACTCCGAAAACCCACAGTACTAACAAACATGAAAAACAACAACAAAAATACACAAAAATCACTCCAAAAAAAAATGCAAAATGGCAGCACAAATACACAATATGACTCCAAAAAACATTCATTTTACAGGAAAAAATACATAAAATGCCTCACAACGAGCAAGACAACAACAAACATACACAGAATGAGAGAAAAACACACAAAATTACTATAAAAACTCTTCGATCAAACAAACACATTTTTGTGGCCCCACTGTGATAAAAGTTGCCTACCTCTGATATATGGACTCTAGGCTATGTTATGGTTGTTGTGAGTGATTTTTCCTGCAAATACAAAGAAAATATATCTGTGTACATACAGGGACAGAATCACTAAAGGTTTTGGGGCATTAAAAAATGTGGAAACATCACTTCACGTGCTAATAAGGGGTACAAACCCCAGGGAATCAGGACTGTGCATGTACTGCGCATCACACTGTGCCCACAATATGTAAAGTAGGCGGATCACATAATGGGAACAAACAAATGGGAGGGGAAATGCAAATAAGTCAATGCAGGTCATGCAATGCAATTCATCAAATCTGGAACTGTTTGCGGTGACTGTTTCTGTGCTGGAAGGTGCAAACTCACGCACAGAGATCATAGCTGCACTGAATGTTGACAGAATACACAGCGGAGATGGAAATAAATGCTTCAGTTAACCTTTGTAGTATAAGAAAATAATTCAAATAAAACAATATTCAATAAAGGAGTCTGGTGTGACAGCTGTGGTGCAGAGGATGTGTGCGTGGAGAGATCCGTGGATGTTGCTCTGGACGTACCTGAGCTGTATCTTGGTATGTTTTGACAGTTAAACTCTCGTGTCGCGTTGATGGCATTGAGCGTTGAATTGCCCACAGCAGGTGAGGAAACAGCACATCAAAGGATTTAGGGACACAAGTGGTATACCACCCTTTATTTCAGATCTTAGTGAATCCGCCCCATACTGTATAAACCAAATGTTTAAACTTTGAGCTAATATGGAAACACTGTGTCAAACATCAATCATGGGACCACCATGTTTGATTGAAGTTAGCAGTCTGTCTGAAACACAAAATAAAAAGATTAGTAATCACAGGGAAGTTGTTATCATAATGTCAAATTTATGCCATTTTTGTATCATGGCAGCCATCTTGGATTTCAGGGTATTAGAACGCGAAAAAAAAATTACACCCTATTTTTTCTCACATTTATATCATATTATAACAGAATCAGGCAAGTTTTTCCTTTTACCAAAAGAAAATCCACAAACATCTATTTTGTGACAAATGAGCCTACACTAGAAAGCTAGATGCATTGTTGGAAATTGTTCCCACCATCTACAGAGGAAATTTCAGCTCCTTCGATGTGGCCGACTGGTGATGGCTCCCGAGGGCAAAACAAAGAGGTACAGACAGAGCTTCGTGCCTTCAGCCGTCTCGTTTTTAGAGCTGGGCACGAGCTAAAAGTCACTCTTTTGTCTTTTGCGCACAAGCACTTTTTGACAACTGCAATGTCCGATTGGTGGGAAATTGTCCTGCGGAGTTTTAACTGTGTTTCATCCTTGTGATGCCCCATTTTGTCCCTGTAAGGTTGGTCCTGTATGTTTTATGTTGATCTGCTGTATCACTGTCTGTGGAACAATTTCACCTCATTGTAGAAATAAAGAAACCTAACCTAGCCTATTCTACAAGACTCAATTATAGAGTCATTTTAGTATTTATTCACCAGTCAAAGAGAAAAAGGATTAATGTAGGACAGTGGGATGTATAAACTGAACAGGAAGGAAGGCTAAGATGCTTTAACAAATTCTATAAAACCTTTTATATCAGATTTCCTAATCTTCTATTTTCAGTCCATCCCACAGCCAGGAGGCTCACAGCTGGCCAACTGAGAGTATTACAATAAGGCAATTATTTATGATGAGTCGTCTTTGCAGAAAGGGATGCATGGGATTTGTAACAGGAGGAGAGATCAATCAAACCAAGTTGCTTCTCTTGATATAGTTTCAAATCATTAAACTCTGAAAAAGTTAGCCCTCTAACGCCAAAACATACTAAACCTTTAGATTTTATATGACTTCGCAGAAATCTTGGTTATCTATATTACTAATTATGATAATAATAATGCTTTGGATTTTTATAGTGCTTTTCTTACACACTCAAAGCACTTACATTGCATTTTTCTTTCACTCCACACATAGTGGTGATAAGCTACTTTTGTAGGTCAGAACTGCCCTTTCAACCACCACCTTATACTAGACAATGGCCACGGTTACATGATGAGTTTGGACCGCGAAACGGAAGTAGATAGGAACTAATCACTGGTAAAAAGCCCAGTAAAACTCCAGAAAACTATCACCAGGAATACATATTTGTTCCCTGGTAAAGATAGTAGCTCTAACAACTGGTAAAATGATAAACTTGGTGATGTTACAGGCTGTGAATGCAGTACGGGGACGCATTTACTTCACCTCTGGGTCCTAGTGCCTGCTGACCGAAGTACGTGTGTGTCCGTGTTAAAGTCTGCATGTTTATGCTTCCGTCCATCCATTCTTTTCATTATATACATGTATTCTAAGGCTCTGATTAAATAGTCCGGGCTGGAGTCCGGGCGGCCATCCTGGATTATATCGTCATCGTGGTAAATCGTGCATACGCAGGACGACTGGAATTAACTTAAAGGGAATTAAGTGTTTCCAAGAAAGAGGAATTATGTAATTCAGAATTGAAATCGAAATAAACCAGCCACTTAATTTGCGTTTAAGTTTAATTCGGAATTAAATTAGCATTAGGAATTAAGTCTTTATATGGTCAGTTTGAAGAGGAATTAACTTTTATTCTGCTTTAAAGAGGAATTAAAGCTCCCATGTAAACATGGCCATTGACAGATGCCACTAAAGCTTCCCCACTGTGGCACCTGATATTCTCAGTGGTCTCGCATCCAAGTATTAACCAGGCCCTGCTTATAGTGGGAGGACAATGAGGGTCCTGCTTTTCTTGTCTTTAGATTTCAGCTCTAGTTGAAAATAAAAAAATAATTCCTTGGTGCACCAGTATTTTGCCTAAGTAAATAAAGGTAAAAACTGATAATGGATTGATGAAATTAGACCAGTATTGGCTTTGTACGGAGACCACAAAAGTTCACAGCACAACACAAAATGAAGAACCACACAACACAGCACAAAACGCCCTGAGAGCTCTCAACACAACACAGAATGACAAACGCCACAATAACACAAAAATAAAGCGCACATAAATACAAACCCGGTAAAGATGAAGGTACATAAGAAAAGTCCACGAAGAGTGACGTTAACCCCAGTGTCAGTGCCTGTTCCTTTCCGTCACTCTTCTTCGTGGTTTTTTAACAGACTGCTTTCGTGTTGTGTTTTGGGTTCTTCATTCCATGTTGTGTTGTCAGGTTTTACGTCCACCGTGGTCATCTCAGGCCCTTTTCTCCCATTTGTACGTAAGCGTTTTTTATGTGCATGCAGTTAGGCATGTTTCTCCTCTGTATATTCTTCCATTCAAACACCAGACACTCCTACCACACGTAAATAGATCCAACACCCGTAAGTCTGTGATTGAAGGCGGTCTGTAGTGATGTGCTTCATTTACAAGGAGGCAGACAGGGCCATGATATGGTTTTTTTGGGCTGTCTGGAAATCATGAAACATTGAGTTGTCATAGAAATCTGTGAAGGAGATAAAGCACACTTTTCATTTGAAATGGTCTTATTAGTTCAAGAATGATGTAAAATGTTTATTTTGAGGATTTAAAAGCATTTTTCTGTCCAAGCCACAGTTGAAATCTATTTTTCCTCATTCTAACAACACATTTGTTTGTGTGGAAAGCCCAATTAAGCTACTGTATGAACTTCCTACATTCAGAAATGATGAGTGATAAATGACCTCCGTCATTAATACCCTGTGAGCTCTAAATCCTGCACAAGTGTGATGCACTGCAGGTTTGTGGGAAATAATGTGAGGTGGACTTTGGCAGTGTCTGCAATCTTTCAATACCGAGGGTGACATGTAGGGGTGTGGGTGGGTGTTGGGTGCTGGCAGGGACCCTCTTGGTACGTTGGGTGCTCGGCTCTCAGCTTGCTTGGGCGTGGAGGGGTGGCCTGGGCCTCCTTGGCTCCCATTGGTGCTGCCGCTGTAAGTACCAAATGTGTCCGGGCTGCAGTCCGGGGTCCAACGACTGCTGATGACATCACAAGGTGACGCTCACCCATTGGTTGAGAGTCTACAGTTGCCTCATATTCCTGGTCACTCATTGGTCAGGAGTCAGGAATTATAATTTTTATATATGTTGTTCATGTCACTTTATTCTATTAAATGTCCGTTTTTCTGTATTGTTTGAACAGTAAATGTAATTGTCATTTCAGGTCAGTTTTGTTCTTCTGTTCTGTTATTTAACGCTAATGTGGGCTCCTGTTGTAAATGTTACTGTGTTTTTTAACTGTCGTAGCCTATATGGATGGTTATATGATATAATATAATATAATATAATATAATATAATATAATATAATATAATATAATATGATAATACATATAATAATTAAAATAAAATACAAAATATAATATAATATAATATATAATATAAATATATATAATATTTCACAAGTGTGTTTTGTTGTTCGTATTAGGTCCTTATTGCACTTTCACTTACTGGTACTTAAATAAATAAATGTGTTAAGTGTATGGTCAGTTGTATTGTATTGTATTTATTTTATTTACTTAAACTTTTACATCATACTCTACATGCCTTGTTTTAGTGTCAAATTTAACAGACATTATGTATTATTTTGACTACAATTATGATGCAAGGTATCTCAAGCTCAGTCAGAATACTGTTGTGGAACTTTAAATTTTTTTATGGCAGAACAAAGTGCCAAATGTACCTGCTTCTACTGGTTATAGTCATTAAGGCACATCTGCTGTTTTGTATAAAGATCACTGCGTGATAAAAACAAAGACACAAAAAGTATTTATAATTACATATTTTAAGTGCACTTAATCACAGAGCCTGGGATGCACAGGATATAGTAATTGCACAGTTGACAACACACAAAACAAAGCTGGTACTGTAGTACTTTTATAGACTTTAAATACAATAAAATAAACATGTGGAGTTAACATTTGTGCTGCGGAAATAACAGAATGTGAAGTTTTTAATAAAATGAAACATATTATAAAACACCAAGTATGGCATACAGTATGAACAGGTCTATATACATAAAATATCTAAATATTTACAATTAGACTAAAAATATAACTAAATAAGATCTAAAACGATCTAAAAAAAATACGTCATCGGCAGTCGCAGGGCTCAAACTAATTTAGTACTTACAGCGGGCCTGGCTGGTTACGAGCCCGTAGCGGTGCCTGGGTCCACAATAGTGGCTCTAGCATGCACATCATTTGTGGATACACTGGCATCTATCTATATTTGGCATTTCAATCATTAAATTATATGGCATTTCAATCATTAAAATTCAACCAAAAAACAACATTGATTCAATGACATCTTTTCAACATTGGTTAAAGGTGCAGTCCGCAACTCCCTCCCCGCTGCTCTCTTGCCCTGCCTTCAAACTTTCCAAAGTCCCTCCCTCAGAGGAGCTAACAAGCTAACGTTAGTCCGACAGCAACATCACAGTAATATAACATGCACTGTCAAAAACATATTACTGCAGCAGCAGCAGCAGCAACACAGTGTCACTTACAGCACCCATACGGAGGCTGCTGCGTGCACATGAACACATGCACTACAGAGTTCTAGTGTAACAATTACAAATCAAACATAATCTAAATCAAACAGCAGTAATTACCTTTCAAGCAGAAAAGTCACCAATTCCATGTTCTACTCCTCCAGACCATACACTGTAAAAAAGACGGTGCTCTAGCTCCGGGAAAGGGGCGGGGCCTGTGAGCAACAGCTGTCAGACAGCCCATCAAACACAATCCTGGCTCGGTCACGGTGCATTTTGGCAATCTGCCAAAAGCTGCAGGAGCAGCAGGGGGCGGGGACTCAATGAGCCTGTTTTTTTCACACAAACTACTAGTTTGATGTAAAGCTGTCCTTAAATAGTGACAGCTTTAGTAAATATGACAAAAAGTCACTTTTACAAGAGTTGCAGACTGCACCTTTAAAGGGCTACAATTGGATGATTGTTTGAAAAAAATCAACCTTTTTGACCTTAATTCAACATTAAATTAACACATTTTGCTACTATTGTAGCCACAGCTGCCCTGGGGCAGACTGACGGAAGCGAGGCTGCCATAGTGCGGCCCCTCCGACCACCACCAACACTCACTCACACACTACATTCACACTAGGCAATGTGGGTGAAGTGTCTTGCCCAAGGACTCAATGACAGATACCACTGGAGCATCTGTCTCCCACTGTGACACCTGGGATAACATGCTTTTAGCGTCAGGTAGAGTCCAGCCAAGACAGAGACATTCCTAATTTGTTCCCAAATCCATGGAGAGTGAAGCTCCTTGTTATCTGTTAGCATCTGTTCCTCTCAGGATGACAAGACACCTGGTCCACAACAACAACATCAAAACACATACAGTACACGCGGCTCCAGCTACCAGATGCTGCCTTGATAAGGTTATGTGAGAAAAAACAAGGTGGTAAACATGAGAAAAAAATGACAAGGAGGAAGTAGGGGATAAACACTAAAGCAAATCAGCTAAAGTTACATAAAACAAAAAGGCTGATGGAATGAGTGAAAAGGAGGCAGAGTGGAGAAGTCAGATGGGGTGAATGCACAGTTAGGAGGATGGATTGCAGGAATAGAGCTGCAATGGAAAGACTGAATAATGAAGAGTTATGTGGAGTAAAGACATGGAGGAGATCTATGTGTAAGAAGGACAGGAGCAGTTCTTTGAAGGATACCACAGGGTGACAGTAACACATACATGACGAGTGCATTTGTTACAGATAAATATGCAGATTGTTTAACCTTGGACTTCAGCCTTTACTGTATGTGGGTATGCTACGAATCTAGATTGGATTAAGCTCCGTTTGCTGGCTTGAACTAACCAAACATTCCTTTCCAGATATGAGCTGGACTACGAACGTCGATCAAAACACAAAGTGATTTCACCCTCGTACGTGAAAGAGGTGGAGACTGCAGCGTCTGACCAATCACTGGAGAGAACTGCGTCTTCACAGGAGGAACAGTTTATGATCTTAATTATAATGCATATAAATCCATGATGACAGGGAAGAGCAACAGCAGAGCAGGAGGCGGAGCTTTTATACTCGCTATCCCGATTGGTTACGTGTTGCTTAAGTTTAAAAATATGAAGAATTCAAATTCATATTTCAGACCAAAAACACCACTGGTGCTGCAGTAAAAGCAGGAAGTTATTAATGCAGGAATTGATGAGTGTTAATGTTTACATTTGTGAGATTATAAACAGAGAATAAACAGACATTCTGATAAGTTTCACTTTGTCTTTTCTTTTTAACGTGTCTACTGTGGCTGTGATCCTGTGTTCATACAGGTCAGCCTACATCAAAAAGTGGAATATATTTATATTTTATATTATCTACAGGACTGAGGCTCTCAGCATTACCTCAGATTACATTCATTCATTAATCGGTGTGAAAGCGCCCGATGCACGCAGATGACTTATTTTATTTGATCAGATATAAATCTTATTTTTCCTATAGGATGTCATCCATAAATGAAAGGATTGCTTCTCTCTCTCCTGTCAGTGTCTTTTAAAAATAAACACATCACATCCACACAGTGACGTGATCACCCATCACCTTTCATTGGACAGCTCGTTTTCTAAGAGATCTGATTGGTCAGGAGGCGGGACTTTATCACGAGCTAACATTTTAGCTAGAGAGACACTTGGTTGGGACCAGGTTAGTGTTGAAAGACTAGTTGCCATAGTGATTTTGTAATCCAGCACACATGGATGAAATCACTGAATTTAGTGCGATAAGAGCTCATCTAGATTGGTAATAATTCCCCCTTTATGTTTACAGTCCTGGTACTGCATTGGTTTTGTTTCAGGGTTTTAGTCATTTCTTTAGGCCAATGCCCACAATTGTTGCTTTTTTTGTTCCTGCGCTATGCTCAGCAACAGATAATCTTCCTAAATACTGTTTGAAATGAAGGTAAGTCTAGCTTTTAGTTCTTGGTTTAATAAAATGATGGCCCAGACTAAATAAGCAAAGCAAGGTGAAATATTCAGGTCCAAAGATAGTGAGGAACTTGAAGGCAATCTTAAAAAGCTTTTAATGAAGTATGGCCTGTAGAATAAAGTCCTATGATCACCAGGGCAACTCCTTGGCAGAACTTTCTTCACATCCATGCCAACCTCTACTTCAAAGGGAAATATTTAATACACATCACAACTCAAAGTGCTTTCTGGCACTTTTTTTTAAATTAAGAAATAAAACTTTTTAAAACTAAAAATGAGACACCTTCATATTTTTGTGTTGTGTGCAGATGTTTTACCCTTATTTAAAGACCATTTTTATGAGATTTTATAGACCAAACGTTTTGATTGGGTTATTTGCAACTTAAAATAGTTTTATCTTATTGAGTTTAGATCCTAAACCTTCTTCGACTCATTTGATTCATCCTAAACCTCAAGAACGCTATCAGTTACTTCCTGAAAATGGGAAAGCCAATGCAGCTGTGAAATTCTAACTCAAGCAAGTATTGCCCTTCCGAGAAAACTGACATTTGAGCTACTTTATTATTAAAAACAAAAGTCTGGCAAGCTCACTAACAAGCTACTCCTCCTAAATATACAGTAAAATGCATGAGTCTGTACAAACTATGGTTAAAAATACAATTAGATGTTTTAAAAAACAGTTGTTGTTTTGTTGTTGTAGTGTAAGAAAAAAAAAACATGCAAGTTTATTGGTTTGTACTGGTTTATATGTGTTTTATCAATGTCAATCTGTGTATTTTGTTAGGGATGAAAAAAAATATATATATATACAACCAAATTTATGTTAGTTTTGCAATAATCAGTTATATACCTATAGATGAGAACATCTGTAACCAGTCTAAATGACTTACTTAAGGGCTTAATGGCATGAAATCAAAATAATGCGTCAGAAATATGTCAATAAGAAGGAAAATACTGTATTTAATTGGAATTAAGGAAACAATGTTGCTGAAAGTGACATTACTGCTGTGTTTTTTTTTTTTTTTTACCTCCCACTACAAAAAAAAACACTATGTTACTCTTGGAATGTTTTTTTCATTTTTATTTTATTACCTTTATGCTGTATATTTAACATGTGCAAGGTGTTTTGCATCAATCCCATAATCCCATATTGTGGTTTTAATAGTTTTCCTAAGTGCTCCTGTGTGCGTCTCTGTGTTTGCTACAGTGGCTTAGGTTTACACACAAACCTCTTCACTTAATGGTCCAGTATTATGCTATTTATCACCTGTGTCTAGAGACGCCATCGCTCCTGAACAAACCTAATGAAATATTAATTAAAGGTCCAGTATTATGCTATTTTCACCCATCTCCAATTGTTCTCAGAACTCCAACAACATAGTATTTGAGGTTTATGTTCCAAAACTTTTCTGGAGTTTTAGCCCTCTGAAAAGTCACTTTCACTGCGCTCCTAAAAACAGGCTGTTTTTTGGGCCTTCGTGCATATGCATGAGTGGGTGTAAACACATGCTGCATCACAGCAGCAGTAATTAATTACCGTCTTCCTTCTCCTCCTCACCTCTTCAGACCACAGAAATAGTCAATACACTTTCATTCCCAACTCGTCACATATTGACGATTGGTTAGGACCCCTTAACGTCAGTGTTCAAACCATGGGGTACCCCTTTGGTGTTCATTTTCGACGCTAAGGGTCCGTAATACTTTTCAACGAGCTGACGTCAGGTCACGTCACTGCTGAGTCCTCAATGAAAAACAATGGTGGAAATCTTGTATATTTTAGTAGCAAATTGCATAGAATAGTTTTGATGACATTTCTAGGGTGAAATATACCCTGAACTTTCATAGTAACCATTCGGTTTATGTAAACAATCTGTATTTTTTTCGGTACAACGGACATTCTTCTGTTATTGCTTATGACAAACTATGGAAGCCAAAAATGGCAAAGCAAATATAGATTAATATCCATTCACAGACCGAGTGGATGTTGTAATTTTTTTGTTAAAACCTTTCCTGTTTTCATCTCCTAACCGTGGTTAGGGACTGTGGCCAGGCAATCAAGCTGGTAGCAGCCTGATACAGAAATAAAAACAATGAAAAATGTATCTTCATATATGTTACTCTCCAGGATGAGATCTTTTCAACCATGTATTTGATTCAACTTCATGCCTAAAAATAAAATTTGAATATTATTGGCGTGGGTCTTTGAGATGTGCTTTCAGAGAACACTTTCACTGCACAAAACATAACATGTTGCATTTTGTTTGTTCGTATGTTGGTGAAGGTTAAATCTTAAAGGCTTGGATTTTAAAATAATCATCTTACATTTATCGTCTCTTAACCATCCCTGACCTTTGAACCTTGACATCAGAGCATGTTTGAAGGCTTATAACTCAGCAACAAAAACATCGACCTGCCTTCGCCATGTTTGTTTTACATGTGATGTAGTTTGAGAGGGAGGAGCTCACATTCTCATAAGGTAGGAGGAGCCAGGATTGTCAGGAGGAGGAAACTCCTCCACCCTAGGACGTATTATTGGGGCAAAAATCCAACTCCCCCATTTGGAGCTGACTTTTTACAAAATGTGGAATAACAAGGAAGGGAGGAAACTTTGGCCCTCTGAATGAGGCTAAAGGAAACCATTATAAAGTGAATTTTTCATAATACTGCCCTATCATTATCAGTAAAGAACATTGTTCTCATTGCTGTCCTTTTGTTTGGCTCTTATTTTTAACATTTTTACTATGACTAGTGACAGACGATCAAATACAATCAAAAGTAGTCATTACCGCAATCTAACAGTCTATGCGACACATAAAAAGCTTTTTGACAGCTGGCTTGTCAAAAATACACCAACATATTTGTCACTGCTTGGTAATTCTGTTCAAATGTTTTGGGAGGAAATCACAGAAAATCAAAGAAAAATACCACAAACCCCCATTCTGCTGTTATCTTGTTGACAGGAAAAATAACTTTGAAATACTTTATTCATTTTTGCTTGTTTAGACTTCACATCACGGTATCACTAGAACCAAAACAACCAATCCTGACTGAACACAACTGAGCCTTAGTCCTTGTTTTATTAACAGATGAGAGCGACGCCTTTACCATCCTGTTCATTGTGTAACACACTGTGATTAAAATCCATGCAGGACACACACACACAAACACATGGAGGAGCTTAGCGCGTTATGGCATGTATGCAAATTAGATAAACAAACAATGAATTCACATTAAACAGAAAAAGCCAAGCTACAGTACATTAGCCCAGCAATTAGTCTGTACCAGAAAGAAAAAAGAGCACAATTAGGCATGACTTTTTGTGAACACAATGTTTGGTAGGGACTGGTAGGGAGTGTCTAATTCATTTCTAATGTAAAAAAAAAAAAAAACCCAATTGAATTACACAATAGTGTTACTTAAAGGTTTTTGTTTTTCTTTACGTCTATGAGAATGTAACAGGGTAACAAAAACATACTGTTGGTTCTAGTTTTCTTTCTCTCTTGTTAAACAGGTTCAGCTAAAGTTACACAAGCTTTGGTCTACCAACTAGACAATTAAGCCATTTTTAAGGAAAAGGAAAATGTGTGTGTGTGTGCGTGCGTGTGTGTGTGATAGGTGATGGGAGGGGCGGAAGAGTCTTTCTCGCACATTATTTTAGCGTTTACGGGCAGTTCAATGCTTTGGATAATTAAGAAAAAAAAGAATTCCCGTAGAAAACGAAGACCAAGCCCGTCTCCCAGGGAGCCTCTACAAACTTTTACCCATTTCTGTCACGCGACCTGTCACCTCCGCTTCATGTGGGCACAGTTTTACCTGCATACGGCGCGTTAAAACATACCTGAGAAACCGAAAGGCAAACCCTCGACTCAGCAATCTTGCCTGCCTTTCCAACCACGCAGAAACAACAACAAACACACTGTTTTATAAAACAACGAGGGATTTCTTTCAATCATTGTACTCAGCTCCAGCTCAAAGTGTGCGACTCAGATGCAGAGCCCGAATGTGCGCAGCTCACGATGCATGTTTTCACACTGATTGATAATCTGATTGCTCACACTGTACGTTCATACATGACATGTCGGGGTCTTGTTTTGTTAAATGCAACGTACAAATTCGAAGAAGAAGAAGAAGAAGAACTCTGAAGCGTCGCCATTAAAACAGACGAAGAAGAAAAACCTAGAAGTGGAGAGACATTGGCCAATCTCAGCAAAGAGAGCTTTAAAAAAGAAAAGACGGCGACATGATGGACCAGGAGCTGGCTGGACAGACGTGGGTAGTACAGTCCGTCAATTTTACTACGGTGTTCGCACATGCGCAGTGTGAGAGTTTACGGTAAGCCGGTCCGTGTGAGAAACCCTCACGAGGAGCGACTGGATTTCAAACATGTTTGATTTCCTTTACGACCTACGATTGCTGATCGGGAGCTGGTCGTGAGGTGTTCATCGCTTCACGTGACCCCATGTTTACGACACGATGCACGACACACGACCTAGCATAGACTCGCACAATCCCAAAAATAGACGCACGAGTCCAAAATCGGCTCTAAATTGGCCGAGATTTACTGTCTGATTATTAGCAGGCGAAAGAGTGGATGTCAGGTGTTGAATAGGTAACTTTTGCTCATCTTTTTTTTTTGTTGCCATTGCCTTGTGGTCACTTGTATTATGCTTAACAAATGTGTTAAATATTCTTTGACCAAATTCAGTTAAAACTACATTTAAATCCAACATTCTGTGTTGCACAACTTCTTTTATTGAAGAAAAAAGCGAAACTTCTCATATAAGTAATATCTTTTTTTTTTAATTATCAGCACCCCCACATATCAATCCCGCACCCCCTTAGCACTGGGTGAAAAAAAATCCTGGCGCCGTGCCTGGTTCTAACCTGGTGCTTGAGGAGAATTCCTTGTGACTATTTTCATAACCCAGATACATTTTTCTTTGTGTGTGTGTGTGTGTGTGTGTGTGTGTGTGTGTGTGTGTGTGTGTGTGTCACTTTATTGTGATCATTGTCTCAGTAACACATGGGTCCTCTTTATGTTAACAATGTTCTGCAAGTAAAAATCAAGTGTAAAAAAGATCAATGAAGGTAATACACTGGAGACTGTTTTCATTCATACTCATTTTAAGAATCAAAATTCATGTTCCAATAAAGTGTATAGTGTTATGATGACCATTGGTACTACTAGGCAGCAAAATATCAAGTCAGAACATAGTGCAGAATTTATTTGGAACATACCGTAGGTACCACAATGTGACAAATTGCCTCAAAGAGCAGTGGAGTTTAGTCACACTTGGATAGACAAGATGTTGGCTCCTTTTTTGCCTGCATTTGTATAACCTATCACATATTTTTCTAACATTTAAAATCACATCGAGGAGGAGTAAACAGCAGCTGAACAAATTAGATGGAATGCTGTGATATTCTTACAAATATTGTGTAAATATTAACACAAATACAGTTCAAATTTGATTCATTTTGGTCCTGAGCTGAGGAATTTGAAACACTGCAGGTAACAACTTAAATACACACCTATTCTTATATCTTTCTCATTGGCAAATTAGAGAAAATAGAAATATACAATGCACTCTAGAAATGAGGAATGCAAAATAATGCTTTGAAAAAGTGGCACAGTGTATTTCAGTGACCGATCTTCAGCAGTATTTACTTTCCTCTTTTCTTCCTGCTGGCAAAGAGAGTTCAAATGTATTTCTTTAATATGTCTATAGACACGTTAACTTACTTTGTATAGTTCTAAAATCAGGAGGAGATTGGACTATGAGCTATGCTTATGAAACTGTTTATTCACAGAATATCCACTTATTGATAAGAACTTTCAAATGATTGTATAAGAAAAGAAGCTGGTCAACATGCTTCCAATTCAGTGTGCTCGTTCCAAGGCGGGTGGGGTGGGTGGCCGACATCGCCGCAGACCCCTTGAGCGAACCGTCGTGGGCCGGTCCCTGCTTCGGGGCACACTGTGGAGAATCCGTGTCGCGGCTCTGTCCCCGCCGTAAAGCGGAGAGGGCACACTGAGGTAACCATGTCAACGTCCCCGGGAAGCGGCGAGTTGGGAGTGGGGTGGCACCGTCGCCGCCAGGTCCTTCCAGGCCACGGACCTGGTTGCGGCACACCGCCGCAGAAGAAATGCACCCAACGAGGACGCATCCCACGTTAATCTCACACTCAGTAATTGTAGCTACTACCCTCAGCTCCTTCACCTGGTCCGTTCCTTCAGGTGTCCGAGCGGCATCCGAGACTCTCACTTTTTGTTCCACGAGCAGCGATCATGTTCCTGTCATTTAGTTATTATGAAAAATCAGTGATTAATCTAATAATCGATGTATTGCCACCCTTCTACCGCTGCATAGTAGTTTCCATTAAAATTTCCTCGCCTCTAAGCTTGTGTTCATCGCTCCTGCTCTGTTTCACCAGGAAGTGAAATGCAGGTCGATGTTACATTTAATGTGGGTCGATATAATACCGAGCAGTGTTTAGTGCGACACCAACTACGCAGAGAAATCCACGCGTTCGTAAAATATGAGCTTTGCATTTAATTAGACTGGCGCTTTGCGGGGGTCCGCCCGAGTATGTATGCGCCTTTAGAGCAAGGGGCTCATTACGCCATAATCACCCAGTAATGATACAGTGGGAAAGAAAGGAACAAACCCTGTCTCTATCCATCCTAATCTCTCTCTCTGAGTGACCTTGCAGCAAATAATCAGTATGCATGATTTCTCTCTGATTGCACACTGTGACAGAAGATGGTTCTTATACATCACTCGACAGGTCATTATTATGACCTGCATGCCTACATATGTGCATTTAGATGTGCCTATGTGAGTGGGTGGCTGATTTAAAAAAGCAGAGTGTGACACGTGACAAGCTCAGTGGGCTGCAGGAAGGAAGAACTCCCTTAACCAATGCACCCAACAACCATTGTATATGTGACAGGTACATATGACATCAAACTGTGCAATTGGTGCTCTCCATGGTTGTTTTAATGTCCTGTGTTTTGTGGCCTTGAAATCTATTACTTTTACATTATTCCAATGAAGTAATGTTTTTTTTTCTGGAAAAACTTTATCACAACAAAGTTATATATTATGAACATCACTATTTCATTTCTTAGAGTGTATGTGTTTCCGTGATTTCTGTCAGTCACTGTCTTGGTACGTGTCTCCTTCTCCAGGTGTGTGTCTGTGTGTGTGCGTTTAGCTGACCTGCAGTATGAATAGTCTGAAGCTGGGTTTCCATTACAGATTTTTGCAAAGTAAAAGTGATGTTGGTAAATGTCGACAAAGTACTGTATTGCGCTTTGAACATGTTTCCATTGAACATTGTTTTGGGGAGGAGCCTCGTAACTCCCGTGAAATCTCATCCCGCGAGACATCGCTCTAGGAAGACGGACGTTCTCGATGTCTTTATAACTCTCTGTATTCTTTTGTTGTTTCACGTCCAATATGGTACTAATAATTTCATAATGCTAAGAAATGTCTGGGTCTCCTCTTCTGTCTACATGTACCGAGTTATGTTTTCTCGGAGAGCAGTGGTCATGTGACCAGGTACCTCACGTCATGTGACCACGGAAAAAGTGTTTCCATAGCACTTTTGCGACACATTTTAATATTGAAACGTCAGAAATTCCACCTCATGAAAGCATAATTTTAGCGATATACAAGTGTTTTTTCAAAAATCAGGTATTTCATTACCAGTTTTTATTACGCTATTTAAATGTTGCCATTTCCAAGGGTAATGGAAATGTTTGGTCTTCTGTTCCTGTCTGTCTACTGCAGAGTTGTCAGCATTTCTTTAGTTTGAACTTAAAAGAATAGAGATGGAGTCTCTGCCTTTTGTTTAGCTATGTCTTTCCTCAGCGACCTGCAGAGTGCGCTTGGGCCGCGTGTTTGTAGCCCGCACGGGCATCAAGGTTGTCAGAGAGGAGAGAAGCCTGTTCATGCAGGTGCCAAGCTCTGTTTGTACAATAAAAGGTTGTATTTCCCACAATTCTCTGAGTCTGGTGGTTCTCAAGCTTTTTGTGGCTCTTTTTGGTACCCCCTTTTGTTTCACTACAACATTTGGCTTAGAAAATGATTTACTATTTAAAATCAACGATAGAGCACAATGATGGAATGAATGACACATTTTAAATAATCTTTTTTTGTAAATAAACTGTATTTAGTGCAGTGGTTCCCAACCTTTTTTTGGATCGTGACCCCATTTTGATATCAAGAATTTCTGGCAACCCTAAAGACATTTTTTTTCAGAATTTGTTTTTGATGATGTTTGAGCTCAGGTATTTTTTTATTTTACTGCATTTTAGTTGAACTAGATTTATATTTCACAAAGTGAAAGTATAGAAACACAGATTGTATCTTGTTTTAATTTTTTTTTAAAGAATAATAATTTAAAAATCTGTTTAAATTTTTCAAAAATTTCAGGTGACCCCATTTAAACTTCAGGTGACCCCAAAGTTGGAAAACACTAATTTAGTGCCTCTTGAATAGATTTATTTCTATAGTTTTTATCATTTCCAGTCATCTCAGGCCTGGTTATTGGTTAATTTTTCACTATCTCTCTCTCAAGTACCCCTTGTAGTGTCTTTGCGTACCCCCATTTGAGAAACACTGGCGTAATGCATTTAGGTCCTACTGTGTCTGTTCTGCCTTGTCGTTACATCACTCATTCATCAGATCTAAGTAACCCGCCAACGTGGCTGGTAAACTGACTCAATCTACCCACCACCACACAAATGTACCCGCATTTGGCAGGTGCTAATTCCCATCCCTGGATGACTGACAAGAGGGCTCACTCAGTTCATTCTGCTATGGTACAAGTGAACCTGGAGGAAAATAAAAATGCATTCATGCTACGTCTGGTTGAAGAACACTGTTTATATTGGATGGTATTTCATTGTTACCAAACGGGGGATGCACATAGGCAGCATCGAGGGCAGCTAAGTGGTGGCGGGGGTCCTCAGGTAAAGACAGGGGCACCCAAGCAGTGTGTGGCAGTTTAAACAACCCGTGCACACCAGGAAGTCTCTTTGGTGTCCAAGTGTGCAACAATTAAAATCTCCCTGTGTTTCTGAAAACGGAGCGTAGGTGGCGCCATCGCTGCGTAGGGGAGCAAAATTACAACGTTGTGGGTCCTTACGCTCAGCAGCGCTAGCGAGAACCCTGGCACTCAGTGATGAAGATAATAAACACAATTTTGTTGTTTGAGCTTATTAATTGTTTTCATTAATTCAGTCATATACTGTATCAAAATCCATTTAAATTGGAGAAATTGTTGCTTCTTGTGTCAAATATTGTTATGCAAATAATTTAGATTAATCTACATTAATTATTTACAAAATCTCTTATTTATTAGATAATTATTTTTAATCTAGTCCCACCACTAGTTTAGATGTTCCTAATGTGATGATTTTATGACCTCCCGAACATGTTTGATCTTGTATTTAACCGTATACTGTACAGAAGTGGTGGTTAAGCTTTTAATTATTTGGAGATATTCATCTCAAAGATATTTTAGGATCATCTGTCAGAAAAGCCATTACTCTTTTTGGAAACAAAATATGGTGACCCTACTGAGTGGGCTTCTTGTGACAAACCATTGTCCATGCAAATGGCTTGTAACTCTTTGCAAAGGAATAAATAAAGATAGATTACTGTATAAGTTTGATCATTCATATCCTTACAGACTGAATGTAGGGACATTGTTTTGAGGGTTTTGAATGTTTTTTTTTGTAAGAAATCCTTTGTCACTTTTACACTAGAAACACTGCTTCAATTAAGGCATCCCACAGAGACGTGATTAAGAGAATATATCACCTCACTTTTGTCTTTTGAAGGTTACACAGTAACTAAATTTAACATTTTGCCATTTTGCTCATTTCTCTGCAATTCCCATTTTACCATGGACCCATAATTCCTGTGAAAGATTTATCTATGATTTACATATTTATGCTCACTACCTTGACATGTCATGAAGTTGAACAGTGGTTTCAGGCACTAACTGCTGTGGAGGAGTTACAGTATCTGCCACAGTGATTTTCCTTGGCTACTGCACAGCTGTAGTCATTAAAAGTGGCCACGGCTGTCACCTATCCTACGCTCAACCAATACCCAACGTAAAGCGTGAGAGTTATACCCAGGGTTGGAAGAATTACTTTAAAAAAGTACTCTGGTACAGTTACAAGTTACCTGTAACCAGGGTTGGGGTCAATTTCAATGAAATTGACTGGCATTTTTTCCAATTACAATTATCATTTCCCCCCCTGAAAGTCAATTAAAATTGTGTTCTCAATTACTGAAGTTCAATTAGAATTAATCACAATTAATAAGCCTTTAGTAAATAAACTCATTAAATTTATCATTTCCTTTGTTGTTTGTTAGTGTCTGAAAACAGGTCAGGCTTGACCAATGTTTTAAATTAGCTGTAAAATACTAGTGATGTCAAGAGTTTTAAAAAATGCTGGGATTAAAGGAGCATAGGGCAGGATGTATAAATCAGACTCCATAGTGACACCACAGTTACCACAGGGTAACTGCAGCCATCAGCCAAGCCACCGCAGGGGCGCGCATCAACTCTTATGGACCAGAGCACAGCTGATTAGATACTGTGGATGGGAGTGGACACCTGACTGAACCCTGACAGGACCCGGCGGCACCGGACGGATCAGGTTCGACTGATTTTTAGAACTGGTGTTCAGGTTCGGTCACATGGTGTTGTTAGCGCGCAGCGTTCTTCTTTTTCTGCTGCAGCAGTTGTTGCCCTGAAGAATGCAACATTAACTGTAACAGTGAGAGCAGGATCACGGTACAGGGAGAATGGAACAGAGGAGGACAATTATAAAGGAATACACATCTTTTTTCTCCACAATAACATGGATTATCCTTAATTTTGACATGGATTATGTAAATAGATCTGATTGGTCTTTTTCATGCACTTTTTGTGTTTCACTTTAGCTTGATCTGATGTTGACATTAACAATTGTTTGTTAATAAAATCGGTGCTTACCACTAAAACAAACGTAAAGAGGTCATTTTTTAGGAAAAAAGTCAGGTTTTTACTGTTGAGTCGGACTCGGACGAGAAAATGCGGCCCGATCCGCACTCTAACTGTGACACGGTTATTTTTTTACTCGCCGTTCAATGTGACATCTGTGTGTCATCTGTGGAACCAAACAGTAGTTTAGTCCACCGTGCTTGTCTTCTTTCAGTCTCTGATTATTTTTTATTTCCGGTAGTGGGACGGCTCTCGAAGCCGCCAAGAACGCGCACCAGCTTCATTTGACGTCACCATCAGCGTCATTTGACATCTCGTCTGCAGAACAGCGCGGGAAATTCGGACCTGGAACAGCAGAACAAAATGTATCACACAATCTGTTCAAGGCAATAGGGAGAAAAGTGTGAGGACTCATTCTCTTTAGTTTTGAGCGCTTAATTAAACATTCGCATTAAAATAAGTGTTTATTTTATGCTCCTTTAATTAATTATGCTCTGTAATTAATTAATCTAATTAATCTATTTTTTAATCACACTTACAAACTGCTGAGAAACACCCTTTTCCATGAAAACACATTATTGTGGCAGATCAACATATTGGTATATAACAATGTGTTATTTCATACTCAGTAACAGATTGCAGTAAAAAAAAAATGTAACCAGATTACGTAACGCCGTTACTCCCCAAGCCTATTTATACCACAGTCACAGCAGAGGGGCCTAATGAATACAGAAGCAGTCTGTAGCAGAACTAAAAGAGAAGTCAAAAAGCATTTGTTTTACCATATATCCACATTTTCTCATCAGCGCGGTGGTTCTTTTTTAATTACGCGTTGATCTGTTTTAAGCATTTATTTATCACACTGCATTTCGTTGGAATGTTGGAGCAAACAGTTTCAATGTATAAAACCACACGGATGGGTTGTGTTGATATATTTACTCTTAAATGATTATTTATTAATGTTAGGAATGAATGCTGGCACACAAAAGGTCTGAGGCAGCAAAGCCCATGAGGAACACTGTTTGTATAAAGTCTCCTTGAGGTTAACAATTGGATTTATGTGGCCCTCTGGTATCCTGCTCACTCAGCATGTTGGCCATAATTTGCTTTTCATGAAAGAAACACCCACACACCAACTTTAAGTTAAAGCTGCAGTATGTAAGTTTTTTGGCATCATTTGGTCAAAACTCCATACTAACTTTTGAGCATATTTTAATTCAAAGTGCTTCTTCTCTTCTCTTAACTCTGTATTTGAGCTTTGGAAATCCAGGAGCGTTTTCAGCCAATCAGAGATCTTTTTACAAATAGAGTGCATGAGCCTATGTGCATTCACAACCTCTGTAGTAAAAGTACAATAGCTCACAGCAGCACCCACTGCTCTGGGCAGTAACTTTAGAGTGATACATGCATTCATGTCAGAGTCTCTAAAACATCAGAAAACTCTCAAATGACATAAGATGAAGTCCCTAGATCTATCACAAGTCTTTATTGAGAATAAAGTCGCTAGGAGCTCCACAGCGTTGTGTGGTGTATTTCATACAAGTCTCATGATTCTACATGCTGCAGCTTTAAGAAACATTTCAGAGTAGCGCAAATAACAGAGAACACACACGTCTTGTCAGTGATTGAACTCTTTCAACTTTGTCCCTCTGAATGAAGCTAAAGGAATGTATATCACTGTAGCAAAACCATTATAAAATACATTTTTCATTATACTGCCCCTTTAAGCCTGAATCTGGTGCAGCCTGACACATCCGTGCTTGCACGTGGAATGACCTGACGTGTGTTTCTCTAATAACTCAGCTTTATTTACTAGCCACTCGTTCTGCATACAACTATAAACATGACAAGCAGCTTCACATGCTGCTACGCGCTACGTACCAGTTCATGTGCTAACACTGCTGTGACACACTCAACTCAGAGACCTGCTCTCTATTATGTGCATATGTGACAGCACACAGCTCCAGAACGAGTGAAGAACCAGCCATTTATGCCATTTTTAGCATAATTTATTCATGTGCCAGAGGCCAGCCTTCGCTTCACTTCCTCACCATCCATATGTGCTTCTAACTTTTCCTGACTCTTCGTTTAAAGCCCAACACCTGAGCCCATATTAAAGCACAATAAATGCATTGTCCCTTGAGTAAGTAAATTAATGAAAATAATGAAATAGCATTTATATGTTTTATTATACACACACAATGTTAACCACCAGAGATGGCAGACTATTAATGCATGTGGACCTAAGGTATAATACCGCTATCCTTAAATCTTCTTATGTCCTGTTAAAGTTGTGATTAAGCTGCTTTCTCTCTACACCTGTAAACCCCTGTGAGGGATTGTAGTCTCCGTTTATTTTGACTGATTATAGACTGCTCTCATGTGTCTGCAGGTTGTTTTTGTAGCTTGTGATATGAAATCCATTTTTCTTTTTTGATAGAATCCATTCCATTGAAATGTGTCCTGTTTTCTTTAACTCCTTTCTCTCAGCTCTTGTTTATCTACTCATGTCTTTCTCCCTCTTAGTGTCCACTGTGCACTCCATGTCAGCCCCGCCCCCTCCACGGATCCACACACGTGTAGCTGGAAAAATAAACCTGATCAGCTCTTAATCAGGAGCCGACTGTCATTGTTTACTTCTATCAATCCCAAAATATTAGGTAGGCAAATGCAAGTCTCAATATTTGTGTCAGTGCACGTTGGTTATTTTATATGTCCACCTTTGATCATAAATTACCCTTTTCAGTAGTGACTTCCAGAACAGCCTTCCACTGTCCTTAAGTGACCAAGCCAAGTTCAGACGTAAATCCCAACAAGGATGCGAGGTGAATCCGGACATCAGCAGTTCACAGACCTTGTGTGACATTTTAAGATGATCAACCAGAAGGACTGATGATCATCTAAACAACTGATGGAACTGTAGCCAAATATAGTGTATATGTGTGCTCAGTGCTTTTTAACCTTTTTGCATTTTGAGCCTGTAGTGTTTATTTTAGAATAATTAGGGCTTTCACTTTAATGCATTAATTCGCGATTAATTAACTACAGGAAAAAATAACACACAAAAAATAACAGTTAACTCATTCAATGCCAGCCATTTTCAGATTTTCTACCCCCTCAGTGCCAGCCGTTTGTGAGCATTTTGACTGATATGAAATCTGACACCAGATTCTGAAAGATTGAAGCCTACTTTCATCTTCAGTTTCAGAGCAAAAAGCTGAGAAAAAAGCCTTTTTCTGAAAAAAAACCGTCAGTGACTTTAAAGCTTTTTTTTTTTTGCTTTGATGACAAGTCTAACATCTGAACATTGTCTCCTTATATGGAAAAAAAACAAAAAACACAGACCAGGCTTTTGATGGCAACATTATTATTATTTTGCTATCTATGTCAGAGTTGAATAGATTTCTTCCTGTATTTTGGCGTTCCTCCAACTTTCTCTCCCGTCAGTCTGCACACACGCAACTTCCTCTTCCTCCCAGACACGCAGAGTGTCACTGTGTTCCCCGTTTTTTATATCGTTTTATCTCACCATCGCCACATGACCACACATTCTGTGTTAGTTTGTGGAGTTGTGAGCTGCTGGATACGTCACAATATCACTCTGTAGCGCCATGATCTCACTCGTTCTTGCTTCTTCCTCCTTAGCTAATGGTAGCATCAGTCACTAATCTCTCATCTAAAGGTGCACTGCTGCCATCTTCAGGGCACAGTTGGTCATTACAACACCCCACAGCTTAGATATTGATAATGGACCTCCGCCAGGGTGTTTTCTAGTAATCCCTGTGAAAAAACGCAAATGAGGAGTTATCTTGTCAATGGCACTGAGCGTTTGGATTTGAAATGACAAGTTATCTCGTCAATGGCACTTAGTGAGTTAATGGCTTTTCATTTCAAGAGTTCCCGGTATACTCTTAATACTGATGCACAGGCTACAATTAGGAATGTCCCGATACAACATTTTCACTTCCAATACGATGCCGATATTGCAGCCTGGAGCATTGGCCGATACCGCTATCAATCTGATACAATACCAGCACGAATCATACATACAGTTATTACTTATTTTGTAGTGTGGAATGTTAAACAAAGGCTTGATAAAGTGATGTTACTCAAACAGAGAACAATATTCAGCAACAGTAGGTATGAGAAAAACTGACCCATTTATTATTAATTAAATGATTACATACATTTTAACCTTCAACATAACATCTACAGTATTCTATAATTGAATAAATATAATATAATATATTTCGGAGATTTTAGATTAGATTTTAGATTTGTTTTCTAGCTGATAAAGGACCGAAATCAATATCGGATCGGGACACCCCTAGCTACAATACATGAAGGGAGACTACCCTGAGATTACCGAGCTTCTCAACTTTGTTTGCGTTAATTTTGTCTTATAAAAACACCGTATGGAAAACACAAGCCTAGTTGTGTGCAAATCGAGCAAGACAGAGTTTGCCAAACACCGGAGCTTTGTAGCCTCTTATACCACCACAATGCTAAACGTGTAGCAGCTAGCACGGACAGCTAGCACAAACACTCGGACAGTGCTAACTGCAACATGCTCGGAGCACACTGTGTTGCCAAAACTGGACAAGATGTCAGAGTTCAGAGCCAAAATGAATAAGTCCTGATGTTTTATTTAATTTGTATTTTCTATTATTTGGAGATTAACATGTAGCCCCTGGGACTAATCTCAGATACAGCGGAATGTAACTGCTGTACCTCCATCTGTTCAAGTCTGTTAAAAATAATAAATGACTTTATAAAGATGCTTTGCTAGATACCAATCTTTTGATCTGCCACAATAATGTGATTTAAATGAAAATACCTCAAGTTGAGGGCGTTTCTCAGCAATTTTTAGGTGCGTTTAAAAAATTGTATTATTAATTATTAATTAATTACAGAGCATAATTAATTAATTGCACAATTTTTTAATCTCTTGACAACACTAAGAATAATATCATATTGGATGCTAGACATCTCTTAACCACACGTTTATGTGCTGTTAGTAATGTGAAAGGGGTTAAAAAGGCTTTGTTCACTTCGACTTAGCTAAGTCGAAGTGAACAAAATGTATTCACTGCAGTGATTCCCTATTCTATTATTCTCCAACTACTGATACACAAGCCCATACCCTTACAATCATGTTCATGTAACATATAAGGCCAGTACTGACAGCCCAGACTGGGAATGCTGGAATTCCTTTCAAGCACAAACGCTGTCCCCTGGCCAGACTTAGACATTGAGAACTCCAGTTAAAGCAAGTGTAATGTCATCTCTGAAAGTGAGATAAGTAAAGGTCAGGACCTGAATAAAGATCACTGTCTCTGCCACCAACACTGTTAACAGTGGAATTGCATAGGTTTCTGGCAGACAGCCCAGCATTGCCTAAGCCAGTAAAACATAAGCAGCCAGCTCAAAGTGATTTTTTTAACAAAAGTCAAACTAATGAGAGAGAGATACTGTGAATTATAGCCAGCTTTAACTCTTGCACAACCACCAGTCTGCAGGTCTTGGGTTGAAGTGGACCCCCTGCTTATTGTAGGTTTTACTATTGATCTATTGATTAAAAATATGAAGATGTCATATATTTACTTTTCAGTCCCTCCAGGTTTTTGTCGGCATTTTTTGTGATTGTTGCTGGCTGAAATGCCTGATTTCCAAAAGTTACGGTAAAAAGTTGCAATTTTTTTTCAGCCCTTAAACATACTTTACTCAAAATTAAGTGAATTGTTTCCACCAATTATAAATACATATTGACCAGGCATGTTCTAGAATAAATATGCTTTATTGTTGAAAAGCAAACACAACACAATTTTTTTTTTTTTTTTTGGCTTATTAAATTAATTTAAAATAAATTGGGCTTTTTTTGCCTTTATTGGTCATGTATATGTTGTTACACTTATATTGAAATTTGTCATCTGCATTTTAACTCATCCCTGGGGAGCAGACACTGAGCAGACCCTGAATGCAAAAGGTGCAACAGTTTTTAATCAAAATGATCATCAGAAGTGCAAGTCAGTAAACAATATTGAACTTAATGAATCTTAAAGTGCATAACATGAAGACATATGTATTTAGGAATAACAAAAAAAAAAATACAAAACATTAACAAACATACTGTATGTAATGATACTCTGTGCTTCCTGTTTGTTCTCCCACATGGGGTTGTGTGCACTGGCTTGCGTTCTATTGACGTGCTTTGCAGAAGCAAAATGTTTGTCCATAGACGACTTCCGCTTTTGTTCGATGATAACGTTGCATTTTGAACAACAAAACTCTTATGAAGCAACGTTGGGTACTGTTTTACACGGTCCTTAGCCGATACTTTTGTAAGCAAATGCAAGGTGTTTTTATTGCACTGAACGCTTTCTTACGGCACTGATTGAAAACAGGATGTGACGTAGGCATTTTTTTCTTCGAAGATTCCTTGTAAGCAGAGCCAAGCATAGACATAATATACATAGGCGCACCACTCTAGAAGCAGTCGATGCGGCTTCTGCGTATACATGTCTATGGCACAAAGCCCATAGTACATTCTCCGCTACTTCCGTAGCAACTACAAACGCTAAAATGCCAAAAATAACCATAAGTGGCTGTATATTTATGTTGTTTTTCAGCGAAGTTGCGGGAAAGTTGCGGGCTTTTGGAAAAATTGCAATGCTGCACTGATTTCGCAGAGTTTGCTTTGATTGTGAAGAAGTTGTTAAGACTTTAGATTGGAACTCTTGTTCCAAAAAATCCAACTTTTTAATTCTAATTTTTTTTAAATCCAAGTTAAAGGCTCACTTTTTTCTACGTATGACTGAGAGGGAGCTTTTTTCTGTTTTTAATGCTAACTTTAAATATTTTTACCACTGATTGAATATTTTTATTTATTCTAATTGTGGAATGTTTTCTGATGCACTTTTTAAATCATGTAAATCACATTGAATTGCCTTGTGTATGAAATGTGCTATACAATTACATTTGCCTTGCCTTAATATTCTACTGATATTGAATATTCTTTAATAATTGTAATAGTAATAATAATACAATAATATTAATTGTAATGATGTTAATATCATAATCTACTTATTTACAATTATACACCCACCCCCCATCCCCCCAACACGACAGATCGTGAAGAGCTGTCGGTGGCAAAAAGTAGCTTGTGAGCCAAAAAAGTGTGTGCATCCCTGACTTACACACTTTGGGTATGTGAGGCGTAGGGTATAACAGCAGGCCATTATGTAAAAAGCATTCTCAGCCACTTGGAAACCTTAGCTCTTAGCACATCTTGAACTTCTAGAAGACAGTTTGATGAACTCACAATCAAGGCAAGAGAGAGGACGCTGCTTCGAGTAGGAATTGGGGTCTTCTTTTTCCTAAAACATTTAAAGGGGACATATCATGCTAAATCCACTTTTTTAGCCCTTAAATGCATTTTGTTGTATATCTAGAGTGCTTAGAAGTACAGAAAAAATCAAATTAGTCTCTTCAGGTGCTCCGTAGATATCTTTATATTCTGTTTTGCTCAATCATCAATCTGTTTTGATTTTTCTATTCTCTATTACGTTTTTTGAACTATTACATCACAGTATTTGCAGTGGAACTGCCAAATTAGTACATCAACTCCAGGTCCAACACTTTGAGCAATCCGCCATTTTATTTGTCGCTTTTATTTTGTAGTCCAAGCTCAAGGATGCCGAAGTTACGAGAGGATAAGTCAAAATGTTCGGTTGTTGGATGTAGTAACCCACACGCTTCATTACACCGTCTCCCAGCATCAGAACCTTTTCAAAGTGCCTGGTTGACTTTTATTTTTCACGGAAATGTACCCACATCTGTGGGTAAGGTCATTTTTGTGTGCGCGAAGCACTTCAAGGATGACTGCTTCTGCAACCTCCACCAGTATAAAGAAGGATTTACAGAAAGACTTTGTCTGATTGAGGGTTCAATTCCTTCTATCTTTGGAGACGACAAACAGAGCACTTCGGTAAGCTGTAAATAACGCTAAAAAGTGTGATGATAAGACGTCCCTGTCATTGTTTTGTTAGCATTAGCAGTTGCACCGTCTTCAGACTTCATATGTTAACGCTGTGTGCTGTTTTAGATCCTTGATGATATGGCCTACGGGATTTAATTTAAGTCTAAAGTTTTCATTAGTCATTTCATTTTGCCGTTTTTGTCTTTGAAAAGACTGTATTAAAATGCATTTCGTGACGTTAGCTTGGCGCTAGCGTTAGCTCGGTGCTTGTGTTAGCTCACTTGTTAGGGTTCTGCAGGTTCATCATCTTCATTTTCATCTCGCTCCGCTGGGTCAGACTCTGGCTCAAACATGTAAAGCTGGATGGACAAGTCTTCTGTTGTTGACATTTTGTAAATAACCTCTGAATAAAAAGTTTATGCGCCGCTACATAGCCGTATCTCTTTTATCAAACTACAAAAATAGCCGTGCAGGGTGGAGTTGAACCGAGTGTCACCTGAAGAGGGGGCGGGGTATGGAGTGACTCATTTGCATTTAAAGAGACCGCACCAAAATGAGTTGATCTCAGAAGCACATCAGAAAAGGGGTAGAAAAGGGGTGGAGCTATAATAATGAGGAATTCAGACCCAAGCATTGCAGTTCTGCTTTATATAGACCACAACTGTATGATTTATATGTAAAAAGGAAGGATTTAAAACCATGATATGTCCCCTTTAAGACACATAATCTTCTGTCAGGATAATAGACATTTGTTACATATTTTTAATGAAGGTTGTATTTAGAAATCTAAACTTTTTAACCAAACAAAGAAAAGGAAGAATTGTATTTATTCTTGCCCATCTTTGAAGATATATTGCAGCATGTGAATAGAAAACTCTTTTGGAGCAGAGGATGCACCTTCAGTTTTAAAATGTCAATAATGCAGTAAAAACAGTATAACAGTATATATTTTGCACAGCTCACCTCCAGGACATGTACCAGAGCCTTCTGGGGACTACACACCGAGGGGAACAATGATGGCTGCACGTGTAGAATTCTAGCAGACAGTTCCACTGTGGAGAAAGAGATTTAGTACTTATGTAAAACAATTGAAGAAAGTGCACAATAGATGAGGAAAACATCAACATAATGCTTCCATCTCTGCAAGATTATTCACTCAATTCAGAGCCAAACAGAGAGTTGAACTTGTATAGAATAAAGGAGGATAGAGAAAATAGATGAAAGACACAAGAACAAAGACTGGTTACTAAAACTCATACAGAGGATCGCTACACATAAGATGGTGGGTTTTTTTTTTCAGTCATAGTGAACATATAGGGACGTTTGGGAGGGTTGTTATACAATCTAAAACAGAGATTAAAGACTCATCTGCCAGCATATTGTGCTTCCTACAGAAGTTAATGAAAAGCAAAAGGAGGAGTGTGCTGAGAGATGAGCATAGACAATGCAAACACAGATCAAAGGAGCTGCATTGGCTGCTTAAAGAGCTTAAAGCTGCAGCATTAGGCGTTTACCTTGGAGACAAGAAAATAAAGCCCCCCCATGCTGCTATGGAACCATTTTTATCTAGAGCATTTGATGCTATAGATCAGTGTTTCTCTGATTTACAATTGAGCTGGAATGATGTTAATGAACAGAAGGAGGCAAACAAAACCTACCAAATCTTTATGTGATTGTTTTTAATTGTATTTAATGAGAGTTTCCAAGTTGTGAGCCAAATAATTAAGAAGCAATATAGTTTAAATTAACCTTGGTTTAATCCTCAATCAAAAGAAATAGATTATGCAAAAAAGTTTATAAAAATCCAACTCCACAGAATACCAAAATGTACAAAACATCCAGAAACAAATTGACTTATTTACTATGTATAGCAAAAAATAAATACTACTCTGATAAACGTAGAGAATCAGCTACCAATATATTAAAAACACATGGAATATCATAAACAAATTACTACACAACAAAAAAGTGCACAATAAATTCCCATGTCAATTTACGAATGTCTAATCCGCATTCACCAATCCCTCTGGCATAGCAAATGACTTTAATCAATTATTTGTAAATATTGGGAGAAAAGTGCCCTGCAGATAATATTACAGGTGATTTCACTGCCCTGTCAAGCTTTGAACCTCCCTCAGTCCATGAAGTAATGACCGTTATTGAGAATCTTAATAATGCAGCAGCAGGTGATGATGAAATAAAGGCTAAGCTGATAAAGGAGGAAGTTCACCACATTACTAAACATCTCACACGCATCTTTGCTATATCTCTAAAAACTGGAATAGTTCCTAGTGAACTTAAAGTGACAAAGGTAACACATGTCTTTAAAGATGGTGAACCCAGTGTGTTCAACAACTATATCAATTTTATCATGCTTCTCAAAAGTCTTGGAAAAATTTGTACATATTAGAGTTATGAACAGTGTTATGCTAGTTAGTGAAAAAACATAACTAGTTACCATTACTAGTTACTTCATTCAGTAACTCAGTTACTATTATGATTACTTACACCAAAAAGTAATGTGTTACTGGCAAAAGTAACTTTTGAGTTACTTAGAATTAAAGAATGTATTTATTTTGGGTCATTTGTGTCCATACAGCTTCATATTAGTGCTGTAATAATATAATAATCCACTGTTGATCAACTGCTACAAAACAACCATAAATGATGTGCATATAAAGCACAAAACAGCTGCTCCAAAATTAAAACAGTAAATTTTCAGCCTTAGCACAGTAATGTAAAGTAAGCTGTGCATATTCCAGGTGCACATTCTGCTGTTGAAAATGCTTATGAAAATAAATGTGGAAAAACTATTTCACAGCATTTTTCTGAGCTACACAATGCTAAATATATCAGGCTAATGAGCTGCTGTTAGCAGTGACTCAGCAGCAGCGACAGGCTGCTTATTTACAACAACATACCATGCAATCGTTTGGCTGACCTGTTCCTGGATAACAGTCACAGTCCGTTAAAATCCAGCCGCAGCGTTAGCTTAGCTTCACTGATGCATCTTTTGGAGACAAAAATAATGTGTGTATTTCCACTCTGAGAAGCTCGTCCTGCTCCCGCATTGACTCGCCATGATTGGTGCACGTGATGTAAACAGAAATACGCTGACACTGCTTCTTCTTTTACTGTTTTACCGTGGTTGGCACGGTATCCCGCAAAAATATGCAGTGCCACTGTAAACAGGAAGTACACTGCAGCTAGCAAAGTAACGGACAAACGCACTATATTGTAACGGTAACGGCGTTATTTCTTTAGAAAAATATTGCATTACAGTACTAGTTACTGTAAAAAGTATGTTGGGGCGGCCCAACACTGGTTATGAAACACCTCCATGATAATAATATTTTGTACGATCATCAATGTGGTTTTCACAAAAAACACTCAACATGTATGGCTCTTTGACAACTCAGCGAAAATGAGTATTGGTATTTCCCTTGATCTCTCCAAAGCATTTGACACAATTGACCACGATATTCTTCTGTTAAAACTCCGCCGGTACGGATTCCAAGACGCTGTGCTCAGATGCTTCAGTGATTACCTGAATAACACAGAATAATATGTATGTATTAATGACCAGACTTCTACAAAAACAAGACTAAACTTGGGAGTGCCTCAAGGATCGGTTCTGGGGCCGTTTTTGTTTTTAATTTTTATTAATGATCATTCAGTGATGGTGAAGTCTAAGTCCTGTCTACCTTTATTATTTGCAGATGATACACATATTGCCATATCTCACACTGACTTTTAAGGCTTTATCAGGAATGTCAATAATACCTTGGATCAGACCTCAAAATGGTCCCAGATAAAGAAGCTTTCCTTGAATATAAACAAATCCAGTTATAAACATTTTAAAAACAAAAACAAAACTTTCCCTATACAGCACACAGAAATATTAATTAATAACATTGAAATCAATAGAGTGTCTAGCCTTGGTGTAATAATCAATGAGAACTTGTCCTGCAAAAAAACATATTGATTATGTGTGCAAAAAAAAAGAAATCTTATGGAATTATTAGACGAATTTCTTAGTTAGTTAGTCAACCGTGTTTTATAACACTCAATTATTGCCTAATTTATCCATATTTGATTTACTGTAATATTGTCTGGGCCACTTCTCATCCTTCACAGCTTAAACAGATACATTTAATACAGAAGAGATTTTTAAGATTTTTAATTGGTGTTTAGAATGTTTTAATTCCATCATCTAAACACCATCTGCACCTTTATTCAGAAAATATAAAATCTTGTCTATCTTTTCCATTAACACACTCCACACATGTTTGTTTATGTTCAAATTCATTCATCACAAACTAAACATCCCAAATACCTTCCTAAATTATTTTTGGTTTTCAGCAGACATCCACTGTTAGTCACCATCTTATCGTACATCTACTCATAAATGCTTTATAACATTTTGCAGGTCCCAAATATGGAACTCTTTTGACAAATCCTTAATAAATCATTCTACATACAACACATTTAAGGCTAAGCTAATTCAGTAGCCTCTCTTGTTTTCATGACAATACAGTTTTATTCTGTTGTGTCTTTTTCATTTGTTTGAAAACATTTTCTTTGCTCTTTCTTTTTAAGAAAATTTTGTAAATTGTGTTTTTGAGGGGAGGATATTTTATAAGCCTTTAGGCTTCATTCCTCACCTGCACAATCCTTTCTTTATCTTGTCATCATGCATCTTCATATGAGTGCAAATAAATAAATAAAGAAAGAAAAAGATAATAAGCTGTAATGGTTTTTTTTTTTAAGTTCTAAACAATTTGAATTACATTTTTCACTTTGATGTCTAGACTCCAACATTTCTTTTGAGGCTCTTTTTTTTAATTAAACAATTCCATTTACCACTTTATGAACACCATTTATATTTATTTTGTTGCAATGTGTGTTTTTATTATTTCTACTTATTTGGAAGTGTATTTGAAGGAATCCCTTATGCAAATAAATCTTTATTGGCTTATTGAAAATGTATGAAAATATATGAATAGATTTTAAATCAGGCGTTAAACCTTTTATTTATCTTCCATTAGAGTGGCTTTACATACAGTTTATTTTACCCTCAAGGTTAAAGTGGTTCATCAGAGCTAATGTCATTTAAAATGTGAGGAGCAGTTAGTAAACTATGGCCATCATGTTCATAGAGGGAAAATGTAATTATTTTGGTTTATAATAGAATACGGTATATGTCTATAATTGGTAGTGTGGGGCCCCAAAAAATGATCTCATATCAACATTATTACACACACACAGAGACATATTTGACCTTGGAAGAACTTTATATACACAGCGCCTCAATGTATGTATTCATGAAAAAAAATGTTAAAAGTTGAGAAGAATTTTGAAATGATTTTTTGCACAATAAATTATCGATATGCTCGAGCTAAATATTGATTTTTTATTTTATTTTTTAATTTTTTTTCAAAACCTTTTCTGCTTTTTCACTAAAATGTGCAGATACGTCTTCACAGAAATGTTGTCACTGTTTGTTGAAGGAACCAATATATTGTTTGCACTATAATGGTGTCACTGGTAAGAAAGACCCTATTTTTTTTTACAGAAATCACTATAGGAGGTAGTTATTCATTTACATTGGTATGTTGACACTTATTTACAGAAATGTTGCACTAAAATAGTGTCGCTGTCCATCGGACACTTTTTTAATTTATTGTCTTTCAGAGATATAAAATAAAAATTTTATTTTTTCACTAAATGTTTTTTTTTCTTTTTATGTCATAGATTATCGTAGATTGATTTCTGACCAATATATTGATGATCGCAGTATTGTCATGAGATAATCGTTATCGTGAGCTTTGTATCGCGTATCGTATCATGAGGTACCCTGAAGTTTCCACCCCTAAGCCATTTATTATTGATACTTAAATGTAGTCTTTTTTTTTTAATGTAGAGTCTTACAAAAAGGCATAATTTTGAAATCCAATTTTAACAAACACAAAAAAAATGCATTTAAGATAAATATCAATTGTTTTCACTTAAGTGAAATCCTAGTGTATCTTAAAACAAGCCATTGTTGGTCACATTTAAAAGTAAAATAAATCAACATAAATATAAAAGTGCAAACATGGCCAAGGGGTAAAACCAGGAAACTCAGAGGCTTCAGTGATTGACAAGCTTACAACATGAAAAACGTGAAAGCTAATAGTTGTTTCATTTTAGTCAGTGTACTGTATTTACATTATGTATTGGTGACTTTTGCTTTTGCTTGCTGCCATCGCAATGTTAGTGCGATGGTGTAGAGTCTAGACTCTAGACTCTAGAGCTACAACTAACGACTATTTCAATAGTCGACTAGTCATCGATTACTGAAGCAATGAATCGACTAATCGGATGACAAATCGTACAATTATTTACTCTATGTTGCTACAATCTTTTAAATTTGGCTTTGGGCAAATTATGACAAATAAAAACAATAAATAAATAAATAAAACAATTCCCAACTTAAGGTGTAAACGGGTTCCTTACAAACACAAATTAAATTAAATACATCATCACTAGAATGTACTTCAGTAATAGCATTTACACATTAAAAAAAGCTACAATAGCTGCTGACTCAAAGAGCTCATGGGCTGATCATGGGTCACTCCATTTGTGTTATTGTATATAATTTATTTCTTCATTCATAATTAAATTAACAAAAGCACATGAAAAGCAAAAATAAGTTTATTGTATAGCTGATAATGAGATACATACAGTAATGGTTGATAAATATCTCTATGATTTCCTATAATGAAACCAGATCAAGCTTGATGATTGAATCATTAATTTACTGAGAGCAGTACTAATGGGATATTTAGGTGTAATAATCACAATATGTACTGTACATGATTGTCTAATGGGGCCAGCTTTGTCTGTGAACACGTAAAATATAATTTAAGATATTGCGTTTCACAAGTTGGGACGAATGAATAGTGACGATAGTTTTATGGCAAAATTTATTTCACACGACTTGTGACATGTTAGCGTTTATCTTTCCATTAAAGTGTTAAATCTGACGATAAGTAAATCTGTGGCCCTTTCTGGTTTGATGACAGTAAGTCGTGTACTTTTTACATTTGGGCTTTAAAATCGTTTCCCTATTTTGACAGGTCCAAAATGCAGCCTGAAATTCTAATCACCCCCCGTCACTTCAAGCAGAAGGAAGGAAACGTGCTGAAATTAATAATAGTTATTAATTAAGACATGTTGATAATATAACATACTGTAGGCACGTGAGGTTTGTGTGACATTTGTGCTTGAAAATCGGAGGATCCCTATTTTGACAGGTCCAAAATGCAGATTGAAAATATATAATCAAAGAGGACATTGATTGTACATTCCATAAAATAAAGCAGCTTCCTACTCCTGTGCATGATGTAATGCTTATTGTGCTGAGAGGACACTTCTGACAGCAGGTCTACATAAACAAAGGTCTACAGGTATAGGATACACATGGCATTTACATCTTTTATTAGGATCACGAAACATCGTTCAGAAAGCAGCAGAGGTGATGAAAGATTAAATGACATGTCCCACAAAAAGCCGTTTAAAAGTATGTTCAACTGCGCCGGTCCGCCCTCGCTGAATGCGTGCGCGCTCTCACGGCTAGGGGTGCCGATTGTGACGGGGGGGTAGATTGGCACAACACCGGTAACAGCGACATATTCTTACCAGTGGGAATGTTTTTGAGGATATATCTCCCACTAATCACGTCTGTAATGTGCACACAGCTCCGAGCGAAGATATTCCAACGTTCCACAGAACGTTGGAAAGGACGACAACCTTCTTGCTTGTTCGTCGCTTTATTTCCACACACAAAAACAACAAAAGGCCTCAAGGGGTCAAGATTTATCGGCTGCTCCCTCATTCATCCACATCCAACACACACACACAGGGCATTTCCTCCTCTCTGACCCGCCCCTAATCCACTCACATCCCAGTTCTCCCCAAAGATGCATTCAAAGAACACACAAATATCGGAACCATCATAACATGAACATTAGAACAATAACACGACAACTATAACACACTGCAGGGATGTTACAATATATAGAAGGTGGGATGAAGCACTCCTCATGAAAAAACAATGTTCATCTCCATCCGCAGCTTGAAGAAGACGGTTGAGCCATAAAAAAACCTATTTAAAATAAATAAACAAGTGACGCTTAGAGACTCTAACGCATTCACTTCCTGTAGTTCAATGCAGAGACTGAGTGACTTGGAAACAACATATACTATACCTCTACTATTCACTCAACCCCTCACACCATGGCTATAAGCAAATATGTCATGATGATGAACCCTGACTTACATATGGATGTTCATTGGTTTAAAAGCCACCTGCTCAGTTTTCAACCTATACCTAAGGACACATTCAAATACTGCATCCTCCACTGACTACTGCTATCAGTGCATTGACATAGCCCAAAAACATGCTTCATTTTGCTAATGTGCAAAACTGGGCTGCATTTATTATATTATGTTAGTATTTTAGTTCATTCATAATAGCATGGGCTGTGCACTGTGGAGCACCAATCTGAAACACTTGAAGTGTTAATGATACTAGAATGAAAGTATTTTCTAATGGACTGGGTGTGGGAATAATATTTCTTACCAATGCCCAATAGATTGTGAAATTGCTTCGCTCTTTGTTAATGACAGAAATGAATTACAGTGGAAGAAACGAGAAGTGAGTCAGTAAAGAGAAATACTGTTCAGCTGTTGGAATACAACTGCACTTAAAACCACGTTATTGATAAAAACCATTTCCATTGTGCTGTCAAGGTTTTTCTCAATCTATTCATTAGTGGAACAAAACAAAGTTAGCTCGCTAGCATACCTACAAACACTACAAAGACTCTGCTCCTCCTGATATTAGATGCAGGTTTAAAATCCACTTTTTACGGCGTTGTTCTGTGAGCTTTTTACGTTTCCCACCTATGTGAACGACAATCTTCGGCACTCTATAAAATCTATTTTCCTTTTCTCGGTTAGAACGTTTGGAGCGGTCGTAAACTCCACAACACATGGACATTTTGATTGTTTCAGACGACAGATTCTCAAGCAACTTCACTTCCTGCATCTGAATTTCGCGCTCTCGCGATGCAGCGATGTGAGTGACGTCACGCTGTCAGTGAATGGATACAGTCAGTTGCGATAGCCAATCAGATCTCTTTGAGTAATAAAAAGCTCCCCCTGTAGAGTAAGAATGCCCCCCCCATGACGCCGACACTGGAGGTACAGTATGGACCCGTAGGCATTGGCCAGGTCCAACCATAACACCACTAGATCACCTCTGTTCTCATGAGCCTGTCTGATGAACTCCAGGAGTTCCACCCTTCTACAATTTAATTTTACAAAACATTTATTTTTTTTTTACTACAAGTAACCTCCTAATGAAATCACTTTGATAGCAATCACCATTTTTTCACGGAATAAATATGTGAATTATTTTTTACCTTATTTTCTTTGTAAAACACTTTCTATCCTGCTGTATCTCTGATCTCTGTGCCAAAATGCTGATTCTCTCTCCCTTTTTGTTTTTGTTGAACCCTCTTATCTTTTCTTTCTTCCTTTTGTTAAACCATCTGTTTGTTGAGCCTGTGATACAGTACTCTGTCTAACATTGCCAAAATGCAGCTCAATATATTTAACAGTTGGAAATAAATAACTGTATTATTAGAGTGGATTGCTCTCACCACCTGCTTCATAAAAGCATTATCCCAAATTAAATGAATAAATGGGAAAAAAACCCAATATGTTTTACCATTGTAGATTGAACCTGTGTTAACTCAATGAGTCACTCAAAATATTGAACAGCTGTCTGCCTTGCCTTCAGTCTGGATTCTGATTTTCATTTTCTGATTCAGCCGTACTTGAAATGAGTCTATAATAGTTGTACGAGTAGTGATAAATTACTACGTAATAGCAGAATAAAAAAGCCAATATGGTCAAGCTGTTCCCCAGCAAACTGAGCCAGCGAGGTTAAAGTCTAGCTTTAACTACATTTGTTTGAGACTGGAAGAATCAGTGAGTATTAACCTTTGCTAACATGTCGATGTTTATTTACCAACTAAAATTTTAATTTGATCCTGCAAATATAGATGGAAAAATGATGAATAATTTGATCGCTTCTCACTGGCTGGTCCTTAAAGCTGCAAATTGTAATTTTTGTTTTTTACTAATTTTTTTGGTCAAAAATCCATAATCATCTTATTATATTGTATTGCATATTGTAATCTAAAGTGTTCTGAGTGGACAGTGAATCTCTTCTCCTGACTCTGTAAATGAGCTTTAGAAACACAGGAGCGTGACGCTGGATGTCAGCCAGTCAGAGATCTTTCTACCAATAGGGCGATTACTATTACGATTACTATTAAGCATTACTATTGGCTGCTCGAGCTGCTCGTCAAAAGTCAATGCGCGTTCCCGATCTGAGAGTAGGGACAGTCCCATGGTATTATATTCAAGCTGAAGTCTCTAACGTGGCTTTTTGCACAGCGGTTCCACTGCAAATAAAGAGGCACAAACGTGTTCAGAAAGAACGGACTCAAGGAGATCCCTTTTTTTTTTTTTTTTTTTCAATTTCAATTTGTCAACACAATGAGCACAATATGCACAGCTGTAACACCACATTGCACTCTCACCTTAAAACAGTCAACTATTTCCTACTCCTTCTATTTTATATACAAGCACAACTGTATTTGAATGAAAATCAAAACTGTAAATGTAAAAAAAGTCAAAAATATGAGCTTTGTTTGAGTAAAAATGTATTTTAATTAATGATGTATATTATAGAAATTACACACATCTTGTATACTCACTTTATCAAACCTTCACAGTTTAATGAATTTCATGTCAACAATTAATATATGCTTTAATGACATTCTCTACATCACAGCAAAAATGCTGATATTCTTGTTAATTATTTGCTCGTTACTTAGCAACAGCTGTAAAGTATGGTGAAAAAATGTTGCAACTAAACAATACAAGCTGAACCCTTCCCAGACCCTGAATCCTGATCCCAGAACATGAGAGCATTTCAATGATGGGAATCATGGCCCAGTGCTTTCTGGCCATGACACTTTCAACGGGTCATTAAAGAATGACTCAACCTGTTTTTAAAGTAATGTATTGATTTAAAAAAAAAAAAGAGAGTCCGTGTAAACTTTAAATGGATTAGATGCTCACTTTGGTAGTTTTTTCTTTTTTTTTAATTAAAAAAACTTTTTCACTGAAAATCTTAAAAGGCATGTGACACCAAAAGTTGTGTTGAAGCTAATAGCAAGAACATAACCTAAATAGTGTGACCACCAAATATTTTGCAATATTATGTACATCTTAATGTTAAATTTTGCATTTTACTGTTGCTTTTATTGCATTTACGGTCTGTTTTTCAGAGTACGACCCTATATGTGATGTAGAGAAAGGACTCCCTTCAGCTTCACTACAGTGCTGAAAGCTCACAGTGACATTAGATAGCATCATAATTATTATCATTATATCAACTACTTTGAAATAAGTCTCCATACCGTGTAGCATTTCATGTAATAAGACTTCTATGAATGGAGTTTCCTTATCTGCGGCGCTACCCAACTTGGTCTTTAAAGTCTGTGTAAAGCAGAAATACATTTGTGTTATGAGTTTGTCACACCGCAAAAATATGTCATTGACACCTGTGCCAAATGTCAAAGATGAAAAAAATTGCTAAGTATATAAAAAATAGGTCTCAAAATCATGGAAAAACGAGCACTTCTCTGTGCTATTTAATGCTGGGGGTGTGTCAGTTAGAGGCGTTGGAACCACGCCCACGTGCGGGAAGGGTGCCACCTCTATAGATTAACCCTAACCCTATGGGAGAGAGCATTGTAAAGAGGCTCGATATTGCTTTTCCAAAAGTGCTTGGATGTGGCCAAACGAGGTGTCAGCGGAAAGGTCTTCTCTGCCCAAGTCCGAATATGTGGATCTGTCTTGGGTAGAGTTAGAACTGCGCCCACTAGAGGCAAAAAACTAAATTGTGGTGCAAAAAAAATGCTCATTTCATTGAAAATGTGGCACCAGTGGACTCGTTTTATTCCCCTGAGTCCGAATACGTGGTTTGTTTTCGGCTTGGTGTGCTTCAGCAGCAGGGTTGAGTTTATGCTAATGAGGGCTCCGTTTCGTAACGCGGCTATGATTTCTGACCCGCCCATTAAATCCTGAACGCAGGAATTTGTGAAGCCACAATTTTATTAAAAATGGTTGAATGGCTTTTTACATGTTTTAAGGAATACATTTATGACACATTTAATGTGTTTTGAACAACATGACTTAATTTGCTTTACACAGACTTTAACATCATTAACGTGTGACTTTATTTGGACTTGAGCCTTGTGACTTGTGAAAAGACTTGTGTAGGAAGATGAGATGAGTTATTATTAATGGGTTATATAACTGAGAATATTAATTATGATTATTAATATTACTTCAAATTTGCGGGGTGCCACTCCTTTTAACAGGAGAAATATGTCTAAGTTTTTAGACTAAACTCATCAATGTGAAACCAGGGAAAAGTGAATTCTACCAGACATCTACACCATCATCACAGCTTTAATGAATCAGAGGAATCAAATATTATGTTTAACCTTTTATTCAAAAGTCAACAATTAACACAGTCAAAATATCAATTGAAATGGGATAATTAAATCATGATAAAATGCATTTCTAGGCTAATAAAAGTGAGGATTATATGTAATAAAGTGAAATCACTAATCTAGGAGGATGCTAATCTACTAAATATTGAATAAAAATGCAGGATACATATTCAATAATAAAATCATAAAATCAAAGAATAAAATAAAGAGAGCTCATAACAAAGAGAGGAGGACGGACAAGGGGGAGACGAACAAACATGAATGAGATGTACTGTGTGTGTAGCATATTGTTAATGCGTGTAAGTTTGTAGTTATGGAAATATGTGTGTGATCTATTGTGGGGAAAGTTGCTGATGAGAGTTCATTCTTGTACCTTGAAGATGTCAGGGTTGGACCTGGAGGTGCTGTTTGAGCAATGCAGCAGGACGTGCCACCGTTGGTTCTGTTTCGGTACAACAGAGTGTAGCCCCTTCAGCCGATCCGGGCGGTTAGGCCTTCGCAGCTGGCTTAGAGAATGGCTCTTGGCTAACCCCAACGGGTCGCGGGCCGGGCTTCCTTTCGGCTGTTACGCCCATCACTAGATGCTGTATTCGTCCGAACCAAGCAGCTGTGGTTTCCAAAATCTAACTGTTTCAACTAAAAATAAAATGAAATAAATGAAAAGACTGGAAACATGAGGGAACACGTGTGAGCATGAACGCCCGCGTCCAAAACTGTTGTTTCTGGTCGCGCGTCTTTTTTTAAAGGGCGTTTGGCGACGCCTTTTGGAGGAGGCGTCTTCGTTGATTATTCTGTGATCATGTCGGTGATTGGTCAATGTCTCTGCTTTCAGCTTGTGGGTGTGTCTTGGGTGTGTGTAAGTGTAAGACAGAGACAGACAACAAGGGATGATTCTAAACATAAAAGAATGCCTAATAATTAATTCCACATATTTCAAAACATCTTTTCAACATCATATCCTGAAATATCATGTATTACGAAAGAGTTTGATACCAAACACGACTAGGAAATAGCCTCGAATCACTTTAGGAACTAATTAATGCATTTTACCTGTACTTACTCATAACATAAATGTCAAAAATCATGTTATGCCTCTTCTTAACTATACGGTTGCAGTAAATACCTCAAACTAACTTTTGTGATGTTTTTCTGGTAATTTTAAGCACTTTTAAATGATGAACACTTTAAAATAGCTTTCTGTTGTTATTAAATTACATGACACGAGTGCAGACACATTTGCAATTTCAATTACAGTAGAAATCATTCCAAAAATGTTTTCATTTGTAACTTTTCAGTCCAGCACATGTCCTTTGTTCTCATTTGAGCAGGAGAACTGGGGTTATTCCATTGTCCTGTGTAACCATTGGTTTGGGTTCGGGAGGTGACAACATCTGCAGGGGGTCAAAGGGGTCATTGGGACAGTTCTTTGATGTTACAGCATCCAGAGGTATCTGTTTGAAAAAGGGGGAAGGAGAGATGTTCTTCTTTTGATCGTAATGTAGCAGGGAGATGATAACAGGAGACGACTGGTCTGGGATCCTTCTATCTTTTTGTTCGGCAGGAAGGGGGGAAGGCCCCCCTTGGGGCACGTTTGCATTTCACAGCAAGAGGTAGACACTCTGACTCCACGGACTGGTGAAGCCGGTGTTCTAAGTCAGGTCAACTTGGGGGTTTAGTTCCCTACATAATCCCCCTGTTGATAAGGTTTCAATGCTTTGAAGCTCTTATCAAAAAGTTCTTTTGAGGAAACAAAAGAGGGAACGAACCTTCAAGTTGAAGAAAACTGGAAACAGGTAAAGGTGTGTTGAGGTCCTCACACACCCTGACGAAAGTTCAGGAGTGACAAAAGTCCAACGTCCTTGTTGGAACTTGGAGGTGTTTCCCCCTGTAGGGTAGGGAAATCACTCTCACCTTGACGTTGAGATGAGCAGCATTGCCAGGAAGTCAATACTGGAGGCAACGCTGGGAGGTTGAAGCTAGAGCCCCTGGTGGTTGAGGATGGAGCCCCGGAGGTTGAAGACTGTAGCCCTGGCGGTTGAAGACTGGAGCCCCTGGAGGTTGAAGACTGGAGCCCCGGAGGTTTGAGGCTGGAGCCCCGGAGGTTGACGCCTGGAGTTAATGCCCGTGGACCCTGGAGGTAGGAGTTGGGCGACCATGGAGTCGATTCTGAGGTGCCGCTTGGCAGTGGGCACCCGTAGACCAGGAGGCAGACTAGGTGTGTGTACTATATGTTGCTATGTGTCCCTCAACAATGCTCGGTGCGAACATGTAATTTGGGATCAGCAGGATGGGGTAACATAAAAGTGTACACATAACACATAGATAGCGTGGTATCGGTCAGTTACTCCTGGTGCACATCAATAAGACAAAGACAAAGCATGCAGGGTGTAAAAGAATCAAATCTAAACACACAAAGGTAAGTCCCTAAGGGAGCTTAAACTAAATGAGAGAAAAAGAAGAGCTTTCTTTTGCTCTAACTAAATTTGGCCTGTGCCTATATAATGAGACGAGTTGGTGGTCTCAGTTACAGGGTGTTAGATATGCTAATGTCTGGGGCCTGATCAATGGGATGGCTGATTGGAAGTTTACGGATCAACCAGCACGGTTAAATCCTGACCCTCGGGTGTGTCCTCGGTGGGACCAGATAGCGTAGTGGATTCTAGTTCCTAGGTCTGAGTTTATGTCGTCCTTGAGGTGGTAGATGTTATTGAACGTGACGACTGGTAGGTTAATTAGGAATGCTATCTCTTGGCTCGTAGGGTTTATTCAGCTCGCGGTTGATGGCTTGTCTGTTGATTTTGGTGTTCTGTATAGCTTAATTTGGTTTTCGGTGGACCCATTTGAGCTTTGATTTGGTTTTTGTGCTCGGAATCTTTATTTGGTACACCACTGGAGACAGTTTATCGGTGACCAGGTAGGGTCCTGTTCATTTGGGAAGAAATTTCTTCTATTTATTTATTTATTTTTTCAGTTTGGTTGCATGATGATTGGTTTTGCCGGCGGGCGGAGCAATGCTATAATACCAGACGCGGTCTCCCACCTGTAGTTCCTCTTGTGAGGCTTTTTGGTCGTAGTAGGTTTTACGGCCCTTCGCGCTCTCTTTGAGGTGTTTTTGAGCAAACGCGAACGTAGCTCGAAGGTGGTTCTCAAGATCGGTCGTGTATTGGTGGGTGGTGTAAGCGGTAGCGGTGTCAGCTTGGTTTTGGTTTTGACTCCTCTGTGTCTGGCGTAGGGCATGTCATGGGCATGTGCCAATATCACCCCCCTTTGGTTCTGTGGGACAACGAACGCATGCGTTTGGGAGTCCGCAGAAACATGGACCAAGGTGCCCTTGACTGTCTGTAATGAGCGACGGGCAGCGAACAGATGGCTGGGTGTGGAGGCAGAGTCAGAGGAGACTTTTAACGTCATTGGGCCATTGTCGATGAAAGCGGGTTTTATCGGTGCGATGACCTGCGAAGACGATGGGGCGATGGTTTCGGCAGCCGCACGAGAGCTCGTAATCGAATTCACTGAGAACGGGTGGGGCTCAGCGAGCTGGGTGGGGTCAAAGGACCAGGGTGTTCCTGATAGCGCCCTTTCTTTGGCGAGAGCATCGTTGATGTGTCGGTTCTGAAACGCAAGACCATCGGTAGCGAGGGGGTTGTTGGTTAACGAGCACAGGGAGGTACTTCTGGTCGTTAGAGTACGGTCTACGGTTTTAGTAGCCGGACGCATTTGGGCCGGAGACCGGCTTGGGGTCTCCTTTAGAGCCCGAGAGTGGTTCAGTTGGTAGCACTGAACTCCGTCGGGTGAGTCATGCTGCAGCGGCAGTGGCTGCCTGACTTGGGCCCAGATTTTCAGGTTCCGAAAGTCGATCAGGGGCTCAAATCGGTTGAGCAGATCGATACCTATGAGAAGAGGAATCTGGTTGTGGTCTGAGATGTAAAACGGGTGCACCAGAGTCAGCTGACCTATGGTGACTTGAACGAGAGCCTTCTTCGTGATAACGGTGGCGTTGTCGCCATAAGGTTTGATGTCAATGTGGCAGTCTTGGAGTATCAACCTTAGGTTGGCCTCCTTGGCTAGGCTGCGCAGCTCGTTGAATAGTTGGGCTGACATGAGGGATATGTCTGCTCCAGTGTCAAGTAAGGCTTCATTGGTAAGCACACCTTCAAAAGTGGCTGATATATAAAACTTTCGGGCGATTCCTCTTTCGTAGAGGTCGCACAAGAATTGGTGAATTGGTGGTTCACCCTCAATGGACTGATGTCCATTGGAAAAATGGTGGTTTGGTGCATGTGTTTGCACCAGCAAGACAGCACGAGGCGAATCATCGTCATTTTTTCGTTTTGATTGTTTTGGTTTATCATAGGTTTTGTCATCTATCATTTGTTCGAACATTTTCTTGATGGATGCCATTTCTTTAGTGATTTGGTTAGCTAACCTAATTTCTAAACTTTCTATTTCATTAGATTCATCGTCTGATCTTGATCTGTTTGGCTGCTGGTCGTATGACCTTTGATTATTTTTGTGATACCAAGGTTTTGAGTGTTCGTTTCTGGGTGGAGGTGTTCGGCGGTCGTTGTCGTGTCTTCTCCACTGGTCAGAACGGTTGTAATCATACCACGGTGGTCGCGGTCGGCGATCTTGGTGGTGTGAGTTAGGGCGAGAATTTTGGTGCCGAAAGTTTTGTTTTGGCGCATAATCTCGATAATCGGTGTTATCTTGGTATCGTTTTGGCTTTGTTCCATGGTACGGTTGCTGGTTGTACCGCGGAGGGGTCTGTGGTGCTTGCAGTGGAGGCATTTGAGGACTGTCGGGTGTCTTTTTTGTGCCTTCCAATTGCAGCGAGTGAGAGTTATTCTTTCTCGGGAACATTTCGCGAGGTGTGGATTTTGCTGAATTTTGTTTGTACAAGAGGAAGCCTCTGATTGCAAGATCGCGAAGTTTCTTACTAGACATGGTATAGGGATCTGCCGCGACGCCGAGATGGGTGCTCGTGCTGTGGTGAAGGTTTCTGAGGAACAGTTTTTTGAACTGCTCTTCTTCCTCCATACCTGGGTCGTTGCGATTACCAAAGTATGCCTGTAGCAAGGTGTGGTAATATTGTTGGGGTGATTCGTTTTTCCCTTGTTTAACGGTGTGGGCATAGTCGAAACCTGTTTGGTGAAGTGCGTCAGAAAATTCATCCACCAGGAGGCGGCACAGTGTTGTGTAATCATTTCTGATCTGAGGTAGTTGACGTTCAATGAAATCATTGACAAGCCTGCTCGAGGTTGCTTTGATTAGGTAGATTTTATCTTCAACATTAGCCATTGGATAACTTTTTAGATAAAAATCAATGTCTCTCAAAAATGCTCTAGCATTTTGGGGTTCGTCGAACTTTGGTTCGAATCTCGGAATGTTTCTGGCGATTTTATCCAGGTCGCGGTTGGACGGTCGATTGCTATTCGGTTGCTGGGCGGGCGTCGGTCCGCCGTCAATAGGAGGGTCCGCGGAGGCATCCCGGGGTCTCCTTAAGCGACGCGGACGTACCGGTGGGTCGGTGGTGCGCAGGGCTTGTCGAGTTGCGTCTTCACCGTCGGAGTCAGGATCGCCATCGGCCTCCGACATTGACAATGATGGGAGAGCGTGTCCGAGCTCACGTCTTGCGTCTAGGAGCTCTCTCCTGGTGAGGTTCAATCGTCGTTGAACCTTAGCAGTAGCTACTTTACCGTCAGCTACTTGTTGTAATAAGTCATTAGCCCTCTCTCGTTCTGCGTCTAATTCTTTAGAAAGCAGTTTAGTTTTGGCTTTTGAGGCTTTGATCGCCCCTTCTGCCTCAAGGAGGAGTTTCTTCCCATCACGTATTTGGGCGTCTAATTCCCGGGTTGTGGTGTCGAACTCATGTTCGAGAACGCGTATTTTGTCTCCGAGTAGCACTTTGGATTTTTCTAATTCTTTATTCTCAGTGATTAATTGATTAACTTGATCTTCCGCTTCTTCTAGGTAAGTCACACGCATTTGGAGCAGTCCATTTTCTTCACGTGTTTCGTCATACTGGACCGTGAGGTTCGCGCAGCGGGCTTCGCGTTCCTCGATGGTTTCGAGTTGAGCGTCGCGTTCGCTCTCGAGGGTTTTAACTCGATTCTGTTCGTATTTTAACTGGGCGGAGAATGCTGATATTACAAAGCCAAGCTGTTTAACCAGCTCCTTATCTTTCAGCTTTTTTGAAACGGCTGCAGTGACGCAATCGGCCACAAGGTCTCCTAATTCTTGAGGGGGAGATTCTCGGATTTTGGCATCAATTGTGGATTTTCCGTCCCCTAAGATTTCTCTTAGGAGGAATTCTAAGTTCTCGGCTGGATGGTCTTCTGAGGAGATAGACATGTTGATTTGTTGTGGATCAAAATCGTACGAAGAACTCTAAAGAATTTCAAAATTTCGAATAATTTTTCAAACAAAGTTTAAAAATTACAATGGTAGTAAATTGTTTTATCTTATTTCGTTTGTTCTTAGCAATTCACTGTTTGGTAAATAAAAACTGAGTGGTAAACTTGAAAAGTTTGGTGTGGTTTGTTTAATTTAAACAATTGTTCTTACTCATTTAAGACTTGTTCTTACTGATTTAAGACTTTTATTTAAATTAACTTTACTTTAATTCAATTTCGTTGAATTAATCAACAGGTATTTTTAATCAATTAAAAAAATGTTTTTATTGAAATTAAATTCAAATCTTATTGAATTTATTTTAATCAATAAATGTTTTCCTCAATTAATTCAAACTTTAGTTTAAATTAGCTTTACTTTGATTCAGTTTCCTTAGATTAATCAGGTGTTTTTAATCAATTGGAAAAAGAAAGAAAAAAAAAAAAAAAAAAAAAAAAAAAAAAAAAAAAAAAATTTTTTTTTTTTTTTTTTGAAATTAAATTCAAATCCTATTGAATTTATTGTAATCAATAAATGTTAATTTTAATTAATTAAATTCTGTTTTAATTTATCAGTTTTTATTTCAGTTGTAATTTCCTTTAGGTTGATTTTTAAGAATGGTTTGTGTTTAAATTCGGTTGTGTTGAATTTAATTACCTTAATTAAAACTGGTTTAGCTTTTATTAAACTTATTTTAATTAATAAATCCTTCTTAAATTAGTTGCTTTCATTTAGTTAACTTCCTATTCAATTTAATTGTTTTTAATCAAATTGATTTAATTTTAATCACACTGGATTAATCATTTAGTAAAATGTGTATTCTACTTTAATCATTACTTTATTTATTTAAACTGTTTTAGTTTAATTATTTTTTCCAAATTGGTTTAAATCTTGTTAAACCTTGATTTTAGTGCGTCACTTGTATTTAAATGAGTTACCTTAGTTTTAATAAGATTACCCTTTTAATGGCTTAACTTCCGTTTAGTTATGGGCCTTGTGTGTGCGTGCGCGTGTGTGTGTGTTTCTGAGAGATGACAAAATCAGATCGAGCACATTTAAAACCACACGATTTCAGCAAAGTGACGGTAAAGACAGCTGTATCGCTGCACAGTTGTCAAGCCAAACGTGTCTAAAGACACGCTGTAACTTAAATGTGTTTAAAGCCTCACTGGGCGCGTTGGGGTAGCCGGATGCTAACCGCTTAATAGCAAGCTTCTGCTGCTATGTTGAGGCTCTCGTTAGCCTGTTATTCGCGAGCTCGCCACGAGGGGCAGTCGCGTCTCAAAAAGGGACAGGAAGGCCTGTCTTTGTGTGTGCACGGTGGCTTGACACACTTGCTTCCGGTTTCCGGAGCGTTACCCACGTGTTCCAACCACAATGAGCTAACATGAGCTAATACAACGATAGCTTGTCCGTTTTAAGGAACGGAAGATTCAGACGACTTACTCTTTGTTTGCGTCGGTAGATACCAGAGTTTCAGAGCTCTTCGGGGTAGCAAAGTCCTAGTTTGCACTGTCTGCGTATCTTTTCCTTTTATACGGGGTTTTCCCGGTTCTGGCAACTTACTGTTTACCTCTGACGTCACAGTCACTGACGGCGCAGTGATTAATTTTAACTTTTTCTTTTGGCGCGGCGGCCTTTCATAACATTAGCGCTTTAAACACAGAGACACGGCGGTCTTATTTATTCAGTTTCTAAGCATTAGCGCGGCGGCTTTGCTTAGAATACAACATTGGTCGGGGCACGGCGGCTTCCGAACCAATCTGGCAACACGAGTGTTCAGTTTTTAGACCGGCTTTTGATTCCAATGATTATTCATTAACGCTGTGTTTATGGCTTCAGCTGGTCCCATCTGGAGGTGTCAGAAATTATGTAGGAAGATGAGATGAGTTATTATTAATGGGTTATATAACTGAGAATATTAATTATGATTATTAATATTACTTCAAATTTGCGGGGTGCCACTCCTTTTAACAGGAGAAATATGTCTAAGTTTTTAGACTAAACTCATCAATGTGAAACCAGGGAAAAGTGAATTCTACCAGACATCTACACCATCATCACAGCTTTAATGAATCAGAGGAATCAAATATTATGTTTAAACCTTTTATTCAAAAGTCAACAATTAACACAGTCAAAATATCAATTGAAATGGGATAATTAAATCATGATAAAATGCATTTCTAGGCTAATAAAAGTGAGGATTATATGTAATAAAGTGAAATCACTAATCTAGGAGGATGCTAATCTACTAAATATTGAATAAAAATGCAGGATACATATTCAATAATAAAATCATAAAATCAAAGAATAAAATAAAGAGAGCTCATAACAAAGAGAGGAGGACGGACAAGGGGGAGACGAACAAACATGAATGAGATGTACTGTGTGTGTAGCATATTGTTAATGCGTGTAAGTTTGTAGTTATGGAAATATGTGTGTGATCTATTGTGGGGAAAGTTGCTGATGAAAGTTCATTCAGGTACCTTGAAGATGATGTCAGGGTTGGACCTGGAGGTGCTGTTTGAGCAATGCAGCAGGACGTGCCACCGTTGGTTCTGTTTCGGTACAACAGAGTGTAGCCCCTTCAGCCGATCCGGGCGGTTAGGCCTTCGCAGCTGGCTTAGAGAATGGCTCTTGGCTAACCCCAACGGGTCGCGGGCCGGGCTTCCTTTCGGCTGTTACGCCCATCACTAGATGCTGTATTCGTCCGAACCAAGCAGCTGTGGTTTCCAAAATCTAACTGTTTCAACTAAAAATAAAATGAAATAAATGAAAAGACTGGAAACATGAGGGAACACGTGTGAGCATGAACGCCCGCGTCCAAAACTGTTGTTTCTGGTCGCGCGTCTTTTTTTAAAGGGCGTTTTGGCGACGCCTTTTGGAGGAGGCGTCTTCGTTGATTATTCTGTGATCATGTCGGTGATTGGTCAATGTCTCTGCTTTCAGCTTGTGGGTGTGTCTTGGGTGTGTGTAAGTGTAAGACAGAGACAGACAACAAGGGATGATTCTAAACATAAAAGAATGCCTAATAATTAATTCCACATATTTCAAAACATCTTTTCAACATCATATCCTGAAATATCATGTATTACGAAAGAGTTTGATACCAAACACGACTAGGAAATAGCCTCGAATCACTTTAGGAACTAATTAATGCATTTTACCTGTACTTACTCATAACATAAATGTCAAAAATCATGTTATGCCTCTTCTTAACTATACGGTTGCAGTAAATACCTCAACTAACTTTTGTGATGTTTTCTGGTAATTTTAAGCACTTTTAAATGATGAACACTTTAAAATAGCTTTCTGTTGTTATTAAATTACATGACACGAGTGCAGACACATTTGCAATTTCAATTACAGTAGAAATCATTCCAAAAATGTTTTCATTTGTAACTTTTCAGTCCAGCACATGTCCTTTGTTCTCATTTGAGCAGGAGAACTGGGGTTATTCCATTGTCCTGTGTAACCATTGGTTTGGGTTCGGGAGGTGACAACATCTGCAGGGGGTCAAAGGGGTCATTGGGACAGTTCTTTGATGTTACAGCATCCAGAGGTATCTGTTTGAAAAAAGGGGGAAGGAGAGATGTTCTTCTTTTGATCGTAATGTAGCAGGGAGATGATAACAGGAGACGACTGGTCTGGGATCCTTCTATCTTTTTGTTCGGCAGGAAGGGGGGAAGGCCCCCCTTGGGGCACGTTTGCATTTCACAGCAAGAGGTAGACACTCTGACTCCACGGACTGGTGAAGCCGGTGTTCTAAGTCAGGTCAACTTGGGGGTTTAGTTCCCTACACTTGCTACTTTCCCCAAAACCCAAAGATTTTCATCAATGAGTGCTAACCAGTGACGTGCCATGACCACTAAGGTTGGGTAGGCACTGCCTACCTTACCTACCCTGACTGCACGTCACTGGTGCCAACATGTGCAATATGAATATAGAATATTATGATTGCATTGTGCACAAAGCACAAACTTAAATTTGAGTAAGCTATAATCATGCTTTTCTGAATGTTTTGTAAACTTTCTAAAACAGACAATAATACAGCACCTAAGTGAAAATTGGAAAATCAAGAGATCAAAGAGAAAGAAATCAGGATTTTGTTTTGAGTCAAAATCATCCAAACCAAGATAACACTTGTATTTTTCACTGTGATGCTGGGTGCTGATTATTGCCATCTGAAATTGCTATTTGCTCTGATTATTTGTCTCGGAGGTGTTCGCAACCCAAATATTATACTTCTGTTGTGTCCTTGCCAATGATGAGAAAGTTACAGCTCATCCAGGATTTTCTGAGTTTTAATAACTGATGTGTTCAATCCCATTTTATAGATAAAGAGATCTGTATATCATCTGCATAAAAGTTGCAATTTACATTATGCTTCCTGATAATATTGTCCAGTAGACGCATATATAATGTAAAGAGAATTGGTCTTAAAACTAAACTCTGTAGAACTCCATGATTAACGTTGTTGTGCACTGAGGGTATTAACATGAATAAGGTAGGTTTGTTGTAGGTTTTCAGCCAGCCTCGATGACCAACTTTGGGTAAAACCAGTAAACTAGTCTTTTTTCAATCGTATGCTAAAATATAGAATGTGGAAAAAAGTTTTGAAATGTGTGACATACTTTACACATTAGAGCAGTTAGACTAAGTTGTTCATGTAATTTAGTGACTTGTATTTCCAGTGCTTTGATAACATTCAATGGACTGGTGATCATATATAGTGTACAAATTCTCTTCTACAATGTGAGCTGTGTGTGCCTTCATTTCAGCCCCACAGCTTTAGATAGAACATAAATACAGCATATTACCTCCTATTTCTAAGGATCGTTACTTTCATTAGATCACTTCTGTAACTAATTAGTGCTGAGCCTTTAGATAATGTGTGGATCAATGACAGACAACATAGATAACGTGTGTTTTATTTTACATTCCTTCATTCTTCTTTACATTATACGTCTGCTTTGTTCGTTCCTTTAATGAGCAACTAAAAGAGAACTTAGATACATCTGCTGACTGGCCTAATGAGACGTTTGGATCAATAACGGCGGTACGGTGCGCTATGTGTGTATTTTTTTCAGTCAGCCGCACACACGTGTCCAGTAAAAGCAGGTGTCGTGAGGCAGAATATTACTGACAGTCATCACTACAGTGGAATGAATGAACTGTAACAGACATCACGGTGAACTGAACGTTCAGAAACGAGCTTCTGATAATGTGGGGAAAGTGAAAGCTCTCACAGCTTTAATAACAGGACAGGACCATCATGGTCCACAGGACGGCGTCCGATCGTCGAGGGAAATTGCGCAGGAGCGAGTTACAGAAGAAGTCATACATTTGCTGAATATTTGTTTTTATTTATATATTCATATTTATATATAAAAATAAATAAAATTGAAGTTTGGGGAGCGTGGAGCGGCGCTGGATCATATGCATTTACGGTACAATAAGGTTTAACATGTAAGATGTATCATCTTGTTTTTAATAGTAGGTAATAATAAATGGCATAAAGTTGTCAAATCACTGCGTTAGGTTTGTTCACCTAGCGATCACACACAGGACTCTGAGACTGACAGCTGATGTAACTGACACACACACGGAGAGAGAGAGAGAGAGAGAGAGAGAACGCTGAAACACTCCAGATAAAGTAAAAATCAGTCGGTTTATGATAGAAAGAAACAATAAACAGAAGCAATCATGTCTGTTGGATTCTGACTTAGAGTCTGGACATGAAGTGATCGCATCTGAGGCCATGGTGCACAGGAGCGTATAGAGCGCTGTGTCAGACTGGATCCAGTAAAATTGACCATAAAAAGCTGGAGTACAGCAGCCCGCCTACCTGCACATTCTGATTGGCCGAGTCGTTTGACGGCACCTTCATCAGCCAATAGGGTGCAGCCTTTACGTTCATTTGTCTTGGGAAATCACTAAATTATTGGAATCCGGCCAATACAGCGGTGCGTTCAATAGCCTGGAAAACACGGTAGCTGGATGCTACTTTAGAGCGAATTTCTAGTTTTAAGTGGTTTTAAAACTTGACCCATGCAATGCAAAGGAGTACTTGATCTGAATTTTTGGCTTTGACAGCAATGCTAACAGGAGAAGTATGATGATTTTGAGCAAGTGGGTGGGCAGATGGCTGGTTGGGCAAAGATAGATGGATATATAGTGAGGCAGAGAGAAAGTGCTAGACACAAGGGGGGGGGGGGGGGAAGAGTGAGTTGCAGTCCCAGAGATGTAAAATATAAACAAACTGCAGCTATGAATCATGAACAATGACTTGGTTTCCCAATGTCCCTGTTCCTGGAAGATCACTGTCAAGGGCCTGGTTGTCTGTGAGAATTAAAGGAGACGTTGTGCAGTTATAACGGCGAGAAATAATAAGGTCCATCCAAGGTCGTTGTCAACCATGTAAAAGAAGTGGCAGCATTAATTTAGTGTAAATACAGTGACCTACCTGCAGGTTTTTGATTTTAGAGACCTCTTATCTATGTATGTGGACACACACTGGCTTTTGTACGTTTATAAGGAACAAGATGCAATATCATTGCTCACGTTTAACATATTTACAAGGCCAAAAAAAAAATGTTTGAGGGAGGTATAGAAAAATAATGCTTTAATGTTTTTATTGCAGCCAGGTGAAATATGTAGTCATACACTCTGGGTTGTGTAACCACTACTGACTGACCACACCTCACTTATATAAGTGCCCTCTGTAGTACAACAGTGGCTGAACGAGATGCTGTGTGAGCATCCATACCGCACTCTATCACTACTGAGTGGGCTTCAGTTGAGCATAATGCAGCTCCAATTAGTCTTACTCATCTCTGTTTACTCGATGCATACGTATATAGCACAGTGCTGCCGTTACAAAGCTGCTTTTTCTTTCTCAGTTAAATCGCTTGGGGAATGGTGGAGGCTGCAGCAACCAACAGTTACTAAACAGAAAGAATAAAGAAACAAGAGCCGACTCTAACATTGCGTCTCAGAGCAAAGAAGTTGAGGACAGCGTCACAACAGACGACAGCAAAGAAAGGTCGCATTGAGGACAGAAAGTAAAAGAAACATGTTTCTTTACAACGTCCATACAGATGTTACGATATAAACTGGGTGATTAAGCTTTTTGTGGAATAACTTCAGCAGCTACAGTCCAATCCCACCCCATACTAGTTATGTCATACTGTTTTACGGTAAATAGATTTATATAGCGCTTTATCCCGACACTGAAGTAGTCTCAAAGCACTTTGCAATGAGCTCATTCACCCACCTATGGACAGTGCTAGTCAACCACTGGGAGTAACTTAGGGTTCAGTGGACACTGGACGTGGATGACGACAGCAGGCAGAAATCACTCACATTGTTCCGTGATATTGTTTCCTTTTTTAGGTTTAAATGAAAAATGAGTTTCCATGCAGTGAAAGCTCTGGGTTCATGGCGACACGCACACACGCAGCCATGCAGACAGCACGTTGGTTTCATGTGGTCATTTGTTGTGGTGAACTGTAGTGAAGCCTCGCAATGTGTGTTTTTTTTAATATATTGTAACGGATTACAGTTAAAAAATGTATATCCGTTACTCCCCAAGCCTGCCTGTGAGCTAGTTTGAAAAGGAAGAGCTCACATTAGCATGGTAAGAGGAGCGAGGAATGTCAGGAGGAGGAGTTTCTACGTTATGACGTATTATTGGGGAAAAATCCAACCCAACCATTTGCAGCTGAAATTTTACAAAATGTGGAATAGCAAAAAAGGGACAAAACAGAACTTTTCTCAACTTTGGCCTCTGAATGAGGCTAAAGGAATCAATATCAGTGTAGCAAAACCATTATGAAGTGATTATTTTCATAATACTGCCTCTTTAAGCTGTTGTCTGTTGTACTTTTTCATCATGTAAAGTACATTGAATTGCCCTGTGTATGAAATGCGCTATACAAATAAATTTGCCTTGCCTTGATTGGGTTCATAAATGTGTTAGTGTCACAGTGTTCAGCAATGTCAAACCACACACATTCTCTGTTTCCTCTCATTAATAAAAGTTCTCAATTATTGAGTACACAATTTGAATAATTGGTGTTTTAAAACACAGCTTTGACAGGACAAGAAAGAAAAGTTGAAATGCACGTGCCATGGCGTATTTTGCACTATTGGAGGACTTGGAGCGTGTCTTCAAAGATTGTGCTGATGTCTTCAGTGAGAGCGACAGACAAAATGCACAATAGCCATCCCGTCGCACATCCAGCTACCGTATACGCCTCCAAGCAGAAGTTGCAGAGGATGGCTTGCTGATTTCTGAGTGTTAAAATATTTCAAATTTATGTTCAATTTGGTATTTAGATATGCCCTTAAAGTCTAAGAATATCTGTTTGTAAGACTACCCAATAAGACAACTATAAAGGGGGGGAAAGAGCCAATAGACAAGCAGAAAGCTTTTTTTCTTTTAAAATAAATGTCTAAGAAAATTGATTGAATTCATAAAAATCCCAAGCTGAAAATAAAGGCATAAAAAATATTTTGAAATGGTGAACAGTGAATAAACATGTATATAGCTGTCTGTCTCGATGTGTTGGTCCTGTGACAGACTGGGACCCTCTCAGGGTGTACAGGACCATGCGTCCAATGTGAGCGGCAATAAGCACCAGCCAATCGCGGTGACCTTAAAAGGATAAAGTGTTTACAGAAGATGACATTTGTGAGTGGATTATGGCACCACGTTGATGACTTGCTTCCTAAAACAACTAACAACTACAAGAAGGCACAGAAAAAGAACGTCAACACGATTTCCTGAATGGAGAGACAGCAGCAGTAGACTCTGTGGGGCCAATTCACTAAGATCAGAAATAAAGGGCAGTAAACAACCAGGTGGGTTGCTAAATCCTTTGGTGGCGCTGTTTCTTCACCTGCTGTGGGGAATTCACTAAGATTGCGGCGCAAATTGGTGGAGACCATCCAATTTAAATGAACATTTTGTTTCTTTAACGTGGAGAGGAGAGTGCACAGAAGCACAAAATAACATTTGAGGAAGGTAATTGGAGGCAGATGGACTTCTCTGTCTGCTGCACAAACATTCAATAATGTAGAAAATAAACAGTTAAAAATGCTGTTTAATAAACTTTAAAACCTAATGTTATTTTTTCACCCTAATTTAGTGTGTCTGCTCCGTCAGGACTGTAACTTTGCTCTTATCGATCTATGGAAAACATCATCCAGCAGGTCTGAGCTCCTGAGTAGCGTTGTGTCACCACACTCTCAGATGTGAACCTTGTGCCATCGCTGCTGATCAGCTGATTCTGATCTGACGCTCCTTGCCATCAGCGCAACACGAGAGTTTGAGTCAAAACATGGAGAGAAGCATAGACACAGCTCAGGTGCATCTAGAGTGACAACTATGGATCTCCGTGCACACCATCCTCTGCACCACAGCATCACCACACTCCAGCTGTTTCTCCTCCTCACACACACTTTACTCAGTGACTATTGTTTTATTTCAATTATTTTCTTATACTAGAAAGGTTAAGTGGAGCCTTTTTCCACCTCTGCTGTGCTCTGTGTCAACATTTACTGCAGCCATGATCTCTGTGTGTGAGTTTGCACCTGTCTGTGAGTCGTACTATTTTCAGCGCAGAAACAGTCACTGCAAACAGTTTCAGATTTGATTAATTGCTTTGCGTCCACTGCATTCATTTATTTGCATTTCCCGTTTTTTGTGGCACTTGTGAAACCCGCCTACATTACATATTTATCAAAGGAAACGTGCTAAATCAATTTTGGGCGCATTGTGATACGCTGAAGACCTGCAGTCCTGATTCCCTGGGGTTTGTACCCCTTATTAGAATGAATGAAGCTGATGTCTATGCATGTAGTTTAGGGTGTTGTTGTGCAGATTAATGCCAATCAATCACTTTTACTGACAGGATTTATTTTATTATAATTGGAGGTGAAGTTTTATCAATTTTCAGTAATGATAGCGACGTCAATGAATTCAAATCGGTGAATCCAAATCTATAATCCCTGCACTGTGCAGCTAAGTACTGATTGTGTGTGTGTGTGTGTGCGTGTGTTACCAGACACCACTGCACTATTAATATGAGAGCAATCTCTATATCTTTTTCTAAACCTATCATCTCTGTCCTTCACCTTCCACCATTCTTTTTTAGTCACGTTCGCCCCTTTTCCTTGTGTGATTTTTTACCTCTACATTCTTTCTTCGCCTCCATATCTCAAACCTGTCTTTCTTCTCTGTTTGCATTTGGCTGCTTTGCACTTGCCTCCTCTTACACTATACTCTTTGCCCTCATTCTTCCCATTCCTGATCCTTCTCTCCCTCCCATCTTCCTTCCCTCCATCCTGCTGGCCAGCCATTACAGAAGCAGCCTTTGTTTTAGCTGTGTGCTCTATCTTTGGACGAAAGAGGCAAGAGTTAGGGGAATCAATGATTGGGCAAGGAAATCAAGCATGAATGTGGAAAATGTGGTAATGAGCACAAGAGGAAAAAAAAGGCACGGGATGAAGGGAACCAGGGTGAGGATGAGGGGAGGAAGGAAGAGGGATATCTTTGGATCAATGGCCGGGGTTGTTCGAGTCATTGATATCCAGTAGCAGCCGCATGTGAGGCTGATTTCCTGTTTAGGAGGATTACACACTGGTACTTGAGCTTCTAACTGTGCCCTCCATTGTACACTCATTCCCAGCAGCTGTAATTCTGTTCTCAGGTAAAGGTCAGCCAGCCGCTTTATTATTTATTAGTTTGATGTTTAAGTAAACTAAGGTTTCAGAGCTCAACACGCTTTAACTGCACTCCAGCATGACCTTTTACACTTACATATTAACAGCTGTTGTGTAAGCATTTGTTAAAACATGTATAAACACTAAACAGGACATAAGACTGTGCTGTGGTACTCAACCATTTCTTTATTTTTTCTGTTCTAGTGATAGAAGAAAAGGTTTTGACCTCCACTATCATCCATGGTGTTGTAGCAGCAGTAACATGTAAATCCTGCAGAAAAGAGTCGTCCGCTAGTATCTCTTCAAAGGTAAGACATATGTTTCTATCACTGGCTGTGTTTCCATTACCCTTTGAAATGCCCAGAATCTAAATAGCACAATAAAAACTGGTAATGAAAACACCCGACATTTGAAAAAAAACACTCAAATATCTCTAAAACGTTTTGATGCTTTCACAAGGAGGTATTTCAGACATTTTGATGTTAAAATGTGTCGCAAAAGCGCTATACAAACACTTTTTCTTTTTTTGCAAATACACGTTATGTAACGTGACGTACCTGGTCACATGACCACTGCTCTCAGAGAAAACATGACGCGGTACGTGTAAACAGAAGAAGGACGTTTATAAGCATTATACTTTAAAATTATTACTGCATTAGAAACTACAAAGGAAGGTTCTGAGCGTCCGTCTTTTTGCAACAAAGTCTCGCGGGATGAGATTTTACAGGCGTTACGAGGCTCCTGAAAGACCCCCCAATCACCCCATAAACACAAGAAGGATTGATTAAGGTGAAAAAGTTACTTAGTTCTGCTTTAAATTGCACATTTGTTGGAAATGGCTTACTAAAATAGTTCATTTATCTAATCAAACACATACATTTAAGTATTGACTCCATATAAATATATATATAATATATATAGTCCCCAGGTCTGCTGAATTATATATAGCACAGTGGTTGTGTTTTGGGTCACTGGGTTCATATTTTTCTCAACTCCTGTCACTCATCCTGTGGTGAGCATGTTCAGAGTGAGAGAGGAGGGGATGCACCACCTCCCTTCATATGTCCTCCCTTCAGGGATGGGAAGGTATGAACTTCAGGGACAAGAGAAGAAGAAGAAGAAGAAGAAGAAGAAGAAGAAGAAGAGATCAGCAGCAGTCTGTTACAGTCTTATTCAGTAACGTGGGTACACAGATAATAATAAATGATAAAGGCTTGGATTCACAGAGCACTTTTTTTGATAAGACTCAAAGCGTGTTACTGAAACCATTATTCATTCACACCCATCATACTGGTGTTGGTATGCTACACCACCTAGCTGCCCTTGGGCATACTGACGCCTACGGGCCCCTCTGACCACCACTAACATTCATGCACAATTCATACATATTCATACAAGGCAAACCTAAGGCCAAAGCTGTTGTTTCTTTAGAACATGAAGTACCCTTTGCATATTGAGCATACGTCTGCTAAATTGGACTTTAATACCAAACTTTCCCTAATATTTTTTCATCAATGGTTTTGCTCCTTTATTTGAAATCTTGCTTGTTTTTTAGAATAGATACACACCCTTTCTAAAATCCTTTCTGTATCCTTGAACTATGTCTCTTATTAGGTTCCAATGTATAAGCTCTTCCTCTACTTGAATATTGAAAGACTTCCATGATCCTGGGGGTGTTAGTGTGGTGAGGGGATATTGCTTGAAAGACCCATTGACAGCCCACACCTTGCCCAGGTTCTTCAGCTATTCCCTCTGGACTTTGAGATGAATGATGTGAGAGAACAGAGAGAAAGTAGATGGTGAAAAGATAATTCATTCATGAGTAAAAAGTCAAATTCACCGGACAAACGCCAGAAGCTGTTAAAGTTAGTCATTCTCTCTCTCTCTCTCTGAGTGGACACGGTAGGCGTGAGTGGAGGTGTGCTGGGAGTAGGGCTGGGTGATCTGGACTCATGAAACTCATATCTCGATATCTTTTCTCAAAAATGTCAACATACGATATTAATCTTGATATTTTTAACTCAAAGTCTGACCAGAAAGACGATTCTCGGTTAAATATCTTGGTGAAAAATGCCACACAAGCACATTTATTAACAAACAGCTGTACAATATGTGACACTTTTGGGTTTTTCACCTATAAGAGACAGCATGTGTGAGTGAGTTCTGTAGTGTGAACTGCTTTTCATGCTATTCTGAGAAGTAACGAAAGCAGTTAAAACTAAAATTTTATTACAAAATAAGATCTCAGAAATATGGAAAAATTGTAAAGGACACTGTTTGACTGTACTTTATGAATAATATCAAATACTTGTATGATGTGATTTGTAATGTGGGCTTGTATAAATAAAAACAGTCTGAAAAAAAATATAGATGTATCTTGATATAGGCGATATTGCCATTTTTCATATCGCCAAAATAGAAAACTTGAATCTCGATGTATTGCCCAGCCCTAGCTGGGAGCATTTGTTGGAGTTTGTGAATTTACATTTTCTTTCTCCTTTTTTGAGTTTTTCGTCACCTTATGTGTTTGTTTTGTATTACCTCGGTTTTTCGGAGCAAGTTTTTTGGCTTTTGTTTGGCGGCCGTCGGTGCGGCTGCTCAGGTGAGCAGTGCGGGGCGGAGCATCCCCGGTTTGGACAAACTGATCTACCGACACGGGGTGTCTCCGTGGAGGTGTGCGGCTAGCTCCCACATGAACGTTTTTCATTGAAAGCATGGAGAAGTCCGATCAGCTGGTGGAAAGAGGCGTGGTGATCCACGTCGCTTTGACTCCAGTGCTGCCTTTAGGTAATCCTGCTAAAAAAGTTATTGTTTTCAATGTTCCACTGTTTTTGAAGAACAATCTGCTGAAGAAATAGCTGTCTCAGCACAGCCAGCTGGTCTTGCCAATCGAGCTGATCCCACTGGGCTGTAATATTAATATTGTGATGAAGTTCCGCATTGGATAATTTAAAGTGCTTCAGTTGCGGAGAGGAGCGCCATCTTGTCCGCTGTGAAAGGATCAACCCCAGCCACACAACAGTGATGATGAGGTGGTAGCGTGGTGGGGTGCACACACACCGGGTGTCACTTAGGAAGCACTGACTGCTACCGTTTGTAAAGAGTCACAGAGAGAGAGCTCGGAGCACTGGGGGACACACGGGGTAAAGGGTGTCCCACTGTGTTACAGGGTGAGGTGAAGGACGTTAGTGACGATTAGCAGGAAGGAGGGAGTGAGCTGGCTGGTGTTAATGTTGATCCTCATTCAGAGCAGATTCTCACGAGGCTGAAGTTTGAATACTGCTCAGAAGATCATTGTGTCTAACGTGCCGCCGTTCAGTAGTGAAGAGGTTTTTCTGAAAGACCTGTCACGCTTCAGTCTGACATGAAGAAGATTTACTCAGGGTGTAAATCCCCTCAATTGAAGCATGTGGTGTCTTTAGTGCTCATGATACTGTAGATGTTAATAATAAAATGGATGTAGTAATGAAGTTTAATGTTGAGGGTTTCTGTCATACTGTCTTTGCTACGTCAGATGTAATGAAATGTTTTGGACTCGGGAACCAGAGGAAGAGGATGTCCAGGCTGTAGAGGAGGGAGGAAGTGGGAATCAGGCAGGGGCGGAGCAAAAGCAGGAGCAGGTGGGGACAGGGACCCAGGAACCACATGGAGAGACTCCTAGCACCTCTGCAGAAGCTCCTCCATAGTATGGTCAAACCAGTATGGTCAGTCAGACCAGTGGAGATAGGGATGTGGAGCAGGAAGGGATATAGATGGATGGTTTAAAATCTGAAGGTGATAAAAAAAATGTGACAGATGATTCTAAAAGTTTCAAAAGCAAAGCGAAAACCCAATAAAGAAGATAAAAAAGAAAAGATGGTGGCACTGGGAAAAGCAGATGTACTAAATGTTTGTTGATGAGTTATCTACATCAGGTAGTGAGTTGGAATCTTCTTCAGATTCAACCCTTCATGATGGCCAGAAGGAAAATGGCTACAGCCTGGAGCAGATACGCAGCATTCTTCAGTCAATGAAAGAGAAAAGGAAAATGTAGATTTTTTTTTCTTCTCAAATTGCTCTTTGTTTGTTGTGTCAGCCAGATGGCTGATGGGAAATAGAGGTCGTGAAGGGTTGGAAAAAACAGAGATCTATCGCCTCAAGAAACTGGTGCAGAAAGTTTAGCTTTCATTATTTATTTTCAGTGTTGGGAACGTTCCTTTAAAAAAGTAATTATTTATAGTTACTCACCAACTGAATTACTCTATAATAAAAATAACTCATTACCAAGGAAAGTAACTATTTGCGTTACTGTTAAAAATAAAAAAAAGTTGCTATATGTCAAATAATTCAGATTTTTTAAGATGCGTGTGTCGTTGTGAGGCGCTTCATTAAATTTGAGTTGCTTACAACGGATGTGGACAAAGTCTTCACTCCTGGATATAATGAACACTTCACATGTACGTTGTTGTCTTTGACAGCAATTAATTCAAAGTAGTGTTTGTATCACAACCTTAAAAATGACAACTTTTTATCATACTGCTCCACGCTCACCATCTCTGCTGCAGTGTGTGTGTGTGTGTGTGTGTGTGCGTGCGTGTGCGTGCTGGCACATGTGTAAAAACACTGGCTCTGATTGGCTACTATGAAACATGACACCACCTTAGCCAATCATAGTTGCTCACCTTGTTTTTAACCCACCTCCTCACCACAGCTGTGTATGAAGCTTTTAACGTTCAGTAATGAACATTAAATCATAATGATTAGTTTTAGAATGTACTCATTGAATGGGGAATTGAAATGTTAAAAGGACAGCAACATATTATGAGCTTTTAAAAACAAACAATATTGACATTGCTTTTGCTCAGTATACACATAGTAACATTGATAATGTGTAGAGGAGGTAGTGGGATGGAGACATTGGCCCTCATTTATTAACCAAGTTCACATTTGGTCGTACAACTTTTGTATTTGACCAATCCCAGCATACAAATGATCAGGTTGGATAAATCTGGCGGCTGAATTTCATCATCATTAACATGTTACACCCTTAAGTCTTTCTGGTTCTTGGCCCCGCCCACTGAGGTCAAACAAACACTGGCAAGAAAAGAAAGAAAATCCTCACATCTGAGGTGGAGCAAAACAAAGATGTGCTTTTTTACTGTGTGAAAACAGGAAGTTTTTTCAGAATTCCTGTGTTTGCTGCACATTTGTCCCTGTCGGCCACCATATAAAGGCACCCATAGTTGACGTCTGCCCCCCTGTGTGCACTGCGTAAAACTTCACAGCAGAGATCCTGGAGAGACACACAGAACTTTAATGTTTATATCGGTCTCAGTTGTCCACATGCTGGAACAATATAATATCACATTAAAATAAATTAACAAATGCCTCAGGGGAGGCTGTCCTGCCACCGATTCGGCTTTGGCTCTTAACGCTGCACTGGTACATCAGACATCGCTCCATTCATCAATGCAATGTTGTGTAAAACAGGTTAAAATAACATCACACACTATAGGTATACAGCAGCATTCTCCCATTGGTCCAACACAGCTCCAAAGCAGTGCTTCTGTCATCTGTGTGCAAGTTGCGCACTGTTGAACCTATGCACTCCTGCCAGGTAGCAGGGTTTGTCAGTGAGTTTATTGAAGAAAAACCAAAAAAGTAATAGCAAAGGATTTTTTCAAATTCATTTTATTTCCAAAAAAAATTAATTTGGTTTTACCATTTTGTATATGACAACTTCCAGTCTAAGACAGATTTTTACTGTGTTCAACCACAAATCCAAACACAGACTTGCGTACACGAGGCCAGACCTGACGTGAGATCTGATCTGTACGTTCACATCAGAACTGATGAATACCACAGCTTGCATGAATATGGTCGAACGCATGTCGTACGCTCAGATCTAAACGTGTGAATGGTTGTTAACTGAGATCCCTAGTTTTTAGTCACTAGAGCACAGCGAGTGCAGGAGTGGTAATTCTCTTCTCAAAGTCCTTTCTGCCATTGTCCTATGAGGTTGAAGAAGTCATAGAAGGGAGATTTCTGAAAGTGATCACTAGATATAAACAATCTATCCTTGACTCTGCTGAATGTTTAATCTCCTGTTAACCCCAGTGAACAGTGTATTTTTTAAAGATGCATTAACACAAGTACTGGCAGCCTGTGCTTCAACAGACTGTTTGATTTTTGGAAGTTATTTCAGTTGTACTGTGGGTAAGTTGGACAAATTTCATCTGGCACTGAATGCTCAGTTGGAAGTTATAGCATATTATCAAGACCTATGAGTTGTGTGGCGCTTCAAGCATGGTGGCAGCAGACAGCACTCATGGGCTCATGCGAAGGCCAATCAGATTTCCCTACTCAGGTTGGACAGATTTTATTGTTTTAGACATCATGTACAAATTCTTAAATCTTGTGTTTTATGTCCAGTGTGGTTTTCGGATCACTGTCTATTGGTGGGAAATGTATTTATTATTGAGGTAAAACCTAAGAGTGCTTTTTGACATTTTAAAGCTGCAGTATGTAAGTTTTTTGGCATGTTTTGGTAATCCAAAGTGTTCTGAGTAAACAGTGAATCTCTTCTCCTTCTCGTGGTCCTGTAAATCAGCTTTAGAAAAACAGGAGCGTGACGCTGGATGTCAGCCAATCAGAGATCTTTCTACTAACATGTGTGCTTCATAAGCTGTTTTGGATGTTACTATTCGCTGAAGTCAGGCGCGTTCATGTACCAGGAGCAAAACAGGCAAATCAAGCAGAAAAAGGAAGACCGATGTGGAAAAGCAACAATTTAAAGGCACAAACATGTTCAGGAGTAACGGACCACTATGCGTCCTCTCAGATCCCCGTGACTGTGCAGGGTCTGCCACACATACTAGTATCAGAGGGAGCTGTTAAGAGCATTTACAAAATATATATAAGGGAGGCTAAATTTCAATTTCAAAATGGAGTGGAGAGAGTGTTCTACAAACTGCAGCTTTAATACTGTTTCTAAATGATGGACATTTTAGAAGGTGCTTTTTTTTCTGAAAGCAATGGAGGTTTGTTTTTGCAGCAATGGTAGGATATCGATAAAGTGCAAATCCAACAGTTTTGTATCCAACATAATTTTAATGTCACTGGAGAGAATATGCAATTGATTAGAAATAGACCGACATAGTGGAGTTTGAAGGTTTATGTAGTTTCCACTCAAGATCAAGGCCTACACACTGTGCTGGGGTTTAGAGCACAGTGGGTACTAGTTTGATCATGGTTCCAAAACATGGCTGAAATGGATGCACCATCTGTTTTTCTTTTCCCTGAAGAAGAGAACTGGTCAAAATTGACTGATTCACTGCTTGTGGTGAGCGGATGGGAGGGATCTGACTGAACTAGCCAGGATCAGGAGGAGAGCCGTGGATTTCTTCTCAGTGTTGTATATAAGTAGCTGGGTTTCCATGACTCTTTGAAATGCGCAAAATCTAAATAGCACAATAAAAAGTGTTAATGGAAACACCTGAATTTAAAAAAAAACTGTCAAATATCACTAAATAGTTTTCGACGCTTTCTACTTCAGACGTTTCCATATCAAAATGTGTCGCCATGTGAACACTTTTTACGCAAATACATGCCACAGAATGTGACGTACCTGGTCACATGACATGAGGTACATGGTCACATGACCACTGCTCTCCGAAAAACATAATACGGTACGTGTAAACAGAAGAGAAGACCGGGACATTATACTTTAAAGTTATTACTGCCACATTAGATGTGAAACAACAAAGGAATACAGTGTTATAAGGAGATTCTGAGCGTCCGTCCTTCTGCAGCGAAGTCTCGCGGGATGAGATTTCATGGGAGGTACGAGGCTCCTGCTTAAAACAATGTTCAATGTTCAATAAAAACACGTTATACTCTGTCGACATTTAGAAATATCGCTTTTATTTTGCAAAAATCTGTAATGGAAACCCAGCTAATGAGATTAGAGAAGATCTGATCCTATCACAGCACTTCCTTGATAACCTGTCACAGGACAATGCAGACCTAATTACAAGAGTTGTGAGTGGTGTTCAATGGTATGGAGGTATACTGTAGATGGTGTCCCTGTGGACTTTCATAAAGCATTTTGGTCTCACGTTCCAGCTGTTCTGCTGTAAGACACAAAGCAGCTGTAATTAATCACAATGTGTCACACCTGTGACTGATCAAGATTCTTTCTTTGACCCACATTTCTCCACTGATTCTGTCTCCCTGATAACCACAAACCACAGGTATTAAACTTTTCTTCAGTAAGGGCAAATTTTGGCCTCTTACTGGGGGTTTCCACTAGATACCTCCCCGCTGTCCGCCATGTGGTAATCCCCACCGGTTGCGTTTGGAGTGCGCCACGGTGCACTGCGGTTGGACGACTGTGACGTCACGAGACAGAGCAGTTCTCACGATATTTATATAATTGCGTGACAACGCCGTTAAATGTATGTGTTAAACGCAGCAATAAACAGATAAACAGGTCTGTGTTCCTAACGAAGGAGAACAAGAAGGTTGGACTCTCTGGATTTGTAACAGCCAACAGAGAAGAGATAAAACTGCACCAGTAAAACATGAACTAAATCAAAGATGCTGCAGTTTACAGTGCAGTTACAGTATGAGAGGAAACAATATAGTGAATTTGATTTTGTTTTTACACATTAGGACGTTTTGGTGATGTAATTACTTGAAATATAATCTTTAGTGTTTTATTTTGAAAAGTATATTATATAAAATAGATATTTTTTTGCGGAATACATGCTTAATTTCCTGTTTAGCGTCATTTGCTCTGTGCTGATTGATGCGTCGTGCTCCGGTATCCTCCAGAAATAGAAGCCCTGCGTATATCTGGTGGAGGGCACCGAACTACCACAGCTCAGAAGGAGCAGACACGCACCACAGGGCACACGGTGGAAATTAACACATAGAATAAAGTGGAAACCTATCAGCTCCAGTGACGCAGCGGTGCCTTTCTGCATGTCTTGTATGTCTGTCTAAACTATTACACTGAGAGGGTTTATCTATTGGGCCATTAATCACAGTCTAAATTACGCAGCTCACTTCCTCATTTACTTTCAAGCCTTTAGGCTTCAGTCGTTTATATTTGATGTTGAATTTAGGAACACATTTGTTTTTGGGTAAATGCTTGAATTAGAGCATGTTTTACAGAAACTGAAAGTGACAAGCTTCTGATTTTGTTGTGTGTTCTGGTGTATAAAGGCTATTTCTTCTCGTTTGTAAAATTTTGCCCCAAATGATTTTTATTCTTCGTAAAACAAGAGAATATCAGTCTCTATAACTTCCTCATCACATTGCACACACTCAGATTATATGTGACTTATGTGTGAAAGTTCATGGCCGTTGTATCTATTGCTCTGTGGTTCTCTTACCTGAGGCAGAAGCAGAAAATGGCGTGTGTGACACAGGATATGAGGCTAGCCATACTCGATTATTTACACTGAAAGCCTGGAGCATTTCTGCAAAACTTGGATGGAAAACAGACAGACAGCAGGGTTTGAATTAGCAAATATACAAATGCTGATGTCATTTAAGTGTTGTTTTTTAATGACTAATAGCATTTTTAATTAAATTAGATTAAAAAATGTTAACATAATGAGGTCAATTCTGCCAAAATTAGTATTAGAGTATTAACAGTAAACAGCCTTAAAAACACGTACTGACAAAGCAACAATTAGCAGCAAATGGCAAAAATACAGGTGGCTGTGGCTCAGTGTTAGTGTGTGTTGTCCAATAACTGAACAGTTGGCAGTTCAAATCCCGCTCTATCTCATTTATTGTTGTTATGTCCTTGGGCAAGGCACTTTACCCACATTGGCTATGTTTACACAGGAGCTTTAATTCAGAACAAAATTGAAATCCTCTTTAAACTGACCTTGTAAACACTTAATTCCGAATGCAAATGTAATTCCGAATTAAACTTAAATCCTAATTAAGTGGCTGGTTTATTCCAATTTAAATTTTGAATTAAACAATTCCTCGATCTTGTAAAGATTGAGGAAGATGTTTTGGGTGTTACTATTGGCTGGTTCACTGAAGTCATGCGCGTTCATGTACCATTGATAGTAAAAGTAAAATGACGGAAGTTCCAGCAGAAGTCTCCATCGCGGCGTTAGACACAACAGTTACATGGCAAATAAAGCGGAAAAAGGCAGACCGTGTTGGAGAAGCAATAGAATGAAGGCACAAACATACTTGGGAGGAACGGGCTGGTAAGGGAGGTTAGGTTTCAGAGCAAAGAGAGGATTCTACATACTGCAGCTTTAAAGACTGACATACTAACGTGGGATTTATCTGATCATAGTCCCATTTCTTTGTCTATGCAGGTGGTAAGGAAAAAAACTTAATACTCTGTGGACTTTTAACTGACATATATATTGCAATTGTATAGAAAATAAATAAAGATATAAAAGTATTTCTAGAAACCAATGACACAGGAGAGGTAAATAAATCTCTATTACTTCTCACCTAAAAAGAACCAAAGGGAAAAACAACCCAAATCCCACGTTAAAGCAGGAAATTAGGAAAATACAGGAAGAAATGAGTGATTATTATTCACAGGAGGCCCAGAAGAATCTAAAATTCCTAAAGCATAAATGTTATGAGATAAAAGAGAAATCAGCTAAATACCTAGCATACAAACTACGGAAACAACAGGAGCACAGTACTATAATCAATAACCCAAAAGCTAACATACTGGTAACCAAATTGGAAGGGATTCAGGAATGTTCCGAGGTCTTCTCCAGGGACCTTTATGCTGTGTTCACACCGATGTGCCACGAAATGTTCCTGCGACCAGATTACATACAAAGTCAATCCACGCGTCAAGAGCGTTGGCCGTGCGAGCGCGCTCCCGATTTTTTGTCATATTTGCACATTCGCAAGAATTGTCGCTAATCACACCAGCTTTTTTCACTGGTGGTTTATGTTTATAAGAGGAGAAAAAGGAGTGCAGCAGGCAGTGAAACTCACCGAGTTGGATGTGTCGCTGGTGGGTGGTCCATTCGCTTCAGACGTGCATCTGAAGCGAATGGGGGCATTTTTTGATCCTACAAAACCTGCGGAACGTTTTGTGTGGCAGATGCATCGGGTGTCGCAGAAGACACATTCGGTGGGAACCTAGTGCTCCCGAGGAGGAATACACTGATGCCTTCTCAGTTATCTAGACATGCTCGTTAACGAACTCTGAAAATGAGAATTTGATAAAAAACTGATATCGGCAGAGGAAGTCAATGCAGCTATCACCAGACTTAAATCAGGAAAAGTAGCTGGGTCGGATGGCAACAACTTTCACTGGTATCGTAGCCTTAGGACAGAATTAGTCCCACTAACCACATTTAACCATGTCCTCCAGGAGGGAGAAATCCCACCCTCCTGGAGGGAGACATCCATCTCAGTTATCCCGAAAGAGAGGAAAGATGACCAGAATGTGGGAACTATAAATTATTTACCTCTATTTTTTACCCGCAGATTGGAGAAGCTTCTGACCGACCTCATTAACTTTTTATATTTTATATTGTAACTTACTCAATTATTTTGTGACTCTTATTTATTGTTTGTTTTGTGACTGCACCCACCTTTTTTTAACCTTCTGTACATAGTTTAGCTCTCTTTGCTCTTTCATTCATTGAGCTGTAATTCTCTTTCAGCGAGCAAGTGAACCTCATCCGGCCTGTTTATTCGAGGTAGCTGTCGGCACAGGTTTTACAGGGACTGTTTTTCTATTTTTTACCACTGAAGCTCCTCTACTATATCAGAGGAGAGTGGGTTCACCACAGGACAGGAGAAAGGATGGTGTTGCTCACTTTTAGGACTCAAAGCTTATAAAACTGGAAGGTCAGTTATGGATGGTATTTTTTTATTGCATATGATGTCATGTTGATGTTTTTGTCTATTCCAAATAAAAGATCAAAATAAAATTATTATTAAAAAATTTATGCCCACGAAACACAGCAATGACTTCTCCTCGTAGTTTCTTGTGTTGTCGTCTGTTCATCAGTATTATGGATATACCAGGAAGTCATACAATGAGAAAGGTTCCGCGCTGTTTAGTGTCAAATTAACAGAAGTGCAAAATAAATCTAAACCTTGGACATTCGGAGCACATCACTGAAGGACAGAACAGCTCTCTATTTCTGAATTACTATTATTTCTATTACTAATGATATAATTATTATTAATAATAGCCTACTAATAATAGTAGTGTGGGTAACAAGCATATTCACTGCTGTAGTCGGAATAGTTTTGTCTCCCATGTTCAAACTTTTATTGCATCATTTAAACTATTTTCCAAGTCATTTAAACTGAACTAACATGAACAAGAGAGATGAAACAAAATGGCCGTCATCAATCAATCCTTGTTGTTTTGGGCTGTTAAAAACTATAACAATAAATCATTAATGACACTATGAGTCATTAATGACATTCCTTACCCCTGATGTTTTTTTGCATGGGTTGTTGTTTTGGTAGGAATAAAATTATACATAACGATTCAAAGCATGTAAAAGTCCAACAACATAGATTTTGGAATTAAAAGTCTCCCCTTTCGCTGCATGCGGAATGCATGCACACTCCATAGATTGGGACAGCACTGCCCAATCCACCACTTTATATCCAGACAAGCACGTTTTTTGTTCCAGTTGGCTTGTTTTCTCAGTGCATCACTACAAACAACAAACTTACGAGTCTATGGAGCATCCGCGATGTCCGCCATGTTGTAAACAAAGCTCTGAGCTGCTACGGGAAGCAGGAGGGTCAAATGTCATCGGCTGCTGTGGTCCTTTAAAACTTTTTTACTTGTTTTTATTTCGTGAACCTTTTAATTTTATATTGACATTTTTTTTATTTCTTAGTCACTGTGTTTTTGGCACTTAAAATATTTGTATATGTATATTAATTAAATTATATTAAGAATTGGTAAAAAAAATCCCCCCCCCCCCCCCCCCCCCCCCGGCACCGCAAACTCTGCATATGCTGTTTGATTAGTTTGATAATATAGCACGTTAATAATAGCTTGCTGAAGGCAGACAAAGTTTTATCTAAATCAGCTAATACATAAGGGATGCAGCAAACTTCATATTTTTATAAAAAGCTTTTGAATATCACCCTGTTAAAATAATCGCCGAACTCAATTTTTTCAAGTTTTTCAGGAAACACAAAAAACTTCACCAAAAGTGTAACATATGGCATTTATTGATCATTTCACTCAAAAAGGATGTAACAAATGATGGCTATTGGCATAGTAATAACACTGTGTGTAAATTATGTAACTTAAGATAAATAAATGACTTTGGCAATTTTTTGAACATGCCTTTGTGACTTAAGCAACATATGCTATTTTGTGTGTATTGTGGCTGCTGCTTTGTTAGGACATGCTGACGTGGTGACGTATCGATCATTTCCTGTTTACACTCTACCGCTGCTTGCAGCGCTCTACTACTGTGTTCTGCTAACTCTAATCAAACTTGTTGTCATTGATATTTTAGCCTTGAAAACACTTGTTTTAATTTTTTACCGTACAGTTAAACGTACGAAGGTTAAGTAAAAAGCAATCTCGCCTCTTATAGGCAGTGCAATCTCCTTTAAACCTCCTTTTGTCCTTAGCTTAGCTTATCTTAAATTTAGCACCTATGGCTTCTCTCTCCTCCCCTCCGCTCTCCTGCCCGGTGTGTCAGATGTTTAGTTACTCCTCGTCCTCCTTTAGGGACAATGGTAGTTGCATAAAGTGTAGCGTACTGTTAGATATGGAGGCGAGGATCAACAATCTGGAGAAGCGGTTCCGCACCCCTGATACCAAAACCGAAGCTAGCAAGCAGGACCTAGCCGGTGCTCTATTAAATATTAGATCACTGAGATCCAAATCTCTACTAGTAAATGACCTTATCTCAGAAAATAACTTTGATTTATTCTGTTTAACTGAAACATGGCTGTATCAAGATGAATATGTTAGTTTAAATGAAGCCACTCCTCCCAGTCATTTAAATACTCATATGCCACGAGACATAGGCCGTGGAGGTAGTGTAGCAGCTATTTATCATTCCTCTCTCCTAATCTATCCTAAACCAAAGGCCAATTACACTTCCTTTGAAAGCCTGGTTCTAAATTTATCTCATACCAAATCAAAAACCTGCCAGCCAGTCTTATTTGCGATAATTTACCGTCCTCCAGGCCCTTATTCTGAATTTATATCAGAATTCTCTGAGTCAGAGCTCTATTGAGCCCATGATTCCTCTAGCCCTCAGCTGTGAGGACTTTATGACATTTTTTAACGATACAATTCACAAGATTAGAGATAAAATTAGCCACTCCCTGCCTTCACCTGGGCCTGCTGTACCATTAAATGTAAATAGGCCTAACCTAAACTGTTTCACACATATAGGACTTCAGGAACTTAACTCTATTATTTCATCCTCCAAACCATCGACCTGCCTTTCAGATCCGATCCCAACTAAGCTGTTTAAAGAAGTTATTCCCCTGGTCTGCCCATCTTTGTTGGAGACAATAAATATATCCCTATCAATAGGCTACGTGCCACAGTCCTTTAAAGTAGCTGTAATCAAACCCCTTCTCAAAAAACCTACTCTTGATTCCAGCACTTTAGCAAACTACAGGCCTATATCTAATCTTCCTTTTATTTCAAAGATTCTTGAGAAAGTTGTGGCGGCTCAGCTCTGTGAATTTCTTCAAAACAACAGCCTGTTTGAGGACTTCCAGTCAGGCTTTAGAGCTCAACACAGCACAGAGACTGCTTTAGTTAAAGTAACTAATGATCTACTCTGGGCTTCAGATGAAGGACGACTCTCAGTGCTGGTTTTATTAGATCTTAGTGCAGCTTTTGACACTATAGATCACTATATTCTACTAGAGCGATTAGAGAAATTACTTGGAATCACAGGGACTGCCCTAAACTGGTTTAAGTCCTACCTATCTGATAGGTACCAGTTTGTACACGTGAATAATAAGTCTTCTGTGTACACTAAAGTAAGCTACGGGGTTCCTCAGGGCTCTGTGCTAGGTCCAATCCTCTTCTGTATCTATATGATCCCCCTTGGTAATGTTATGAGAAAATACTCTGTTAACTTTCACTGCTATGCTGATGATACCCAACTGTATGTATCAATGAATCCAGGTGAGACAAATCAGCTATCTAAACTTGAGGCCTGTCTAAAGGACATTAGGGCCTGGATGGACCAAAATTTTCTTCTTCTCAACTCAGACAAGACTGAGGTCATTGTACTGGGCCCACGACACCTTAGAGAAACCTATGCTAGCCTAACTGCCCTAGATGGCATTACTCTGGCACAAAGCACAACTGTTAGAAACCTTGGGGTTCTATTTGATCAGGACTTATCCTTCAACTCTCACATAAAACAAACTTCAAGAACTGCCTTCTTTCATCTCCGTAACATTGCTAAAATCAGATCTATCCTGTCTCAGGGCGACGCCGAAAAACTAGTCCATGCTTTTGTTACCTCTAGACTGGATTATTGTAACTCTCTTTTAGCAGGCTGCCCGAGCAAGTCGCTTAAGACACTTCAGCTGGTTCAAAATGCTGCAGCACGTGTACTGACTAAAACTAGGAGAAGAGATCACATTACTCCTGTATTAGCCTCTCTGCATTGGCTTCCCATAAAATATAGAATAGAATTCAAGATTCTTCTTCTCACTTATAAAGCCCTAAATGGACAGGCACCAGTCTATCTCAAGGAGCTTGTAGTGCCATACAATCCCCCCAGAACACTACGCTCTCAAAATGCTGGACTACTCGTTGTTCCATTCGTCTCTAAAAGTAGTATAGGAGGAAGAGCTTTCAGTTATCAGGCCCCACTTCTCTGGAACCATCTACCAACCACGGTTCGGGGGGCAGACACCCTCTCTACCTTTAAGGTTAGGCTCAAAACATTCCTCTTTGGTAAAGCTTTTAGTTAGGAACCAGCTCATAGCTCATAATTAAGATGCAATAGGCATAGACTGCCGGGGGGGGGGGGGGGGTCTGGCATGCTCGGTTGGAGAGAGGTTGGAGAGGGCGTTAAGAGAGAGGTCATTTAGGTTAGAGAGGGACCGGAGAGGGTCCCATTACTCTTTCAAACACTCCCTCTATGTCTGCTTCTTCCCTTGTGTGTTTGCTCCTGTACTCCTTCTGGCTTTTGTCTTGCAGGTCCGTGGGATCCTCAGTGTGGAGTTACAGAGTCTCAACAACTCTGTCTCCACCCTTTCCTCTGCACACACCCAACACAGCATAACGTGGATGGCTGTTCATCATAGGAATGGGATCCACACAAGGTTCCTGCTGCTTAACAGAAGGTTTTCCTTGCCGCCATGATGAATTCATGTTGGGTGTGGGATACATATGTATGTGTATATACGTATATATGCATATGTGTGTATCCACAAAATGAAGAGTCCGTCCCTAAGACTGCTCTACTGTAAAGTGCCTTGAGATACCATTGGTTATGATTTGGCGCTATACAAATAAAGATTGATTGATTGATTGATATGGTAACACTTTATTTTGAAGGTGTCTACATTAGAGTCACACAAGCCTGTGATAAACATAACATGACAAGTATCATGAGCATTAATGCTACTTCAAAGACACTCATGTCACTCTTATGTAGACACCTTAGAGTAAAGTGTCAAGAATAAAACACTGATAAACTAAACTGATAACTAAACAATCTCCCTCTAGCTCAGGGGTGGGAAAACTTTCTCAAGTCCATGTGGCTCAGGGACCACATGGACTTTTAAAAAATGGACAGACGGGCCAGGTGAGCACCCGATGCATACATACATTCTTCTTCTCCTTGTCTAAAGTTCATATTTATAAAATTTCATAACAATCAACCATATGCGATACAGATTTGTAACTTTCACCCAAATTTAGCCCCAATTCTAAAGAAACGTTTGTACATTTAAGGAGAGACAGGTCTGTCAGTAGAGCAGTGCTGCTCAAAGTGTCTGGTAGAGAATGGAGACATATTCTATTTTATTTTATATATATATATATATATATATATATATATATATATATATATATAGTGTGTGTGTGTAAAAGTAGCTCAGTTAAATAAAAAGTATTTGCATGAAAAAAAATCCTCCAACATAATTTGTTAATACTGGTTATTAGCATAATTAGCAGCATGTTTGGAGGAAAAGTGAAGGTGGATGTTTTATTTCTTTAAAACCGCAACAGTTTTTTTGCAAATAATAAGGCATACAGCCTTTGACAGAACTTCAGTAAAAAGCATTTACTTCATTATTTAACACTCAGCTCTCACTGTCGACTCTTCTTTTTTTTTGGGCCACTCATTGTTATAGATGTGTATCGCTGTGTCAGGTTTTGCTCCGTCCACCTCCACCTGGCTCACAAGGCACGCTACGCTGCCACTGCTTCTAAAATGTTATCATATCTGCTTAACATGTAGCAGGTCCTTGTTTCAATCCCCAGTGGAATCAGATGCCCTATTTTGAGTTACTTGAATATTTCTGGGTAAAATTTTGACACCTATGGCCAAGCCCTGGCCAAACCATCTAATCAGACCTTAACTAATTTCAAAGAAAGCTACCCAAATGACTCTAGATTGATATCGGTACGTCGTAACTCCAGAAAACCATTGTGTGTGATTTCCTATTTTTTTATGGAAGAGGATTCTATAGTGTAGCGGGTATCACGTCTATTTCGCACGCACAGGGTCCAGGATTCGAACCCCTGTGGACTCACTTCATCATGTACTCGACGTGATGTGGAACCGTCAGTGCTACTTTTAACTTAATTTAAGGCATTGCTGGCTCCTGTACAACATAGTATTGGATTTCTGACTTTTTGGCCTGCGTTGATCCCATGATGTAGTGGTTATCATATCTGCTTAACACGTAGAAGGTCCTTGTTTCAATTCCCAGTGGAATCAGATGACCTGTTTTGAGTTACTTCCAGTGGAATCACGTTGCCACATATTAAACGTGATGTGGAACCATCAGTGCTGTGTTTAACTTAATTTCAGGCATTGCTGGCTCCTTTACACCATAGTATTGGATTTATGACTTTTTGAATTTCTGATTCCATGATGTAGTGGTTATCATATCTGCTTAAAATGCAGAAGATCCTAGGTTCAATCCCCAGTGGAGTCACTTTCTCACATAAGTGATGTGGAACCATCAGTGCTTCTTTTAATATAATTTCAGGCATTGCTGGCTCCTGTACACCATAGTATTTGATTTATGACTTTCACAATTGCATAGATTCCATGATGTAGTGGTTATCACATCTACTTAACACGCAGAAGGTCCTGGGTTCAATTCCCAGTGGAATTACTTAAAGCCACTTCTCTGATTCTTTTTCCCCGGGACCTTCTAAAATGTTATCATGTCTGCTTAACACGTAGAAGGTCCTTGTTTCAATCCCCAGTGGAATCAGATGCCCTGTTTTGAGTTACTTCAATATTTCTGGGTAAAATGTTGACACCTGAGGCCACGCCCTGGCCAAACCATGTAATCAGACCTAATCAGACCCTAAATAATTTCAAAGAAAGCTACCCAAATGACATTAGTTTAAGCAGAACCAATGTGGTACAGTTTTAAAAGGCTAAACATAAAGCCATCTTTCCTTTGGAAGGTCACTGCCGATTCTAACTTGATTTCGGTACGTCGTAACTGCAGGAAACCATTGTGTGGGATTTCCTATTTGACTAATGAAGAGGATTCCATGGTGTAGCGGTTATCACGTCTGCTTCACACGCAGAAGGTCCAGGGTTCGACCCAGTCGAATAAATTTAGCATGTACTCAACGTGATATTGAACCATCAGTGATGCTTTTATCTTAATTTCAGGCATTGCTGGCTCCTGTTTATCATAGTATTGGATTTCTGACTTTTTTACCTCTGTTGATTCCATGATGTAGTGGTTATCATATCTGCTTAACACGCAGAAGGTCCTGGGTTCGATCCCCAGTGGAATCACTTAAAGCCTCTGCTCTGGTTCCTTTTCCCCGGCACCTTCTAAAATGCTAAAGTTTTGTGTGGGACTTCCTAGTTTTTTTAAGGAAGAGGGTTCCATGGTGTAGCGGTTATCACGTCTGATTTACACGCAGAAGGTCCAGGGTTTGAACCCCTGTGGAATCACTTCATCATGTACTCGACGTGATGTGGAACCGTCAGTGCTCCATTTAACTTAATTTAAGGCATTTCTGGCTCCTGTACACCATAGTATTGGATTTCTGACGTTTTGGCCTGCGTTGATCCTATGATGTAGAGGTGATCATATCTGCGTAACACGTAGAAGGTCCTTGTGTCAATCCCCAGTGGAATCACGTTACCACATGTTAGACGTGATGTGGAACAGTCAGTGCTGCGTTTAACTTAATTTCAGGCATTGCTGGCTCCTGTACACCATAGTATTGGATTTCTGACTTTTGCACCTGCATAGATTCCATGATGTAGTGGTTATCATATCTGCTTAACATGCAGAAGGTCCTGGGTTCAATTCCCAGTGGAATCACTTAAAGCCACTGCTCTGATTCTTTTTTCCCCAGCACCTTCTAAAATGTTGTCATGTCTGCTTAACACGTAGAAGGTCCTTGTTTCAATCCCCAGTGGAATCAGATGCCCTGTTTTGAGTTACTTCAATATTTCTGGGTAAAATGTTGACACCTGAGGCCACGCCCTGGCCAAACCATGTAATCAGACCTAATCAGACCTTAACTAATTTCAAAGAAAGCTACCCAAATGACATTAGTTTAAGCAGAACCAATGTGGTTTAGTTTTAAAAGGCTAAACATAAAGCCATCTTTCCTTTGGAAGGTCACTGCTGATTCTAACTTGATTTCGGTACGTCGTAACTGCAGGAAACCATTATGTGGGATTTCCTATTTTATTAAGGAAGAGGATTCCATAGTGTAGCGGTGATCACATCTGTTTCACACGCAGAAGGTCCAGGGTTTGATCCCCTGTGGAATCACTTTAGCATGTACTCGACGTGATGTGGCACCATCAGTGATGCTTTTAACTTAATTTCAGGCATTGCTGGCTCCTGTACACCATAGTATTGGATTTCTGACTTTTTTGCCTCTGTTGATTCCATGATGTAGTGGTTATCATATCTGCTTTACACGCAGAAGGTCCTGGGTTCGAAATGTTATTGTATCCAACCCTACAGTTTCTAATCATTTACATTCACAGTAATAAACTCAGTATTAGTCTTTACTAACACCAATCTGACTCAAACACTAAGTATTCTTTCAATACCAGTTTATCTACCTGAGACCAGCAGAAACTGAAAATGTTACAAGGAATTCTGAAATAAATAACACAAACAACCTGAATATTATTCAGAATCAAAGATCAATCATTAAAGTGGCTTCAGCATCATAAAAACAGTTGTGTTTAGCCCTTAGAATGTTCCCTTACAGCTTATGTAAAAAAACTAGCAACAATGTACAACGTAAACACATAAAATCTTCTAAAATAAATGAAAGCAATCTGAATTAACATTCGGAATGCATTTTGATCAACTCTGCTATTAAAAAAACAAAAAATGTTCATATAAAGCACAAAACAGCTGCTCCAAAATTAAAACAGCAATTTTTCAACCTTAGCGCAGTAATGTAAAGTAAGCTGTTTGCATTCCAAGTGCACATTCTGCTGTTGAAAATGCTTACAAAACCAAATGTGGAAAAACTAATTCACAATATTTTTCTCAGCAGTGACTCAGCAGTAGTGTCAGGCTGCTTATTTTCAACAACCTACCGATCAAAAGCTTTGCTGATCTGTCCCTTGATAACAGTTTGTTCAAATCCAGCCGCTGTTGTTTCAGTGCAGAGGCTTTTATCACGTCCACCAACGCAGCGTTAGCTTAGCTTCACTGATGCATGTATCTTTTGGAGACAAATTGGTAAAATAATGTGCGTATTTCCACTTTGAGAAATTTGTCTTGATCTCGCGTTGACTCGCCATAATTAGCACACGTTATAGTAAACAGAGACATGCCCACAATGCTTCTTCTTCTTCTGCTTTATGAAGGTTGGTACGGCATCCTGCAAAAATATATGGTATAGCGCCACTGCAAAAAGGAAGTACACTGCAGCTAGTAAAGTAACGGACAAACGCACCATATTGTAACGATAACTGTGTTTATTTCCTTAAAAAATATTGCTTTAGAGTATTAGTTACTGTCAAAAGTAACATTACCGCCCAACACTGCTTAGAAGATATAGATATAATGAAAAAAGTGGATGAGAAGGTACTGATAAATGTCTTTGAACTAAACCAAAACCTGAAATTAGAACACCTTTAGGGAATACATGTATTATTAACAATAAACAAACACTTTTTAATGTTTTATGTGTTGCAGCCATGAAGCAGGTGACAAAGACATGGAAACAACAAATCTCACCCAAAATACATTTTTGGTTGAGAAGGATAGAGCAAACTTTAGATGATGAAAAACATCATTAAAAAATTTGAGATAACTTGCAAAACATTAATAAAATGTGGTAGACTTCACAAAAAGGCACTTACACTTTTTTAATTATCCCCAATTTAATTTTATGTATGTTAATGTAATTATTTATTTATTCATTGTTTTCTTTGTTCTGTTCTGTTCTATTTTTGTCTCTTTTGTGTTTAAAAAAAATACAAAAAGAAATTGCAGTGTACTTTTGATGACAGCTGTCTGTGAAAATGTGAAAATAACATTTTGTTTCTTTAGTAATGCAATAAAGTATTTAAGAAAATAAATAAATTAAATAAAAAAGAACGGATGGACGGAAGCATAAACATGCAGACTTTCACGGACATGTTACGCACACACACGGACATGGGCAAATGAAACGGCTTCATTGGGAGACATGAAGCCCTGCACCAGGACACAGAGCTTTACTAATGATGCACGGGTCGTCCCAAAGTTCTCCTTCTACTTAAAATCCTGTAGAGAGGAGGATGGCATAATACTGTAAATAGCAAGGTTAACAGGAAGCTACAATGATTATTTTTGACCTTATTTATACTTTTGTCCTTTTACTTTTAGCCAACAGACATGGTTTGTTGTTTATATTTACACCAGGAATGACAGGAAGCACTGGAGGCGTGAGAAACAGGACTCATTTTGCTAGTAGTCACTACAGATTCTACCTTCTACACTGTTTTAGACAAAGCTGCTGCCACAGAACGAAAGACCTCTACTGCTTCAATGAACTTCCTCACATCATTTCTTTTTGCTCTTTCAGCAGCATGAGGCTAACCATAAGTACCTCACTGGGAGCGGGAGCTGAACCACACATCCCAGTGGCTCCAAATGTGGTACTGGAGTCTGCACCGATCATTTCACAAGTGGTTGGTGCAGAGTCCTACGTTTGGGGAAAAGCCAGAAATTCTCAGAAAAGATTGTCTGCAGTTAGGCAGAGCCCTGTCATCACACCCATCTTATAGAGCCATGTCAGCCTTGGGACAATGCAATATCCTGAAAGCGCTTTGAGTGCACTATAAAAATCCAATGCATCATCTTCAGATAAACTGGCAGTTGTACTACATGTTTTGGCTTGAGAAAAGAATGTTATATTTGCACAGAGCTATTTTCCACAACAAGCAATATCATTGTGTTCATTATTTGGCTTAATTGATTTATAGTTTCAGTTTACAACAATAAGTCACCTACAGTATAATGCAAGTTTCTTCGAACCACTTAGCAACTTTCAAAATAATAAGCTTGTCAGTAGTTATGGCTATTGGGGCTGACAGATGGAGTTATAAGCTGGGGTTATAAAAGGTAATTCATCTCCATTACATTTGTTAGTAAAATCTGATCCCCCTCCTCTGCTTTGCCTTCTTCTGGGCCATATCTGCATGTTTGTGAGGCTAATGATAAAAACTTAAGTGTCTCACACAGAAACACTGCACACTGCACCATGATCCAATACAGAAGCTTCAAGTTTCCAGATGCATTTTTACCATAATTACTAGGTAAGAATTTGTTTGCATTTATCCTACCATGCATATATACATTTATTTCGAAAAAAGCGTTAGCATGCATGTTGCTGGTTACGTGTGCTCTCTCTGTACATTTAGACATGGCAAACTGCTGCACATATGCAACTCACAGCAATGAGCTGCATTTAACCCAGATCCAGGAATTTAAGTCTACCACTATTCATAGGTCTCTGCTACATTACAGTGGACCCAGCACGTGTACACATACACACACTGATCATGTCCTAAGATTGTCTTTTATGTCAGTTATGATCTACGTTGTGGATAACTTTCATGTGGAATTTTAAAGGAGTTTAGGGCAGGATTAAGAAACAAGATTCCATAGTGACGCAACGGCCGCTGGGGTAACTACAGCCATCAGCCAAGCAGGCACAGGAGTTTTGAAGCGTGACATCCTCAGGACTACGTATGAATTCTGTACATGAATTGCAGCACATAATGCAGCACACAGCCTGATCAAGGCAATGGGGAGATATGTGTGTGGGTTCATTGTTTTTGGTCTTTAACGCTTTATCACCCATTAACATTAACTCACTCAAGTGCCATTGACGAGAGTCATCATTTCAAATCCAAACGCTCAGTGCCAATGACGAGATAACTCATCATTTGCGTTTTTTCACGGGGATTACTATAAAACACCCTTCTGGAGGTCCGTCATCAATATCTAAGCGGTGGGGTGTTGTAGTGACCAACTGTGCCCTGAAGATGGCATCAGTGCACCTTGAGATGAGAGATTAGCCACTGATGCTACCATTAGCTGGGGGGGAGAAGCAGGAACGAGTGTGATTATGGTGCTATGAAGTGATATTGTGACGTATCCAGCAGCTCACAGCTCCACATACTAACACAGAACATGTGTGGACATGACTGGACTATAGATAATGTTGAGATCGTGAGATAAAACCATCAACTAACCGGGCTGAACGAGTCATCTCTGCGTGTCAGAAGGAGAGATCATCCATGCTCAGCAGAGCTCAGAGGGAGAGGAGGAAAGGCATTTACGAGACAGAAAATGGCGCAACGTATGAGAGTTGACGTTCCCAGCAGCGCACACTCAACCAGAGCATGTGTGGAACTCATTGATAATGTGGCGATGGTGAGATAAAACAATAAAAAAGAAGGGGAACGCAGTGACACTCTGTATGTCCGGGAGGAAGAGGAAGTTGCATGTGTGCAGACTGACGGGAGGGAAAGTTGGAGGAACGTCGAAATACAGCAAGAAACTCTCAACTTTGACCCAGATATATAAATAATAATAAATCCAGTCTCAGTGTTTTGTTTTTTTTGTTTTATATAAGGAAACAATGTTCAGATGCTAGAGTTGTCACTAAAGCAAAAAAAAATAGCTTTAAAGTCACTGACAAGGTTTTTTTTACAAAAAGGCTGTTTTCTTAGCTTTTTGCTCTAAAACTGAAGATTTGTGTAAAACTTGCTCTATTCAACGGCTGATTACAAAAGAACAAAACGAGCCAGAAACAAATTCCTTTTTTTAAATCTTTCACAATCTGGTGTCAGATTTCAGATAGTCATAGTAGAACATTTTCTGTGGGTCTTTAAAATCAGTCAAAATGCTCAAAAACGGCTGGCACTGAGGGGGTAGAAAATCTGAGAAAGGCTGGCACTGAATGAGTTAAGAGCCTATACTAAGAAGCTGGATGGATTTCCTCTTATTGCGCTAACTTCCAGGATTTCATCGGTGTGTGCTACGAAGCTCGCTAACAAGGCTAAAACACCATGGTAACTTAGGCTGAATGACTAACCTGGTCGGGACCAGGTTTTGTTCTGGCTAGGATCTGAGCGAGTACTAAAGTCCCGCCTCCTGACAAATTAGTTCCCTTAGAAAACGATCTGTCTAATAAAAGGAAGATCATTGCTGACAGAGAAAGAATATTTAGACGATGACATCCTATAGGAAATATATAGATTTATAAATGATGGACTGACCTACATTAGTCAGCTGATAAAACCTGTGTGCATTGGGTGCTTTCAGACCCATAAATTAATTAATTCCTCATTCATTAATTCATGTATTCTGTGGTGACACAGAGAGCCTCAATCCTGTAAGATAATATAAAATACAAATACAGCCCACCTTATGATGTAGGCTGAGCTGTATGAACACAGCATCAGAAACACAGACAAGGTAAAAGTGAAAGTGATCAGAGTGTCTGTTTATTCTACGTTTATAATCTCACTAATTTATACATTAACACTCATCATTTCCTGCATTAATTCCTTGCTGCTTTTACTGCAGCAACAGTGTTGTGTTTGGTCTGAATTATGGATTTTAATTCTTCATATTCTGAAAGAATTTCTCCTCAATTGTGACGTAAATTGCTCTCTACAGTTCCTCTGTGATTGTGATTGGTCCGACTCACTAGAGCGTGCACGTAACCAGGCAGAACACAACTCGCTTAACTTAGCGAGTTGTAATTAAGATTCGTAGGACAGCTTCTGTCTGACTAAGAATGTTTGTTTGATGAAGCCCACTAACTGAGATAAATCCAGGATATAATTATCTAGCTTTGTCGTATATGCCCTAAAAGATGTGAAATTAATGTTTCTTTTTTCCACAGATCTTGCCCTATGCTCTTTTAAATGCTTATGTTGTTTTGTGGTACATGTTGCTCGTTCTCTCTTCTTGTTATCTAACAGTCACTGCAGAGAGTATGAGATTGTTGCACGGTATACTGAAACTAGAAAAGTAGAGCAATACCACACCGTTAAAATGCAAACTGTGGGTGTCTGCAGCCACAGTGCACCCATGCTGTGTGGGGCCTTCTCTCGCTCTCACTGTGTATGTGAAGTGAGACGGACAGCGGTGCTCTCGGGGACCGCCCGCAGCTCGTCGAAGGAGAGGGGGTACAGAGCGAAATATGGAACTATTTCACTTACAGAGCCGACAGTGAGAGCAGACCACAAGATACCTCAATGCAGACCAAGGGAGGAAATACTAATACTCACTAACACCTCGCTGTCAGTCATCTGAAGTTGTTTAAAGAATTTAAAAAACAACAGGTTAGCAAATGTGACAGACATGCCCTCCAAGCATATCTTTGGTTGCATTTGACAATGTCATTAATCAGTCCTTCCAGAAAACAGCATTTGTTTCGTGATTGATGCGGACAAATATATTTGATTATGCATTCTTCTAGACCAGGGATCTGCAACCTTTACTCTCAAAGGAGCCATTTAACCTCATCTCACCTGGATTAAAGTCCTCCTGGAGCCAAAATAATACCTTCTCAATGAAGACAATTCAGTGTATTAAATTCTATACAGTTAAAATTATATTGAATAATGTTTGATTTCATTTGACTTGATTTATATTGATCATGTAAATGGAAACAAAACAGTTTAAAATAAAATTAAAATAAATTGACATCAAGAAATAAAACAGTATCTTGCATCTTCAAATTCTTACACATCTCAGTTTACATGAAAACAGTTATTATATAAAGAAGATTTGTTTTAGCTAATGTATTTGAAAGGCTACAAAAAGTAACTTGAAGTTTGATAACACATGATCATGTGATCAACACATGCTAATTGCTCATTTCTTGCCACACATAAAACATGCATATTTAACCTGCACATTGGTGTGTATATTGCAGGAGGTGAAGTAGGAAGGTGCTGAATCACAACATGATTTATTTTTAGGTTAAGAAATTGCATATCATGATTTTATATGTTATTAATCATTAATAGCCTCTGTAAAAAAAAATTAAAAAACTATTTATTTCAAAAGTTGTTTTTTTTTTTAAGCTATAGGGAGCCATTGCATAAGAGTCAAAGAGCCACATGAGGCTCCAGAGCTGCAAGTTGCAGACCCCTGTTCTAGAGAGACGGCTTAACCTATTTATTATTAGTAGATTACATTAGAGCACACGCTGCCCCAGCTACAGAGCTGCTGGAATCATGACGGAATTAAAACATGAAATAAGCTACCTGAATTCAAGGATTCTTTACTTTGAAAAAATAGAAAATACATTTATAATGTTAAGAATGTGTCAATTTGATTCAGTGTGTTAACAGCTTAGGCTAAACAATGTGGTCACAGAGCATGAAAATAAATACATGTTCATATTAACTGTAAATCTGGTGGGATTAGAAACCTACTCACTACATCACTACAGTGCATTAAATAAGCTGTTACACCAATGGCATCATTTTATCTTTGTTTAAAAATGTTCAATGTTCAAAGATTTTGTCAAAATAGTTTTATTTTATTAGGAGAGAACACTGGCATGTTGAAAAGTAGAAAATATTCATATTTTTTTACTTAAAATATTAAGTTTCAAGTTCTGTCCATTATTATTATTATTATTACAAAGTGGTATCGTTTCAGTATCAGGATACTTTAGGCAGGTATTGTATAGTGATGTCGTGATGACACTAGATTAGACACAATAAGATTTAGAACTGCAACTAACGATCTAATCTATCAATTCATTTTTTGATTTGTCGACTAATTACGATTTTTTTGTTTTTGTTTTGAAGCACAAAGTACAACACTATTTAACTGAGTGTTTGAACACAGAATGGTTGCTAGAGCTGTGTTTCTGCTGGTAAGGAGATCTCAGCTTTAAGGAGCCGTTCAACAATGCGGCTAAAGTGCCCTCAGTTCCTATATAAGGTCAAAGATGCGTATATTGTTGTGCCGGTTTCTCCCTTCTTGGCCTGACAGGCTGTCCTGCAGTAATATCTGTTGTTTTAGCGCCTGCAATAGAGTGTCCTTTACCTCCATGATCCAGCTCTCCACCCTTCTGGTGGTTTGTGTTGCCAGTTCTTTTGCCGTTGCCCTGCGCTTTTGGTCAGAGTTTTGCATAAAGTCCTCAAGTCCGTCCTTAATTTCCTTCTTAATTTCTTCTTTAAATGTGGTTAGCTACATCTTTAGTCCGCTTTTAAAGTCTTGAATTTCCTTAACAATGTCTTTCAGGCCTGCTTGTATCATATCTTCTCACTATATGTGTCATGTCGGTTCTCAATTACAGTAAGTAAGCATTGACACTAGGCATTGCACTGGAGCATGGGCCTGCCTTGTTCCCATAATTCATCATGGTGTCATACTGTAAATCTTCTAGGGAAGTGACTCTTATACAGCCAGCAATCCAATTGGTGTCAAAGAAAATATAATTCATCAGATTAGTTTTACTGCCCAACAGCATGTCTCACCCGGTGATTGATTTCTGTGTATGCTGCAGTTAGGTCAGCTCCATAAAAATCATATTGTCTCCACTTTTAACCCATGTAGCTAATTTAACAGATTTTTTGGTCAACAGTACCATAAACAGATCTGCTTTGTATAGGTACATAATTAAAAACCATCAGACTCAGCTACAAACAGTACTGTAAGAACAAGAGAACAAGCCCTGGTTTTCATGGAAGTAATGGACTATTTTTATTTCAATGACACAATGGGACACCGAAGAGGAAGATAAACACTGAGAAAAAGCTTTATGCAAGTTTAATACTGCCTGCCTCACTTGTCTCCAACATGATGTGTCATGGGATTTTTTCCCCTTTACCTCTGTTTCTGTGTGTGTCCTGTGTGTATCTTCATCAGTTTGTTTCTTTTTCTTTCCATACTGAATATGTTGGAGTTGGCTTTGTGCATGTGCTACGTAAATTATTTAACTTACCCCCTCTGCCATCACACAAATACACCTTCCCCAGCGACAGACTGCCTGCACGCCACAGCTCTTCTTGTCCTTTTGTGTTCGTCTCTTCTTTCTCTCCATCTCATCTCTTATTGAGTATCTCAGCTTGGAAACTTTGCAGCTTTATCTCCTCCTCAGTGGTCATGTCTCTGTGGTCCTATCTAGAAATAACATTTACTATGACCTTCATCTTCTGGGGCTTATTCACTTGACTAGGCTTACATAATAGATGGAAAAGGTTTTTTTTCATACATTTTGTCCTAATGTCCTTACTTGGCTGAGATGTAAAATGTTGACATTTCTTTTAATCCAATCCAGAATGAAAAAAAAAATTGCAGCTAATTTTAAATATAACTATAAATTGCTTTCCATGCTTTACAAGCTACATTGCAAGATCGATGTGTTCATTATCAATCAAGCTCATTAGGGTGTCCTCGTATTTTTTATAAAATAGTAAGTTTTGATCTGTCCCTATTTTCTTTATATTCCTATTATTAGGATAAACCACAGTGTAAAGTTTGGTTTGAATCAAACCATGTTTACTGGGTCCACCAACATCTTCAATATTATGAAATTCAGACTGTGATTAACATACAGCAAATGTACTGACATCAAGATGACAACTATTAAATCATTTAGTCATGAGTGTCCGTAGATTTCATATGATGTTGACACCTTGAAGACATCGCCTCCAGCTTCTTCAATGAAAGTTTTGGTAAACGCAGCTCGCTGGGTCCGTGTTAATTTAATCCTGATCACCAATGATGCAAGCTTTGGAGCCTGGAAAATGTTGTGTGGTATAAAAGCTTTCTCTGGTGTCTCCTTCATTGTCGAGTGTTAAAGTTGAGCCATTTCTTATGCAATTTCTTTGCAAATAATTCCTGCTCCATTTTTATTTTCTTTACTTTAAGTAAGAGAACTTCCATTTGTATTGTTACGACCCCCTCTAGGATGTCACGTCAAGGCCTGAGGGGCCGCAACATAAACAAGACGCCACACAGAAACCAAAGGTTTATAAAAAGAATTTATTAACAAAATCCTAAAAGTACCAACAGAACAAACTAAAAGGGACTGGAGACCCTGGCCAGACTGAACAGAAGTAGGGAGGACACTGGGTCGACCCAGCGTCCACCCTCTAATCTACAAAAACATACAAAAGACTAAACCACCAGAAATCTCCAGTCCAAACTAAAATAACAAACATCTCCAGTGGGGCGCTGAAGAACTCTCCCCACATGTCTGCTGCTGGTCAGTTGTTGTGCCTCCCTCCTTCTGGTCCTCTCAGCCCTTTATAAGCTCCTCCTCCCTCTCCTACCTGATTGCTGATGAGAGTCAGGTGTGTTAGGAGAGAGGAGGAAGGGCAGGCACCAGCCGTAACAATATGTATTTTGTTGGCTACATATTTGAAGGGTTTATGCAGCAGACAGGGAAGCATACTGTACCTGCTGCTCTATTGCACAATCAACTCCATTTCTACTTCACGCAGATGGCGCTCCTGCATTCTCCATGTTGGACACACAAAATGCTCATTTAGATGTGGCGGTCTCAAAGAAGTCTGCATGTCATAATAATGTTTGCTAAGTTGACTCTACCAACTAAATTAAATGAATATCCATATCCTGTTTAGCTTTATCTAGAGCTTTTTTAAAGTTGCTTTTAAACAGAAACTCATAGTTGTAGGTTATACACACACCCAAGTAAGTGAAATTTTAAAAGGGAAACTCTGAAGATGTTATTGCCAATCTTTTTTGTTTATTGGAAAAATAATGCTTTTGGACAGATTTATTTTGTACCTAGACACCTGCGTAAATGTATTTATAAGGTTGAGAGCAATAGGAACACTGTTTTGTGGATCAGAAAGAAACAGGAGAAGGTCATCCCCAAATCCCATTTTTTAAGTGTGGCACGGGACACACACGGTGTCATGGAGCGTACAAGAGCAAGATCTGGCAGCTTCCAGATTTTCACCGACACTTACTTGATTGGATCCAGCACCTCATTTAAAAAATTAAATCACTGAAAATTTCATTGTAAACACAGAATTGAATGTAGACAGGAAGAAAGGGGATAGTCAGGCCATGCACACATGCTATGCCTCAAGGGTGATTTTGCACAAATGTTTTCTTTGTCAGCTTTGAAGATGGTAGAAAATGGCTAAATAGGCAGTTAAAGAGCTTGTTTAAGCCAATAAGTGAAGCTAAGCCTGAGGTAAATAAGTCTGTGGAAATCACGGAGCAGTTGCAGCACAGCAGCAGTTAGTGTAGTGAGTAGCAGCACCCAAAGCAAAGATGCTAATGCAGGATGGGCCAAGAGGGGGCAGTGCCTTCCACCTCAAAGATTATGATTCCTCACTCCATGCTCTGATTTCACGAGAGATGCATCTATTACACTCTGTTCCTGCACGTTTTTACATGTGTATTAGCTGGTCTCCTATCGTTGGGACCGTGACAAACACCGCCGTGCTCTTCAGACCGCTTCTATGGTAGCCGCGAGCGAGGGCCACCGTGCTACACACGGCTACAGAGAGCCACGAGGCACCATGCACTGCACACACAGGTTTCCTGTTTTTATCCATCTCATCACTGCAAGTGCTACTGTAGAAATGAATGTGTTGCGAACTTTTGTAACATTTGAATCACCTTTGCTGGAGGGTTAAAAAACAAGGTTAATTTTGCAAGCTGGAGTTAACTAACATTCTCAAATGTAATTATAACAAATTTGATAGAAATTGATGTTGAATACAATTTCCATTAATTGTGAAATGTACATTTAATTGGAATAATCTTCCATTAAAATTGCCTTTCTGCTGCTGTTGACTAAACTGAGAACATAATTGAGTTTTATCAGTGTGTAAGACACAAGAGTAAAGGTGAGACCATGACGACACCGCAGTTTTATTTTTATTGCGTATGAATTGTGGAATTGCAATGGCACATTAAGAAAACAATGAGGGTGCAGAGCAAATGCGCGTTCTCTCTTTCTATGAATATAACGTTCTTCCAAGGTCAAATATGTCTCTGTGTGTGTGTAATGATGTTAATATAAGATATGAAACACAACCAGTAGTTAATGTGCAAGCTGTCATAATTTCAAATCTGACTCTGAAAAAGTCAGTGCCTCACCAGTCACTGCACTACACGGTGGCCCTGGAGGTTTGAAGCCCTCCTTTGCATGCCCACAGAAGACTGGAGAGACCCCTTCCAGACGGCCTCATCCTGGGCTAGACGCAACCTGGGGATGCGTTTACAGGATGAGACTCTCATCATATCTCATCATATGAATGAGCAGGGGGAGGAAGTGAGAGAGGAGGAGACAGGGTCTCATCACCACCAGAGAGCCCCCTCTTGAGAGATTGCCACCTTATTGTGGTCAGGGGGTTTACGTGCCTCGGTGACCTTAAGAGCTATACCAGCACGAGCTTCGTCTTCAGGTGGGACACCCAAGTTGGACAGGTCTGAAGGTAGAGGTCTGACTAAGTGCAGTCCACTTCTGTAGGTTGGAGTTACTATAAGCACAGTGATGGAGCATAATGGGTACATATGATGCCCCCTTCACATTTCTGACTGCCCCCTCATATATGCCTGCCTACAACCGGCCGTGGTGCAGGAGAACCATCCAGTGGACATGAGAAGGACTCAGGGTGGACTCAAGATGAGCTGCTTAAAGACAAGGCAGGCCTCGGCTGTGAAATGTGTGAAAATGTTGCGAGGATACAGAGTTCTCCATGGCTGTTATGACAACTAAAAGGTCAGCACGCATTTTATTTTCATTTTCTGCTGTGCTGCTGATTCATTAGATGAGTTATGGCTTCATCTTATGTGTAAAAGTTTTTAAATATTTTGAATTTGTGAGTTTTTGTGTTCTGAAAGTTTGGTGTCCTTTGTGGCTAAATTATCACTGATTTTGTTCTGTCCTTGGTGCTGAAACATGGCAGATCTGACAGCTGTCACTCAGGGGGAGAGAGAGAGACGGATGGGCTCCGTAACGGGCGATTGTCCGTGCTTCGTTAACGCTGATTCATCATTATTTTATTAAACATTTGGGTTAATTGGTTGTTTGTGTTCACGTGATATTATTGGCCCATTTAGTTAGCAAAAGGCAAATGTGCCTCTCTCTTACTGCCACAACAACACCTGGCCAGTGTTCCGGGACCTGATGATTTACAAATCAAGCACTGTCTAATGCCATATGTTTGTTAGGCCCTTCCGCGATGCATTGCTTCTTAACACAACCCCAATTACACATCTGCAATTCTGCATGCAAACTAACTAACAACATCAGTGTGTGCTGCATGTGTGTGTGTGTACTTATATAAGCAGTGAGCCTACCCTTGCCTGGAGGATAATGATGAAAACTTTTGTCATCCTCCCACCTTTTCCTCTCTGTGGGATGCTTGCTCCCTTTATCCGTTCAAATCAAAATTGTCCTCATAATATAGCAGAAAAATAACATTGGTTGCAGACCCAAATCACCAATTATTAATAATGAATACAAGTCCATCTGAGCAACCCAGTTTTCTCCGGGCACAAGCCAAAGCACACCCTATGCAGGGCACCAGTCCAACATACTGAGAAACTTAGAGCCTCAAGTTATACTAACACTGGGTCCCTTCAGGGGACTGACCTCTCTCCCTTCCTATTTATATTTAGTTCAAAATGATGATCACAGTAAATATTACTAGGAACTCACAACAAAAACAATACATAAGAGAAAAATATACTGAATATTAAAAAAGAACAAACAGCAACAAAACACACAAAATGACACCAAAAATACACACAAATACATACACACTTCCTATTACTAGCAAAACACAAAACGACAACAAAGACACAACTTAAAAAAACAAAGAAATGAGAGAAAAATACACAAAATTGCTACAAGATACACAGAAATAACAGAAAAACATACAAAACGACATAAGAAGCAACCAAACGACACCAAAAACACACATACTTAGATAAAATAATTTATATAATAGATGATAGAAATTATATTGATTAGAACATGAACTGAAAATCCAGCACTTTTCATAGACAGCTCCACTTGTACTTATTGTTTAAATTGTTTATTGCTCAACTTACGGAGTTCCTAAAGGATGATTTCACTCAAAATTAAATATAATTTAAAAGGTGTATTCAAGGAGTATTCCACTTTCATTTGACCCCAGTAAGCTGGGAAAGTGTACAGCCCTCCCGCTACAGTGGCAATAAAGACAGCGACGGGTGCTTGACGTTGTGTCATTTATATTGATTTTGAATGTAATGTCGTCACCAGAGTCGTCTGGACCAGAGTCGGTGCCAGGCAGTATTCAATGGGGGGACATTAAGAAAACTGCGAGGGGCACAAAAACACTCCGTTCCTAGTAGCATCATAAACCCCCGCCGCCGTCACTGCCGCACACCAAAATTTGCGCATTTTTGCGTATATTGAATATAAATAAATAAAAGACCATTCAACATTTAAGCATGACCCTACTACACCAAACAGCATATGAATGCTGTTTGGTGTAGCTTTTTTTCTGAGTGGGTGGGTCCACAACCTCCTCAGCAGTAACAACTATAATGTAAACACACATGCAAACATCTTAACAGCAACATTAGGCTGACAGTCAAGGATACATGAGGTTTGTTTGTCACATACGTATATACTACTACTCAATAGTACTTTATGACGTAGTGAAATAGCATTAGGGTGTTCAGCTTTTACTGAGCGCACAGTGTGCAGGGGTGAAAGAAAAAATAATAAATAATAATAATAGTAAATGAGTATTTAACGACAATCTAATGAATCCGTGTACCTTTCATTCTTTGGTTATTTTGTTTCAAAACCAAATTGAAAAATTGGGTTGATTTTTTGGTTTAATTAATTTAAAACCAGAAACAGAAAAACGGAAAAACCAAACAAGCAGCATTTTTCTGTTTTAAAATTGAATCTGGTTCTGTTTGTGAGATGTTTGGATATTTACGGGGAAACTAGGGCGAGAGCTTCATGTTTTAATCTCACCACACAGACTGACTTTTATTCTGCTGCGTTGGATAAAAAATGATCTTGTATCACACTGTAAACCTCACACTGATGGCAGAGATGTAATTTGTGTGTCAATGATGTATCGTTAAAGAGTTATTGATGCTGGAACTCTGAATCTGTGAATATCTGCCAACTTTACCGAACAGTGTTATGATCCAAATAGTATTGAGATAATCTGGTGACTTTTGCTTCCGGTCCGGACCTAAAAAGAAGTAACGAAAAACTGACATTACTGGTGAATTGAAACGTTATTATTACATTAATAAATCAGAACCAAAAAAAATGCATGTTACGTAAAACATGCAAATGTGTGGAACCAAAGGTGATGTAATGAATCTACTGGTGCCCCTCATTTCTTATGATCAACTCCCGTGTGTGTTGATGGCTGCTTGTGACAAGGCGGCACGAGCAGGAGGCGGTGAATAATGAGAAAAACCAGGGAGGCCGTCTTAGTGGTGCACTTCCTTTTTTTTTTTGGGCATTTTTTTTTTTTTTTTGTGCAAAAATACAATAAAGTGCACAGTGCAAAACAAAGGTGCATCAGAGGACTGACAGGTCTCCTCCAGCAGCAGAACCTAGAGTGAGGGCATCAGGCGCGTTAAATACCCTCCCACTAAACTGGATAAAACCATAAAAGCTAAGCAGGTGTAGAAAATAACATTAGCTTCTAAAACCACATTCAAATCCTCCAATAAAACCCATAGCCATAATATAAACAAAGAAAACCCCCACTACAATAAACTCCCAACCAAAATCACCTAACTGAATCAAACTACATCCTAAAACCGGTTAAAACCTATTCAGCCACCCCAAGCTTTTTGGTCCAGCCCGGAACGCTTTTCAGCGGCGTCTGTTTCCCTGGGGAATCTTTTGGCCAGACACCGCCACCCTGGACACAAGAGGAAACGTAAGTAGCTTGTACCCACACAGATACACATTCACACACCCAAACATTCACCGCATGCACGCAACACCTAAAGCATCAACTAATTCTTAACATGGCACATAATATTGCACAATCCCAATCCTAAATATCCCGTTGCCTCCGCAGGACCGGCTGCCATTACCGGAGGCGACGCATCCCGACCGGACCCACGGGCAACAACAACAAATCCTTTCAATAAACAATTTAAAACTGACCAACGTGTGCAATACTTTTATATGTGCAAATTAGCGTGTTTCAAGTGCAGTGTGCATAAAAGTGCTAGTGAATATAAAAGTGCTGTGTGTGTAAAGTGCAAGTGCACGTAACATACGTCCTGCTCGTTACACTGCTGTTAGCGGTATTTATAACATGCAAAAAAAATTTTTTTACTACCCTAAAAAAGCAGTAATTTTTTTTTGCAAAAGTGTCAAATGGTAGCAGTTCTAACACCTATTGTTCCTCACACCAGCCTCACATTTAATAGCCAGTCACTAGTTTATTCAGATACTATTTGGACCGAAACAGCGCAAAACAAGAGTACAGCATGAGCAGATTTTTACGAGCTAAAACATCCACAGACTGAATGAAAACATGAGCAGGACCAGAAAACTGCTGAAATAAATCCTAAACAGTCCTATCGTGTGATGAGACCTGGTCCAGGACCTGGGGAGGGAAACCAGGTGCAGCGGACTTCAGTTCTCGCTCTAATTTATCCAAAAATATCACACAAACAGAACAAAAAACGCTGCTTACCTGGTTTTTGGGATTTCTGTTTTGGTTTTAAATCAGATAAACAAAATAACCACACTGTTTATTTGTTATTTTGATTTGGTTTAAAACAGAATAACCAAAGAACGAAGGGTACAAGGATTCCTAATGCTATATAAACACAGCCACAAAAACAAAGTTAGCTCGCTAACATACCTTATGAAGAGGTCGCTACAGTCATGGGCATCAGCAGACTCTGCTCCTCTCAACAGCAGTAGTAGGTTTAAATTCCACTTTTTATAAAATCTCTTTTCCTTTTCTCGGTTAGAACGATTGGAGCAGCCGTAAACTACACAAATTATGGACATTTTAATGATTTCAGACGGCTGATTCTCAAGTTTCTTGCTCTCCATCAGAATTTAGCGCTCTCGCTTTGTTGCGATGCAGTAATGTGAGTGACGTCACGTGAAACAACAGAGCAGGCCATAGACATATACACATTACAACAGCTCTAGGGTACGTTCAATAGCACAAATGTTAAACAATTACACCACAGTATATTGGCACATTATACAGTATATAATCCCATCCGCTGTCAGTGAATGGACACATTCAGTTGATAGCCAATCAGATATCTTTGATTAATAAAAAGCTCCCCTGTAGTGGGAAGAGTGGGGGGGGCACAGTAGGTCAGCTGGGGGGCACTGCCTGCGAATACGCCCCATGACGTTGACACTGGTCTGGACGTCATAAAAAATATGGCTGAGCTTGGATTCAAACCCCAGACCCTGCGCTCTCCTTACCTGCTGCACCACCCTAACTTTGGAAATGTGGTGACTATACATCCAACAGTTTCACAGTACGAAAAAAATTAAAATACCTTAAAAGTGGATTCATTTAAATTGACATTTTCCTGTTTACATTTGCCACAGGTTTGTATCCAGAGAACTTTACGACAGACGTCAGTCGGCGTTTTAATCCAGATCAACCTCTCAGTGTCTTTCCCTAAATGCTCTACATCCACAATGTTATAAAGAAAACTACCGCTTGCAAAAAAACATAAAGCAGCACAACATTAGTAATGATGTGAGCACGTCTGCAGAGTGTGATGTTACAAATGTGTGTCAGAGAAGAGTGTCAAGGTACATTAAAGAGAAGTGGTGTTCAGGTGGGCGGAGCCAGGTAGAAACCCAGGGTTTCTTAGACGAAACCTGCCAGCGAGCAGGTTCAGTTTACTGAGAATGTTACCATGGTTACATACTCAGAGAAAAATATACCTTGCCTTCAAGAATGGGATACTCAGAGTTTCCCTCATTTGAGCCCCAACATACTCAGACTTTAAACATAACCTGCTTTGTGGAACACCCCTCTGATGACTTAGCAGTGGTTGGATTCATCAGCGAGGGTGATGAGGTGGAGTACTGGGCTGCTGTAAATAACACTGTCAAATGGAGTGAGCTGAACCATCTACAGCTCAATGTGACAAATACACTACAATACATATTATTGTATAATTGTATTGTATTAGCACTTATACTTATTCTTGTATTAATATAATCATTGTTTTGGTTTATTTGTGGCTTGAAGTCTGTCACCTGCAAAGTTGTGTTGGTACTTAGGGGATGTGTTCTATTGCGGTGTGGGTGGTAGGCACTGTGCAGCAGCATTTACCTTTGTGGCTATGTCTCTACATTAATACAGCAAATGTCACCCCTCTGTATTAGTAGCAACACATTTTTTCAACAGCACGACCAACATGGCTTCACCATTACTATTGCAACAACACATTATCATGACAGTATAAACCCAGCTCACGTCTTTTGTTATAGTGTCCAGCCTAACTCTTTTTCCTTTGTAACCCACCCTTACACAGACAACTCTCTTTTTACGTCTTTCCCCCACTGAAGTTTATCTCAAACTTGGGAGGCCTGGTGACAGTTATAACTTTGCAATATAATAAACATATGATATTAACAAGCTTTGCAAGAATAAAACATACATAGTTATTGCAAAAACATTGCACTACAGATAGCGTTAACCTTACACGGCATATGCAGACACAGTAAAGAAAAACATGTTAAATGATAGTCTTTGGGTGAAAGGGTTTCCTTGTTAAAACAAATATGATTGTTGTGTCACATTCAGTAAAATAAGGCACAAACATTTTCTGTTGCACTCATTATCTAAAACAAATGGTGTATGAAAAATTCTTTTTCTAGTTGACTAATCTGCTGATTGTTTTTTTCACACCTACTTAAATCTTCACACCTGTGACAGTTACCCTGTTGTACTTTGACAGCATGTTTTACAGGAACAAATTAAAATGATGACTCCTAAAACATGCATTTGTAAAGTATTTGTATTTTATATAATATATAAAATATAAATAATAATATTTTATATTTTCAACATAAAACATTATTGTGATCACAATAAAAAGGAAAAAAATGAATAATACAAACTTAAGTGCGAGTGTTATTGAACAAACAAGTAAACAAAAACACTGTAAAGTTGTAGCTAAGCTGTTTTGCAGGTTGTAGAGGTAATGGGCTTTAATCAATCAATCAATCAATCTTTATTTGTATAGCGCCAAATCATAACCAATGGTATCTCAAGACACTTTACAGTAGAGCAGTCTTAAGGACGGACTCTTCATTTTATGGATACACACACATATGCATATACGTATATACACATACATATGTATCCCACACCCAACATGAATTCATCATGGCGGCAAGGAAAACCTTCTGTTAAGCAGCAGGAACCTTGTGTGGATCCCATTCCTATGATGAACAGCCATCCACGTTATGCTGTGTTGGGTGTGTGCAGAGGAAAGGGTGGCGACAGAGTTGTTGAGACTCTGTAACTCCACACTGAGGATCCCACGGACCTGCAAGACAAAAGCCAGAAGGAGTACAGGAGCAAACACACAAGGGAAGAAGGGCAGACATAGAGGGAGTGTTTGAGAGAGGAATGGGACCCTCTCCGGTCCCTCTCTAACCTAAATGACCTCTCTCTTAACGCCCTCTCCAACCTCTCTCCAACCGAGCATGCCAGACCCCCCCACCGGCAGTCTATGCCTATTGCATCTTAATTATGAGCTATGAGCTGGTTCCTAACTAAAAGCTTTACCAAAGAGGAATGTTTTGAGCCTAACCTTAAAGGTAGAGAGGGTGTCTGCCCCCCGAACCGTGGTTGGTAGATGGTTCCAGAGAAGTGGGGCCTGATAACTGAAAGCTCTTCCTCCTATACTACTTCTAGAGACAAATGGAACAATGAGTAGTCCAGCATTTTGAGAGCGTAGTGTTCTGGGGGGATTGTATGGCACTACAAGCTCCTTGAGATAGACTGGTGCCTGTCTATTTAGGGCTTTATAAGTAAGAAGAAGAATCTTGAATTCTATTGTATATTTTATGGGAAGCCAATGCAGAGAGGCTAATACAGGAGTAATGTGATCTCTTCTCCTAGTTTTAGTCAGTACACGTGCTGCAGCATTATGAACCAGCTGAAGTGTCTTAAGCGACTTGCTCGGGCAGCCTGCTAAAAGAGAATTACAATAATCCAGTCGAGAGGTAACAAAAGCATGGACTAGCTTTTCGGCGTCGCCCTGAGACAGGATAGATCTGATTTTAGCAATGTTACGGAGATGAAAGAAGGCAGTTCTTGAAGTTTGTTTTATGTGAGAGTTGAAGGATAAATCCTGATCAAATAGAACCCCAAGGTTTCTAACAGTTGTGCTTCGTGCCAGAATAATGCCATCTAGGGCAGTTAGGCTAGCATAGGTTTCTCTAATGTGTCGTGGGCCCAGTACAATGACCTCAGTCTTGTCTGAGTTAAGAAGAAGAAAATTTTGGTCCATCCAGGCCCTAATGTCCTTTAGACAGGCCTCAAGTTTAGATAGCTGATTTGTCTCACCTGGCTTCATTGATACATACAGTTGGGTATCATCAGCATAGCAGTGAAAGTTAACAGAGTATTTTCTCATAACATTACCAAGGGGGATCATATAGATACAGAAGAGGATTGGACCTAGCACAGAGCCCTGAGGAACCCCGTAGCTTACTTTAGTGTACACAGAAGACCTATTATTCACGTGTACAAACTGGTACCTATCAGATAGGTAGGACTTAAACCAGTTTAGGGCAGTCCCTGTGATTCCAAGTAGTTTCTCTAATCTCTCTAGTAGAATATAGTGATCTATAGTGTCAAAAGCTGCACTAAGATCTAATAAAACCAGCACTGAGAGTCGTCCTTCATCTGAAGCCCAGAGTAGATCATTAGTTACTTTAACTAAAGCAGTCTCTGTGCTGTGTTGAGCTCTAAAACCTGACTCGAAGTCCTCAAACAGGTTGTTGTTTTGAAGGAAGTCACAGAGCTGAGCCGCCACAACTTTCTCAAGAATCTTTGAAATAAAAGGAAGATTAGATATAGGCCTGTAGTTTGCTAAAGTGCTGGAATCAAGAGTAGGTTTTTTGAGAAGGGGTTTGATTACAGCTACTTTAAAGGACTGTGGCACGTAGCCTATTGATAGGGATATATTTATTGTCTCCAACAAAGATGGGCAGACCAGGGGAACAACTTCTTTAAACAGCTTAGTTGGGATCGGATCTGAAAGGCAGGTCGATGGTTTGGAGGATGAAATAATAGAGTTAAGTTCCTGAAGTCCTATATGTGTGAAACAGTTTAGGTTAGGCCTATTTACATTTAATGGTACAGCAGGCCCAGGTGAAGGCAGGGAGTGGCTAATTTTATCTCTAATCTTGTGAATTTTATCGTTAAAAAATGTCATAAAGTCCTCACAGCTGAGCGCTAGAGGAATCATGGGCTCAATAGAGCTCTGACTTTGTGTTAGCCTGGCTACAGTGCTGAAAAGGTACCTCGGATTATTTTTATTTTCTTCAATTAGTGAGGAGTAGTATGTAGATCGACTATGTTGTAAGGCTGTCATGTATTTACTATGACTTTCTTGCCAGAGTATTCGTGACTCCTCTGTTTTATTGGAGCGCCACATTCTCTCTAATTTACGGGTTGTTTGTTTGAGTGTGTGAGTTTCAGAGCTAAACCACGGAGCTTTCCTCTGACGTTTAATAGTTTTTTCCCTCAATGGGGCAATTGAGTCCAAGGTGGATTTTAGTAGACTAGCAGAGCTATCGACAAGCAGATCCAGTTGAGAGGGGTTATAATTAATATCATAGTTATTTATTGGATGGTGCACTGAGTTTAAGGCAGCAGGAATGGCCTCTTTAAATTTAGCCACAGCACTATTGGACAGATTTCTACTCGTAACTATTTTATTGCACAGTGCGAGATCCTCTAGGATAATGTTAAAAGATATTAAAAAGTGATCTGATAGCAGAGGATTTTCAGGGTAGACTTTTAGTTCATTAATATCAAGGCCATATGTTAGAACAAGATCAAGAGTATGATTTAAACGATGAGTAGCTTCATTAATAGTTGGAAAAAAGCCAACTGAGTCTATTAGGGACATAAAGGCTGAGCTCAGGCTATCACTATCTTTGTCCACATGGATATTAAAATCTCCTACTATCAGTATTTTATCAGAACTGAGGACTAAGTTTGATATAAACTCAGAGAATTCTGATAGAAATTCAGAATAAGGGCCTGGAGGACGGTAAATTATCGCAAATAAGACTGGCTGGCAGGTTTTTGATTTGGTATGAGATAAATTTAGAACCAGGCTTTCAAAGGAAGTGTAACTGGCCTTTGGTTTAGGATAGATTAGGAGAGAGGAATGATAAATAGCTGCTACACCACCTCCACGGCCTATGTCTCGTGGCATATGAGTATTTAAATGACTGGGAGGAGTGGCTTCATTTAAACTAACATATTCATCTTGATACAGCCATGTTTCAGTTAAACAGAATAAATCAAAGTTATTTTCTGAGATAAGGTCATTTACTAGTAGAGATTTGGATCTCAGTGATCTAATATTTAATAGAGCACATCTAATGGTTTTATGTTTTGGTGTTTCTAGATTTGAGATTTTAATTTTTTTCAGATTTTTATAATTGATAGCTCTTTTATTTGATTTTATGTTAAAATCATTGTGAAATTTGGGTCGGGGGACAGACACCGTCTCCATAAAATAATATTCACGGTCCGCACCGGCTAGGTCCTGCTTGCTAGCTTCAGTTTTGGTATCAGGGTGCGGAACCGCTTCTCCAGATTGTTGATCCTCGCCTCCATATCTAACAGTACGCTACACTTCATGCAACTACCATTGTCCCTAAAGGAGGACGAGGAGTAACTAAACATCTGACACACCGGGCAGGAGAGCGGAGGGGAGGAGAGAGAAGCCATAGGTGCTAAATTTAAGCTAAGCTAAGCTAAGGACAAAAGGAAGTTTAAAGGAGATTACACTGCCTATAAGAGGCAAGATTGCTTTTTACTTAACCTTTGTACGTTTAACTGTACGGTAAAAAATTAAAACAAGTGTTTTCAAGGCTAAAATATCAATGACAACAAGTTTGATTAGCGTTAGAAGAACACAGTTGTAGAGCGCTGCAAGCAGCGGTAGAGCGTAAACAGGAAATGATCGATACGTCACCACGTCAGCACGTCACCAGCCACAATAAAACCAACTACAAAGTCGCTTTAACTTAAAACAAATCAATAAAAGTGAAAGATTAAATAAATAATAACATTCCTTTTGTTACAGTTGTTCTTTTAAAATCCAAACAATCAAACAGCGCTCTGTGCTGTTAGTGTTTAGTGTGTTTGTGTATCTCCGTAATGCTGCCATGGAATGAGAGCTAAACTTCACACAGTTTACACCTAAATTATTTTTCTGATTTATCTGAAATGTTGCCAACTTTAGGTCATAGTTGTTTCTTCTTCTGTTTGTTTCTATTGTTCTTCACTGTTTGTTTACTTGCTGAATGTAACTGTTGGGCGGCACTGCCCCCATCAGTTCATGTAAGGTACTGCAGCAACAAAGAAGGAAGAAATGGCAGATTTGATCAATTTACCACATTAATACCATGCTTTTGTCGTTGACATTATTGATTATGTTGACTAATCATTGCAGCCTTGTTTGAAAGCACACTTAAGTGTTTTTGATTCTTCTTTCTTGCCAGCTGCATACAGATTCAAATTTAATCCAGGCTTGGATTAGAATCTCATTAGCTGTGTTTGTGTGTGCGTGTGCCCAGCCTTTCTCAGTGTTGCAGTCTCATAATGCACTAATTGAATGAAGAGTAATTGTAATGTATTTAGGCAGCTGCTGACCCCTGTTGTTAAAGTGGCTGAAGCCATTAGCTGAAGCGTAAGGTTTATCATAGGAGACACATAAAGGCAAAGCCAAAGAGCAAAAAGAGTGGAACGTAAAGGCAGCAAGCTGGTTGTCATTGGTGTGCAGTATGTGTTTACAAAAACAAGCAGGGTGCAGGTTTAAAGGCAAAGAAAACCATGGAAACCATTATATCTGTCGAAAATTAAAAAACTGAAAGGTTTGCCTGCAATGCTTTGAAAAACAATTTGTGAATACATCTGCTTGCTTCGGTATGGAATAGAATAGAATAGAATCATTTTTCTCTACTGCGTATGATTGAGAGGTAGATTTTACTACAGATTTAATGCTTTTATTTATATTCAAACATTAAAATGTTTTCTGATGCACTTTTTAATCGTATAAAGCACATTGAATTGCCCTGTGTATGAAATGCACCATACAAATACATTTGCCTTGCCTTAATAATATACAAATATTGAATAATTCTTGAATAATTGTAACAGTAATAATAATATAATAATAATTGTAGTAGTGTAAATAATACAATTAAAATATTTACAATTATAACCCTCCCCCCAACACAGTAAATCATTAAGAGCTGTCAGTGGTAAAAAGTAGCTCGTGAGCCGAAAAAGTGTGTGCACCCCTGGTTTATGGTGTGTGTTGATTATTTAGAGAGTGGATGTGCCCCATAGTTATTGTATTGTCTGCTGTATTTTAGAGGCTCCCTATTCCATTAGTGGTAACATACAGTAGATGCAGCTTGGGCTAGGGTTCCTTTGACAGAGACACACAGGTGAGTCTATTGGCATTGGTTTAATTGACCTTGCCCACATTGGACAAAAATATGCAATTCTATGTACATTTCATATTTCATGAAAAGCTCAATGGAACAGAAAGTGATAATGGGAAAGCCTTGATTGCTTGTTTGTGTAGTTGTGTTTTCCAATCACCAACTACCCACTGCAATATAAGAAAAGACTGCAATTAGCATTTTCACTACGGCTGCAACTAATTACCAATGGTGGAGCTGTTCCATGAACCCTGTCACTTTATTTAACTGAGCTATCCCACACTCCACAGACTATTGTCAGAAAGGAATTAGGAAAATGTGCCAAGATCTGAAGAGAAAGTCATCTTTACAATCATTTCGGTAAAGTACAGCATTAAGTGAACACCAATAGATTGCATTTACTCAGGGCTTATGTTAGTTTGCTTCTGTGAAAACTCAAAAAAAACATTGTCCAAATCCATCCTTTAGGTCGCTGTCTGGAGCACCTAAATCTTGTACCTTAAGCTGTCAGTTAAAATTTTTTCGAGCACCCAGGTACTTGCTTCTCATAGATCGGCCTGTACGTGCTATTAAATAGTAACAACGTCATGCCGCTTTAAAAAGTGGCCCAGCTTGTTCGTTGTTTTATGGGGGCTGTACAGTAGAGTATTTGCTAATAAAAGTGCTTTTGTGCAAAGAGAAAAATGTGTCCACTCGCGCACGTCACACTGGTATGTCTAAAAAAGTGGAGAAATATATTATTACTATTTATTGTCCTACACCAGGGGTGCCAAATATGTCGATTGCGATCTGCCGGTTGATCGTGGAGGCATTTTATGTTGATCTTGCTCGTAGGCTGCTAGACTATGGGGTCTATTCTCCTGTCTGGACTCAAGCACTTTTTCACGCACCTGCAGTTACGCGCCTCTCTCCTGCGTATATTCACCGATTCAGGTTCCTGACACGCCCACCACGTGTAAATCGACCAAAAGTGCGTAGTCTGTGAATGAAGGCGGTCTAAAGTAAAGGAGGCGGACTGGGCCGTGATGTCATTTTTTTGGGGGGCAGTCTAGAAATCACGGAATATGGAATTTTCCTAACGCTTGTAAATATTATTAAAATCCGTGAAAATGATAAATAAAAATGATAAATGATGAATTTAATTTGAAACGCCTTCATTGATTGAAAATTGCAAGAGGTTGATTTGATCAGATTATTGACCAGATTACTGCAGCGTGAGGATTGGACACATTTTTCTGTCTGAGCCACAGTTAAAATCTCTTGTTTCCCTCATATTAATGTTTGTTTGTGTGGAGGAAAGCCTGATATTATTAACTTCTTACATTCCTGCATTCAGAAATGATCAGCGTGCATCATCATCATCATTTGGATGGACCAAAATTTTCTTCTTCTCAACTCAGACAAGACTGAGGTCATTGTACTGGGCCCACGACACCTTAGAGAAACCTATGCTAGCCTAACTGCCCTAGATGGCATTACTCTGGCACAAAGCACAACTGTTAAAAACCTTGGGGTTCTATTTGATCAGGACTTATCCTTCAACTCTCACATAAAACAAACTTCAAGAACTGCCTTCTTTCATCTCCGTAACATTGCTAAAATCAGATCTATCCTGTCTCAGGGCGACGCCGAAAAACTAGTCCATGCTTTTGTTACCTCTAGACTGGATTATTGTAATTCTCTTTTAGCAGGCTGCCCGAGCAAGTCGCTTAAGACACTTCAGCTGGTTCAAAATGCTGCAGCACGTGTACTGACTAAAAACTAGGAGAAGAGATCACATTACTCCTGTATTAGCCTCTCTGCATTGGCTTCCCATAAAATATAGAATAGAATTCAAGATTCTTCTTCTCACTTATAAAGCCCTAAATGGACAGGCACCAGTCTATCTCAAGGAGCTTGTAGTGCCATACAATCCCCCCAGAACACTACGCTCTCAAAATGCTGGACTACTCGTTGTTCCATTCGTCTCTAAAAGTAGTATAGGAGGAAGAGCTTTCAGTTATCAGGCCCCACTTCTCTGGAACCATCTACCAACCACGGTTCGGGGGGCAGACACCCTCTCTACCTTTAAGGTTAGGCTCAAAACATTCCTCTTTGGTAAAGCTTTTAGTTAGGAACCAGCTCATAGCTCATAATTAAGATGCAATAGGCATAGACTGCCGGGGGGGGGTCTGGCATGCTCGGTTGGAGAGAGGTTGGAGAGGGCGTTAAGAGAGAGGTCATTTAGGTTAGAGAGGGACCGGAGAGGGTCCCATTCCTCTCTCAAACACTCCCTCTATGTCTGCTTCTTCCCTTGTGTGTTTGCTCCTGTACTCCTTCTGGCTTTTGTCTTGCAGGTCCGTGGGATCCTCAGTGTGGAGTTACAGAGTCTCAACAACTCTGTCTCCACCCTTTCCTCTGCACACACCCAACACAGCATAACGTGGATGGCTGTTCATCATAGGAATGGGATCCACACAAGGTTCCTGCTGCTTAACAGAAGGTTTTCCTTGCCGCCATGATGAATTCATGTTGGGTGTGGGATACATATGTATGTGTATATACGTATATATGCATATGTGTGTATCCATAAAATGAAGAGTTCGTCCTTAAGACTGCTCTACTGTAAAGTGTCTTGAGATACCATTGGTTATGATTTGACGCTATACAAATAAAGATTGATTGATTGATTGATTGATTTGTCATTAATGTTTCACTTGTTATTTACTCTGTAGTGGATCAAAATGTGACTTTACGTTGTGCACAGTGTTAAAATAGTTGGACATTATTCTCAGAGTTTCATTGTACCAAGTTTCAGCAGCTGACGCGCACACCGCAGCACACAGCTGATCAGCTCCGCGACGCTGCTCTCACCGTCCTCCCAGATCAAGGAGTGGATGACGGGTAAAATATAATGAATTGTAACACATTTTGTCCCGTCTAGAACCGCTAAACTTTATTTATTTTCAAAATATTGTTCTTGATGGGATTGACTTTTTTTTTAAATATAATTATTTTCAATCTAATTAAATTTTTAAGTGTAACTGTTGTATTGTATTATTGTACAAATATTCAATAATTATCAAATCATTTTAATAGTGTGAATAAACAATTGATCGTGAAAAGCCATAAGAAGGTAGAAGTAGCTTGTGAGTCAAAAAGAGTGTGGACACCCATGTACTATAAAATGACCCGTCAAGGGTCGGAACAAGCATTACGTCGCTGCAAAATGTACGCACCGTTGCGTCGTCTGACCCAAACAAAGATGGCGGCAGTGAAGACACACACTCGTTTGTCGAAGGTAGCTGTTCCGCGTAACCCTCGTCATTTAATCCGGGTGTGACCGGACGGGACAAGGAGGAAACACCCACTGTGCCGTCAGCAGCAGAAACACACACACACACACACACGCACACGCACGCACACACCGAGCCAAGCGTTAAACACATTCTCTTTACAACCAGTACATAACATCAAAAGGCCTCACCATTAAAATATCAACAAAAAAAGTCATGGTGAGAAGTTGCTCTCCACCAGTGGTTCCCAAACTTTAATATAGATCACAGTGATGGAATGAATGAGTGATAACACACATTTTAAACATTTAGATTTTGTAAATAAGTGGAATAACAGTATTTAGTGGCTCCTGAATAGATTTATTTGTGTCATCTCCTCCTAGTGTGGGACCAAGACTTGTATTTTCAGTTCATGTTCTAATCAAGATCATTTACATTATCATTATTATAATTATAATTTTTAACTCAAAATCAACATTATAAAACCCCATAATTATTTGTTAATTTTCCAATTTCTCTCTTATTTTTTGTTGGAAAAGCACTTTCTGTATTAGCATTTGGAATTTTGAGTTTAAGAAAAATGTGAGTGGCAGAGTGTATTAATTTAAGTTGTTATTTTCATGTGAATGAAGAATTAAAAGATGCACTTTTTATGTGTTTTCAACATAAATCTTAAATTTTGTTAATTCAGGAAGGACACCATGACAGGCTCCCACTGCCTTTTTGTTTTTCAATGAATGCTACATCTGACTCTGAAGGCTTTATTTTGTACTTTTATAATCTTACTGAACTTTATTTTGATATTTTGAGTTGAAGAGCAATACACATATATTGAAATGTTAAGGAATTTATGTTTTTTTTATTATTATTTTAGACATGTAAATCAACATGTATAAATTACTTTTAGTCAGTTTATGAGGAGATAATCGATGATCGAATCGAACTGGAAAAATGAAGCGTTAAATTAATCGATGCATCGAAAAAATAAGCGCTAGATTCATTGTTTAAAAAATAATGGTTTATCCCAGCTCTAGACTTTTCCGTTCTCTAAATTCAACAAGTAAATAATTACATTTACAATCTCATTTACAAGTCGGGACATTGCGCATTTATTATAGTCTGACTGTTACAAACAACATCAATTAACAACAATATTACCAGAGGTTCATCACGATAATCACAAAGCAACACAACAACTCGTCTCAGTTCAGCAAAGGGACAGTCCCCACCATCAACAAATAACTTATTATTAAGGCGAACAACTGAGAGAAATAAAAAGGAGCATTACCCTTTGTTTTGTGCTTCACCAAATTTTCCCAAATATGAATGTTTTCCAAGAAGAGCGGTCAAAAAGTCAGCACAACATACAAATAGTGAACAAACTGGCTAAGGTCTTATTTGTCCATTCTGATTAATGGTGGCACAGATGTTTCTATAAAAGAATGCAAGTCAGTGTACGTTCAGCTCGTTGAAGATGGGAAACCAGTGAATACAGTTGTTGGACAGAAAGAAAGACAACACGCTCATGCATGGGTTAGTAAATGTCACTATTCATATATTGTTAATCCTACCCCACAGATCATTCCTTTTGTCACATACAGTGTTGTACTGGAAGGTTATAAAATATATACCAAAAATTCTCCCTGTAAAAACCTTTGACTCTTCTCGGTCAACACAATGAAAAACTAATTAAAATGTGGTCCTGTAAGTGTTAATTAGTGTATTCTTCAGTAGACAGCGCTTTGCTCCATTTACAGACTGTAGCAATTAAAGAAAAAGTTCAAATAGTTTTCCTAAAGTAATTAACTGGGCAAGTTTCATGATGGTATCAATTAGTTACATTTGTATTTACCAATATGATTACTGTTCAACCATATACAGTATCCTTTAACTGAATTTCTGATCAATACCAAATACATTTACCAATAAACATGTTACCTACCTATGCACCTGGGAGTGCCACTAAATGTTTTATCTTTCAGACTACTGTAGATCAACTCCAGTTTAAATCATTATTATTGATTATGTAGATATAGTTTCTTTATTATGTAGAAATGTTTTGCCATTTCTGTTTTATAGTGAAGGGATCAAAATGATATTAATATATTATATACAAAATTATTATATTAAAATACAGAACAATAAGTAGAAAATCAGAATGTTCAAAATAAATGTAAAAAAAAGGAAGCTTTATTACAAATATTTTAACATTTTGAACAGTCAAAGTTTCTTTGTTGAATTAAGTATTATAAAAGTGGTAACGACTAAAGAGTATTTCACTGTAACAAGGCCGATTTTCAGCAAAAATCAAATGCAAAGCAAATGCATTTGTATATGATCCTTTTGACCTTTTGAAGTATGATTCAAAAAACTCCCTCATGGTAAGCTAAATATAGAAATGCATGCAAAAATGAAATATAATACTAAAAACCATACAGTGCTCCATAATAGCTCTTCGACATTAAAATGTAAAATGAAACGATGAGCTGTGTTTGAATAATGCTGAAGGACATATCTGCTGACAACACAATTACATTACAACAATTGCTGTTAATGAGAAACAGGCTTGAATAAGTTTAATATTTTCATCTTTATTACCTGAAACCTAGTTTCATTAATTTCACACATGGAAAACAATCTCTGCAATTTGAATACCATTATTTTTAACAAATATGAAACCACAGAACAATTTAAATTTAAAAAGTCAACTATCAGGTCATTTACGTTGATTTTGAATGTAATCTCGTCGCTTCAGTCGCGTTCTGTGTGAACGCACCTTTATGGGTGTTAAAAGTTTGTAAATATTTAGTATTTGTGGCTTTTTGTGTTCTGAATGTTGGGTAACCTTGGTGATGAAAGTGGCTAAATTAGCAGTGATTTTGTGCTGCCCTTGGTGCTGAAACATGACAGATTTGACAGCTGTCACTCAGTTAGAGAGAGAGACGGATGCGATCCGTAACGGGCGGTTGTCCTTGCTACTTGAACACTGATCCATAATTCTTTTATTAAACATTAAGGTTAATTAGTTGTTTATTTTCACATGATATTATTGGCCCACTTAGTTAGCAAAAAGCGCTTTTAAAAAAACTTATTCCGTGACATTTTTGTGTCTCTCTTACTGCCAGAACAACACCCGGCTGGTGTTCCAGGACAAATTCAGCACTGAGTACACTGCTTTATGCAAAATATAATTTTAATGTAAATGACATAACCTAATTTGGTCTGAAACTGAAAAGGTGTGTTACGGCAAGATTTGCGGTTGACCTCATTTGGAGACATGATTTATTGCTCTGGTTGAAGGATGGAGTCCAGTCGGAGCATTGATGATTTTATAAAAAAAAAGATTTATTAAAACTAAGCAAAAAAAAACAAAGATGGAACAAAGTGAAACAAAAATTAGCGGCCGTCCCGGCGGACGTCCGAAGGCAGAGTGACACAGTTCTGACACGTATATCCCTGCAGTTCCCCCTCCCTCCTCCCCCCTGGGAGATAAAGACAGGACAGAGAGGAGGAGGTGGAGAGAGGAGAAGAAAAAAACATTTTCTTCTTCTTGGGTCAAACAGTCCTGGTATCTGCTTGATTGTCATGGAGACGGAGGTGTGTGCGTTTTATGTGTTCGTGTGTGTGAATGGATGTGCACCTGTCCTTGGGGTTGTTTTGGGGAACTATGTGAGTGTGTGTAAGCATATCATGTGCTTTGGACAAGGCGGTCTGACCAAAGTTGAAGAAATGAGAATCACACAATGGAAAGTTACCCAAGGCTTAAGGATTAAAAATATATGAGTAAATATATTATGAAGCATAACTAATAATTTCGCCATAACAGGTTCCTAGTTTGCATGACGTCTTACTGTAGTAGCAGTTTCAGCTCCACTAATTAAATGAATAAAAGTATTAGATTCAAAAACAAAATATGAACAGGAGTTACGTTTTTTCATAGCTTGTATTTGCTTCCTGCATCTCTCTCACCTGTACAAAAGCTAATCAGTAAAAAAAAGGACAAGTTTTTTTTTTTTCTTGTTATACGGATCATGTGGAGAAATCCTTGTGTGCAAGCAATGTATGAAAGCATCCCTTTAGAGAGGGGGTGGAGTAAAGAGGACCAACTCAGTCCTTAGAACAGAGCTTAACTTGTCTGTAACCCATAACTCCATTCCATTTGATCCCAGTGGTTTGTACGTGTTCCCTCCAGCGACACTGAGTCATGAACATGAAATAAAAGTATGTGAATATTTCCCTTGTTTTTCTGTGTGCTAAATTCAGATTTCCTGTTCAGTGGATGTTGCTTGTGGCTTTTGTGTCACACAGTAGGACTGTGTATTCATCATCGATCCGACCTCATCTCATCTCTTCTCTGAAAATTGAATTCCTTCCACTCCTCCTTTTTTTGTTCAAATCTCATTTTAATCAGCTTCCTCTGATCTTTGTTCATTTCTCCATTTTTCTCACGTCTCCTTGTAATTAATGAGCTGATATCTGCTTTAGTGGCAGTAAGGGTCAAGAGCTCCTTCTTTCTTTTGCTTCTTCTCACTCTATGGGCAGCACAAGTTCCTATGACTCAACCAGTGCTCTATTTAACCACACTATTTTCCTGGCTTTAGAATGCACCTCTGTTTTGGCCACTTTTCAAAATTTTCAAATTATTCTTAAAAAAGCCTCATAATAGCGGGACAATAGGCCACACCTTATTGGCTGATGAGGGTTCTCTTTAGACACACACACACACACACACACACTCTTCCCACTACAGGGGGAGCTTTTTATTAATCAAAGATGTCTGATTGGCTATCTGCTCCATAGATATAATATACTGTGGTGTAATTGTTTTACATTTGTGCTATTGAACGTACCCTAGAGCTGTTGTTAGGATCAGCCAATAGAATGTGTATAATAATGTCTATGGTCTGCTGTGTTGATTCACGTGACGTCACACACATTGCTGCATCGCAACAAGTGACGAGAGCGCTAAATTCAGATGAAGAGAATCTGCCGTCTGAAATAATCAAAATGTCCATGTTTTGTGGAGTTTTCAGCTGCTCCAGTTGTTCTAACTGAGAAAAGGGAAAGAGATTTTTTTAGAGTACCGAAGATTGAGAGAGAGATTTTTGGTCATGTTGTTGATGTCATGTGTTTGTTGATGATTTTACTGATGATTTTAATTGATTTTACTGATGATTTTAATTGATTTTACTGATGATTTTAATTGATTTTACTGATGATTTTAATTGATTTTACTGATGATTTTAAATGTTCTTATTGATTTTAAACAATTGAATGATTTATCATGTAAAGCACATTGAGTTGCCTTGAGTTTGAAATGCGCTATACAAATAAATTTGCCTTGCCTTCACAAAAGTGAGAAATGTAAAAATCTCACAGAACAACACCGTAAAAAGTGGATTTTAAACCTACGGCTGCTGTCGGGAGGAGCAGAGTCTGCAGATGCCTGTGTCTGTAGTGACCACTTCATGAGGTATGTTAGCGAGCTAACTTTGTTTTTGTGGCAGTGTTTATATATCATTAGGTTGTCGTTAAGGGGGTATGCTACAAATCTAGATTGGATTAAGCTCCGTTAGCTGGCTTGAACTAACCAAACACTCCTTTCCAGATATGAGCTGGACTACGAACATCGATCCAAACGACTGTGCCCCCCACAGTTTTCCTAATGCCCCCCTCATTTAATACCGCCTGGCGCTGACTCTGAGACCATACCTGTCTAGTATCCCGTTTTGTCCAGGAAAACTCCCGTATTTTACCTCTCTTTCCTGCCATCATCCCTTATTAGTATTATCCCGGAAATATGCTGTATTATAATTTAGTAATAATTGAAGAGACACTGTTCCAAAAGGAAAAAGGGTTTTCGGAAGTATGTTGATCAGTCTCTGTGTGTGTGTGTGTGTGTGTGTGTGTGTGTGTGTGTGTGTGTGTGTGTGTGTGTGTGTGTGTGTGTGTGTGTGTGTGTGTGTGTGTGTGTTTGTGTGTGTGTGCGTGTGCGTGTGCGTGTGCGTGTGTGTGTGTGTGCGTGTGTTTGTGTGTGTGTGTGTGTGTGTGTGTGTGCGTATGTTTGTGTATACGATCGTACACTGATGGCATCACTGTTGATGACATCATCAGTGTTATAAAACAGTGTTTAACAGGAGTTCCACGGTGTGAATGGGAAAATGAATGGTATTATTATTATTATTTTGGTAGCCAGAACATCACCAAAATGTAATCAGCTATAATCAACATTTCCTGAAAATTTCCTCAAAATCCGTTCATAACTTTTCAAGTAATCATGTACACAAACAGACAAACAAACACACGCACACACACACACACACACACACACACACAAACTGACCAACATACTTCATAAAACCGTTTTCATTTTTTGAAAGTAATAAATAAACTAAAAGCTGTTACTAGCCTCGTGAGAACTGCCACCCGAAATGTCAGTTCTCACGAGATTGGTACAGAGAGCGAGACCAAACCTGGAAACAACTCAGAAGAGAGATGAATGAATGTATGAAGACGTTCCGGCGAGAGAAAAAAAACAAAGAACTCGTGTAAAGTGGGACAGAGAGTTTACCTTCTTAAAGAGCAGCAGGATGGGTGAGAAAAGTGAGAAGTCTTCATTATTATTATTATTATTATTATTATTATTGTTTTATTTGATCCTTCATTGCACTATTTTTCAGGTGTCTTTTGGGTATTCAGTGTGTTGCCTTCGGTTGTTTTTTTTTGTTTGTTTTTTTTCTTGCACTTTCATTTCTGAGCTCTCATGACAGTACTGATGGTGCACCATATTGTGAGGAATGTACCACGACTGTGCAGACTGATCAGATTCTTCCGGAGGTACCTTTCCCACATAACCAGCCTCCTCCAGTTTCCATATTTGGTTGTAGAAAACTTCTGCCCTCCTCGGGTCCTTGGCAAGTCTTCGCTCTATGCTACGAAAACAGGGAAGCACGGCTTTCTTTGTTGTGTGAAGTAGAGTAGCGTTGGCTCACCAACGCAAGGAGGTAGCGTATCGCTGTCATCCATCAACCTCGACTCTGGTGGTGGATGTTTGGCGCATGGCCATGTGCAATGCTTGACTTCCTTCGTGTGTGTGTGTGTGTGTGTGTGGTAGCAGCTCTTCACTCCTCAGTATGGTTGTCAGGCTATTGATTCAAATCCCCTCTTGAAGGGATTTTGCAGCATCTACCGGAGTTTCAAAACTGGATTCCACTCGAGAAATGAAGCAGTTGATTTCCAATGAAGTTGTTTATTTCTGACTTGATGATTTTAACGTTGAACAGGTGAGGGTTCTCAGGTGGAAAAACCTGGAATTTTAACGGAAAACAAACAAATGTCAGCACTTAAACTCTTCAGTTTAACATTCTTTTCTCACAAATTATATTTCTGCCTTTAAGTGTATCAACTTTTTCAAAACCTTATAGTTAACTCATTCACTGTCAGCCATTTTTAGAGCAGCCAACCCCATATTGCCAGGCGTTTTAGATGATTTTCACTTTCAAGATCCACAAAATATTTTGTACTATGACAAAAAATTATCTCTAGCTTGTTTTGTTCTTCTGTAATCAGCAGTTGAATAGAGACAAGTTTCACACAAATCACCAGTTTGTGACAAAAAGTTGAGAAAAAAGCCTCTTTCTGAAAAAAGTGACTTTGAAGCATTATTTTTTTTTTGCTTTGGGAACACCTCAACATTGGTTTCCTTCTATAAAACAACAAAAACAACACTGAGACCAGGCTTTTGATGGCAAAATTATTATTATTTTGTTATGTGGGTCAGTATTTTGGCCATCCTCCGAGTCTCTCCCCCCGTCATTATCCACACACGCCACTTCCTCCTCATCCCGGACATGTCAAGTCTCATCGCTTGCCTCGTTTTTGCACGAGTGTGCACTGTTGTGAGCTTCAGCCTCAACTCTCGTAGCATCATCTTCTCTCTTGTTAACTTGACAATGTGGGAAACTGGTGTAAATGTGTATCATGACCTTGAGGTTGTGTGAAAACAGTACACAATGTGTGTAAATGTTGGAACCAACATGTAATGTAGCAAGCAACAGAGTGTCAGGGCCTATAGACATTGAAAAATACAGAAATAAAATGAATATTTTTTATCAACAATGGCTATATCAGAAGCTGGGTTTCCATTACAGATTTTCAAAATGAAAGTGATATTTTAAAATGTCAACAAAGTATAATTGCGCTTTGAATGTGTTTTCATTGAAGGTTGTTTTAGGCAGGAGCCTCGTAACTCCCATGAAATCTCATCCCGCGAGACTTTGCTGTAGAAAGACGGACACTCCAAACCTCCTAATATCTCTGTATTTCTTTGTTGTTTCACGTTTAATGTGGCAGTAATAATTTGAAAGTAGTAGTAAGAAATATCCCGGTCTCCTCTTCTGTTTTTACGTACCGCGTCATGTTTTCTCGGAGAGAAGTGGTCATGTGACCAGATACATCACGTTCTGTGACGTGTATTTGCAGAAAAAGTGTTTCCATAGCGCTTTTGCGACACATTTCAATATCGAAACGTCTGTAAAACCTCCTCATGAAAGCTCCAAAACATTTTAGCAATATATGAGTGTTTTTTTTCCATTACCATATTATTATTGCGATATTTAAATTCTGTGCATTTCCAAGGGTATTGGAAACACAGCTATAGAGATGTGAATAAACACAGCCTTCGTGTTTCTATACACCATTGTGACATATTTTAATCATAATCTGACAGTAGGAAATGAACACACTAATAAACATATTGTTTACCCAATTTGTGGAAGCTGCCATTCAAATGTACATGTTTGAGGAGATATCCAAACCACATTAGCTTCGTAGGGATCTCTTTGACCTGTTTTACATTTAAATCATATAATGATGAACGCTGTCACCACCACTAATGCTACCACCCTCAGTCACCTTCACCACCTCAGTATCTGCTTTGTAAAACAAAAAATCATGGTAGAGGTGTTAAAAAAAAAAAAAAAAGATTTTACTCATGAAAATTCTGCACTTCAGTTTTCCCCTGAGAATAAATCTCAAATCCCCAACAGAACAGGGCGATATACTGCATCATTAGCACAGAAGACTGAAAAACATGCCTGTGTTGATCGTGTCCCATCATTCTTAGCTGAATTGAAGGCTGGAAATTGTTAGCATTCCAGCGCTAACACAACATTAATCATAAAAAAAAGCCAACCACAACCTGGACGAGATCAAAACTGTTTAGCTAAAAAATAAAACATTGTTCCAATCCCAAATAGAACCCAAAAAACTGGGGTCATTATAAAAGTTCATAAATATAATTTCATGTTGGTGAGAAGTGTGAAAACCATGATTGTGTTTATTTCTAGCTACCAGCTCTTTATATAGATTGGTTGCACAGTGATCCCTTTAATCCTGATTCTCCTCTGTCCTTCATACATAATTCAAGGTTGTCATTAATGAGGGTTTTATTCTTTCTCCAATGCCTTACAGATTAATGAGCTACTGCTTTCTAATTATGATTTGATATGTCTGTATTTTCACACCTGCATGCGCTACTGAACAGCAGGTGACTTTACACAACCTCTCTTGTTTGATTACTACACTTATTGTTGAATTAACTCAAACTCTTTCCGCTTTATAGATTTTGAACTTTGTCGCAATCACTTAATTTGTTTTGACAAGTTTAACAAGAAATTATGAGTAATAGACTGACACGCTATCATAAAGTGCTATCATAAAGCATCGATGACAACTCCACTGTCAACATCACACTTTCCCTTCATTAAAGCTGACATTTATTCAGTGGTTCCCAAACTTTTCACAGTTCCGTACCCGTTCAGACCTTTCACCTGAAGCCATGTAGCCCCTGTTCCTGCACACTTATAAAACATGATAATGTAATGTCATATACAACCGGCCGTACAATGAAATATGTCCCTGAATTTTACCTATCCTGTTGAAGAATATTATAGAATAAAAAAGAAATAATAATATGTATTTTACCTATCCTGTTGAGGAATATTATAAAATAAAAAAGAAATAATAATATGTATTTTACCTATCCTGTTGAGGAATATTATAAAATAAAAAAGAAATAATAATATGACTTTTACCTATCCTGTTGAAGAATATTATAGAATAAAAAAGAAATAATAATATGTATTTTACCTGTCCTGTTGAGGAATATTATATTAAAAAAAATAATAATAATAATATGTAAGCACACAGGAAAACAACTTATTCAGAATTATAACTTTTTGATTTATTAAAAGTTTTAGCCAACTGCCATTGAAACAATTCTCTTTTTTAGAAAAATAAATCTACAGAACATTTTTTGATTTAACATATAACAGTAATGCAAGATATTAATCATCATGAAACTGTGACTTTAATGAGAAGGGGGAGGTTGAGCGGAGTCCTACTGGTAGACAGTCCCTTTAATTGTCACTCAAAAAAAATTATTTTTAAATGAGCGTGCTTGGATTGCAAATGTCTGCGTAACAGAGAAGGTTTCATTGAGTATGTGCGACATGACTTTTGCGCATACAACACAATGTGACCGAGTAACTGCACCCGTACAAATAGGCAAGGCAAGGCAAGGCAAATTTATTTATATAGCGCATTTCATACTCAAGGCAACTCAATGTGCTTTACATGATAAAACATTCAATTGTTTAAAATCAATAAGAACATTTAAATCAATAAGAACATCAGTAAAATCAATTAAAATCATCATTAAAATCATCATTACATCAACAACATGACAAAAAATCTCTCTCTCAATCATATGCAGTAGAGAAAAAAAGTGCCTTTAACTTTGATTTAAAAATGTTCACATTGGATGCTGACTTCAGCTCTGCTGGCAGTTTGTTCCACTTCTTTGCAGCATAACAACTAAAAGCAGCATCACCATGTTTACTGTGAACTCTGGGCTCCACTATCTGATCTGTGTCCATAGATCTGAGAGACCTGCTGGGTTCATACCTGACTAACATGTCACTGATGTATTCTGGACCAAACCCATTCACAGATTTATACACCAGCAGCAGAACTTTATAGTCTATTCTGAGGCTGACTGGGAGCCAGTGTAAAGACTTTAAAACTGGAGTAATGTGTTCTGACCTCTTTGTTCTGGTTAATACCCGAGCTGCAGCGTTCTGAACCAGCTGTAGCTGTTTGATGCTCTTTTGGGGGATTCCTGTCAGAAGACCATTACAATAGTCCAGTCTGCTGGAGATAAAAGCATGGACCAGTTTCTCCTGATCTTTCTGAGTCATTAAACCTTTCACTCTGGAGATGTTCTTTAGGTGGTAGAAGCTGTTTTTGTGATAGATTTGATCTGATGCTGAATGTAAGATCTGAGTCAATCAGAACACCAAGGTTTTTGACTTGGTCTTTAGCTTTTAAAGATCGAGACTCAAGATAATTGCTGACAGCAGTCCTCTTTTCCTTGTTACCAAAGACAATCACCTCCGTCTTGTCATGGTTTAGTTGAAGGAAGTTTTCACTCATCCAGCAGTTTACTTTTTCTAAACAGTCACACAACACCTCAATGGGACCATGGTCATCTGGGTTCAGTGATAGATATAGTTGTGTGTCATCTGCATAGCTCTGATAATCAACCTTACAGTTCTGTAAAATTTGTCCTAAAGGAAGCATGTAAAGGTTAAACAGAAGGGGTCCAAGAACAGATCCCTGAGGAACCCCACAGGACATTGGTAATCTGTCAGATTCAAAGTTTCCAATGCTTACAAAATAGCTTCGCTCCTTCAAGTATGACTTAAACCATTGCATTACTTTTCCATTTAGTCCAACCCATGTTTGCAATCTGTGCAACAAAATTGTATGATCTACAGTGTCAAATGCAGCACTTAGATCCAACAGAATGAGAACAGATACTTTTCCTGAATCAGTGTTCAACCTTATGTCATTGATCACTTTGATAAGAGCAGTTTCAGTGCTGTGATGAGAACGAAAACCTGACTGAAATTTATCAAATATTTTGTTGAATGTTAAGAATTGACTAAGTTGGTTGAAGACCACCTTCTCAATGATCTTGGCCATGAATGGAAGGTTGCTGATTGGTCTATAGTTAGCCAGTATAGAGGCATCCAGTGTTCTCTTTTTTAACAGAGGTTTCACAGCAGCTACTTTCAGGGATTTTGGTACGGTGCCTGATTGGAATGAGCAGTTAATTATCTGACACAAATCAGTGACAATTGACTTTACAACAGTTTTAAAGAAGTTTGAGGGTATTGTGTCAAGGCAACACGTTGATGGATTCAGCTGCTGAACAGTCTCCTCTATTGTTTTTGGGTTCACTGTAATAAACTCTAACATTGTAGTTGACTCATCCCTCAGTGGTTGAAGCTGTTCAAGCTTTTTGTGATTTTGCTGGTTTGTTCTGATGTTTGACCTTATTGATTGTATTTTTTCATTGAAATATACAGCAAATTCATTGCATTTTCCAGCTGACAGTAATTCAGGGGCTATCTGATCTGGGGGGGTTGTGAGCTTTTCAATTACAGAAAACAACGTGCGAGAGTTGTTGACATTTTTGGCAATAATTTCAGAAAAGTATTGCTGCCTTGCTTTGAACAAGCCATCATTGAATTTTCGCAGACTTATTTTGTATAGTTCTAGATGAATTTGGAGTTTTGTTGATCTCCATTTACGCTCAGCTCTTCTACAGTCAGATTTCAAATTCTGCATTATCTCAGTCCTCCTCCAAGGTGTTTTCTGTGTGTTTGGTTTTCTCTTAGTTTTGATTGGAGCCACCACATCTATGACATTACAGACGTTTCTATTATACTCATCCAGAAGATCATCAACTCTCTCAGCACTCAATGTTGGTGTCATTGCTATGGCTTCCATAAACTGTGCACTTGTGTTCTCATTTATGTACCTTTTCTTTAAACACACATAACTAGGGGGAACAGATGTTACAGTCTCTAGGTCAAAAAAGACACAGAAATGATCAGATAGAGCTAAGTCTCTTACATCAACAGCAGAGATATCAACACCTTTAGAGATAACCAGATCCAAAGTGTGACCTTGAGTGTGTGTCGGACCAGTCACATGTTGTGTAAGACCAAAAGTATCCATTAAAGCATACAGTTCTTTGGCAGTATTAACCATGTTATTGTCTACATGAATATTTAAGTCACCTGTTATTATTAAAAAGTTGTATTCAGTGCATACAACTGACAGCAGTTCAGCAAACTCATCCATGAATTCTCCAGAATATTTTGGGGGTCTATAAACGACTAAAAACAGAACTCTTGAATCACCCTTCAGTAAGAATGACATATATTCAAAGGAGATAAAATCACCAAATGTTATTTCTTTGCACTGAAATATTGATTTAAAAATGGCAGCAACTCCACCACCTTTCCTGCAAGTACGACACTTATTTAAATAAATAAAGTCTTGTGGTGAACTTTCATTGAGAATAGTATTACTGATACCATCATTCAACCATGTTTCATTGAGAAATAAAAAGTCCAAGTGATGTGTCAAAATAAAATCATTAATTATTAGTGACTTGTTAACAAGAGATCTAACATTAAGAAGAGCTAATTTTAAAGACTTTACTGGAGAACTCCATAGCAATGTAGCTCTCATCATATTATGTTGCTGTGATTGTGTCTCTGTATGAAGGGGCTCTGCCTACGACTCATCGCCGCTGTCCATGGTCATGCTAGCTGGGCTATGCACAGCTGTACCGCTGCACACGTCTTGGTCCGCTGTGTACCATGAATAGTTGGCAGGGGATGCTTAAAGCTGTGGTACTCAATTTATTTTCTTTAATTAAAAAATAAATACTTAGCATCATATAATATATCGTAAAAGTAATCTTTTCTGAATAAATCGTACGTGTAGGGTTAGGATTGTCTGTGCCTTATAATTAATTATTGTGGTTAATAAAACCCCGGAAGATAAAGTCTTGGCGGTCATCCCCTCCAGCTCCAATCACAGGATTTAGAGAAAGGAGGGGTGAGCAGAGCCTACAAAGAAGCCTCCTCATTGGCTGCAGCGACATATGGTGAAGCATGTGCACGATGCTGTTTTCCTTCTAGACAGGTGATCTAATGTTCCATTTTCCTATATTTTGTGTGCGTCCCTTTGCGTGGCGACGTGTTTTACTGGTAGTGCACGTTCAAATCTCGTGTGCGATTTCGTGCACTTCTGTGAGACGAGGAGACTGGGAGGGAATATCAGAGTGGGGGACGGGATTTACGGTTTGTATTCAGCCATGACCCTCTGTCATGGTTCAAAAATCAGGTAGTGCAGCTCTAACTGACTAGTTGAAATAGTGACAGTCGACGTGGAAAGACAATTGATTTCTTTTAACCACTTCCTTTTCAACGGTTCACCGCGTACAATCACACACAGGGTGTAAATCAATCAATGAGACTTACGTAAGTCTGCGAGAGCGTGCCGTCTGGCCATGTAATGAATTTGCTCACCACTAGAGGGTAGTCTTACAAAGGCATGGAGGCTCCTGCTCTATTTATATTTTAGTTTAATAAGTGTAATATATGTAACTTTTTAGACTTTAAGCAGGAGGTGTTAGAGAAATTACACAATTTACCAAGCAGAGCATGAGTGACCCATTGAGCCGTAGTTGGCTAGAAGATGCAGTTACGAATCACGACATGATTGCCACCACTGTGTTCTTTAACCCTGGAATGCTTTTTTTCAATGTACCTCTGGATGTTTAAGACAATAAATAACCTTAATCCTATTATACACGTCACATTCTTACAAATACATTGATAACCATTATTCATATTAACACGGTGAAGTTTACGTGTACCCCTAGAGGTACGCAATGGCACTACAGGTTAAATTAACAAATGAAACCATTTGATGTTCTTTATTTTTTCAAATGTATAAATATTTGTTTTCATCACCATATTTGCTGTTTCTAGAAAAGCGCTTTTAAATAAAATGTAAACATTTAGGGTTTTTTAATGTTTATTTTTAGTTAAAAATTATAATCATACTAAATATTACTAGTAACTCACAAATTAAAACAAAAGAGGAAAATATACTGAATAATAAAAAGAAATATAATAAAATTATTTAAAAAAATAAATAAATAAAATGACACCAAAAACACACAAAAATGATGATAGAAATGATCTTGATCAGAACATCAACTATATATATATATATATATATATGTAAATATATTTTTTAAATGTTATCAATAAAAAGTTTTTAAAAATTATTAATAAGGAAGAAGTAACAAAAATATTTTATTGTATAAGATATTACAAGATGACTTTTAAAAAAGGTGCTTGTTGTTTAAACCTGTATATACAGTACTGTATGTTCTATTCTACTTTGTTTTGATACAAACAAATGTATATGAATACATTTTTCTTTTTCTTCTGTATCATTTTACAGCTGTGGTGTCCAGGTGAAGGTGGTCGCCATGGAGAAGCTGTTGCTGTGTATGATGCTGGCAGTTGCCATGGCAGTGCGTGCACAGATCTGCCCAAAGCGGTGCATCTGTCAGATCCTGTCACCTAACCTTGCGACCCTCTGTGCCAAGAAAGGTCTGCTGTTTGTACCGCCCAACATCGACAGACACACAGTGGAGTTACGGCTGGCCGACAACTTTGTCACAAGGTGATGGTTGAATCATTACTGACACTTCTACAGCTGTAAGAACAAGAAGTTGTGGATACTGATTTTGGTTTAGTGGGTACAGAGAAGTGATTTCATCCACTAAATGGGGAGAAAATAATTGCCCAAAATAGTATATAGTAAATAGCTCAATTGGTGCATTACTTTTATAACACACTAATGCCAGGGTTCCCAAAGTGGGGTACGCAAATTGTCATAGGGACTACATTGTATATGACATAACATTATTAGGTTTTTTAAGTGTGCAGGAGTAGGGGGTACATGGCTTTGGGTTAAATGTCTGAAGGGGTACGGGACTGTGAAAAGTTTGAGAACCACTGCAATAATGTACTTTCTTTGAGTCTTAACCCAATGCCCTACAATACACATATAGACAAAAATGTTGGTACCATTCTATTAAATTAAAATATAAAACACTAAAACTTAGCAAATAAAAATGCAACATTGCTTTTGAATTGTGGTTTAACAGAATTATTTCAAAAAAAACAAAATAATGAAACTGTCCTGGAAAAAAAAAGGGTACCCTTAACTTCATATTGTGTTGTACAACCTTTTGAGGCAAACACTGCACTGTGGTTTTCTGTAACTTTCAATGAGACTTTACACCTGTCGACAGGTATTTTGTCCCACTCCTCGTGAGTAAACTGCTCCAACTGTCTCACATTTTAAGGATCTCTTTTCCAGACTACACGTTTCAGCTCCTTCCACAAACATTCAATAAGATTCAGATCAGAATCAGAAAGGATTTTAAACGCCAAGTACAGTTTAAAAACACCACAAGGGATTTACTGTAATTTGGCAGTTGGAGCAAAGAACACACACACCAACACACTGGTAATTGTGTTACCCTTGGGAGAATTTAGCAAATGAAATGTTTTAAGGAAAAAAAATGCAAATGCTTGATTAAACCCTGAGTTTAACATTTTTTAAGAACTTGAAAATGTTAATCATAAAACTAAGGGATCTGCCTAACAGAAAAAAAGCTATAACTACCAAAATGTTGTGTCTTTTTACGTTGTGACGTCATCTTCGAAGGTCTTAAAAGTAACAAGCTCATTTTTAAAGTATAAGGAGTAGAAAGTACAGATATTTGTTTAAACAAGTTCTGATGAACTATTGCAGGGCCCGCGGAACGTCTCCGCGGCGAATAGCATGTACCACCTTCCCGAGAATTCAGTCAAATGACTCCATTCTACCAAGTAAAACAAATGAAATTGTGCAACAAAAAATTGTAATCTACGTTGAATTGCCTTTGAAAAGATATATCACACGACTATGTTCCGATAAATTTAGAAAAGAGGGTGGGCCCCCGGACCCCCCCCTTACAAAAATGTCTTGGAGAGGCTCTTGACATCCGCTCACAGAACGTCCACATCAAATTACAGTCCAATTCAATGCGCATTAACGGAGGATTAGTCATTTGAAGAATATTGGTATGTGCCAATGATTCGGTGACACCAACTAACGTAATATTTGATTCGCAAAAAAATGAGAAATCAACTTTTGTTTTTTTCTTTTGAGGCCCCTTGGGGCCACTCTGGGCCCCATATCAAAAATTGGGCTCCGGGCATTGATGCGTACACATCCATAGATTATACCTACCAAATTTCAACCCGATCCCTTCACGAATAACAGAGGAGTAGCGATTTTAGCTAGTGAACACAACAACAAGAAGAACAACAACAACAACAACAACAAAGTGAATGGCGTTTTGAGTCTGGTAGCCCGGCCTAAAAAGTAAGGAGTGTGGTGGGTTCCCCTTTATCCTAATGTTGATGTGATGAGGTGAAGAACATTTTATTAATACAAAGTGAAGATGAGTGTCACTGAGGGACAAACAGCCAAACAAACGCATATATGGATCTGATCAGAAACCTGAAACTTAACAGATGGAGTTTAAAGCTTTAGCTTTAAACAAAGAAGGGAAGCAACAAATGTTTATCACAGTGGTAAAACCCCCATGCAACAACAACGTATGGCCGGGAATAGGCAACTTCCACGATTCACAGGCAATAAACGTTCCAACAGCAGTGCTTGCTGGGTTTGATTGTTAAAAGGTGTTACGAAAGCCAATACTCAAACGAGGTAAAATGTATATTGCATTTAATGAATATCATATGGCGCAGTCAATACACCTCAGGAGTAAAATAAAAAGTTACCAAAAAGTACATACTGAGGTAAAGCACAGATACCAGAAAAAACTACTTAAGTTCAGTAACAAAGTATTTGTACTTTGTTACTTTCACCCCTGAAGCTTTCTGATACTGGGCAGCACATTTTGTTCCAGAATACTTTGATAGTCTTGAGATTTCATTGTTCAAGTTGTGGCAGATGCAGCAAAGCAGCCTCAGAACATAACTGAGCCTCCTCCATGCCTAACAGTAGATACAGCTTCATTTTTGTACCTGTGAACATAAAGCTGATGTGATTCACCAAAAAGCTCCAGTTTTGTCTCCCTAAAGCTTTGTGGCTTGTCAATATGATTTTTGGCAAATTCCAGTCTTGCTTTTTTATGATTTCCTTTCATCATTGTTGTCCTTCCATTAGGTCAGTCCACTCAAACAGCGACGGGTGATGAGATCAGATACTGATACCTTGACCTCGGAGTTCACCTCTGATCTCTGTGGAAGTTGTTCTGGGCTCTTTGGTTACCATTTGTATTATCAGTCTCTTCAATTTGTCATAAATTTTAGACGGATTTCAATGTTTACAAGCATGAGTATGTGACTGACGTGTGCACGCATACTAAGCAGAAACCATGTTGTTTACATACAGTATGTGACGCTTGAAAAATGGCAATGAATGAACCGCTGTTAAGGCTCGAAAATAGTTGGAAGTATGTAGAAAGCTTGTCACCTGAGGACGAGGTCGCTTATTTAAAGCTGATATACAGAGTTTACTATGGTCTACTGTCAGTGGTCATTCATATACATTAATGTATATAAGTCCCTCCTTCATCCTATAGACCCCTATACAAATGGAAACGATTGCAAATGCGACCAGCCAATAGGCTTTGACTTCCTGTTTTTGAGACTGTCAATCAAAGTGAATGCGGAACTGTGCACAAAAACAAGGCTCTTACCTGACTCATAGAATTATATCAATGCAACCTGATGCGACCTTGTTATGTTCCGTGATGCCCGTGCAGAAAAGTAGAGGCGTGGCCTCTGGTAGATTAGCAGAGGCTGTGGGAGGAAGTGAGGCTGTTTAGGGCGGGACATCGAGACGTTTCTCAGAAACTCCGAATATCAGCTGTAAGTACAGGTGAACGATTGTGGGACCCATGCAGCATTTCCGAAAACGAGTGGTCATCTGATGTGCGCTCCTGGCCCAATGTTCAATGACCAGACATTAATACATGTCTGATAGAAAAAAAACCCAGTGTATAAATGAAAGAAAACCTAAAAGCATCAAGTCTCTAGATGCTTATAACTACTTGTTATGAACGGGCAGGTAGGCGGGCTGCTGTGCTCCTGTTAACGAAGGTTTCCGTGTATTTCCACGTATTCTGATCAGTTTCAACGAATGAGTTTCCTTCTCTACATTAAGTCTCCTCCTCACTGTCTCACATCTACATATCAGTCCATTTACAGCTTTTTATAGTCACTTTTTACTGGATCCAGACTGAGATAGCGCTCCGTCCGCTCCCCGTGAACCATCGCCTCAGCAGTGATTACGTTGACACGATCGCTTCTGAACAAACGTAACGTGGTTATTTGACAACTTTATACTGTTTGTTTCTGTCATAAACCGGCTGCTTTTGGAATGTTTCAGCGCTCCCTCGAGACCATAAGTCTCGTCTATTCTTCTGCAAAGGGTGCCCACCAGCCGGTATGTTGTAAAATTGAAATCCTAGATTGTTGATACTCCTATTTGTGCGATCACCAACGCCACACGATGGTATTGTGTTGTTTTTATACGAAAACAAAAGAGTTTCAATCTCGTGCCGATGCTAGTACAATACAGTTCTTCGGTTGTTTTGCATCGAGTCTGCGCGTGCATGCACCTAATTTAGTATGCATACGTCACATGACGTCCATAGACATTGGCTACAGTCCTGTGGACCTTAAACTTCTGAATAACATGTGCAACTGTGGTCACAGGAACATCAAGCTGCTTGGAGATGTTCTAATAGCCTTTAATTTTAACATGCTTGTGTATAATTTTGTATCTAATTTCTTGAGACACCTCTCTCCTTATCTCTGTGTGGTCCATATTCAGTGTGGTACACACCACGATACCTTACAACATCGTGACTACGTTTCAGCCTTTAAAAGACAGAACACACCTTAGTTTAACATGTTCATGTGGTCAAATCATTTTCAATCTTTTCTAGGGGTACCATCATTTTTGTCCAGGTGTTAAATTACAATTCAAAAGCAATGTTTGATTTTCATTACTTCATTTTCAGTATTTTTTTTTTTTAATTATTATTACTTTTGTCAGTTTCAAGTTATTTCAGTGACCATTGTGTATTTTTTTTCCCTTCTTTAACTGAAGGGTACCAACAATTTTGTCCGTGTGTATATACTGTATATACTGTATATATCCATTCTTACCCTGTTTTCAGAGTTGGGTGTGTGTGTGTGTGTGTATATATATACTGTATATATATATATATTGTTTTTATTCTTCAAGACCAGATTTATTTAAAAAACAAGAAAGAAATACATGACTTGTATAAAAGCTTTCAGATGGAGTTCTATGACACACATCCACCACTAATTATCTTCTTTTCTCTGTCCTCAGTGTAAAAAGAAAAGACTTTGCAAACATGACACGACTGGTTGATCTAACGTTATCTAGAAACACGATCTCCCACATCACACCTCATGCCTTTGCCGATCTGGAAAACCTCAGAGCGCTGCACCTCAACAGGTAAAAAGAACCCAGCAGAGGTCAAATTCTCACTCGTCTTTGTTCAAATACAGTTATAAAGTGAATTGTTTCAACCTGTTCCTGCAGTAACCGGTTGACGAGGATAGGCAATGACACATTCAGTGGGATGTCCAAGCTTCATCACCTGATCCTGAACAACAACCAGCTGGTGCTCATCCATCAGGGAGCATTCAACGACCTGCTGGCGCTGGAAGAGCTTGACCTCAGTTACAACAACCTAGACTCCATCCCATGGGAGGCCATCCAGGTCAGGGTGTATTTCACACTGCACCATCACTGTCTAATGGCAATTCCAAACAGAAAAAACTGTCATTGTTATGGAGGTAGTTTTGTGTCTTTATTTTTCAATTAAAAAAAAAACAAGTTCAATCAAAATCAATATTGTCAATCTGAGAAAAAAAGTGTTTGAGACCCAAATAATTGCATTTGAACACCTGCTCTAGAAAAGGAGAGACACTCATTTATAGGCTCATCATCAATCAATAGAATATTAGAGATTTGAAAATGCAAATTCTAAAAAATGGATGCAAAAGGTTTTGAACCCAGGACCTCCTTGCTGTGAAGCAGATGTGCAAACCACTAAGTATAGGAACAGACTTTGGCTGATGTTTGAAAAAAATTCAAATAACTAACTTCACCAACGCCTAATGATTGTTTCAATGATTTTTTTATTCATCTACAGCCTAAAAGCTTATGCCTGATAATTGATCTGAACCATTCTTTACATTTAGGTCAAGAAAAAGTAGTCGAGTCATGCTACGCAGCATATGTACGTGCGCTGGAACCAAATTAGCCGAGGTCCTGGCGAGACACAGAAATAGGCTTTTTTATCTGCCTCATTGTCTGCACGCTTCAGGCAATAAATGATAAACACATTAAAAGGAATTAACAAAACCCTAAAGAAGCCTAAAAATAAATGTTTAAATTACTAAATGTTGTCCATGTCTGTGTTTACTATGCCTTTGGCCAATTTCACCTTGGGTACTTCCTCTCATTACTAAATAAATACTTCAATACATTTGCAAAAGTTAAAAGTATACTATTTAAAAGTGATGAATGGGGTACAGCGCCCAGTGGAGGCTGTGCTGCCCACTGTTCAGCATTGGCTCCGATACATCAAAAAGCACTCAATTTAGTGATGCAACGTTGTGCAAAACTGAACAGGTTAAATAAATGTTGCACACTTTCTCTGGGGTATACCGCAGCGTTCCCCCCACTGGTCTAAAACAAAGCATGTGCACGTGTGTCCACTGCAGACTATTGAACATATAATCCTGCTCAGAAGCGAGATTTGCCAGTGGTTTTTCTCAGGCATTCCGTGGAAGGATAACTTAAAAAGTGGTCTCAATTTTAACGTGGGATGATCTTATCATATTGTTACGGGCTCCAAGCTCCGGGGCTGGCGTAGCAGTGATATGTGCAATCTGAAAAACACTGTGAGTGAACAAGAGCAATGAACACGAGGTGTTGCCTTCAATCCAGATTGCATTTGACGGGGAACAGGAAGTAAAACCCAACCCGGGGTGCAGCACCGCCAACACAAAGGTTCCGCTCTGCTCTCTCACCCTGGCTTAAATCAGGACAGCACTAATGACATGTGAAAATGTCCAAATATAAATACTTAATATTAAAGAATAAATAAAGCCATGTATTTATTACTATAACATACAAAATAATAAAATAACTAAAAACAATGTGGTCACACTTTTAGGTGCACCACAATATCTTCCACTCACGTTAACTCATTCAGTGCCAGCCATTTTCACAATTTCTACCCCCTCAGTACTACCCATTTTTAGCATTTTGAGACCCACAGAATATTTTGTACTATGATTCTGAAAGATTGAAGTCTCTAATTTCATCAGAAAAAATATTTTTTTTTTTATAGCTTGATTTGTTCTTCTGTAATCCGCAGTTGAACAGAGGTTAGTTTCACACATATCGCCAGTTTGTGACAAAAAACTGAGAAAAACGGCTTTTCTGAAAAAACCCATTACTGACTTTGAAGCTTTTTTTGTTTTTTTTTGCTTCAGTGACACCTCAACATTGTTTCCTTCCATAAAACATACAAAAACAACACTGAGACTAGTTGAGAGTTGAATGGTTTGCTTACTGTTTGTTGGCCATCCTCCAAGTCTCTCCCCCGTCGTTCTCCACACACGCACATGCCGAATGTCACCGCTTGCCCTGTTTTTTGATCATCTTATCTCACCATCGCCACACTCTCAATGGTCCACTTAGTTCCACAAATGCTCCGGTTGAGTGTGAGCTGCTGGGAACTTCAGCATCAACTCTCGTAGCACCATTTTCTCCCTCGTAAACTCCTTTCTTCTTCCTCTGAGCTCTGCCCATCACGGGTGATCTCTCATCCAAAGGTGCTCTGCTGCCACCTACATGGCACCTATTATTTTGCTATCGGGCTCACTGTATTTTGTATCTCCTCCCCCTCGTCAATCACACAGACGTAACTTCCTCTTCCTCCCGACACGCAGAGATGGCCGTTTGGCCCGGTTAGTTGATGGTTTTAGCTCATGATCACAACATAATCAATAATCCACTCAGGTCCACTCGTGTTCTGCGTTAGTATGTGGTGCTGTGAGCTGCTGAATACTTCACAATATCACTCCATAGCGCCATAATCTCCCTCGTCCCTGCTTCTCCCTCCTTAGCAAATGGTAGCATCAGTGGCTAATCTATCAACTAAAGCTGTGCTGCTGCCACCTTCAGGGCACAGTTGGTAACTACAACAACAGAGAAACCTTATAGTCACACACAGTGTATCCTAGCAACTTCTTTGAAAAAACGTAATTGACTTAATATTACGTCAATGGCACTGAATGAGTTAAAATTAATAAATGGTCTCACACCAATTGTACGCATAGATCTGAGGGGATTTGTCCATAATCGTATTGGGCTTCTTACTTTTGACATGTACAAAATTCAAAAGCATGCTCTGTAATAATGTTCTTCTTTGGTATTTTTGCAGAAAATGACAAGCCTGCACACACTGAGTTTAGACCACAACATGCTGGACTACATTCCAGAGGGAACCTTTTCCCTTCTGCAGAAACTGAACCGGTTGGACGTCACCTCCAATAAACTCCAGAAGTTACCACCAGATCCCCTTTTTCAACGAGCACAGGTAATATATAAACCTTGCCCCCCCAAAAAGATGGTAACCAGTTTAAATTTTGTTGACAAAAAAATACGCCATATGTAACCAATGGGAAGGCAGGGTTTCCCTTTTTGGTGAAGTAAATCTCACCGCATTAGTCTGGCAAGAATATGAACAGAGGCCAAAGTGGAAGCAAAATATGTTATTTTATTTATCATCAACAATCGTAAAAAACTACTTCTTTTATTTCATGGTATAGTTTAAAAGCTTGACATACAAAAATATAATAAACTTTTAACACCAACAAAACTTTACCAAACAAGTGAAGTTTAGAAAATGAAAATATTAACAAACTTAAGGTTAGTAACTCAACCAAAAACAACCCAAACGTTAGACAAAAATGAACAAAATCAAACTCAGCTAAACCTCACTTCATTCAGTTAAAGTGCATGGTGCCAAGTTTAGTAAACATGATTTGAGAGTTTATTTAAACATGATTTGAGAGTTTATTTAAACATGATTTGAGAGCTTATTTAAACATGATTTGAGAGCTTATTTAAACATGATTTGAGAGCTTATTTGAACAGCAGCGACCAACTTCCACACTTGGAAACCCGGTTCCCACTGGGGTTCAGGGCGCCTCACAAGAGCAGCATTTCCCCCTCAATGCAAACTCCCATTGATAGCATTTAGCACCTGACAGCACAGCCTAGGAGCCCCGAACACGCAGACGCTACGGCGTGCACACCTGCTAATAATCCTTCCAATCAGAGGGTGCGGTTAAGAAAGCATCCGGTAGACGGGGATGATGCGTTCACGGGCTATATGACGGTGGGAAACTACCACACTTTAACCGCCTGGTTACACATAGTTTTCATGGACAACATACTTTCAATTAAATTTAGAAAAAGGTATGAAAACTATATCGAATTGTATTGATACTTTTTTTTTTTACCTAATATAAAAAAAACTTTATTGTTCACATGGGATTAAATCCAGTCAGAACTAAGTATGTCAAGATACATAAAAGTTGGGGAAGGTATCCAATAAAAACTACATCATTTGGGTGAAGCATTGTATTTTCCATGGTATAGAGCTTTTTTGGCTCAAGTCCCCCCTTTGTCCGATTACAGCATTTTGCTTAGAAAAGTATTTAAAAACAACTATAGAACATAATGCAATGAATGAGTGATAACACACATTTTAAAGAATCTCATTTTGTCAATAAGTGGAAAGAAACAGTATTTAATGTATGGGTTCCTAAACTTTTTTTTTTTTTGATATCAAGAATTTCTGGCAACAACAAAGACAATTTTTTTTTTCACATGTTTAAGCTCAGACATTTGTTTGTTTTTACTGCATTTTATTTGAACTAGATTTATACTTCACAAAATGAAAGTATAGAAATACAGTTGTTAAAGATTGTGTGTTGATTTAATAATAATAAAAAAGAAAATAATTATAATAATTCCAAACATGGATTTCAATTTTTCAGAAATTTCAGGCGACCCCAGTAACAACAAATACACGTGGGGTCCCTGTCCTAATGTTGAAAAACTGTGATTTAGATTATCTCACACCTGGGGTGGGACCACAACTGATACTTTATTTGTTAATTTTCCACTCTTTCTATCTCTCTGAAGTACCCTCTATAGTGTCATCGTGTACCCCTAGGGGTACACGTATGCTAATTTTAGAAACACTGGTATAGAGCATGCCGCTGTACTGGACACTTCCAAAAAAGATTAAAATAATCCTGGAGAAAGTTTTAAATAGGCCGTGACCTAGACCACACTCTACTGGCTGATGAGGGTGCCCTTGAAATAACCAATCAGAGCGTGCAGAGATTCACTTGTATTCTGATGAGTTTCAACTGATGAGGTTCCATTTACACATGAGTTCACATCTTCACTGCCTCAAGTCTGCATATTAGTCAATTTACAGATTGTCATGGTAATTTTTAACTGTAGCCAGGCTGCTGTTCGGATGCTCCGCTCTCTCAGTAGAGAGACTCTCTGAGAGTCCACAGCGATCGCTCCTCAACAAATATAACGTGATTTGGTAACTTTATGTCATTAATATTTCCTGTCATAACTATTTGGCTAAGATACCTTACATTTTAAACCTTATTGTATCTTTTATTCAGCAGAGATCCTATTCTAGGGTCATGTCCTCTCACTTCAAAATCAAGCATCACACTCTACTAAGGACTATATACAGTAGATCAGGGCCGTCCAATTTGGGGCTCACGATTGGTTTTGGCCCGCTTTTTTTTTGTTAATTTTTTTTGGAGCATGTTCTGCTCTCTATAGTACTCTGTTCTCTATATACTGTAGCACTCTATATACCGTAATAACTATTTCAACCAAAATTAATGTGATTTATAAGAAAAACAAATCTAACGCTAATCTCCAATTACATTATTTTGGCAGTGGAAAATATAGTGTTTTGATCATATGTGTCCCGTTTTGTAGAATTTATATTGCACTAAATGTTTTTGAAGACATTTAGATGTTTCATAATTTTATTCCATGGAACACAATAAAGATAAACATTCTTCAATTTAAAAACTACTTTAAGTGTGTATTTTGCACAGTCATGTTCTTTGCATTGGGCACCACTCTGTCCTAAATTCTGATCATTTTAATACTATTTTTTTGTGACAACGCCCTCTCTCGGGCGAGATATAACGAGTGTGACAACCAAACCCTCTCCTATATCATGCTTAAATTACACAGATATCAATGATTGCTTTTTTATTGCAGGTCCTTGCCACGTCGGGGGTCCTGACCTCATCCTCCTTTGCCCTGTCCTTTGGTGGAAACCCTCTCCACTGTAATTGTGAACTGCTCTGGCTGCGGCGGCTGAACAGAGAGGATGATTTGGAGACGTGCGCCACACCCCAACATCTCTCTGGTCGATATTTCTGGTCCATCCCTGAAGAAGAGTTCCTCTGTGAGCCCCCACTTATCACTAGGTTCTCCCATGAGATGAGGGTCCTTGAAGGACAAAGGGTGGCACTCAGGTAACTCTACTTGAAATACATGGTAATTTTGACTGTGTGTGTTCTGTATACTGAGTAGAGTTGAGCCGGATACTCGGCTGAAACAAGCATTTGGTACGGATAAAGCACTTTAGCCGAGTCCATGTATTATACAAGTAATATGAGTCAATATCTCTGCTGGAATTGAATGAAAATGCTCCTTGGATAGCTGACTGTGTCTGTGCTCCTCCCCTACACACATACAGATGTGTTGCTGACTGTGTCTGCGCTCCTCCCCTACACACATACAGATGTGTTGCTGACTGTGTCTGCGCTCCTCCCCTACACACATACAGATGTGTTGCTGACTGTGTCTGCGCTCCTCCCCTACACACATACAGATGTGTTGCTGACTGTGTCTGCGCTCCTCCCCTACACACATACAGATGTGTTGCTGACTGTGTCTGCGCTCCTCCCCTACACACATACAGATGTGTTGCTGACTGTGTCTGCGCTCCTCCCCTACACACATACAGATGTGTTGCTGACTGTGTCTGCGCTCCTCCCCTACACACATACAGATGTGTTGCTGACTGTGTCTGCGCTCCTCCCCTACACACATACAGATGTGTTGCTGACTGTGTCTGCGCTCCTCCCCTACACACATACAGATGTGTTGCTGACTGTGTCTGCGCTCCTCCCCTACACACATACAGATGTGTTGCTGACTGTGTCTGCGCTCCTCCCCTACACACATACAGATGTGTTGCTGACTGTGTCTGCGCTCCTCCCCTACACACATACAGATGTGTTGCTGACTGTGTCTGCGCTCCTCCCCTACACACATACAGATGTGTTGCTGACTGTGTCTGCGCTCCTCCCCTACACACATACAGATGTGTTGCTGACTGTGTCTGCGCTCCTCCCCTACACACATACAGATGTGTTGCTGACTGTGTCTGCGCTCCTCCCCTACACACATACAGATGTGTTGCTGACTGTGTCTGCGCTCCTCCCCTACACACATACAGATGTGTTGCTGACTGTGTCTGCGCTCCTCCCCTACACACATACAGATGTGTTGCTGACTGTGTCTGCGCTCCTCCCCTACACACATACAGATGTGTTGCTGACTGTGTCTGCGCTCCTCCCCTACACACATACAGATGTGTTGCTGACTGTGTCCCACAGCAGCTCCGCTCACTCACTGCCAGCTCTGTCTGTCCCTCAGGTTTGCGCGTCTTTTCCGTTAACGTTTAGAGTTTCTTCAGCTTCAGGTTTGTTTTTACTTCGGTTTGTACTTTAACCAGTATCTCTACCTGTTGGTGATTTTTCTTTCTTTTTCTTTTTTTAATTACCAGCTGGCTCTTTTTACTTCACTGAGTGGCACTTTCTTGCCGTATTTCATAAAATAATAAAGGTAGTAAGAGGTATAAATATTTGATGGAAGAGATGGAACTGTCGACCCCTGTGGTCACAAATGTTTTCGGCTCACGGATTTAGTTTATCAAATTTTGACAAATAAAAGAGGTTTACGTCGACTTTTTTAACTTTTACTGATTTTTAGAGCAACCCAAAGCAGCACAAGTTGTCATTTTGACTGAAAACGCTGCTAAATGATCCTGAATGCTGAATGCACAGGGTAAAGTAGTTCCAATTTTAAAAGTTAATGAAACAAAAATGGTGCAAAATAATGCGTTTTGTTAGGCATAGATCTTAGGCATTTGTAAAAACTGTGGAGGATCCTTTTAAAGATGATGATGTCTTAATTTCCATATATTGGTCACACACATCCAATCATGATGAATGTTGTGTATTCAAGTACGAAAAATATCAAATTAAAAAGTAGCTAGCAATTGTGGTGCTGAAAGAACCTAGTATTTACTCTTTATTATCTCCTCGTCTTTTGAAAGTAAAAATCCCAAAGATGTCAACTATTAATGTGTCATCCATAATGAGCGTAATTTCATTTTAAGAATCGTGAAAGTCTGGGGTGGAAAGCATGAAGGGGGACATGAAACATGATCAACTTTTAAGTGTAATGGGCAACCATTTATCAGAGGTGTAAAGAGCACTGATATATCCTACTCATTAAGTAGAAGTGCTGTTACTTGAATGAAAATGTACTCAAGTACAGTACAAGGAAGTCTTACATAAATTTCTTACGTAAAAGTTAAAAATAGCTCAATTAAATAGTACTCAAAGTAAAAGTTCATAGTTACTTTCACCCCCATGTTTACTTTTGATAATAAATCTTACCACGGTTCCCATGCATACAGTAAACATCTCATTTATAAACTTAAAAAGGAAGATATGAAATATTGCACAATTGGAACTTCATTTATTTTCCACAAAGACATCTGTATAAAATAAAAGGTTTGTCAAAATGTACAATTCTTTTTTTTTTTTTAAATAAAATAACAGCAATGAATTAAAGTCAAATAAAAAAATGATCAGGCTCTAAGTATACTGTAGCTACATTTATGAACTAACCAGCATTCATTGTTGTTCATTTTGATTGATTATTGTCAGGTAATTTCATTTTTTTGTAGTTTCACAATGTCCGTTAATCATTTCAAAACAAGAAAATTATAGGAATTACAACAAATGACTTTACTTATTTTAAAACGTACTAAAAGCTGATATCAGGAGTTTCTGAGAGGACGTCTCGATGTCCCGCCCTAAACAGCTTCACTTCCTCCCACTGCCTCTGTAAACTACCAGAAGCCACGCCTCTACTTTTCTGCACGCGTCACGGAACATAACAAGGTCGCATCGGGTCTCATTGATATAGGTCTATAGGTCAGGTAGGAGCCAAAATGATATTTACCTGTTTGCGATTGTGATGGCGGCCTTGCTTCCGTGCACAGTTCCGCATTCACTTTGATTGACAGTCTCAAAATACCATAGTTAAAGACTAGTTAGGTATTTTTTTGCATTTCATTAGAATAATACATAAACATAAATTTCTCAGAAACTCTGGATATCAGCTTTAAGTACAAGTAAAATGACTGATTTAGAAATGTACTCAAAAAAGTACAAGTACCCATTAAAGCAACTCAATTACAGTAACATGAGTACTTTAATGAAATTACTTGGAGAGTTGAGTGGTCATTTTCATATTGGTTTCCACTGAAAAAAAGCTGTTTAGCTTGGTTCTTCATTCTCAGCAGATTTCTTATTTGTTTCTCTTGCTTTCTTTACAAGAAATGTAGGAACGATACAAACTTCCATCAAGCTGTGATCTCTTATTACTGTACTTTTGTATCCAATCTGCCTTGTTCTTAAACAGTTCAACTGCTTCTCTATACTTAAAGGTGTAAAGCAAGAGGTGATCCAGAACCAGCTATCCACTGGATTTCCCCGGAGGGAAAACTGGTGTCAAACTCCTCCAGAACGCTGGTCTACACTAACGGGACTCTGGACATCCTAATCAGCACCGTGAAAGACACTGGATCCTTTACCTGCATTTCCTCTAACCCTGCAGGAGAAGCCCACCAAACAGTAGACCTAGTTATAATTAAACTCCCACACATCTCCAACAATACCAACAACATCCAAGATCCCGACCCGGGATCATCAGACATCTCCACATCAAACCGCAGCGGTGCCAACGGGAGCAACGTGACTGGTGATGTGAAGGGAGGAGTGGATAAAAGGGTGGTGACAGCTGAGGCCACGTCTTCAACAGCACTGATTAAGTTCAACTTCCAAAGGAATATACCAGGAATCAGGATGTTCCAAATACAGTACAATGGGAGCCAAGACGACTCGTTGGTTTACAGGTAAGATTAGCTCAATGTCTGTGATTGAGTTAGAGTGGGAACTAAAGTGCACACCAGCGCAGAGGTAGACAATGACCTAAATCCGGCCTGTAGAGATTCAGTTACATGGGTGCAACGCTAATGAGCTAATGGAACATGTAATTAAAATGCATTGGAACTAGGCTTGCCAACTTTCCAAAAAGAAACTAAGGGACCCCCACGGGCCCATGAACACATTCCTCTAAAATAGAAACATTTTGACATAGAACAGTGTTTCTCAAATGTTATTGCCCCATGTAACCCTTAGCTCATGTTCTACACTATTTATTTGATTCCACAGGCTGTCTAAACTCTTTCCTGTGTCTCGTTTCAACATTAACCTTGAATTTATGTCTTTTTATTCACTTATTTCTGATGTTTTGCTCGTTTTAAAGTTTTTTTTTTTTTCTTTGGATATATTTTAAATTGTTGTGTCACAAATTATTGTTGATGGATGAGAAAAAAGTCTGTGTGCATGTAAAAAAAAAATCTATAATGTTAAAAAATAAACTGAAATGTTTCAGTGGTACATGTACCCACTATAATACAGAAATCTTAACAAACATTTGTTTAACCTAGGGAATATATATATATATATATTACTACTTATTATAATACTACTGTAATAATAAATGATCTGTCATTTGACTTTAAAACCTCCACAACCTACACATTAAATCAAATCCCAGTAATCGATTAAATCAATCCATGGTGTGTCTTACTGTATCAGCCTCAGGAGATGATGGATGAAAGAAGAACTGCAACACTCATGCTTGGGTCTTCTCAGCATATTTACATCATATCTACACTGTTGTTCTTCTGAGGCTGTTTGATGTCAGACAGTCCACCGTGTGACACTGAAAACTCTCTAAAGTTGGACATTTTTAGGGTTTGAGCTGCACCGGTGTGTGTGTCGTCTCTCTCTCTCTTTCCAACAGGGCGTGACATTACCACACCACATAGTCTGGTACACAGGACACACCACACAGAGCAGTAGACCATGGCAAATCCTGCGTTTTATTTTGTTCATCATCCTCAGATTTAGTAGTGTGTGTGTGTGTGTGTGTGTGTGTGTGTGTGTGTGTGTGTGTGTGTGTGTGTGTGTGTGTGTGTGTGTGTCTTTGTGTGTCTGTGTGTCTGTGTGTGTGTGTGTGTCTGTGTGTCTGTGTGTCTGTGTGTGTGTGTGTGTGTGTGTGTGTGTGTGTGTGTGTCTGTGTGTCTGTGTGTCTGTGTGTCTGTGTGTCTGTGTGTGTGTGTGTGTGTGTGTGTGTGTGTGTGTGTGTGTGTGTCTGTGTGTCTGTGTGTCTGTGTGTCTGTGTGTGTGTGTGTCTGTGTGTCTGTGTGTCTGTGTGTCTGTGTGTCTGTGTGTGTGTGTGTGTGTGCGTGTGACGGTCAGACGGACATGTCTAGTGTTCTAGTCAGTTATGCAAATACAGAACAAATAGAGTTTTGTTTTGGCTCAATACAGGACGCACCGTTTTATGGCCAAATAAGGAACGATTCCGTATTTTCCGGCACAGGTGGCAACCTCTAATTGTAACAGAAAATATTTGCCTGACCAGGAAATGAATACAACCAAGGAGACTTTAATAAGAATTGCTTCTGCACGTATAAATCATGTTTGCATTAAGGCCCAAGAGTGTTGACTATCTATGCATAATAAAACTGCCACGTGCACATCATAGCGTTTCAGTTAAATTTACTTTAATTGTACCCAAGTCGTAATTTAGGAGTACAATGTGATAGCTAATGATCTTTACAGCGTGTTGTTCCAAGAGGTCCTCTGACGACATTTTTAAAGTACTTCAAGAATGCTAGATCTCTTCTATGTAACTACCTCTACTTAGACATTTGAGCCATGGGGCGGATTAACTAGCATGCACGGTCCACCTCACAGCAACCACCCTGGGGTGGACACTTGTGTCCTTTCTGTGTGGAGTTTGCATGTTCTCCCTGTGCTGCATGGGCTTCCACAGTGAATGTGAGTATGTCTGCTTGTTGCCCTGCGATGGACTGGCACCATGTCCAGGGTGTACGCCCCCTGGCACGTGAGCCGGAGATTGGCACCGGCTACCCCAGGACATTTTTCTTTAGAAAACATTAGTTTTTAACTCCTGTGAGGAAAGAAAATACTAATAAAAAAAAAGAAAACCATAATTGAACAAAAATGTATTTCAAAAATAAAAATGTAATTTAAAATAATGAGTAAGATTCAGTTAAAAGGTAGAAATAAGTTGTACTGACATGGATTATTCTGACTGTTCCTTTTTAATTATTTATATGTCATATAAATAACTGCGTGGATCGGGAGGTCTGGGCATCTCTGCTGAGACTGCTGCCTCCACGTCCCAGCCCCGGATAAAGCGGAAGAAAATGGATGGATGGATAAAGATGTATGAGAGCAGGATTAATGTCAACCAATTTCCCCTCCGGAATCAATGATTTACTGAATCTGATCAGGTTTATTGATTAGGTTTTGATCAACTTAATTTAAATGAACCTAATTCACATGATCCTGATGACATCATTCCAGACTGTAATGATTAAACAAAAACAAATGAACACAAGGTTGCATCAGTTATTTCACCACTAGGTGTCAGAAGCGATCATTAGCCTCCGATTTCTTCTGTAGCTCTGATTAGATGTTGTTCAAACACTCTGATCGATGTATATGTATCATTCTCATGAAAAATACTTTTATTATGGTCTACTGCCAGTGGTCATTCATATACATTAATGTATATAAGTCCCGCCTTCGTCCATAGACCCCTCCACAAATGCAAGAAAGCGCTGACTTTGCCCAGCCAATAGGCTTTGACAACAGGTGTAACACTCTGAGCAGCATAGCATCATGGAGGAGCGCTCTGAAACTCCAGTTACCCATTCCATGATTGCCAACATATAAAGCTTCTACTAAAAGACAAAAGAAAAGTCCGGATACAAAGCTTGTGGATAAACGTCTTTGTGACCGCAACAGAATGTATCTGGGAGCTGCTTTTCAAAGGGGGAGGGACTTGCTGCTTTAAAAATGATTCCGAATGGACCAAAATTTGGCAACATTTCTCTTGGACTTGTAATAAACATATTTTAATCAAAAGTTATGGCACTATAACAATAAATGTGTAGTTTTTGTAGTTATGCGTCTTTGTTATGTTTCACAATGTGCGTGCACGAACGATTGACAGAGGCAGGGGAGGAAGTAGAGCTGCTGAGGGCGAGACATCGAGACGTTCTCTCAGAAACTCCAGATATCAGCTTTAAGTGAAGCTTTTTGAAAATGTATTTTGAGAATGAAACCATAGAAAAAAATTCAATTCCCATGACTTTTAAGAAGTGATTATTATGGCATTGTTTGAACTATGAGGGCAGATAAAAAAGAAACTGTGTAAAATGCAAATGCAAACTTCTATATGGAGACTCAAAGAGGCGTCTTGTTCATAGTAAACCCAATTGTGTCCTCTATCATCATTAAAAGTTATCATATATGACAACAAAATAAAACTCATTTCATTTCTATGTGATTTAGTACAACACTTTTATTGCTTCATTTAAATGACCTAAAAATATATTTTTTTTCAAGGCAAATTGGATTAACAGTCAAATAGAAAAAGACAATAGTGTGAGAGAACGTATTTTATCCCAACATTCAAAACCACCAGTACTTAGTTCAGCTGGGATGTCCTTGACAGTAAGAGTTCTGCAACCTCCTTTTAACATGTACATTTGTTTAGGATTATACAGATTAGATTGATCTCACCAGGCATGATTATTATTTTAGCTCAATATTTGCTCCAGTGAAATGTGGAGGAGAGAATTAATAAACATAGAGAGCTTTGAAGGGTGATGCACCCACATTATCTCCCTTTCATATTGATGTTAATCCTTCATCAGAGTGCATCGTCATCAGCAAGTGGAGGAGCAATGGATTGACTGTCTCGGTCACATTGATGTTGATGCTGAGGGTAATTTGGAAAGTTTTCTCTGTGGAATGATCTGTTGCACTAAGCTTTAAATCAAATCCTTGATCGTGTGATCTTTATCTCTGTGTGAGCGCAGTATATAATTAACAAACAGATCATTCAGAGATGATTCTATGGGTATTATCTGCACGCATATTATTTCTAATCTCTGTTCATAATTCATGAGTACTTAACCTCATTCACTGAATGTATTGTAGACAGACAATGCCAAAAGTGAATTATTGAAACTCAGACTCAAGCATTCACTGACAAGGCATAAAGTTAGAAATGTTAGTTCCAACTAAAAAGCAGATAATTGCCCATGATCATCGTTCTCATCTGTCCCTCCATTCTTTTCTTCTAAGCTTCCTTAATGCTGTTTCATGTTTTCATTTTCTTCCTCTCCCACCTAAACAATGAAGCTGTTTGTGTGTCTTTGTTGTTCTGCAGCCCTCTTGTCTGTGCAGTACATAGCTGATTGATTTCCATTCAACACCTCCTCTGGCACAAAGCAGCGGCTCATTGATTTCACATTTTCATTATCCAAGCACAGAGATGGAAGGGAAGAGAAACATGAGTTGGGAAAAGGTACAAAGCCAAAAGATGAATGAATAACCAAGCTGGGTAACCTAAAGCTGACAGACAGGAAGAATGTAGCCTTATTGTACCAGATACTTTTGGCAATTTATTTAAACTGCTTTATTTCCCTCCTGCTCGGCGTAATGTTGTGAAATGTTTTTATTATGTGTGAATTTAGTCAGTGACGTTTGAAACCTTTAAAAGAATACCTACTGCAGAAGTGAAATATGATAGGTGCAGCTGTATTGATTTCCACCTGCTTCCAACTGTCCCCCAGGTCGGATGTAGTGCAGCTCTCCTGGATTAAAAAGGGATTTGGTTTCTGGCTCAAAGACACTTGATGCTGGCAAAGTTACAGTTTTACTTTTTCCACATCAATTCACTGCTTAACACTTGTATTCCTCTTGCAAATAAACAACTTGCTATTCCCCATATTTGTGGTGGGGCAGGGGGGGGCATGGCCCCCCGAGTGATCAAAAGTTTTCTTAACATGATATACTGTATGTGAAATGCCAAAACACAGTGACTAGAACATAATAAAAATGGAGGGTTCCCCCAGTGCGTTATAGGCCTGGTGGGCCGCCAAGCTTTTCTTGCCCCCCGTCACGCTATGCTTCACTTATATCTACTCGCCCGCAGGGAGCACGTAAACATTCAGCAAAGTTGGAGTTACGTTGTTAAAGATTTTAAATGCCACAATCTATGTTATTGAACTTTTAATCCTTTTGTCTAAGCCTGTTGTCTAACTTAGTGATTTACAACTGCCAACAAGTGTATCTCCCATATTACAGCACATGTATAGAGCGTTGTATGATACTGTATATCATGTAGAACATCATCATAAATAATTAATTTGAGCAACTTTACTCTCTCATTCTTTAAGTTACAGTGGGTGCTGAACATTTCAAGCTGTATTTTGGATTTATTTTTGCAGGTTCATAACACAGCTTTCAAAACTTATGTTAAAGAAATGAGAAATTATATTAATAAAAACAGATTTGTTTTCATTCTTTATGAAACTCATTACATATTTATTTTATTTTTTTTCGCCTATGCTGTAGTATGTGCCTTTTATTCTCTATCGCAGTAGGCAGTCGGCTGAAATGTGTTACAAACCAGACGCTACAGAGATTGCGCTGTGCACTACGAGTGAGGAGGAGAGAAAGTGGACGTACTGGGGGACGAGTCTGAAAGGAAATGAAAGCAATTTAGTGAAGGAAGAATTGCTAAAGAAAAAATAATTTTTTTTTCTTTGACTTTCAAATAGGTACCTGTAGTGAATTTTTATTTTTACAAACTCTAAGAAAATATCATATACAATACTAGGATGTAACTCGATTTTTTAAAAAAAATTGTAGAGCAGCGAGAAGGAGAAAAAAGCAGATAAACTGCCAGACACGCTGACATTTTGTTCACCTCAGACGCAGGTCGCAGGGACATTTCATCTTTGTAGGAAGTGCTTCATAACCCTGCCAACAGCCCCTTTGGCTCATGTAATACACCAGGCTCTGTTGTGTTAAAAGCAAAGAGCTTTTGGACCAGCTTTTATCTCATCTTCATGTTCCAATTCTGCTTTTATATCCCCAAAACACTTGACACGCCTAACATAACAGTAGCGTTGCAATAAGTGATCCATTGGTTTTAAAACACAGTACAAGTAGCACAAGGAGCAGCACCTCAGCAACGTTGATGACTGTCAGTGGAAAAAGACAGAGTGAAAGCAAAACTATGAGGGTTGGATAGATATATGGCTTTGTGCAGAAGGGAGAAGCATAGGCTTGTAGAAGAAGGCAAAGGTAAAGAGGAAACGGAAGAGGCATTAATGAAACAAGAGAAAAGAGGCATTATAGGAAGTTATTAAGGAAGTGTTATAGTGCTATTAAAAAATGATGCTGAGGCGTGTAACAAAATAGTCAACTCACGATTCGCTATAGGGCTTATGATGCGAAGTACCTACAATGGGATCTAAAACATGAAAGAAAAAAAATTTCGAATGAAGACTAACGAATGTCTAACAAATCTTTGTTCATGAAAAAGAATTTGGCTGCAATAGCTAATCAATTCTGACGTGATCGTACGCTACAGTCAAATCTCACCTCAGGTCCAACCTCGTGTACGTGTGGATTTGTGCTGCAACACAGCCAAATATGACTGACTCTGAAAATAAAGTATGAAACGAGCCTCAGCTGTTGTTTAAACATAAGCAGACACTCTTTCAGATCTGAGGGGTGTTCCATAAAGCGGGTTGTGTTCAAACTCTGAGTATGTTCAGGCTCAAATGAGGGAAACTCTGAGTATCCCATTCCTAAACACGAGGTATGTTCTTCTCTGAGTATGTTACCATGGCAACATTGTCCGTGAACTAAACCTGGTCGCTGGCAGGTTTTATCAAAGAAACCCTGGGTTTCTACCTGACTCCGCCCACCTTAACACCGTTTCTGAACACTTTAATGAACATGAACTCTTCTCTGAAACACATTAGTAACATCACACACCACAGACGTGCTCATATCATTACTAATGTTGTGTTGCTTTATGTTTTTTTTTTTGTGTGTGCAAACGGTAGTTATTTCACTTCGATCCATTGATGATGGCTTTTTATCGCGCGCGTGCACGTCAGTAACCCAAGGTTTACATACTCAGGGTTGATTCACCCACTTCATACCAGCTGTAATGGAATCCGATACCCAGAGTTTCCCATCACGGGGTATGTTGACCCAGAGTTTACGGATAGACTCAGAGTTTGTTTACCCTCCTTTATGGAATACACCTCAGCTCTGTCCCGGTCATTGTTGTTGTGTCCTTGGGCAAGGCACTTTACCCACATTGCCCTGTATGTATGGGTATGAATGCGCATGATTGTTGGTTATGGTCAGAATTAGGATTAGAATTAGCAGCCACGCCCCGTCAGTATGCCCCAGGGCAGCTGTGGCTACGATGTAGTTTACCAATGAATAATGGTCTCTGTAAATTGCTTGAAAAGTGCTATATAAATCAAAGTTATTATTATTGTTGTTGTTGTTGTTGTTGTTGTTGTTGTTGTTGTTGTTGTTGTTGTTGTTGTTGTTTTTGTAGTTGTGGTTGTTGTTGTTGTTGTTGCTGTGGTTGTTTTTGTTGCTGTGGTTGTTTTTGTTGTTGTTGTTGTTGTTGTTGTTGTTGTTGTGGTTGTTGTGGTTGTTTTTGTTGTTGTGATTGTGGTTGTTGTGGTTGTTTTTGTTGTTGTTGTTGTTGTTGTTGTGGTTGTTGTGGTTGTTGTTGTTGTTGTTGTTGTTGTTGTTGTTGTTGTTGTTGTTGTTGTTTTTGCTGTTGTTGTTGTTGTTGTTGTTGTTGTTGTTGTTGTTGTGGTTGTGGTTGTGGTTGTGGTTGTTGTGGTTGTTTTTGTTGTTGTGGTTCTTTTTGTTGTTGTTGTTGTTGTTGTTGTTGTTGTTGTTGTGGTTGTGGTTGTGGTTGTTGTTGTTGTTGTTGTTTTTGCTGTTGTTGTTGTTGTTGTTGTTGTTGTTGCTGTTGTTGTTGTTGTTGTTGTTGTTGCTGTTGTTGTTGTTGTTGTTGCTGTTGCTGTTGCTGTTGCTGTTGTTGTTGTTGTTGTTGTTGTTGTTGCTGTTGTTGTTGTTATTATGTTTGATAAAACAAATGTATTTGTTTGAAGGTGTTTCATGTTCAACCACTGAACACTCAAAGAGTGAAAAGGACTCTCAAAGTGTTGTCAATGAGTGAAGTAAAGAATACGATACATCCTGCAGTTGAGAAATTCCTTAGTCTGAAACCCAGTTGGTTCCATGCACTTGACACTATGTATGGGTGCTTGTTAACTATTAGTTCTGTTATTAGAGGTATTATGTACTGTATGCTATAAAAGCCTCTGCAATGCTCTGTGTCTCCTGATACACAGAGCCCTATTAGCATGGTGCTGTTGGGCCATCTGCTGTGTAAGCGCCATTAGCTTCGAGGTCAGCATGAATGAGGCAGGAGGTAAACCACCATTAATCCTCCTAACTTTGTGTTGAAAAAACACTTTGTTTCTTACTCAAACACATCATTTAAGATAGTTAAAATTAGCTGAATGTCCTTACAACTAAATCCACCTCATGCTATGATGCTGGTGATATCACTGTTTGTTTCCCACATTTTCATGGTCTGTTATAGCGAAAATCTGTCTTTAGCCAGAAGCTTAGTCATCCATTTCTATATTTGTGTACAAGTGTGGATAACTGGTTAATGAATTAGCAAAGTGAAAGGTTTTATTGGCCTAAAGTACTCTAGAACACTGGTTTTCTGGTGACCCATTTTTTAAAAAATGACAAACCATCGTGACCCACTTCACATTAAACCTTGTCTATAAACAATGAGAGAAGCAAATTTGTGCATAAATGATTATTCCTGACTATTTTCATCATCATTTCTGCATCACCTTATCTTATCTTGCATCGTTTGTTTCATGGATGTGTTATTGAAATCATATACACATGTTAAATATTTTACAAATCACACCAAATGAAAACGTTTAGGCAGAGTTAACAGGCTATCGTTGTTTTTATTTTCTGTCATCAGTAAAATATTTTAATTACTTTTAAAACAGGCAAAAACAAGTGCATTTTAGGCAGTTAACATTTTTTCTTTTCTTCATCAGCAAAAATAAACAGTTATTAAAACTATATGAACATTCATTATCCATATTATTAAAAACATGTTGTCTATTTATCTATCTTCGGGGAAAAAATAACACATGCTAATGTTTGAAACATAGAAAAACATAAATGTGTGTGCTTACAAGTAGGCATTAAACAATGAACAAAGTCCTTGTAGAATACAGAATAAGTAACTTTATTTACAAAATGTGAAAATAGATTTACAAACCAACTCAATATATATTAACATTTACTTAAAGGATTCTGGATTTTATCTAACAAAGGGCCAAAGCCTGCCTCTATCTGCTCCAGAATCAACACCAGTCCAACCAGTGCTGTGGAGTTCATCATGAGCTGGAGGTTATGGACCATGGACGTGGTTCTGGTCCATGAACTGTGTCTCTGACTGCTCCATGGAAGAACATCTGTGTTAATGTCTTCCTCCTTTTTTCCTGCATAGATTTAAAATAATATTAGTTCTTCATAGTAGTTTTATTTATTCATAAACAAATATAATTTCAAGTACAAAGTGTAAAATGATATTTCTGGATGGACCAACAGATAATGAATGAATAAATCTTACTGGATTTGTTCTGAGATGAAGACGAGCTGAGCTACAGATGAAACAATGGCTCCAAATTCAGCAACTCTGAAATGATTCATAATTTGAAACTCCTTCTTGGGTGCACATTGAAGCATCTAACTGTGAGAAAACATCTTTACCTGCTCTGCTGAGCTCAGCACTTCCCTTACAAGTGCACACTTATCAATGCAACCCTCTGCTTTATGACTCCCTCAGAATTGGGTACAATGTAGGAAGAATTTTGGTCTGCATGGAATATCAAGGAAAGCACCTTTGTGCTCAAATCACGTTTCCACCCTCCATGACTGGTTCGGCTTTAGAGACTTGGTGCAGTAAAGGTTTACAGACTTTAAAATACCACTTTATAGATGGAATTTTTGTTTCATTCTCACAGCTAACTGACCTTTTAGTATACCTGGCACACACTTTTACCGCTATCTGCAGATACGCCACTTTATAGCTAGTAGATACACAAACTTTCCTAATTTACCAGAGGTAACTTCTAACCTCACCTATGGTCATGAACTTTGGGTCATGACCGAAAGAACAAGATCACGGGTACAAGCGGCCGAAATGAGTTTCCTCCGTAGGGTGGCTGGGCTCTCCCTTAGAGATAGGGTGAGAAGCTCAGTCATTCGGGAGGGGCTCAAAGTAGAGTCGCTGCTCCTCCGCATCGAGAAGAGCCAGATGAGGTGGCTCGGGCACCTAATTAGGATGCCCCCTGAACGTCTCCCTAGTGAGGCATTCAGGGCACGTCCCTCCGGAAGGAGACCCCGGGGAAGACCCAGGACACGCTGGAGAGACTATGTCTCTCGGCTGGCCTGGGAACGTCTCGGGGTCCCCCCGGAAGAGCTGGAGGAAGTGGCCGGGGAGAGGGAAGTCTGGGCCTCCCTACTGAGGATGCTGCCCCCGCGACCCGGAAACGGCTAAGCGGGAGAAGATGGATGGATGGATGGATGGGTAACTTCTATGGATAATATTTGGGACAGTGCTCGTAAGAAGGGAGTGATTAAAGAAATGTAGTCTTTACTATTAGAATCACAATCTCCTTCTCTCTCCATTATTAAAGCTCATTGGGTAAAAGATTTGGCGATGAATATACCAGATGATCTTTGGGACTCTATGTTTCCATTTATGAGCACAGGCTCTGGGTGTGTCCTGGTTCTCCTAAAGTCCACCACCATCTCCCTGGTCTTGGTGGTGTTGAGAATCAAGTGGTTGAGGTACACCATGTGGCGAAGTTTTGAATCAGTTCTCTGTTCTCTTCCTCCTGTCCACCTATATATTTATAAAAAGGCCTAACAGGGGACTTGAAACCTTGGCATAATGGATTATTTATTGTTGTGGCAGTTTTGGATGAAATGAGTCAAGTTTCAGGGTTGCTGGTCAGATGCGGACACAAGGTTTATTTGGTCAGTGGGTTTTGAAAGCAGACCAGTCTGGGATTCATAGGTTTCAGTGTGAGTGTCTCAGTGAATCTGTTTGTGCTCTCAGGGTTTTGTATGTGGCTAACAGTGGTAGTCATAACAATGACAGCGCTTCCGAGAAGAGACTTTTGTCAATGCTATCAGTGTACAATGGTATCTGGCCAGCTTGGGGCACCTCTGTTATTCAGATGACCTGATTTAGTGTGTGTTTATATGTAAGCTAATTCCATTGGTTCTGTTAAGTAAGCTGTACCTTTAAGAAAGACCACAAAATAGGTCACATGATTAGACTCGGGAAGTAATGCAGTCTGATGAATCCTGCTTCTTTCATTCCTCGTGTGTTTTTGGCAAAACAACTGTCACATCTTGTGCAGTTTGTGGCATTGTTGGTATGTAGTCTTCTTCTATGTTTAAAGTGCTCATAGCATCACATGTGTATGTTTTCTGATGTTGGACGATCTCTGATTATATCTTTAGTTCATGCTGTTCACTTGTGGTCGTCTGCCGCCATCTAGTGGGGTTTTTTGGTCATGTGTGCCGTGTTGTTACATAATGCCATTTCAGATACATAAGGCTCCTTTGTTAGTAATAATATTAATAAATATACCCCTTAATGGCCCACGTCACAAGTGAAGTGGCTGAAGGAAAAAACAGGAAACGCTGCTGGTTAAAGCATAGATATATGTAAACACTAGATAACGCAAGCGGGATTTGCCAGCGTAGCTCAGCGGCGGCCATCTTACCTCAGACAAATGACGTTCTGACACGCTCTATGGTAGCTAGTAGTTAAAGGTATTTAAACAAAAATACCCTTAACTCGATGAAACACTGACGGATTTACAAGCGGTTTGCCTTATTACAAACCTTATTGTATGTAAATATGACATAGGACGCTTGTACATGTTGAAACTGCTGCTGACCATTTGAAAATTGAGCAGGTTAGGGTGTCTGAGGTAAGATGGATGCCACGTTGCTACGTCGCTCCCCATTGTCTAACAGTCATCTAGTGTTTATATATATATCTATAGTGGTTTGCCTCCAGGCTAAGCCCCGCCCTACAAAATACGTCACAATGTTTACAATCAAAGGGTCTGACCGTATACAGTGGTGTGTGACAGAGTGAATTAGACTGTTAGAGTTATTTGATATTTCAAGCTTGATAATTAAACCTATCTCTGTTTAGTGATATAACATAATTAAGTTCAGTTAATTCATGCAGCTAAATTTACCAACGTCTTGTGACCCTCAGTTTCACCCTTTCACCTGTCAATAAACCTGGGCTCAGTCAGTCAACCTGGTGTTCAGAGTCTTTGTGTACAGTGAGCATAAGGCAACACAGGTCCCACTAGGTAGAGTACAACTTTTTAAACTTTTTATTAAATATGAAAATGGTAAACATTTAGGTTAAAGAGTACATTTTCAGTTATACTGTATGTACTAAATAATCTTTAGCTAACCCCCTTTTTGGGAGCCAATATTTACTTGGTAAAATTTTTAATCAATACTTAGCTTGTGATGTTCTTTTTGTTTCTTGCTCTGTGTTTGACTGTCAGTCATGGATTTCTGACTGTGTCTTTAAACCTTGGCCATGTACTACAAAGATGGATAAACATATCCCACCTAACCAAACATTTGCACTGCAATCCCAGAGCAGCTGTAATACAAAGTTGGTTTTCAACTGGTTCATTTAACTCAGGGGGTTTCAAATGTGGAACAGTGTGTGCTTACATAAAAGGAGTGTTTTCAGTGTCAGATTTATCACAAACATGGAGAAACCCTGCAGAGCAGGTTACTTTACAATGGGGCAACAGACAGTTATTCTAAAATAGATAAATAAATAAATTAAAATGAACAACACTGTTGCTGCAGCAAGAGCCAGGAAAGAATGCTGGCAGAAAATTGTTAATGTTTATACTCGTGAGATTATATTACAGTATATATATTATCATTTTACATATAATATAATCAATTATATATATATTGAATTTTCTATTTTTTGGCGATATAGAAAACTACAATATTGCATATGTCAATATACAGTATATATATTATAGCTTATTTTGTATCAAAATACTTGTTTTAGGAGTTGCTGCTTTTACTTCTCAGAACAACATGTAAAGCTCAGTTAGATGGATTAATGAGTGTGTCCTAACCCATACCTTCCCCATAACAAGCCACACTACAGAACTCACTCACACGTGCTGTCCCTTACAGGAGAAAAAACCAAAAGTGACACATATTGTGCAGCTGTTTGTTAATAACTGAGCCTGTTTAGCATTTTGCATCAGCAAATTTAACCCAGAATTGTCTTTCTGGTCAGACTTCATTTGAAATAAAATTATCAAGATTTATATCATTTATCACCATTTTGAGAAATTAAATTGAGATATGAGTTTTGGTCCATATCACCAGCCCTAGTAGGATTATTCACAGCATTTCAATGTTAATAAAGGTCGACCTACCAGATTCTAATCACCTCATTGTATTTAGTCAGTGGTTGATAAGTGGGGTTGGGTGAGCTACGGTTACATGATGTCTTTTTAAATTCTGAATTAGTTTTTCCAAATTAAATCCTTCTGAATTAAAGTGTTCTGCTTCATGTTTACATGGTAATAGTAATTGAGGTTTACATGGAAAACCGATTTATTCGGCTTTATTCATTTTGGCTTTAGGTCTAAGGGTTGGATCAATCTATAAAAAACACACAACAAACCTTTTATTGTCGGCTGTAACACAGAAGCCCACACATGAGAACTGTTTTCACTTTTATTTTGATTGTAGTTTTGAAGCAGCAGCTGGACAATAACACACTTTGGTCCACGGAGCGGAAGATACTGTAGATAGGAACTAATCACTGGTAAATAAAGCCCAGTAAAACTCTGAAAAACAATAACCAGGAATAAATAGTTGCTCCCTGGTAAAGATAGTAGCTCTAACAACTGTTCCAATGATAAACATGATGATATTACAGCCTGTGCAGTCAGTAGGGGGCCACATTTACTCCATCTACGGGTCTTAGTATCACAATGAAGCCTGTTTCGTTTGCTGATGTCCGTGTGTGTGTAATAAGTGCATGTGTCCGTGTGAAAGTCTGCATGTTTATCCCTCCGTCCATCCACTCTTTTCATTATATTGTAGGAGGATGACTTATTAATAATGGGTTATATAAATAAGAATATTAATTCTGATTATTAATATTAATATTACTTCAAATTTTGCGGGGTGCCACTCCTTTTAACAGGAGAAATGGCTACGTTTTTAGACTAAATTCATCAATGTGAAACCAGGGAACAGTTCATTCGAACAGCAACATCTACACCATAATCACAGCTTTAATGAATCAGAGGAATCAAAGATTACGTTTAACCTTTTATTCAAAATTCAACAATTAACACAGTCAAAATATCAATAATAATTAAATCATGATAAAATGCATTTCTAGGCTAATAAAAGTGAGGATTATATGTAATAAAGTGAAATCACTATTCTAGGAGAATGCTAGTCTACTAAATATTGAATAAAAATGCAGGATACATATTTGAATAATAAGATCATAAAATCAAAGAATAAAATCATAAAACAAAGGAGAAGACAGACAGGGGAGACGAACAAACATGAATGAGATGAACTGTGTGTGGAACATGTTGTGAGTGTGTGTAAGTGTGTAGTTATGGAAGTATGTATGTGATCTATTGTGGATGAAGTTTGCTGATGAAAGTTCATTCAGGTACCTTGAAGATGATGTCAGGGTTGGACCTGGAGGTGCTGTTTGAAGAAATGCAGTAGGACGTGCCACCGTTGACTTTTGTTGCGTTTCAACAGAGTGTAGCCCCTTCAGCCGATCCAAGCGGTTCTGGCCTTCACAGCTGGGTTAGAGAATGGCTCGTGGCTTACCCCAATGGGTCGCGGGCCGGGCTTGTTTTTCGGCTGTTACGCACGTCACTAGATGCTGGATTCGTCCGAACCAAGCAGCTGTTGATTCCAAAAATCTAACTGTTTCAACTAAAAATAAAATGAAATAAATGAAAAGGTGGGAAGGGAAACGCGTTGAGTATGAAACGCCAGCGTCCCAAAACTGAAATTTTGGCCGATTTTCTTCCTTTTAAAAGGTTATCTTTGAGACTCGCCTCCCAAGAGGGAAACTTCGTTTATTGGTTTAAAGTTGTCAGCATCTCAGCTGGCTGCCTGTGGGTGTGTGTGGGGTGTGTCTATATGTGAGACAAAGACAAACAGGAGGGATGATTCCTAGATTTACACATAAACCATAATAATGAGTTCAGCATATTCAAATAATCTTTTTGACATCATATCTTGAAATATCATGTATTACGAAACACGACTGGACAGAAAGTAAAACGTACAAACATTAACAATGGTACGAACTTGTAAATTCCCAGGTTGTGACCACAAAAATGTGCCGGGATCACCGTTCAGCTTCCATCGTTTTCCAGTGACAGCTTTGGCTGGTTGCCATCGGCTATTCTGCGGAAGCGAAAATATCCAGTACAAAGGATTTTCGTGTGTGCAGTGCTCACTTCAGCGAGGACGATTACATCCCCAACCGAGGAAACAGCAAAAAACGATGGGATTAGGCGCACCGTTGACGTTGACGGCAGCGTGGATTGATGGAAATGGAAGAGAAAATAGTGCCGATTAAAACTGGATGTATGAATTTTTTTTGTGGGCGGTTTTGTGATGTAAATTAATCAAGCTTTCAAACGCATATATTTTTTTCAATTAAAAACGCACAGTTTTGTGGCCCCGGAAACTAACCAGGACTACTTTCTTGAACAACTTCAAGCAGCCAGAACTCTGACCAGGGAGGTGACTACTGAGTGAGACAATGTGTATGCACTATAGTGCTGGTGAGGATTGCATATAACTTCATGTCTTAAATAGGCGAACTATCCCTTTAAACTAAATTTTGTGATGCTTTCTGGTATTTTAAGCACTTTTTAAATGATGAAACATTTAAAATAGCATTCTGTGGGTATAAAATTATTTGAAAAAAGTGGATTAGGACAGACATTATTTGCAATTTCAATTTCTGCAGAAATCATTCCAATAATGTTTTCGTTTGTAACTTTTCAAACATAATACAATTTCTTTGTTCTCCCTTCTTCACTGGGGACACATCTCAGAGAAGGCCTGGGCAGTGTCCTTGTGTGACAGCTCACCACAGGGGGTCAGGGGTCAGTGGGACAGTTCTGTGATCTTACAGCATCCCAAAGATATCTGTTTGTAAAGGAGGGAGAAGACGGATGTTCTTCCCCTGTGTGGAGTCGTAAAGAGGGTTCGTACTGAACACTTCAAAGTGTTGGGCCAGTCTTATCGGCTACGTTATTGGGTTCAAAGGCCGCATAGTGGGGTTAGCTATGCTGTAAACAGTTCATGATAAAGAAACAGGCTCCTTGGTTAATTCCTGTTAGAAAGAGGGTCTTAGACTTGATGTGGCTGGGTTCCCTACAATATCTATGTCTTTTAAGGGCCTAATTAAATAAATAGTCTTGGCTCTAGTCCGGGCCGCCATCTTGGATTATGTTGTCACCAGCACGTCATGTGCAGAACGACCAGAATTAACTTAAAGGGGACATATTATTCACATTTTTCACCTTTTAAAACAGTTCCCTGTGGTCTAGATGACTTATCTGTGCTGGTGTTTAGTCAAAACAAAACATGAATTAAGCAACAGAAGAGATTTATTACCCTGTAAAAACGAGTTCTGTGAGAGCGCTTTGTTTTGTGGGTGTGTCCCTGGATTTGCATAGACCTCCCACTTCCCCGCCCCTGTCTTCCATGGGGTGACACACACTAGAAGCTACTTTCACACTGCAAGCCTTAATACTCAATTCTGATTTTTTGCTCAGATCCGATTTTTTGTTTGTCCGCTCACATTACAATTTAAAATGTGACCTGTATCAAGACTCCAGTGTGAACGGTTTGCGGCTCCAATTTGACCTGCATGCGCATTGTCACGTTTGTCAATGAAAGGGCAGGTGGAGGAGGAAGATGAAAACGAAAAAGGGAGCCAAATAATGTTTTGGCTTTTTGTGGTGCCTGATTGCTTTTAATCACAGACCACTCATGATATGAACCTTCAAGCTTTGACCCAAACCTGACAGAGCAAAACTGAAACCGACAGGTCCGACCGACGTTAGGTATTCATATCCGCACCAGACCTGAAACCGACAGGTAAAAGCTTTTGTTCCTCACACAAATGAAATTTTTATTCTTGTTTTAGTGGTAAGCATTGCATTTATTAACAGACAGCTGCTAATGTCACAACATCAGATCAGCTCACGGAGAAGCATGCGCCCGTCAAACACAAGCGCAGTGCGCGCACGAAAGTGCACCTATTTACATAATCCATGTATCAGATATATAAGGATAATCCATGTTCTTGTGCAGAAAATGAATTTATTCAACAGCGGATGCTTAAAGACTGTACCTGTCCCTCTCTGCTCCCTGAGGCTGCTGCTGCACTCACAGCTGTTAATAATGACACCAACGTATCACATGCGCATTAAATCCTCCTTGACCATTCACACTGAGGTCGCATTGAAAAAGATCCGATCTGTATCTGATTCAAGACTACATATGAAAGTGGCCTGAATCTGATTTGAAAAAATCAAATATGGGTCGCATTTGAGTGAAGAAGTGATCAGCCAACATAGTTCACTGGAGCGATGAAGTGATGAAGTTACCAAAAAACACCACTATGATCAAGCGACTCATCACTGGCGACTGAAGCGACTACAGTCGCTACAGTTGTGTTCGGTGTGAAAAACAATGGCAGACTTTTACAAAAGTTTTCATCAGGTTGGGGGTGGAGTCCATGTGTGGAGTTAATAGCGGAGGGGAGGGTATTTTCTTTCCCGATTTCACTTGTGATTTCACAAATGTAGAAAATCTTAAACAGAGCAATTTTCAAAATTATTTTTAATTTTGTGTGCCGGTGGACACTCAAGTTACCTCATACGTGATCAAAAAAACTGCAAAAGTGTTTTTTCATATGTCCCCTTTACAGTAAAGTGGAATTATTTAATTCAGAATTAAAATAGGAATAAGCCAACCACCTAATTTGGATTTAAGTTTAATTCGGAATTAAACTAGCATTAGGAATTAAGTGTTTACATGGTCAGTTTAAAGAGGAATTGATATTAGTTCTGCTTTAAAGAGATATTATAGCTCCCATGTAAATGTGGCCATAGTGACACTCCATCTTCAGAAATGTTGGACAGGAAACCAGCTAATGATGCTGTACAGTGTATAGTAACAGAAATATCTTCAGTGATACACTTTATGTAATTGTTTCCTCATTTCCATTATATGTATTCTTTATATAATCCAAAGGCTACCATTCTCTGGTGGTAGAGGGAATTTGGTTGTGGCAAACAATGCCATAAGGTTGCATGAAATCATGACAATATTTTTTTTTTTTACTCTGCAGTCATAGATTTTTATACTTTACTGTAATAGATTGTATTTTCATTTTATTAATTTCGTATACTTTACAGCAATATATTTTATTTTGGTTTACATGTATGTTGTGTAATATTTGCAGTATTTTAGTTTTCAGCCACAAAAAATAATCAATGGAATCAATAAAATCAATAAAATTTGCATCAAAGTATTTCTGAATCTGGACCCAAATTTTTGCAAAAAGGCAAATTTGACAACAAATGGCACTGGCATGATAGCTATAGGCTCCAATGACACGCAATGGTTGGTTCACTAATTCACACTGAGTGTCGCATTTTGTATTCTTTTTGTCCACTGTGTTATGGTTGATTGGAAGCGCTGATACACAAGTTGTAGTTTGAAGGCAACATTCACTTTTGTGTGTTTTGAAAATGTGGAGTTTGAGTTGAGTGCTGCGTCAAAGCAATCAAGGAAAACTGTCAATGTGGGCATTATTTTTTTTTTTTTTATTATTGCATCGTTTTGTCTTTCTTCTTGACTGCGTTTTTATCCTTTTCTTCAGTTGATGCCAACAGTTCTTCAGAAAACAAAGAAACTCTCCTTATAGTAAAATAATATAAACAATAAACTTAAAGCCTATAGTGTTTATATCATATTTGTGTCTTGCCACTGATCTTAATGTGTGTTGAAGTTATCAAAGTGATATAAGTTTGACACCAAAATGACATTTTGACAAATCAAGAAGAAGCCACGCCTAAATGTGCAGCGATTGGCTCCATTTTTGGTACGGATGTTTACAATGTCATTGTGAACAAAGCAAAAAGAGATCTGGCAAAATATGGTGAAAATACATTTTGTGAACCACCCTAATGATCTGGCAAAAATGTTTTAACTTGTTAAATAATTCTTACAAACAAAGGCCATGGACTAATCTCTTCCTGTAGGCGTGTCTACACATGTATATGATTTTGTAGGAGCCAGTAGCATTTGTTCATGTTCAAACACACACAGCTTAATGGCATCAACACCCTCTTTTGGCCTAAATAGAGTTTATTGTATGACAAGCTTACTGTAACCACAAACTTTACAGCTTTTCTCCTCAATGTAAAATTTTAGGTCAAAAACATGTGGTCAGAAGTTGAACAGCACGTCTCTGTATATTAATGTTTGTATTTTCTTCCTGCTGCAGAATGATCCCTCCATCCAGCAAGAACTTCTTGGTCAATAATCTGGCTGCAGGGACCCAATACGACCTCTGTGTGCTGGCCATTTATGATGACGTCATCACCTCCCTGACAGCAACACGAGTTGTCGGCTGTGTGCAGTTCTCCACTGAATCAGAATACATGAGGTGCCATTTCATGCAGTCCCAGTTTCTGGGCGGGACTATGATCATCATTATCGGAGGGATAATAGTGGCATCAGTGCTTGTTTTCATCATCATCCTGATGATACGTTACAAGGTGGGTCTTTTCATCTCATCACAACTAACCCGGAAGCATTTTAAATAGTGGCCTTAGAAAGCTGTGGTTACAGTATTTTAACACTTCCAGACTGCCACAACAAGCTCTTTTAGTGATTTTCTTATTTAATCAGAACACAGAATATGTTATTTAATTAAGTACACAGAAAGGCAAAAATTTGAGGAATGCAGAAGAGCAGTGGTTTTCAAACTTGGCTCAAGTACCCCCTTTTTCTTTTTCTTGAATCAAAGTACCCCCTTTAGTCCATCTACAACATTTTGCTTAGAAAACTATTTAAAGCAACTAAAGAACATAATGATGGAATAAATGAGTGATAACACACATTTAAAATAATGTAATTTTGTAAATAAGAGGAAAGAAACAGTATTTAGTGCCTCATGAACAGATTTATTTCTATAAAATAAATACTAAAATTATTGTTTTCCTCAGTGTGTGTGTTTTTGGTGTCGTTTGGTTGTTTCTTATTACGTTTCATATGTTTCTCTGTTATTTTTGTGTATTTTGTCGTGATCTTGTGCATTTCCCTCTCATTTAGTGCGTCTTTGTTGTCGTGTTATGTGTTGCTGGTAATAGTAAGTATTTTTATCTCTTAGTGTGTGTGTGTGTGTGTGTTTTGGTGTCATTTTGTGTATTTTGTTATTGTTTGTTTTTTTATTATTACATACTAAAATAAGAGATAAATACTAAATATTAGTATTTTTCTCTTATTCTGTTTGTCTTTGTTGTTGTTTTGTGAGTTGCTGGTAATATTCAGTAATTATCATTTTAAACTAAAAATAAACATAAAACCCCATATTTTTAATGTTAATGTTAATTTTCCTCTTTCTCTCTCTCTTAAGTACCCCCTGTAGTTTCATTGCGTACCCCCATTTGAGAAACAGTGCGGAAGAGCATATCTTCAAGTGCACTTTATCTCGGAGGAGCTTAGCTAATCCAACCATTAATTCATTAAATGTGTTTAAATATGTCATATTTGAATGGTAAATATAGGACAACTAGAATGTTTCTGTTTTGTTTTTTCAGGTATGCAACCCTGGTGAGGGTTCAAAAGGCATTTCCCTGTCAATGACCAACGTTCACTCACAGACCAATGGACAGCAGGGTTGCACTGTGACTCCTAGTGCCTCCAAACATGGTTCAATTGGATTAGACGACCTCTCAGCAGGCACAAAGAAACGAAGCTGTACAGTAGTTGGTGGATTGGGCGTCAGCAGGGGAAAAGATTCAAGGACGCAGTCTGACTCCTCCCTGCCTGACTGCTCCACTACGACGTCACTTCTAAGCCAAACGTGGGCAGCCAAAAGCCCAACAGCTGAAGTTACAGTAGAAGGTATAGCTCCGTCCAGCCTAGTTTTTCCCACGACTGGTTCCCTTCATAAACCAAGGAGGAAGCCTGCTCTGAGTAAGCCCAGCTCCTCCTGCTCCAATGCTCAGGCCATGCCCGAGAACTTCCTTCTGCCCCTTTCCTCGACCACATCCTCGGCTCTCCTCCCTTCTTCAGCACCCACACCACTGGAGAACCTCAACACCAACAACTCCACATCTTTAAACCAAACCCCTCCTCCTCCACTTTCCAACTTCAGACCGTCTCCTTTCTCCAGTCCCTGTGCAACGCTGAGCCCAATCCCGTTGATTACATTCAGAGAGACACCCGTGCTGCGCCGAGCTCCTCGCCCAGGCTCTGCATTATCCGTGTCCTCCTTGGCTAAATACCAGACTCTTCCTATTGAGAATGGAGTGAGGGGCAGAGCAAGGAGGAGGTACTCATTAAGTGAAGCAGGTTTAAAAACTCAGCCAACCCATTCAGAAAGTGGACCCAAACTTCGGTGTATAAAGCGGAACAAACGGAGCCAATCAATGAATGGGATATTGCTTCCCAAAGACGGGGATGGCGATTCAGACAAAGTGCGGTGTGATTATGAGTGGATTTTTGAGAGCACAGTTTAAACTGAAACCAGGCAGCAGCAAGTATATAGGATTTTGTTTGTTTTGGTTTTTTAATTGGGCGTGTCTGCAGTGTAAGTCCTAATTCGGCTTTGTTACAAGTGGAAGTCAAATATGTGTGTCACTGGTTAAGAGGTTGGATTAAAAACTGATGAAAGGATGAATGGAGTTTTTTTTGAGTGTTTGAGTAAATGTGTGTTCCATGACTCTTCTCCACATCTGATTTTGCAGTATTGTCTTTTGCTCACTTTGGTTGTTTGTTTGCTGTCATTCAACAACAATAACTCCTCGTGTCGTAGCATCCTCCAATTGTCTCATTGGTTCCACCTAATAGAAAAAAACAACATTTAAGAGAATGGGCTCATTATTTCCCAACTCACACACACTCCATTTGTTCCACAACAAGGTAAATAATGTGAAAGTACAGATTAAAGAGCATTGAAAAAACACTATTTTTCATGCGGCCAGGAAGTGTGCATCCATTCAACAGTAAGAGAACCGCAGTCAGTGCCTTCTTTTGCACTAATAGATAACACAATTAAGGACTCCACCACAGCTCCAAGAACAATGGACAAAGAGACAGGCACCGGAAAGGAGAGATTTCACACAAAGCCTTTCTGATCTACAGCCAAGTATGGACTGTTTCTTCACGTATTGATATAAGGTGCAACAACAAAATGAGACTTTAACAGACCTCTTATAGAATTGATATTTTTTAAAAGAAGAAAAAAACAGAACAAAAGCAGGTGAAAACCTCATTAGCTTTCCACTGACATCGTTATGGAGCGGTCTACGCTCCCTGAAAACTTCTGTACAGAAAAATGTACCGCGTTGTTATGTTGTGTATAATAAAATGGGATAAAAATCAATGCTGCAAGTGGGATGAGCATCTTTAATAATACATTGCACCAGGTTTCAAAATGACTTTAAAATGAGAACATATTTATGTATATTTTCAAGAGGAAGGAAGCAAAGCCACTGCTTTACATTCTTAGGTTCATAAGTCCAACTATGCAGAATTTGCATATTTTCCTTAAGCATCCAAAAGTGTCTGTTTCACCCCCATGTTCAACTGGAACAGCAACAGAGTTAATACGTTTGTTTCCATTCTAGTTAATGGCTGTGTTCGAAATGGAACACTTACGTACTATACACGTACTATTACAAACTCAATGAGTATATACTGTCTACTACATACTTTATGTATGATTTGGATGATGACCTTTCCCACTGAAGTGAACTTCCAAGTTTCCTACAACAACAAAAAAAACTGGAAACACACTCAGGCTAAATATCTCTGTTGAGTCTCCACCTTTGAAAGTTCTTTGAAAGCATTTTGGAGATTTGTCTGCCATTTACTACTTACCGGAACTACCAACTTGAAAAAAAAGAGCCCTATTTACAAAAGCATTAAAAACTAACAGAATACAAGAAGAGATGCTTTTGTTTTGTTGATGTTTGATTTTTAGCTTGAAGGTCCCAGGACAATTTTACATTCCCTAAATGTCTGCTCTCAATAGCTCATGGGGCACTTGAGTGTGACTAGTGTGCCCACCGTGCAAACTTAAAGAATTCAGATTCAGAATACTTTATTTATTCCCGATGGGCAATTCAATTTCAGTTACATCCCTTCCAAGAAACATGAAAACACAATCACATAAACCATTGGGAGGACAGGAGTGGGAGAACTGTTGATCGCAACAAGGGCAGCTGGGGGGCGCGCATGCAGCCTCTTGTGGGCTCTTCACCCGCCCTCCTGTAGCTTGCAGGGAGGGAGGGTGGACGGAGGGCCAACGAAGGTGTTGAAATATAATCCCTTCGCTTCATTCTGATACAGTCAGATGACCTTGAGTAGATCGGGTTCAGAAAACAAAGTTCCAGGTGGCAGTGGGGGAGAGTAAGAGGAAGAGGAGGGGACGGAGCGTCTTTTTGCACAAACATCCTGGTGGATAGATGAGACTGCCTTGGACGGCTGGCAGTGGGGGAGCCAATGATTCAGGATAACACAATTTCGATAACCTTGAGTCCAGGTCTCCAGCAGTAATCCAATTAGGTGGCCTTTTAACTTGTAAGCCGAGCATTCAACTTCTCCAAGTTGGATTAAATTCCGCGTAAACGTTCCAAAGCAGCCTCTCGCTTAATTTTGAGTTCATTCATCACAAGTCTGTGTGTTGAGAGCCCTGCTCCATCCATCAGAAATGATTGGCAGCCTTCTTCAAATAGCAGCCAATGTAAGACTTTGCGATAGGCCAGAAAGCTGCCAGCTCCAATCAGCAACATGCCTGCTACCATAATTCCAATCATGTAGATGTCTTCAGACGGGCTCACCTCTGCCCATTGTTTTTGTCGAAAGAATTTGGTCGATTGCATTGACAGACCAACTGATCAATTCCATAATTTTGTTTTTTGGATAAAGATGTAGAGAGATGATCCTATTAGATTCACAAGACAAGACAAAACTGTTACCTTTGGTTGAATAAACACTAAGTTTATTCTCTTTAATGTTCTTTATTCAGCTCCACACCGAAGAATACCGGGAACCCAGTTACCTCTCAAAACACCACACATCACGTACATTTCACTGCGCATGCGTGCACTCAAAACAGAAACTTTTAAAGATACAGCAGGGGAACAGCAATCTCCCTATCTTTTATAAAAAAATATCACATGTTTCTTAAGAGCAAATACATGTTGGTTTTAAACTTTTTAGCAACAGAAACAATAAAATCAATTGAAACTGAAATTAACAATCAACCTTTTCACCCTGTCTCTTTCTCTCTCCTTTTTTTTAATTCTTATTATTAGTAAAGGGATAACACTTAGATAAAAACCCATTGTCCTTCACTCAATGCTTTCAAGAGCACCAAACGTGATCCACCCTTTTTCATAAGACAGTCAGCGAGTTGAGCTTTTGTCGGTGACCAAAGCACTTTCTGGATCTTTCTGCTGTGAATGAGTACTTTGATGCTACTTATATCTAACAAGTATACCTTTTCTCTGTGACCTGTTCTGTCGATCGAAGAGCATCGTAGAGGGAATGATTGTCAGTCACACAAACCAACGCTGGAGCATTTAGACCAGCAGTGCCAGTAGTGAGCTCAGAGTAGAGGGTGGCGAGAGACACAGAATTGTCTATTCCATCCGACATGGCAAGAGTCTCTCCAGCAAGAGGGCTTTGCACCACTTGTCTTGTCTTTTCCCATGAGGGTGATCAACACACCCCCTTGCGTACCTCCATCAGGAAGATTTCCCAATGAAGCATCACTGAAAACAGACAGGTTTAAAGCATCACTTCAGTTTAGGGATCACATAATGTAATAAATGTCCCTCAACAACTCCATACCCTGTAAAAAAGGCAGAGTTTATATCCATAGAATGGACTCTGTGTGATTTTGACAAATGACACTTAGCAGTAGCCTTAGGGATTCAGAAGCTCATGTTGGTGAATCCTTTTGTAGATTTTTTTAGATTAAGTTCTTCAAAACCCCTGGCTACAAGTCTGGCTTTGTGTTCAATCCCGTTGTCACTTTCTTTCAGACTACAGACCCACCTAGTGGAGTTATACTGCATCAAATGATATGTATTTTGTTATGAGTACATCAGCCTTCCTGACAGCATTTCAGTGTTACGATTTTGTACACATAACATGTCAACTGCCTCTTTTAGTCCAGTACTGCCATCAAGCTCAAGATGCTGCACATTATACCAGTTTTTATAGCCTCTTGTGGCTTTACTTGCTCTACTGAGTACTTTAGCTTTACATGGTAAACTTTCATCTCTTTTCATAAAAGTTACAATCTGTCCCGTTTTTAGCTTCACAGCAGGGACAAGATTATCACAGACACTGTCAACCATTTGAGTTACATCAGTTTACATCACTCATGTTTCCATTTCCATCACTGTCCGGTTCATGGTCACTGTTGGTGTTCTGTTCATTATCGGAGCAACATGATGCTCTGTTTGAAGCATCTGTGTCACTATCAGCTGATCTGTCCTCTTTATGTTTCCCACACCCTGTTTCAGTGTGAACACTATCTTGTGCAGTTTGCCTTAAGAATAGAAACTAGTACAACCAAAAAAAAAACGTTTTGCAGCACCAAAAGTAACTACGCACTCTAACACGCACACGCATCAGCCGTGTGTAGGAGTGTGTGTATGTGTGTGTTATAGCTGCTAGCATCTTAACACATGAATAATATAAGAAGAAACACTCACCCTTGTGCAGAACAAACGATAATCATAGTTGTGTATCCATCCGCTCACAAAAAAGTTCAATTTCTCTGTCTAAAGAAGCAGATATTTGTGATATGGTCGGCTAATGGCCGTCAGCACAGCCGCAGCCCCGGAGAAAGTGAAGTCCGTGACCCGCGATTTAAAGAAAGTTTGGGATCACAGGAACAATTTTCAATAACCGTGAAACATTAAATAACCATGAAATAATAACTTAAATGACTTTTAGCAGTACAAAAACATTTTTAATATTGACCTTTTTTAAAACCAAACAAACTGCGACACAGTGACGTCATCTTAAAATGAACGTTTTGCAACACCAAATTATTCCAAAATAACAGATGCACACACTCGTGGTATTTAGAAGCTGTTGACAAAGTATCAGGTCGAACTCATACCACGTCGGGGAGATATTCGCACCACAAACACACACACACGCACACGCAGACCTTTGCTGCTTTATAGATAGAGCTGCTAAGCTAAAAAGGTACGATGAAATCAATGAGCTATACGGATCAAGGGCGGAGTTGGTGGGGACTGTTTACAACAGTGGTTATTAAATTTATTCGATCAGTGCATTCATCAAACCTTTCTTAATTGAAAAACTAAACATAATTTCTTCAAAAAAAAATTGGTATATTTTCGGACACACACGAAAGCTTGCGCCGACTTTTTTATTTGTTCATAATGCTTTTAATTGTTATAAATTGTTTAAATTATAAATTAACATTATTGTAGTAAATTATCCCACATTTACTGTGTGTATCCTGATGCCTGCTGAACCCCTGAGAGTGACTCAACAAACCCCTGGGGTTTGAACAAACCCAGGTTAAGAACCACTGGTCTATTAAGTGCCAAATCAAAAGAACATTTCAATAATAAAATCAATAACGTCACTGTACTATATTTTGTTGTTGTGGAAATCATGTTAAATGTTTAACAGGACATGCTGATGCTGATCTTATCAGAACAGCTCTTCTTGGAATAAATATTTTGTGGCAGAAACTGCTCCTTACACAGTTACACCTTATCTTGTGCACATGTCAAGCATTTTACATATATTCATAGCTTTCAATAATGTAGGATTTTAGCAATTGTTTTTATTATTATTGAATTGGTGATTATTGACATCTAATGTAGCAGTACTATTTTCACCCTGAACAAATCCAGCTATAGATGTAGCCTCAGAAACATGATAAGAATTATGCATGTATATGCAATACCAATGTGACCTCTGAGCTCAGCCCAGTATCTATTAAACACTTCATGTCAATGCAGAAAATTGATTTGCTTTGCAATTAGGTTATTGGGGAAAAGAGGTCGATGTGAAGCATCCCTGACATGCAATCGCAAATAGATGTTCTCACTCAAAAGAGGAAACACCTGCTTTTTAATGAAGGTAATTGAATTGAGACAGGTGATGGGAGCCATTACTGAGTTGTGCAATTATATATGAGTGTTTATTGAGTTTTTTTTCCAGTAATGGGGGGCTCTTCCTTTTAAAATAAAGCCAATGAAAGTGACAGAATGAGGGCATTTTATCAACAAGAGAGATTTTCACTCCAAATCAAAATTAGCCTCATATCAGGTATCACTCTGGGACTTAAATTTCAATAGCGGTGACAACGGTGGACATCAAGAGAATACTTAAACAGAAATGGGAATAAAGTTATGTCCTACTATTCTGCTGCTAACTCTCCATCCATCTATCCATTCTCTGACCAGCTTGTTATTTTTTTCAGGTAGTCTTATGTTGCCTATCTCAAGCTGTCTTTGTGTGTTAGGCGGGGGTACACCTTGGACACACAAAACCATATGAATATGAATATTAATTTATTTCTGGATTATTACTTACCTACTGTACCTAACCATGTGTGTCTTGTTGGACACAAACATTAAAATAACAGTTTCAAAATGTGCACTTTATTTTTCAATATACACATATGCAACACGTACACAAAGTATAAAAGTGTAAGAAGGGGAAGAAACACTTTATTAAAGGGAGAATATAAAAAGAGAGGGCAGTGTTACACCTGGGTGAGGGGGTGGGGGTGGGGGGTGTAGGGGGAAGGGAGCAGGGAGGAGCGATTCAAGGTAGAAAATGGAAGGGTGGGGAAGTGTTGATTATTGTAAAGTGAGAGTGAGATGTGAAGTTGTAGGCGTGAGGCTTAGGTATAATGGTGGTGGCTGTGGGCAGAGGAAAGGAGTGAGTAATAATACCTAAAACAGGTATTTGGGATCAACGTGTCTAAGATGAAGCCCATTACGCGTTTTATCCCACAGTCCAAGGCATGCCGGTGCATCGTAGACCGATGTATGTGCAAGAACCGCCACTGCAAACCCAAGCGTTGCCCCGGACCCGAAGATGCAGCCAGGCTAGCAGAAAGAGTGGGGGCCAGGGAGCCCAGGCAACCCCCCCATGGCCGAGCAGCCCTCCAGTCGCCCCTAAGGCACCAAGCCGAGAGTCAGCCACTGCACCCCACATACACACCTGAGAATGCACCAAAGAGCCCTGCCACCGACCCCAACCCCCAACCCCCAACTCCAAGGCCCCCCACCAACATCCACCCCCGCACCCAATCCCCCGAGGGGAGGGCCCAGAGAGCCCCCCGCCCCGCCCGAGACCCCAGCAGAGGGGCCAAGGCTCACGCCCAGCAGACGGCCAGAGCCGCGCCGAACAGGTAGCCGTTTTAAAGATAACGTCATGTCTGCTCCTCTGTCAGCCTCTGCACCATGTCAGTCATTGTGTACTGTTAATAGAAACACACACACATACAAACAAACTGTAGGTACAAAAACGAGGCAGTAGTAGTGATAATAACAATAAACACACACCTTTCATCTGTGATTGACTTCGTTTGGCGGTGTTTCATGTGCTGCAGCCATGAAAACAAATACTAAAATTCTGGCACTTTTTGTCCATCTCGGTTCTCTCTGTAACTCAATCCACTGTAGAAACAACTCGTGTATCGCCCTGTTAAAAGTTGAAACACAGCGGTGTTGACTGGGAAAAGCAGTGACGAGACCAATCACAGCCCTTACGTTCTGCGTTGCCTTGACGCGCAGTCAGGATTTTTGGGAGGTATACGTCAGGTTACGGCGAGGGGGTCTACGTCAACGTAGAGTGCTACGTGCGGCTACGGCATCGATTTGATGCAGAACCACATATCAGGCTTTAGACTGTATCTGACGGCGACGCTTACTGTCACAAACTGTGAGGAAGAACGGTCATTTTCTCAAATGGCCAGGATGAACATAGAAAAAAATGACCCAGAGACGCCTTAACATTCTGTCACTCATGGTCGATTCCGTGGGTGCTCCGGAGCCCAAGCACCCAGTCCCCACATTTTAATCAAAGGCCACCCAGGTGCTGTTCATCCAATAATCAGCCCAAGGAAAGCACCCCACATGTTTAGTCTTAAGCCCGCCCACAGGCTGCATCGTCACCAGGAAGTCACTATCCTGATGCTGCGTTCAATGCATCTCAGAACTCTGGGTGCATCTATCGGGCGTCCCACCTGGAGTCTTAGGTCCTACACGGTAAAGTCAAACATCCTCTAAAAATCATTTCTCTGAAGTCTCATAACAACAATGGCACCGCGCTGAACCACATGTTGGCGGTAAAACAGTATTTTAATGCCAAAAATCGTTATATAAATAATACAATTAATAAATAATATACAATATCACCATGTTCACAAATTCCCGTTGCTGTTTTTTGTTAGATGTCATTCATTACATTACAAACCAAATTTGGCCATAGTTGCCAATGTTATTTGGCAACTATTTGGTAAGTTCATGCGGACGATATTTCGGGGGGCTCCATAGCTAAGACTTTTCCTATGAACATGTTTAAATCATTTAGACATTTAGACATGTGCTCTTTTGTATAAACCCACAATTGTTAGCTATATTTCAAATATCTGCCTGACTATTATAAAAAATGATTTATTTATCTTTTAACTTGAGCCCCTTGTTGTGTTTTTAAAGCCTTACATGAATCAATTTGAATGCCTTGTTGGTGAATTACGCCACATAATGTTGCATTGCTTTGTTGGGCCAATGTGAATCAATTTCCTGTGCGTGCTGCTTCATTTCTACATTATGACGTGGATAAACCAATAGTAGAGATGAATTGCAGAAGTTCTCTGTAAAATGTGCGGTGATGGACTCTAAAGCAAAAAAACATGCAAACTCCACACAGAAAGTAAACATTAAGAATCCACCAGGGCTTGGACCCAGGACTTTCTTGCTGTGAGGCAGACATGCTAACCACTACATCACCATGCACCTGCTACCACTCCACTCCAGGCAAAAAAAAAAGAAATGCAGGCTCTTCTGAGCAGCTGCTGCCCTCTTCACAAAGACAACGACTTCTACAATAGCATGGTTCATGGCCTCGTGCTGACCTTCAGATGCTTTTCTTAAGCTGTAAAGTAAGTAAGAGGCTTTGGAGGAGACTATCTCTTATCATATGTTTAATAGCTCATACCTCTCCTCATCCCTGTCTCCCCTTTCAAGCACTGAGGTCTTCAAATTGAATCTTCGTACTGAGAAACTTCAGTTTGTGTAGAAATACAATACGATTTATACAGTAGTGTGGCATCCACGTGTCATTTAAGGGATTTCAGAGTAAGTACAATTAACTGGACTTAAAAAAAAAACATGTGCAATCTATATACGTATACAATTAATGAAGTTTTTATGTATGTCTCACACATAATAACACTATATTGCAGTTTAGGAGTTGCCTCAAGGTACTACATTGCGCCAAAACATTTAACTATCCAGCTTATCTGACTCAGAATGGAAGCATGGTCTGGTACTCCCTGAATAGGCTGTGGTGATATTTACAGGTATAGCAACAGGCCATTTAATCTAAACAGTGCTAATTAAAAAAAATAGGACAAGAAAAATAAGGCTGGGTTTAAACATTCATCTATTTGAATCAATTTTTCCTTTGCATTGCCCAATATTGAGTTGTAAAATACTTAAATTGATCATTTCTAATGCGAGAAAATTTAACAGTTTTCGATCAGATATATTTTCAAAATATTCTCCACATTTGGTACATTTTCCACAAAAAACAGACCAAAAAAGACTTCCAAATCCAAATGTGAAATTTAAATCTAAATGTTAAATCTATAGCCAAATTTTTGCAAACAGCGAATCAGATAATTCCACTAGTGGGAGAGCGGGGCGGCAACGCAACAATGCCGGAGTCCCATAGGAGAGAGTGAACATGCTGTTTTGGCACGTGTGCGGGCTGCTCTTCAAGGGGTAGTTCTACCTCCACCCTCCACACAGTCCATGGTAAGTTCTGGGATTTTATTTGCATATTTTTGTTTATCCATATTGTTAATTTCTCTCTACTTTGCTAACAGATGCTACTTAGTCAGCTCGCTTTTGATAGTCTGTAAGTGTTAATGTTCTGGTGCCAGTGGGACAGAGGCTGTTTATTTAATTTCATCTTGACACTGACACAGGTGATGACAGTGTTGCACAAGGTAATAATAATAACAATAATAATAATAATAATAATAATTTGGATTTTTATAACACTGTTTTCAAGCAGACTCACTACCACTGAACCACGGTCGCCCTGGTAAGTGTGTAACAGGTCCATCGATCTAGATTGATACATCGATTAAGCAACGATCCAATCAAATCAAATTATTTATTTTTTTACTTTGTATGCACATGCTGTCGAAAGTCAACATTATATGCAGTGCAATCTTGTCGCTACAGCAATGCATGTTTATTTATAGTTATTGCAATTAAATAAAGTAATGTATTTATTGCATAATTGTGACCATCACCGGCCCTCCATAAGGAAGGGTAAGAAACACTTTATTAAAGGGAGAATATGAAAAGAGAGGGCAGTGTTACACCAAGGTGAGGGGGAAGGGAATAGGGAAGAGGGAGTCAGGGTAGGAAAATTGAACAGGTGGGGAAGAGTTGACTCTTTTAAGGTGATAGTAAAATATGATGGTATAGTTGTGCATATTGTGTTGTGTACTCAGTTTAGCCAGTCTGGTGACAAGTGTGGGAAAATTGAAGCGGGTGACAGCGCCCAGCTTAAGTATAATGGTGGTGGCCGTGAACAGGGAAGGAGTGAGTGGTTATACCTAAAACTGGTATTTGGTATCAACATGTCTAAGGTTAAGTCCAGTATGAGCTTATCACACAGCCCAAGACATGCCAGTGCATCTCTGACCAATGTTCAGAATCAGAATCCGTTTATTGTCATTGTTACTCTTTTGAAAGCACAACGAAATTAAAAAATAACAGCTCTCGGAAAAAAAAGTGTGAACAGCAGAAGGTAGTGCAAAGATAATTACTGCAAAAAACATTGAATCAAAGTCTGTAAAAACTGCAAAATAAAACAGAATAGAATATTGCAGGGCATTATAATCTTAATCCCCAGAGTATATTTAAAAGACAAGAAGGGTATTTTACAAGAAAAGAGGGGTATTAAAACAGCAGATTCTGGGTTTGTTGAGGTCTGAGGCAACAACAGCTCCTGGGTAGAAACTGTTTTTTAGTCTGTTTATTTTTGTCTTTAGTGCCCTGAAGAGTATCCACGGGGAGCCAGGTTTCTGGGCTATGTCCAGCAGTATGTTATGCGTATTGTTAAAGTCCTCGGTTACGCCTTGTTCGCTCCGTAATCCGATGCAGAAAAGATCCTGTCGGCTGTAGGTGATAAGCGCACTGATTAAAAACAAACATGCTAACAAAAACAATAAAACACACTGTCTACGAGCAGAGCTTCTTTGGACTGCTCTGTTCCCCAAAACCCTTTGGCATAAGAAGCTCTGTGTCCGCATCTGACTGTAAAACTTGACTTTGTCTCATTCATTAAAACTGCCACAACAGTCCTACTAAAGCATTTCCTCACTTTTCACTCAACTTTTTTGCCATACCTCAAATTTTTGGTGTTTTTCAGAATTTTATCAATTTCTTTACTTTACTTCAATCCAACCCCTGGTTACGTGTGTTCATCATTTTTGCACTAGTTTTTAGGGTACTACTCAAGCCTTAACTCCAAAAAAGAAAAAAAACTTTTTTTTTGAGTTTTTTGTGTTTTTCAGATTTGTACTTTATGTCAGTCTAACCCCCGTTTCAGTGTGTTCATCATTTTTACACTAGTTTTTAGGGTCCTCCTAAAGCCTTAACTCGAAAGAATAAGAAAAAAATACAATGTTTTTTCTCCAATTTCTGTACTGTTACGACTGCTGTCATATGTTGTGTTTTGTTGGTGTTCTGTATATTTTCTGTGGGTGTGTCTTTTAAAAGACAAAAGATGACGTCGCCTGAAGCCAGAGAGGGTCAGATGGGCGGGTCGCCCTAACACAGCTCCAATCAGCACACAGCTCGTCCTTCCTTCCTTCAGTCAGTCAGAGTTTGACAGCGTGTCTGAGGCTTGAGTGATATTATTTCATTTAGCTCACTTAGCTAAAACCTAGGTTTTATTCTTTTGGGTTCTGCGTAACGCTGCTTGTAGACATCCTTTTTTTAAAGACGTGTCTTGGAGTGCTGCTTGAGGCCGGTTTAGGGTGGCATTTTCATGTAGCTCCTAAGCTAAGCAAAGTTAGTTTTTTTCTCAATTTTTGGTGTGGTCAGTTTAGGTGTGTATTTTCACTCATTGATATTTTTATTTTTTTGTCGTGTGTGTGAAGAAGTTAGGTAGGAGATGGCTGATTTTTCTGTTGGGATGTTGGGATATGTTTCACTAGGGCCGGCCTCGCCAGCTGCTGTAGGAGTGCCAAAATGCACAAGGCAAGGCAAGGCAAATGTATTTGTATAGCGCATTTCATACGCAAGGCAACTCAATGTGCTTTACATGATAAAATATTCAACAGCTTAAAATCAATAAGAACATTTAAAATCACCTTTAAAATCAATTAAAATCACCTTTAAAATCATCTTTAAAATCATCAACAAACACATTACATCAACAACATGACCAAAAATCTCTCTCTCAATCATACTCAGTAGAGAAAAAAAGTGCCTTTAACGTTGATTTAAAAATGTTCACATTAGATGCTGACTTCAGATCTACTGCAGTTTGTTCCACTTCTTTGCAGCATAACAACTAAAAGCAGCATCACCATGTTTACTGTGAGCTCTGGGCTCCACTATCTGACCTGTGTCCATAGATCTGAGAGACCTGCTGGGTTCATACCTGACTAACATGTCACTGATGTATTCTGGACCAAACCCATTCACACATTTATACACCAGCAGCAGAACTTTAAAGTCTATTCTGAGGCTGACTGGGAGCCAGTGTAAAGACTTTAAAACTGGAGTAATGTGCTCTGACCTCTTTGTTCTGGTTCAGACCCGAGCTGCAGCGTTCTGAACCAGCTGTAGCTGTTTGATGCTCTTTTGGGGGATTCCTGTCAGAAGACCATTACAATAGTCCAGTCTGCTGGAGATAAAAGCATGGACCAGTTTCTCCTGATCTTTCTGAGCCATTAAACCTTTCACTCTGGCGATGTTCTTTAGGTGATAGAAGGCTGTTTTTGTGATAGATTTGATCTGACTGCTGAATGTAAGATCTGAGTCAATCAGAACACCAAGGTTTTTGACTTGGTCTTTAGTTTTTAAAGATCGAGACTAAAGATACTTGCTGACAGCAGTCCTCTTTTCCTTGTTACCAAAGATAATCACCTCCATCTTGTCATGGTCACATGTCATTAGCCTAGCATTAGCATTAGCCTAGCGTTAGCATTAGCCTAGCGTTAGCATTAGTGTTAGCATATAATAATTAAAAAAGAGCAGTCAGAATAATCCATGTCACTAAAACTTATATCTACCTTTTAATTGTATCTTACATACAGTTTTGTTTAATTATGAGGGTTTTTTTTAATGTATTAGCATTTATTTTGTTTCCTCACAGGAGTTATAAACTAATATTTTTTTTAAAAAATTATAAATATTTCTTTAAAAAAAAAAACGGAATTTAAAAATTATAGTGCCCTAATTACTCCCACGATGAAACTTCCACACCAGCTCCACAGGTGCTCACATCTGGCTAAATCTTGTACCTTTTCTGTATGGATATAAATGTACACTGTCCCTGTTAAATAAATCAATAAAATAAAATGAATAAATAAATAAAACCAGAAGCCATTTCCAAAAGGTTTGTCTGGCCAGGGATAGCAGCTGATCTTGATAAACGGGTAAAGTACTGTAGGTGTAAGTTCACTGCAATTGAAGAAAAATATGCACATTGGTATTGAGTTAATTTCAGCACCTCATGATGGTGTTTTGCTTGCATGTACAGTATATATACTGTAAAGAACAGATCTGTTCTTTTCCCAAAGCAATATGCTTTTGTAATATTTACATTAAATTACATACATTTTAAAACCTATATGATTGACTCAAATCTGAAGTGAAATAAAAATGCCATCAGATAGTATAGGTAACTAATAGATAACTATTTAATGTATAATGATTTAAACAGGTAACAGTCAGCCAGCTGCACACATGCTTAAACAGGAGGTAGTCCTACCTTCACCTCAATAAAGATAGGCCTATCTCTTGTTCACAGATTCTCAAATTAATATATTTACCTTACATTTACATGAATGTATTAATATACTTCTCATCAGTAAATAACTGGATAACTTCGGATATAAATGTATGGTAACATTTTGTCCTTCTGCTGAAGAACCAGTGCTCAGTAAACAATAGCTTGGCACCCTCTAGTGGCCAACTTATAAACGTTCACTTCATTACTATTACCATTACTTTTGAGCACCTATTGCATAATTATTAAATTATTAAAAATGTTTCATATCAAGCTTTCCCACATTTTACCATTTAAAAATGTAAATAAATAAATCTAGGGGTAAACGGAGACAAAAAGGGCCCAGACACCAACACCAAAAATATTAAAAACCTATATTTTCATTGATTAGGAAGCCTAACAAGGTAATCAATAGATAGGGAAAAAAATTAGTTGGTAGATATTTGTTTTTAGTGTAAAAGGTTTTTAATCAGTTTTATTCTGATTGTAACATGTTTGTGAAGAATGGAATGGCGCACTTGGACAAAGATGTCCCTTAGCAACCATCTGATGTAAGGGTGTGAATGGAAACCAGCTCTGAGACCCTCCACATTATATAATTTTATTTGTTCATTGAATATATATTTATTTTTTTACGTGTATGTATAACCTTTTTATCAAAATAAAATGTAAATAAAGTAACTTTGCTCATATTCTCTCCTTATGTAAAGCGTCTTTGTGGGTATGGGAATATTCTTGTAATAATAACATAAATATCAATTAAAAAACACCATTTAAGAGGCACAACAAAGACCTATCCTATAATACCTCATCTATTTTATTGTGAACATTCATATCCTTTTTTAGCTCATCTATCTCTTTCTGAACATTCCTATCCTTAATAATAAACCATATTTATGTGATAACAGAAAAAGTACCCATGAGTACAAGACAGACTTAGTGGCTCAAGAATGAGTGTGGATCACCCACCTACCTTACACAAAGTATCCCCTCTGCACTGCACTAAAACTAGGCTAGCATTTCCAAAAACATGTACACAAATTTAGCACACTCAATAATTTCTAACTATACACAATCAAGTCATTATCGATGCATTCAGACACACAAGGTCATTTTTCAACGGCTCTGAGACTCTCCACATCCTTACTTTCATTTTCTTTCAGGACTTTTGTTTTTTAGTTTCACATGTGCATCATACCACTCCTTCAGAGTAAAAGCGAAGTTTGGATTGTGAGTGTGTTTGATTCCATGTGTGAGGGGCGAGGAGATCACTTTTATAAATAAAGTCTTCAAACGCCCTCAGACTCTTTCAGTGTGAGTGTGGTGAAGTCCTACAGACAGTGAAGTACCCACCAGTATCAGGTGCATTTAAATAGGCTTTTATTTTGAAGGAAGCAGACATGTTGGTTGGTCATGTGATCTGTACAGTACACTCAGGAGCCAATAGGAACCAGGACCACGGTGACGTTGTCGGCGCTGCCTCGTCGTACCGCTTCACTCGCCAACTGCTGACAAGCTGCCTCGTAGCCAAGCTCCGCCCCCTCTGTCTGCTCCTGCTGAGGTTCAAAGGTCAAAGGCATCAGCCTAGCATTAGCTACATGCAGTACCAGTGTCTCCCTGTAGGGGGACATGTTTACGGCTTATAGTGGATCAGTTTAAAATAGATTATAAACAGAAGTGGAATTTATTCCCACAATCTACGTCTAAACCATGTATGAAACTCATGGCCCGGGGGCCAAATCCAGGCCTTTGGAGCATCCATTTTGGCCCAAAGGAGAGAATAAAAATGAATCATTGTGTAAATGAAACTCAATTTATATTTCCCTTACTTAAATATAAATAGGGCACAAAAGTGAAGATCCTGTTCGGACTGATATCTGTCATAGATACGATCGGTTTCCTACGTATTTAGATTTTTATGTATACTGTACATCCTGATTTAATTTTAATCCCATTCTTGGGTGCCGATTCCATTTAAATTGCAATTCTGATTTTACAAATATTGCGATTCTCCAGTGACGATTATCATGATTTTGTCCTTATCCAAACACATTAGCTGAATCCTAAACTTCTAGAAACATGTCACAATTCCAAAAAACAATGCCCATCACATTCAGTCATTCACTGATTTATCATTATTTATTCAGTGAATTATTATTATTTAGACTGAAATGAATAAAATAAAACCTCCATCAGAAAGGAGGTAAACAACATGCACAAAAAAATAATTTGTACAAAACTTTTTGAAGTTAGTCACTTTTAAAGTTCATCAAGCTAGTGCTTTGGAGAGTCTAGGTTTTTGAGTAGGAACAGGAGCTGGTCACCATGCTGGTAGTTAGAGTGTGACAATATCTCGATACGGCAATTATCGATATGCTTGTGCTAAGTATCGATTTATCTTTTTTTTTTTCCAATTTGTTTTTTTTTCCAAAACCTTTTCTGTATCATATCGCAAGGTACGCAGAGGTTCCCACCCCTACCGGTAGTTTTAGGCTGCTCCAAAAGAGAAGTCACAATATAGTGCAGTGTAAAGATCATTTCTTTTCTCTGTCTGAGCCACAGTTAAATGATCTCTTTCCAGAAAATCACATTGTAAGATTTTTAATGAATTTATTTGCAAATTATGGTGGAAAATAAGTATTTGGTCAATAACTAAAGTTAATCGCAATACTCTTTGTTGGCAATGACAGAGGTCAAATGTTTTCTGTAAGTCTTCACAAGGTTTTCACACACTGTTGCTGGTATTTTGGCCCATTCCTCCATGCAGATCTCCTCTAGAGCAGACTTTAAACTCCCTCCAAAGATTCTCTTATGGAGTTGAGATCTGGTGACTGGCTAGGCCACTCCAGGATCTTGTGTGTTTAGGATCATTGTCGTACTGAAAGATCCAGCCACATTTCATCTTCAACGCCCTTGCTGATGGAAGGAGGTTTTCACTCAAAATCTCACTATACATGGCCCCATTCATTCTTTCCTTTACACAGATCAGTCATTCTGGTCCCTTTGCAGAGAAACAGCCCTAAAGCATGATGTTGCCACCCCCATGCTTTACAGTAGGTATGGTGTTCTTTGGATGCAACTCAGCATTCTTTCTCCTCCAAACAGACTTGAGATTTTACCAAAAAGTTCTATTTTGGTTTAATTTGACCATATGACATTCACCCAGTCCACTTCTGGATCATCCAAATGCTCTCTAGCAAACTTCAGACGGGCCCAGACATGTACTGGCTTAAGCAGGGGGACACGTCTAGCACTGCAGGATTTTAGTCCCTGGTGGCGTAGTGTGTTACTGATGGTAGCCTTTGTTACTTTGGTCCCAGGTCTCTGCAGGTCACTCACTAGGTCCCCCGTGTGGTTCTCAGGATTTTTGCTGACCGCTCTTGTGATCATTTTGACCCCACGGGGTGAAATCTTGCGTGGAGCCCCTGATCGAGGGAGATTATCAGTGGTCATGTATGTCTTCCATTTTCTAATAATTGCTCCCACAGTTAATTTCTTCACACCAAGCTGCTTACCTATTGCAGATTCAGTCTTCCCAGCCTGGTGCACGTCTACAATTAAGTTTCTGGTGTCCTTTAACAGCTCATTGGTCTTGGCCATAGTGGAATTTGGAGTGTGACTGTTTGAGGTTGTGGACAGGTGTCTTTTATACTGATAACAAGTTCAAACAGGTGCCATTAATACAGGTAACGAGTGGAGGACAGAGGAGCCTCTTAAAGAAGAAGTTACAGGTCTGTGAGAGACAGAAATCTTGCTTGTTTGTAGGTGACCAAATACTTATTTTACAAAGAGATTTACCAATTCATGCATTAAAAATCTTACAATGTGATTTTTTGGATTTTTTTTTTTCTCATTTTGTGTCTCATTTATGAGGTACACCTTTGATGAAAATTATAGGCCTCTCATCTTTTTAAGTGGGACTACTTGCATAATTGGTGGCTGACTAAATACTTTTTTGCCCCACTGTATGTCATAATTTACGAAAATCCACCTTTCAATTTTTTTTTAAATATATCTTATATATCATATTATATACAACATACCACTAACCATACACCCTATCTGCAACACTTGAAAACATTGGTCAATGTTTTAGTGAAAATAAACATTTAAAGATGGTAATTTAATACTAAAACTATCACGTGAAGCAGTATTTAGAGGTAGGGTAGATGATTTTCTCCAGAAACACTTTTTAAGTTTTTGGTTCAAATTAAGATCTACCGTTGACCAATGAAAAAAGGCGGTTCGTTTTTTTTTTTTTTAACCAACCACGTCTCCCTGTCTCCATGCTCGTTCTTGACCCCTCGCGTGCACAAGTGTGTCACCAGTGACGAACTTAAAACTGAGTTTTTAGTCACATTTTTTAACATATATAATGGTAAAGTTTATTGTTTACTTACTGTTGAATGAGATGACAAAGTTTCTACACAATACAAGCGATGAGCTGAGCCCCTCTTCTCGAGCAGTGGTGCTCGTGCATGTGAGTGAGACGGAGCACAGAGGGGAGGGGGGTAAAGGCGGAGCCATCAGTGAAGCTACATTGAAATAGCTTTTGCCTACCCTGCCTTTAACTCTACTAAGTACCAACTACATCTGGCATGTGTATTTATGTTTGTGAGTTTTAATAAGGTTTTAAATGGAGCTCATTGGTGACTAGAGCTCCCGAGGGCCCCTCACATGACCATGAGGGCTAACTGGTGCCCGCGGGCCACGTGTTGGTGACCCCTGGACGTGCAGTACCACAGTCTCCCTGGAAGAAGTGGTGTTACACATTTCCTCTCTTGAATTAAAGCTGCACTACCTAATTCTTGAACCATGACAGAGGGGTATGGCTGAATTTGAACTGTAAATCCCATCCCCAACTCTGATAATCCCTCTTAGTCTCCTCCTCTGGAAGTGTACAAAGTCATGCACGAGCGCTGAACATGCTCATGCATAGGTTGACAGTCTTAACTTGCATCCAAGCATCTCCTGATTTTTTCTTTTGGGGTTTTTTAGCAGTATATGCAGTAAGAGCAAGGGCAGGTATAGCCATATTTCCTGGTGGGTAGCAGCCATGCTTTACTGAAAACAAGTTAGCACTGTGCAGGCGCTTCACTATATATCCCGGCAGCCAATGAGGAGGCTCCTTCATGGGATCTGCTCACCCCTCCTTTCTCTAAATCCTGTGATTGGAGCTGGAGGGGGTGAGTGCCAAGATTTGGTCTTCCGGGGTTATATTAACTAAAATACTTCATTATAGGGCACAGACAGCACGCAGACGTACAATTTTTTCAAAAATTATTACTTTTACGATATACTATATGATTCTAATAAGAATCTTTTTTTAAGAAAGAAAATAATTTGAGTACCCCAGCTTTAATAAAAACTTAGTGTGGAAATAAAAGTACATTTTGGGGATTTTTCTCTCGAGTTAGCATAAACAATCACCTTTAAGGTGCAGACGACAAAGTCCACGGCTTCGTCTGCGGTGAACACTTTGAACAAACCATCACAGGCCAGGAGGACAAACCTGCACACATCACCACGGCAACAGGTGAGGGAGGCAGAGTCAGAGCGAACGCCGCAGCCACTGCCAAAACACTTCTCACCTGTCATTGGTTGAGAGCCGACACCTCCTGATGTCAGGGACGGAGATGACGCCGCATCGTTTGTACTGGCCATCACCGATAGAACGAGACACCTCCAGAACCCCCAGCACACGGCCGTCCCTGAACAGTAAACAACAATAAACAACATTCAACTATTCATCTATTAGTATATCGCTAAATCCAGCATGTTTATACGTCATGTATGTAAATATTACACATAGAAAAGAAAGGCCCTACCTAAACAGTACACAACAATAAACAGAAACACAAACTATAATAAACAACAGTAGTAAACAGCACCACAGTGGTCTAATCAGCTGCCTGTTGCCATGGCTACGGGTGAATCACCTGACTGTGCCTCCAGCTCTCTGGATCCTCATCCTCTCCTCGTAGATGGTCGGGTTGTGTTCTTTACTGAGAGAGAACGTCACCATACGCTGCTGCCCCTCCCCCATAGTCTCCCTACGACACAGGAGAGCCTGAGCAGGAGAGTTAGCTGGTTAGTGCTGATAACTAGTGCTGCTAACTAGTAATGATAACTAGTGCTGCAAACTAGTGCTACTAACCAGTCTGCTAATTAATGCTGTTCACTAGTGCTACTAACAAGTCTGCTAATTAGTGGTGATAAGTAGTGCTGCTAACTAGTGTTACTAACCAGCCTGCTAACTAGTGTTGATAACTAGTGCTGTTAACTAGTGTTACTAACCAGTCTGCTAACTAGTGCTGCTAACCAGTCTGCTATCTAGTGTTACTAACCAGTCTGCTATCTAGTGTTACTAACCAGTCTGCTATCTAGTGTTACTAACCAGTCTGTTAACTAGTGCTGCTAACTAGTGTTACTAACTAGTGCTGCTAACTAGTGTTACTAAACAGTCTGCTAACTAGTGCTGCTAATTAGTGCTAACTATTCAGCTAACAACTGCTACTAATCAATTAAGACTGTTAGATTCAGCTGAATTTTATATAGTACAATAGGGATGTAGCGATTAATCGTAAGGCAGTTAAAAATCGATTCATAGGTATCACGATTGAAACATTGATACTTTGAAAATTGAATCGCAGTACTTTTTTAAACAGCAGAGGGCACTATATATTTATCCCTTCTCTTGTCCAGCAATGTACCGGCGGGCGGAATCTGCTACTATTTTCTTTCTGGCCGCCATCTACTCTTACATGTTAATGTTACATGTTCATAAATGATTCCTTACCCCTTTAGCACCGAAAGAATATTTGTAATATTACGTGAATATCTGTAAAAGTCACGTTTTTCTATTAGCTCTGTCTGCTAGTATAGCATCTTTTTTTCACTGCTAGATTAGCTGCATGCCAACTAACCACTGGGTTACCAGCGCCCTCTGCTGGTCCAAACAAATATCTGACGTAAATCAGTGCAATGACGGTTTTTTTTTTTTTTTAAGTCCAATTGTTAAGGCACAAAATACATTTTCAGTTGCACTTTTAAAATGAAAAACTATTATACAGTTTTGCATTGTTTACTATAGAACCAGAATTTAAATTAATAAGCTTCTTCTTCAATTGTATTATTCCTTTATTTATTTCATTCAAGATTTATTTTTAGTTAAATTGCATTGTTTTGAATAGTTTATCAAGGGATTCTTTTGACAATTATAAATAAAAGAAAAATAATACAGTATATTTCTATTTTTCAGTCATCATTTGACTACAGTCCCATTTTGTGAAATAAATCGTGAGAGAATCGTATCGTGAACCCAGTATCGTGAATCGAATCGTATCGGGAGTTGAGTGAATCGTTAAATCCCTACAGTACAACTATAATGAAGCTAGTAAATCATTGTTTCCAGCTAAAATTCAAGAATAATTTAAATTAAGAGAAGGGAAGTCTAATGTGAAAGGATGCATGAACAGATGGTGCACTCAACCAGGTTAAGTATGTGCGTGTCTGTGAGAGGGGTCTGGCTCTGGCATGGGTTGAAAAAAGATTTTAAGTCGTGCCAACTCTTTACAAATTCAAGAAAAAGTATGAAAAAAAGAGCTTAATTACAATATAGTGCAGATGAAGGGCTTTACATTTCGAATTATGATAATTTGCAAATTATTCAATCACTGATGTACAGTATATGGTTGTTGCTGCTTGTTACGATTGTCATTGCTAACCTTGTCTTCTACTGCATTACACAGCGTAGGATGCAAACATTCACCAGATAGGGCAGCGGAGTGGGACCTTTTTGATTGGGGCACTTACCACTCTCATAGGGCCACTTTTCACCCTGGCTTTTTAACACACCACACTAAATAGTACAAACATTTAAAACATTAAAAAAAAAATATATATATATATATATATAAATAAACAAAAAATAATTAATAAAAATAAAAACACCATACATGTACACAAACTAATAATATACTGCAGCGAAGATGGTAATGACTGCGGTGGAGTAACAAGATTACAGAATACCAATTAATGTGCAAATTTGTGACTATAGGTAAGGAATGGCATTGCTGGTAACTGTTTAACTGCTTCTTTAGCACATTTCAGAAGCAAGACGATTGATATAGTTGTGCTTTTTTCTGTTCAATTAATGATCAAATCTGATATATGTAAATTTCACCAGTCCAGACTCTGTATTCGAGAGTTTGTTGTGAAATGTAGCTGCAGGCTCTTTCCTTATCAATGCTGGTCAGTCTAAGGTTATCGCTGCTAATCGCTTGTTTGATCATTTATTTGCAATATGATAAAAGGTGATTCATAGACAGGTACAGGCACCTAGTGTGTGTGTGTCTGTCTATGGAAAATTAACTTCATATCCTCCTATTGCTGCGTAAACAGGCGCATGATGCAGAGGCTGTGCATGCACCTGGTTATGGATATTATTATGTTGCTTGATCATAGAAGGTGATCATGAGTGTACAGAAATTTTTTTTAATTTTCTTTCATCAACATTTTGTAAATGAGAAACTTGAGGATGGAATTTTGTCTGATGTCTATTTAATGTCAAACTCAAAGAGGATTAGTAGTAGTAATCCATATGTAAATGTTGTCCTTCAGAATGGAACAGAGGTGGGTAGAGTAGCCATGATATTTATTCAGGTAAGAGTAATGTTGCTTTAAAGTCATTTTACTCAAGTGGAAGTGGAAGGTGGTGACCCGGACAGCTGCTCGAGTTGAAGTGAAAAAAGGAATACTTAAAAATTTTTTTACTTAAGTACTGTGAGTACTGAGTAACTGTGAGAGCGGAAAAGTCTGATTATTTTCAATGATGCCATAAATTGTGTGAAACAAAACATAAAATTTAATGTGGAAATTGTGACATTCATTGTGATACTTGAGCGGATGTGGCCGAGTACTACAGTACCCACCTCTGGAATCCAATATGCTGTTCTGATTTCTAATCTTGGATACAGACCCTATTGTGCTGTATTAGGGGTGGGTGACATGGGAAAAATATCATATCACGATTTTTTTCATTGTGAAATCACAATCAAGATTTTAATCACGATTTTTTTCATTCAAATTATTTAGACTATTTTAAAGTTATTTACCAACAAAACAAACCAAATCACCTACTTAAAATCATCACCCTAAATGGAAAAAAGGAATAAAAGATCATTTAGGACGGGGTAATTATCTTTTTTTTTTTAATTGTATGTAAGCAATACATCAAACTGGTTCCACGTATAATTAACATCAAACAAAAAGGCTGACAAGTTATTTTAGTCACACAGTCTTTTTACTTTATTTAACTAAAGTGGTGCAGCATTAGCATTAGCAACACTTGCTACATAACAAGGCAGCATATCAATCTAGTGATTTCTATTTGTTATTGAGGTAATACACTCATATTAACAAAATCCTACTTTAATCAGTGTTTGAACACCTCATTTCACACAGTTTATATCCTTTACAAGATAAAACATTACTGCTTTGGTTACATTAGGCCTGGATGATATGGACCAATATTCATATTTTTCCTCAAAATGGCTATAGGTGACATAAACTCAATTTATTTATTTATTTATTTTTTTTTTTTCAATAGTTTTACAAGAAAAACAATAATGGATCAAAGTCAGCGGAGAAAAATGCCACAAAGACCCTTTTATTAATCACTTGCAGCACAATATCAACATTTTGTATCACTTTTGACTTTTTCCTTCATTAAGACTGAAATGTGATTAAATTATGTAGTGTTACATTTTTCAGGGCAGCTCTGAGTTGCTGAAAGTAGTTTTTAAATCACATTCAGGGCACTGTCTCTTTAAGAATATGGAAACAGCCCCGTGAGCTGCAGCAGCAGCAGATCTCTGCTAGAGCGCAGCGACAGAGAGTTAGTTATAGAAGAGAAGCACATGCAGTGTTTTCATATTTCAGGGCTTCAACACTCAGAACTGATGGAGTTTAACAGACAGACAGACAGAAATCTGCACTGAACCTCTGACAGACAGTCGCTAACATGGAGGAAGCAGCACAGCTAACTCTGTGTCCGTGCAATGAGGGGGAGCGGAGCGTACTTCTACCCTGTTTAAGCGTTTCATTAATCTTAATTGATGTCTGTTATGCCGACATGCTGATGAGCAAATGGTGTGATTTGGCAGAGAAAAAAAACATTGGATGTGTCTGTGTATGGACCACTGACATATGATGCAGACACGGCACCTCAAGGGTGTTAAAATGTGAACTACAGACGGTTCTACGATCTCTGTGATTTGGGAGATCGTCGTCATGTTGTTGTAATCCTTTACGACATAATATCGTCAGATCTTACACCCTTGTGCTGTATCACCGGGAAATGTAAATGTTTATTACATTAATTACAGGGTAGACGTATATAAGCTTAATAAATTCAGCCTACTCCATTTTTGAGCTTCTATAACTGAATAATGTGAATGTTGGAAAAAATATTTTTTAAAAAAAAGAATGTAAACTGATCAAAAAAAAATAAACTACGTACTAGTGCTGCTAATTAGTGCTACTAACTAGTGCTGCTAATTACTGCTACTAACTAGTGCCGCTAACTATTACCGCTAATTATTGCTACTAACTAGTGCTACTAATTAGTGCTGCAAACTAGTGCTGCAAACTTGTGACTCACCCTACTGTCTCCGAGGTTGGCGACATAAACAACATCGTCCACGATCAGCACACAGGTAGCAGTGGAGCCGTCCTTCCACGTAGGCTTCCTGCACAGACGTAGATCTGTAGATAGATCTGCAGACGTAGATCTGTACACAGATCTGCAGACATAGATCTGTACATAGATCTGCAGACGTAAATCTATACTGTACATAAATCTGCAGACGTAGATGTGTACATATAGCTGCAGACGTATATCTATGTGTGGGAGGGGTCTTACAGGCTGGAGGCCTTCCTGAGGAACTCTTCGTCTGTTTGTCTGAACGCATCCATCAGGCTCTTTCTGATCAGTCGCTCCATGTTCTCAGGGGGCGTGTCCACGCTGGGAAACTTCTTGCTCAGAGCGATGTGCAGGTTCTCCGCCGCAAAACGAGAAGCACGAGCTCCACCATGACCATCGAACACAGCAAAGTAGGAAACACGAGATCTGTGGGAGTTTATCACAGTGTGAGTCACCGTGTGTGTGTCTGCTTATTTCTGTGTGTGTGCACTCACATGTGATTGGGCGGGGCTTTCAGGAAACTTTTGAAGTCTGGGAGTAGAACGTGAGCATCCTGCATCTCCTCACGTTCACCACGACGAGCTGCTACGAAACCTCTGAGAGCAGGAAGAACTACACGCACACACAAATACATTAAGCTCCGCCCCCTCCCCTGTTACTCGGCGTCTGTGTGTTTGAACAGCAGAAAACCTTTACAAACTTTCTTCATCTCCTCCTCCTCCTCCTCTTCATCATCATCATGTCGTTTCCTCTTCGTCTTCCTCTGGTGGTCCTCCTCCTCCTCCTCCTCCTCTTCTTCTTCTTCTTCTGTGGTATTTTGCAGTGGAGTGCTGACTGCAGCAGAGACTGGAGCTGAAGAAGAAACAACAGATGTATGAATGAAACGAGAGATTATTTTACTGTATGTCTCACAACTCAGCACTGTTATTCATTTTATTTTTTCTGTATAAAATCTGAATACATTGAAACATAGTATTACATACATCTGATCATGTATGTAGATAAATATATTATTCATATATATATATATATATAGTTATTCCCAACAGGCACAAACGCAAAAATCCAATGCATCCCAAATTATGAGGTTCAGATCCAGCTTCCTGTGATTATAAACATGGCCAGTCGGTGGGTTCATGAGCACATGAAGCTATGGGGAAAATAACCAATTGGCTCAAGTAGTAGAATGATTCATAAGGCTTCATCTCTCCATCACTAGTGTATATTGGGTATCAATGTGGAACAAACATTGTCTCACAGTAGCTCTGACTCTGTTCAGTGTGTATATATTGTGTATCAGAGTGTGTAACAAACTCACTACAGCTCTGACTCTGACTCAGTTCCGGCAGGTCGTCGAATAAATCCATATTTCCACTCTGAGCTCAGCGTGTTTTAAACAAACGGCGACAGACGGAGGTTCAGACCTTAGAAAGACCGACAGCACAGGCACATATACTCTAACAAACCATAAAACGGATCTTAAAACGATAATAATAACACAAGTTCAGCCAGCTGGTTCTTCTTCTACGACCCGCCAACACACACTGTGACGTCACATCCTGCAGCGTTTACTGCAGGCCGATTTCCTCCACTATATATATATATATATATATATATATATATATATATATATATATATATTTACAGAAAATTTACAGTTATAATAAAGGCTAGATGTCTTACGGCGAAGTTTCTAACGTCATCACAGGTGGCTATCTTAACTCGGGCAGCTCTCTTTAATAAATATGTTTGTGCTTAATACTAGCTTGACATTTGCCACCATAGACATATTTATAAAGCCTTATCTATGTTTGCCACCATTACCTTTTATACTGAAGGCCGGAAATGACGCGTTCGTAGTATTGGACAACCCTTTCAGCTCAGTCCATAATGTCTCCCTCACAGACTCTGTGTTAAAAGACGCGTCTGGAATTTTCTGGAAGCTTCTGAGATTTGTAAGCAACGTTTTTCTTGTCGTTGTGAACGATAGTACAGCTGTTTACACTGCGTTTTTGCTTTAGCACATTTGACAGTATTACAGGAGATAACGTTAGCTTTTTGGAGCTATGCTTGTTTTCACTGTGCTCGGGTTCATCCTTTACATTATCACAGCATCTGAAATGCCTCAAAGAACTGCTCTGCTTTTCTTTTGATTATTTTCTTCTTTTTATAACGACAATATATCGGTAGTCGACAGAGATTGCGGTCAAGCTCCTTTGCCTGTAAGTCTGTGCTAACCTTAGCGATTCGTGTTCATTCTGTACTGGAAGCCATTCTAACTGATGACCGCTTAAGCTAACTACTCATGACAAGGGCAAACCTTAATACAACTATTTAAAAAAATATATATACGTAAGCTGTTCCTAGATTTTTAAAGCTTAACATCATAAGGTTTTTCTGAACAATCCCGATTAATCAGCTATTGGTGGTGACAGTAGCGTATCTCCCGATAGCATATTTATGGTGCGTTAGCTACTGCACTGTATTTAGCCGAAGTGTGCTAGTAGTATCATTTGAAATGATGGCCCTTGTTTTTAAAGAACTGTGATTGTGTATTTTGAGAAATGTGTAAGTGAGAAATGCAACGTAATGCGAAGGTGAAAACGAGCAATTAGCGACGCAACCGGAAGTCGCTCGTCTGTTGTAAGGGTTACCAGTAGACCCAGAACACCAGCTGTGTATTTAGGATATAAACCACGATAAATACACAATATTATTTCAGATATAATTAGCTTTGCTTTTTATCATAAAGGCTACAGTAAACAGAAACCACTGGACTTATTAACACCGAATGTGTCGTTTTCGACTAACGACGTGACGTAGCAAATCAATCTTCATTAGCCATCAGTGTGCTCGTTAGCTTCATCTGTTCGTGTTAATCTCCCAGGCTTTAGACTGCATTGACCAGCACCATGTGAGAACACAGGGCAGCTGCTAAACCCCAGTGTATTGTAAATACAGGTTAGCACAAAGCTAGCGGGCCGTTGTCAGCCAGCACCCAGAGAAGCATCATCATCATCAATGGTGTGTCTACATCCCGGAGCCGTCACGTTCTCCAGTGTCCGCTCAATGGTCCACCAACCCAGCTGTCATCACAGTGAGTAACACGGGCTGGGCTGTGAGCACTAAGCAGCCTCCGTCTCTCCCTCATCACTCTGTCCTCCTCAGGCTGCACATGTATGGCGTTTGTGAAGCTCGGAGGGGAGTTCTGCCAAGCACAGCACCTGCTGCTCATCGTGGACAAGTGAACAGATCCCAGCAAGGCCGGTTCACTCACTGCCAACCAGTCACTGCAGGTCAGAACATCAACATGTGCTCACATCAGCTGTGTTGTAAATGACACACTCCTTAGTCCATACTATACACTGCTATCTACAAACACATTGGCTCTCATTTATCAACCCTTCAATACGTACAACGTGTGTTGATAAAATTCACACAAACGTCAGTATTTGTGATGTAAGCTACAATCAGATCACATCGTGTACGCAAACCTGAGTGTGGATCAGTGCTGCAGCAAAATCTGAGTGAGACTGAAAATAAAGTATTAAACAAGCCTCAGCTGTCATTTCAGCATAAGCCGACACATTTAGAACACATCAAAATGGATTATTAAAACAAAATAAAATTAATTTAAAAAAATGCCCAAGTTATTACTGATACACAGGCTCATGACCACCAGCCTGACTCGTCTAAATGTGAAGAATTGTCTTGATCAAATAGTAGGCATTTACACATTTAGGCTCTTCTACAGAGCGTTTAAATGAGGTCCTTAAATTCCAGTTTTCACACTACTGAAAAGCATGTTTGTTGTTCTTCACATCAGCTGTGAGGATGATCATTTTCATCTCAGAAATATTTTTTTCCTTGCAAATGTTTGTTTGACCTCAGTGGGCTGGGCCTCTGAAACTGGAATATTTGAGGGCGTAACATGTTATTGACGATCAAATTCAGCCTCCGCATTTTTCATTGATATGCTGGGATTGGTCAGATATGAATGTTTCACAAGTGCCATGTTGGTCTAGTCATACGACACAATGTGAACTCAGAATTGCACTGGTTTTCACAAAAGGTTGATAATGAGGGCCAATGAGTATATACTGTCTACTACAGTGTTTGTCAAATGGGGGTACGCGATGGCACTACAGAGAGAGAGAGATTAACAAATGTGAGCATGAAAAATATGGGTTTTATATTGTTTTGTTTTTTTAAGTTAAAAATTCTAATCATAATAATGATGATAGAAATAATATTGATTAGAACGTGTGACCAGAAATGATAAAAAGTATAGAAATAAATCTATTCTGGAGGCACTAAATCAGGGATTTTCAATCTTGGGGTCGTGACCACATGTGGGGTTGTCTGGAATTTAAATGGGGTCACCTGAAATGTCTAGTAATTGATAAAAAACAAAAATTATAACTGATAAAAATAAATCTTTAAATTTAAAATGACACACAATCTTAATGGTTGTCTATACTTTCACTTTCTTAAATAAAATGCACTTCAAATATGTCTGAGCCGGCTCAATTTAGCACTAATCCTGGCCACTCTGTATTTGTAACAGTAAAACAAACATGATCAAAAACTAATTCTAGGAAAAAAAGTGTATTTGGGGGTCGCCTGAATGGTTTGATATCAAAATGTGGTCATATTCCAAAAAAGGATGGTGAACCAGAACTACTGTATTAAATACTGTTTCTTTCCACTTGTTTACAAAATATTATTCAAAAATGTTATCACTATTACTTGTATCCTGAGGAAAATGTTGTAGACAGACAAAGGGGCTACTTGGATTCAGAAATAAGCTTAAGGTGGTACTCAAGCCAAAGATTGAGAACCACTGGTCTACTATATACTGTTGGTATGATGAGCGTTCCCACTGAAGTTTACTTTAAAGTTTCTCATGATGCCTTTCAAACCTACGCCAAAAACCTGAAGCACTCTGAGGTTAAATATCTCTGTTGATTCTCCACCTTTGAAAGTTCTGAAATAATTTTAAGTGAGAAAGTGACCGAGTAGAATATCAACATGTTCTCATTAGATCCATAAAACTCGTTGAAACACTTTTCTTGCTGACATTTTGGAGATTTTCTTAGACCCTCCATTGTGCTACTGACAAAGCTTCCAGTTAACTTCAAAATAAGAGCCCTATTTATAAAAGAGTTTAAAAAAAACTAATGGAAGACTAGAAGAGATGCTTTAGTTTTGAAAAGTGGATGTTTGATTTTTAGCTTGTAGCCGGTCCCAGGACCATTTTACATTCCACTCGCAATGCATCATGGGATGGTTGAGTATGATTAGTGTGGCCACTGTGCATAGTTACTGAATCTTTTCATACTATCTAATGTGTAATTCTACACATGGGCCAATAAAGGGTGCCCTCAAACCCCCCCAAAATAAATGCACAAAATGACTACAAAACCCACAAAACCTCTGTTGATCCCAGTGCTAATGCTCAGATTGGTCACTATTCTAATGCTGACATCAGTGTGATCAAAGTTGCCCATGTGTGGTGTAGAGCTAAAAACTATGTGATCTCATGAGACTTTAAAAAACATCCAGATATGAGCAAGCACAGGCATCCATTTGAACAGAACGACACAAACATGAATTTGGCTTTCTGTCAGGAAAAGTGAATAATTTACAATAGATATTCTGGTTCCTCTAATTAGATCCTAATAACTTCCTGAATTGTCTCTTGAATGTTAATTATTTAGTATTAAAACACTGCATGCTAAACTATTTGGCATGGCTATTTTTTGGTTATTATTCCTTGATATTTAATAGTATCTAAAATGAAATGCTTTCTTAGTTTTTCTTGCACTGGAGGGTCCATTACAGACGTTCTAACAGTTCTGCATGATGTGGATCAATATTTCTATCTTTGTTTTTCCTCCAAATGGCGAAAGACGATTTAAACTTTATAGATATTTTTCTCTCAGTATTGTTACATACATACATTGTGTAGTGGGTCTTTTAAGGCAGCTCTGAGTTGGTGGAAGTAGTTTTTTTTTAGCGCTGTCTGTTAAGACATTGACAGGAGATATATATGTATGATAGGCTGATGTCACTCATTGCCTCAGCCAATGACAGATGAGCTGTGTCTTAGATGAGGAGTAACCATGGGATAAACTGTGGCTCAGGTTTCTGAATCCACGTGAACAAGATGAACCTTAAGTTGTTTCAAGGGAGGATTAGCACTCTGCATGGATGCTCTGTTAGCATTAGCGCTAAGTCTGATAACCTAATGCACTTTACTAGAGCCCTCCACTTCCTGTTTGCTTTTTTTTTTCTAATCACATATTATTGGCCAAACATGCTTAACCTGAGTTAACTTTTTTTTTTAAAAAATATTTTTATGCTGTAGAAGTGTGTCAAAAGCATGTGCTGAAATCACTTGAGATTATGTAGCGAAAGATTTTAACGTCTATTCATCCGTTTCTGCTAAACTTCCTGGACATTAGACCACCTGCACATGGTGTAAATATGACGTTCAAATTATGTGGAGGGGGTTTAGTCTGTGTTTTATAGCTTCATTCATTTCAGGAGGTGAATCCGTAGCACCAAGCTTACCTCATATTTTGCACGAGAATTGACATTACAAGACAAATTGTGTGTAAATGTGATTTTCCCAAACATGCATGTGAGGCTATATTCAGTGTCAGATCACAATTCACCCTTAATTTAGTTGAAAATAGTTTTAAATAGGGATGTAACGATTCACTCAACTCCCGATATGATTCGATTCACGATACTGGGTTCACGATACGATTCTCACGATTTTTTCATTTACAAGATGGGACTGTCGACAATACTGTATTATTTTCCTTATATTTTTCATTGTCAAAAGAATTCTTTGATAAACTATTCAAAACAATGCAATTTAACTAAAAATAAATCGTGAATTAAATAAATAAAGGAATAATACAAATGAAAATGAAGCCTATTAAAAAAAAAGTCATTGCACTGATTTACGTCATATTTGTTTGGACCAGCAGAGGGCGCTGGTAACCCAGTGGTCGGTTGGCATGCAGATATCTTGCATTGAAGAAGATAAGCTATGCTAGCAGACAGAGCTAATAGAAAAACGTGACTTTTACAGATATTCAAGTAATGTTACAGATATTCTTTCGGTGCTAAAGGGGTAAGGAATCATTTATTAACATATTTAAGAGTAGAAGGCAGCCAGCCGACTCCGCCCGCCGCCAACACTTCCGGATAGCGCCCTCTGCTGGTTAAAAAAAGTACTGCGATTCAATTGTCAGAAAATTGATATCAACCGTGATACCTATGAATCGATTTTTAACTGCCTTACGATTAATCGTTACATCCCTAGTTTTAAATACAAATATAACTTTTTGTTTCAGGATAGAATTGTGTATTTTTCGTCTGTTTTCTGTCTGCCTTATTTTAGGTGTGTGTACGTAATTCTCACCTGATTTTCTCTCTCTGTGGTTGATCAGACTTGTGTTTGATCTTTCAGGTCCTTACTGCCATCCCAACATCTATGAAGAGGAGTCCACTCCCAGTCTGTGACTTGTTGTGGGGAGAGAGAGAAGCACTGGAGTTAATCTGGGAGTCACCGCCCTCTTCTGTTGTTTTTTTTTCTTCTCTGACTCTGATTTGTCCAAATTTCCACTGGATGGGCTAATCGATTCATTAGAATAAGGACGAGCCCTTTTCTGTCCTCACTTATTGTTCAGGACTCTCTGCATCTTCTTCACTGCTCCTCTTTACAACCACAACTAAAAAAAAAAAAAAAAAAGCCAAGCTTTATCTTTTCCTGAAAAGACACTTTTTATTTCATCTTTAGTTTTTAGTCAGAAGTGTGAGGCCCAGTGAACTTCTCACTCTTTACTCTGTGAACCGACCTGTGTGACTGTTATCATGAACCGCCCGGCTCCAGTAGAGATCACCTATGACTGTCTGAGGTTCCTCATCACGCACAATCCCACCAACGCACAGCTGGGAAGGTTCATTGAGGTAATAATGTCTGTTTGAAAGGTTCTCACCCTGAGGGCACAGGAGGAACATGTTTGGATCAAATGTTTGTGTGTAGGACCTGAAGGCGTTTGGAGTGAACACCCTGGTCAGAGTGTGTGCTGCTACGTACGACAGAGCACCTGTGGAACAGGAGGGCATCCAAGTCCTGGTGAGAGAGAACTTCTTCAGCAGACATAGGCAACTTGTGCCCCAGGGGCCACATGTGGCCCTCAGTCTAATCTTTTGTGGTGCCCATAGCAAATCCCCCAAATATTGTAATTCAAGAAGACAAAAACATGCAACATTTTTTCCAGAAATACACAAATGACTCATAAAACATAAAATTCCAAATACAGCAAAATGACTCCCAAAGACACAAATGGAACAAAATTAAACAAAATACAGTAAATAACAAAAATACAGAAAGTGACCCCAAAAATGCTCAAATCGACAACAAAAATGGCAGAAAAATACACAAAACTACAATAAGAACACGTTTGTGGCCCCCTCTCTAATAGAGTTGCCAATCACTGCTCTACAGCATTGGATATGAACGCACTTAGCAACGCTCCCTCTTCTTTACAGGATTGGCCTTTTGATGATGGCTCCTCCCCCCCAGACCAGGTGGTTGATGATTGGTTAAATCTCCTGCAGGTGAAGTTTAAAGAGGATCCCGGCTCCTGTGTAGCTGTGCACTGTGTTGCTGGTTTAGGACGGTCAGTATTACTCACTTTCTCACATTGTTTCCTTGTCTAGCGACTGCCTTTGGTTTACACACTTACACAGAGGCATGACATTTAAGACATGCCTTGAGGGGGGGAGGGGGGGCTCCTAGAGCAGTGAAGACACACCCAGTCCTGTTCTAAAAGGAATCGCTGCTACTGCTGCTTTTTAAAGAGTAGCTAAACTCCTGCTTCCTGCTGACCTGCTACTAGGAGGTAAATTTAAAAAAAAAAAAGCCTTGATTATGCTGTAGCAGTAAGACACGCCCAGATGGTAATGCACACAATGATGTGTCTGTACACACACAGTGAGTTCACAGCTGAGATTTGTCACAACAATCACAGTCATACACATCACAACGTGAAGCTCACACACAGCCCTACAGCCCTGCTCTCCCACCACCTCACGCACATAGCGATACGTACACGCATGTCTGTGCTCACGCAGAGACAGACAGGAATACACACATAACATAGATGAACCCTCTGATAAGCTCAGAATCTGCTTTTTATAGAAGCACAGTCTGAAAAATCACCCTACAGCAGGCTGTTTCACACGGAACACAGTGGACTTCCTCATTAAACTGTCAATCAATGCTTACTGAGGGCTGTGATTGGAGGAAACCCTCCTCTCAGCTTTTATAGGAGTCGACCAATGAAAAATGAATCTACTGTTGAATGCAAAAATGGAGAGAATCGGGATGAAACGCCGTCACCGCGAGGAAAAAAACATTTCAAACACCGCCTAATCCACCTGAAACACCGTCTAAACTGCCAAAAAACTACGCAAATCACCCCAAAATCAGAGCCGACCACTGCCTGCTTAACTTTACTGTGCCTGTGAAACTCCGTCCGTTTTGTGTCAAGCGCTGCTGTGCTCCGTGAAAACATGATCAGCTTTAATCAGCTTCACCTGCTTAGCGTTTAAACATCTCATCAGCGCAACAGAAGATCTGTGGATAAAAGTTGTTCTGTTGTTGTTGTGGACTAGACCACCGCTACCAGGGATTGTAGAGTCTGAAACATACTGTAAAATATTATGGTCCCTAGTGGTGAAATAACTGATGCTTCCTCATTATGGTCTAGAATTATGTCATCAGGATAATTTAAATTAAGTTGATCAAAACTTTATCAATAAACCTCAGATTCAGTAAACCATTGATCCCTGAGGGAAAATTGGGTGACATTACTGCTGCTCTCTTACATTTTTATGACATGAAAAAGGAGCAGTCAGAATAATCCATGTCAGTACAGCTTATATCTACCTTTACCTTTGACATACATTTTTGTTTAATTATAGGTTTTTTATTTATTAGTATTTTTTTCCTCACAGGAACTAAAAACTAATATTTTCCAAGAAAATGGATTAATATTTCTATAAAAAAAAAAAAACAGAATTAAAAAAAAAAATGTATGTGGAAAACACAGAATTTGGAGAGAAAAAAAACAGATTTTATAGGGCCCTACAACAGTGAAAGTGATGACGCAGGGGAATCTAACGAATCCGCTTCAGCCGGCGTTCAACCCTGAAGTGGGCAGTGACTCTGACATTTTACAACTAAATATGCAAAAATAAAATACTTTTACTAAAATGTGAAGAGTGGGACTAGGCTTAATAAACAGCACTACTTAATACCCAAATACATATGTATTCAGCAGAAAAAAGTGGGTTTGGGGTTTAGTTACTTTTTAACGTTACAAAGTGAAAGTTAAAATATCTATGCCTTGATTGAACATGAGCTGAAGGTTTTCCTCCATTGATACAAAGTCTGAGTGCAAGCTTTAAAAGTGAGATGTTGGTGAGCAGGAAACACTTTCAAATGTGGGGGCGGGGCCAGCACGGACTGCTCGTTCACATGCTCCACAACAGTTCTCCAGCAGGAGAGGATGGGGACGTTCTTATAGGAGGGGCGGGGCCAACAGTGGTGGATGACGACGTAAGAAACTACCAAAACTTCACAAACCAGCATCATCAGCCAATAGCGAAATTAAATTGTAATAGCTCGGTTTCAACCCATAGAGGGCAGTCACTTGAAATACTTTGATTTTGTCCAAGTCTCAACAATTTAGTCGATCAACAACACAACTTCTTATGCAGTTCTATATGTATTCAGTCTCTAACTAAAGTGGTCAGATACCTACTGCTTAGTTTCCCTGAGGGAGCTTTCCCAAGGGATCAATACATTGTGATCTATGTAATCAAACAACGGTTAAAATTTGTGTCTTGACGATCCTTTTTTGTCTTGAGGTTTTTCTTCTTGAGTTAAAGTTGTTATATCATGTCTCTAAAGTGTATTGATTGCTGTTTATGCTGCAGTGTGTATTTAAAATGAGACTGGAATGGAAACAACCACGCTCCCCCCTCCCTTACCTTTATCCAATCTACCAGCGTCCTCGTGAATGTGCAGCGACTTTACTAAATCTGTCAACTTTCAACTTTTTATCTCAAAAGCGATTGTTGACCAATCTTTTTCTCGTTATTGGAGAGTTTTCTGATGTTTTAGCGACTCTGACAAAGCTCGTCTCACTCTGTAGTTACTGTCCTCAACGTGAGCCCCTCCCCCGTCCCAGAGTGGTCTCAGACAGATTCACGCAGGAGAGCAGACCCGCTCCACGTACACACACTTTCTCCACCATGGATATGCTTCTCATAGGTTTACAAGTGATTTATTCCGTCTGTTCTCGCTATCTCTCTGACACCAGTATGTGGGGCGGACCTCCGCGTGGTCAGAGACATTCACTTTGAGTCTGAGCGCACCTCTGTGTAGTCTAAAAGCAACAGTGCCTTTAGACTGTTGCTTCTCTACGTTGGTGTTTCCTTTTTTTTAATCTCTCAATGTCACGTAAGTCGTTGTTCTTTACGCCACGATGGAGACTTTTACTGCTGGAATGTCCACTAGTGATAGACGTGAACGCGCATCAACTTTAGATGGCCAGCTAATTAGGGATGTAACGATTCACTCTACTCCCGATACGATTCACGATACTGGGTTCATGATACGATTCACGATACTGGGTTCACGATACGATTCTCTCATGATTTATTTTACAAAATGAGACTGTAGACAAATTACTGAAAAATATTAACATTTTTTAACTAAAACTAAAAATACTGTACTAATTAGTTTTTCCTTTCATTGTCAAAAGAATCCCTTGATAAACTAAGCAAAACAATGCAATTTAATTAAAAATAAATCAAGAATGAAATAATACAAATGAAGAAGCCCATTAATTTAAATTCTGGCTCTACAGTAAACTACTCAAAACTGCATAATAGTTCCTTTTTTTTTAAAGTGCAACCGAAAATGTATTTTGTGCCTTAACAATTGGACTCACACGTTCTTTCTTTTTCACCTCTTTCATTTTGTCGTGGGAAGCCAAAATGCTTCCACACTTCTGATTTAAAACACAGTGGTGCGTCCTGAATTTCAAATTCTAAATAGATAGCGCCTTTTGCTGTTAAAAAAAATTATTATTTTTTTTTAACTTTTTTAAATCCTGTGATTCAATTTATCAAAGTATCGATGTGAACCTTGACATCTTTGAATCAATTTTTAACTGCCTCACTATTAATCTTTACATCCCTACAGCTAATAGTAACGCCCCAAACAGCTGAAGGAGCGCTTTCTTTCTAAACAGATCTGTGATTGGCTGTAAAAGAGCATCACACTCCTTGTTTTCTAAAGCTTAAGTATAGAGAGGAGATGGAGCAGAGTCCTCAGAGAACACTTTGGATTAGAATATGTGAAAGGTTAAGATGGACTTTGGAACAAATGAAGCAACAAAAAAAAAAAAAACCTTAACAAAACCGTTCATACTACAGCTGTGTTGATTGTCTGTTGTTGTTGTTATTGAATTTTAAACTGTGCTAATAAATAAAGAAAGTTAGGGACTGTACAGTATGTACCGTAAGTTAAAACCATTTTTTGTCCTCAGAGCTCCTGTGTTGGTGGCCCTGGCTCTGATTGAATGTGGGATGGAGTATGAAGATGCAGTGCACCTGATAAGACAGTGAGTTTAATACAAACCTAACACACACAGTAAGGAAGTGTCTGTTTGCATTGATTGATTCTTTCAATATTTCAACTAATACACATTATAAAACTGTTAGTTCTGACCAAGTAATTTGTTTGGACAACAGATATTCCATGAGTGCTGACATAGACTAACAGCACTGGGGCTTTTTACACACATTATCACTGCTCTGTTCTAATTACCGCATCTTTCTTCCAGACTTTTTTTTTTGGCGTAGCAAAATAAATTATTTAATTAACAAATCATAATCTCTTGTCGCTTAATACTACTACTATTAAAATGTTTGTACAACTGATGTATAAAAGCAATATCGTACTGGAGGTAGTGCTGTTGGTGTGATTATTTGACCCAATCACACCAGAGCTGATATTTTGGCTCAACAGCACCACCTCTAGGCTGGTATTGTTTATTAACCTATGGAAAGCCAGTTTATTTCTCTTTTAAAATGAAGAATGCAATTCTTGTAATCATGCTTTACTTATTCTACAATAAACGGACAAACTAAAACTGAAAAAACTTAATGCTGCCACATTTACAGCGACTTCAAAATTTGGACAAAATTTTATTTTCAGCCAAACATTCCAACCAGTGAATCAGGTTTTACACAAAATCTCACCTAGCCTATTGATTAGCACTAAGGCTGCAATGATTAGGCGGCATAATCAATAATGGCGACTACAACAATTAGTCGATGCAGATTTTAGAGCGTTTGTGATATTTAATTTATTCATAATTTTATTGTGAGTTCAATGATATTTTGTGGTAAATATAACAACTACACTACAAATACATGTTTTTTGTCATTGTTTTAATTCTTCTGTAAAACATGCTCTGGTGGTACAACATGGACATGTTCACAGATGTTCACACTGCTTCAAAACTACAATCAAAATAAAGGTGAAAACACTTCTCATGTGTGGTGTTCTGTGTTACAGCCGACAATAAAAGGTTTTTTGTGTGTTTTTATGATAGACGTGATATGTCACGTTCTCCCCCCGTCCAATCAGAGCCTTCCCAACTCCCAGATCTAAAGCGGAATTAAATAAAGCCGAATAAACCAGTTTTCCTTATAAACTTCAATTCGGGAATTACTATTTCCAATTAAACACGAAGCAGAGCGCTTTAATTCCGAATAATTTAATTCTGAATAACTACTGTATTTTTCGGACTATAAGGTGCACCGGAATATAAGGCGCACCTGTTTGATATTATTATTCTTATTAAGACGCATTAACAAAATAGTCATAAGTCAAACTTTATTCAATTCATTAACAATAACTCAACATTGTTCAGGTTTAACACATAATATATAGAACATTACACTCACTTTTTCAGTTCAGTATGTTGAAGCACAGTACAGGTACATGTCACTCCACGAGGCGCCTGACTACGGTAGCCCTAAATCGCCAAAAATTCATCAAGCAGTGCAGCTTCATAGTTTACCAAAGTTGTACTAAAACATTTTGACACATTAATTTCATACATAAGGCGCACTGTCGATTTTTGAGAAAATTAAAGGATTTTAAGTGCGCCTTATAGTCCAAAAAATACGGTAATTCTGAAATAAAAAACATGTTAACCGTGGCCACTGAGCAATCTGGGTAAATAAATGCCAAATAAAGTCGGCTCATTTCCATCTGTTGTGTGGAGTCAGGGTGAATCAGAGGCCGTACGTTAGTGGGAGGAGCTTCACAGCTGAGCGTGTGAAAAAGCTGAACATCTCTTTGTTTACTAGGAAGCGGCGTGGAGCGCTGAACGCTAAGCAGCTGCAGTATCTGGAGAACTACAGACCTAAACTTTGTCTGCGCTTCAAAGACGCCAACGGTCAGAGCTGCTGTATCCAGTAGAATGTCATCCTCTCCCTGTACCCACTACTGCATAATAAAACCCAAGCTTCTGATTGGTCTGGACGAATTACGTTTTTTTTTTTTTCTTTCCACACACATCATTGCTTGGTCAGTGTGTGTACTTCATATAGATATCTACACATAAAGCACCATGTCCTACTGTCTGTGATCAGATGTTTGCAGATGATCTGTTTGAAGGCTCCGTACACTCTGTATGTCCGTACTTTATGCTACCGCTGTGTGCTCACCTTTGGATTTGAATGAGTTGGTTGGTGAACATTGTACAAAGGAACACATTCTCTCTTCACACAATCGTCATGGTAACCATTAAGCGTGGAATGTTCTATTTTTCCTCCCTGTACCTTCTCTGTTTCTACTATTTATTCTTCCTGCTGTGTATGTCAAATGTCTGATAGTGGAATATTAATATGTTGCTAAAATGTAACTATTGTGTTCATATTGTGGTACACTTTACAGTGGAACAAAAATGGTATTTGGCAACCACCGATTGTGCTAGTTGTCCCACTTAAAAAGATGAGGTGTGTGGTTTTCATCATAGGTTCACTTTAACTATGAGACAGAATGTTGGGGAAAAACATCCAGGAATTCAGTGTATGATTTTTAAATAATTTATTTGTATAATGGTGCAGAAAATAAATATTTGGTCAATAACAAAAGTTCAACTCAATACTTTGTAATGTAACCTTGGTTGGCAATGATAGAGGTTCAAACATTTGCTGTAGGTTGACACACTGTAACTGGTAGTTTGGCTCATTCCTCCATGTAGATCTTCTCAAGAGCTGTGGTGTTTTGGGGCTGTCGCTGGGCAACACTGACTTTAATCTGTCTCCACAGATGGTCTATTGGGTTGAGGTCTGGAGACAGGCTAGGCCACTCCGGAACATCAAAATGCTTTTTACGGAGCCACTCCTCCATTGCCCTGGCGATGTGTATCATTGTCATTTTTCATTTTCAATGCTCTCACTGATGGAAGGAGGTTTTTGGCCAAAATCTAGCAATACATCCTTTCCTTTATATGGATCAGTCGTCCTGTCCTGCCCCCTTTTCAGAAAAGGAGCCTTAAAGCATAATGTTTCCACTAGCCTATATTGTGGATAGGCTCATCGTAGCCTATATTGTGTATTGGCTCATCCTAGCCGATATTGTGGATTAGCTCATCCTAGCCTATATTGTAGATTGGCTCGTCCTAGCCGATATTGTGGATTAGCTCATCCTAGCCTATATTGTAGATTGGCTCGTCCTAGCCTATATTGTGGATTAGCTCATCCTAGCCTATATTGTAGATTAGCTCATCCTAGCCTATATTGTAGATTGGCTCGTCCTAGCCGATATTGTGGATTAGCTCATCCTAGCCTATATTGTAGATTGGCTCGTCCTAGCCGATATTGTAGATTGGCTCGTCCCAGTCTTGTGCAGGCGTACATTTGTGTCTGTGGTGTCCTTAGACACCTCTCTGGTCTTGGCCATGGTGGAGTTGGAGTGTGACTGTTTGAAGGTGTGGACAGGTGTCTCTTATACAGGTAACAAGTTCAAACAGGTGCCATTAATACAGTGGAGGATTGAATAGCTTCTTGAAGATGAAGTAACAGAATTTGTACTTGTTTGTGGGTGACAAATACTTATTTTACACAATAATTTACAAATAAATTCTTTAAAAATCATACATTATGATTTCCTGGATTTCTATTGCACATTCTGCCTCTCAGTTGAAATGTACCTATGACAGAAATTACACAGACCTCTCTTATGTTTTAGGGTGGGACAACTTGCACAATCAGTGGCTGCCAAATACTTTTCATCTCCACTGTAGAACTTTGTCCTTTTCTGAACATAAACTCTTAATAAAGCATTTTAGATGAATACACTTTAACCGCTGTCTGAGCTTGGCCTCTGATGGGATTTTAAACTGGGATCATTTATTTAAAATGTGTTTCTAAAACCAGTATGATCTTTAATCCTCTCATTAGTGGAAGAGATGCTAAAAAATGGACTGAGTGAAATTACAGCCGTGCTAATGATGTTCATTAGTGGAGAGTGAGATGGAGACTCTGAAAACAAGCAGTTTGTATTGAACACGTGGTTAGATGTTATTATAGTCATTGTCTTCATTAAAATGAACTTTTAGTCTGAATTTGGTGACTTAATATTTCTACATGGGAGAGCTTTGTTTCCTCCAGGTGAAAAGCCTGGAATCAATAGAAACCTTAATTTACAACATTGGTGTCAAAGTCTAGGCCTGTGGGCCAAAGCTGGCCCACTGGAGGGTTCTATACGGCCAGCATTTCATTCAAAATAAAAGTTACAGAAAAAAGCTGAAGATAAGAATTTCAGGATTTTAAATCACACATTGTTCAGTATAAAGCCTGCACTTTATCACTGTAATGCTCTGGCCAGATTCTTTTTTTAACAGTGTGTTAATTTGAGGTTTCGTTTATTCAAACAAGGTTTTTTTTGGAATTTTTTACCTCTTGACATGTTTTGACTGTCAACTGCCAGTCTTCTTCAGAGGAGTTCTGCTGATCATCTTTGATGGTTCCTTTGAAGTTTCACTTGACTTCCATGTAATAGTTCCAGCAAGATACATTTTGTCTTCTATTTGAACAGTCCTCTGTGGAAGACTGGCAGTCATGTCGGGAGATAAATAATTCCTGAAAAACCATGTCTGAATAAACAAAACCTCAATTTAACATACTGTTAAAAAAGAAGAAAGATTCCAATTTTTAGGAATTTCTATGTTAAGTGATAAAGTGCAGGCTTTATACTGAACAATGTGTGATTTAAAACCCAGAAATTCTTATCTTCAGCTTATCTTCTTCTCAGTCGAAGCATGTATGGAGATAAACAATTCCTGAAAAACCTTGTCTGAATAAACAAAACCTCAACTTAGAAAATTGGAATCTTTTGGGCACAACATTGCTGTGATTGCAGTGTTTTTTCCTCCGTCATAGAGATCTGTATTGTTGTGGTTGGGTTGTCTACAGATCAAAGTGAGCTGCTTTACAGCCTAATGGTCATGACTCAAACCCCAGTAAAGCCTCTGTGAGCACGTGACAGGGCATGCCATTCATGGTGACGCTGTTGGTGTGGAATGGTCACATGACCTTCCATGGTTGACTAGAAGCCGATTGGTTGTATTGACTGACCTGAAAACTGATGTAACCTTAGGCACCAATCAACACAGAGATACAAGCATTTGCAAAGAAAGAAGTGTAGAAATGTAAACTATTTTCTGCCGTATTATTAATAGTAATAACACTTTCATGTGTAACTAAGTAAAAACTAGGTCATGTGTCCCAAGCGTTCTTTAATGGGCCACATTGGGCTCAGGGCCTTGGTTTGACACAAGTACTGAATGTGAGGGGGTTGATCACAGATCTGACTTACTTTCATTCTAAATGTTTGAATCACAGACTCAAACGGTTAAGGAGGCGGGCTTAAAACCTGAGGGTCACTAGTTCAAATCTCACCTGGGTTATCACTCTTAACCCTAACTGCTCATGTTGTACGTCACGTTGGGTAAAAGTGTAACTATAATCTAAAGTAACTGTAATCTATTTATTTCCAAACTGGTTAAAATATAAAAATAAATTAACTTAATATGTTCAGGTTTAATTTATTCAGACAATTTTTTTTCTGTTGTCTGAATAAATGAAACTTTAAAGCTGATATCCAGAGTGTCTGAGAAACGTCTTGATGTCCCGCCCTAAACAGCCTCACTTTTTCCCACTGCCTCTGCCAATCTACCTGAAGCCACGCCTCTACTTTTCTGCACGCACATCGCGGAACATAACAGGGTTGCATTGACATAGGTCTATGAGTCAGGATCATATTTACCTGTTTGCTGTTGTGACGTATACGGCCTTGTTTCCATGCATAGTTCCACATTCACTTTGATTGACAGACTCAAAAACAGGAAGTTGAAGCCTATTGGCTGGGCACACTCAGCAATCGTTTCCATTTGTATAGGGGTCTATAGGACGAAGGAGGGACTTATATACATTAATGTATATGAATGACCACTGACTGTAGACCATAGTAAAAGACTAGTTAGGCATTTTTCACATTTCAAAAGAATCATTCATAAACATAGATTTCTCAGAAACTCTGGATATCAGCTTTATCATATTATTCAAAAAGAAGACAAAATAAATTGACTGGAATGAACTTTCAGTTGAAAAATTACATTTTCAAATAACCCAGATCCAAAACATTTATTAAAGAACATACTGAATGAAAAAGTCAGTTTTAATGAATTTTCAAATCTTTCCTTTTATTTTTTATTAAAAAGTCTGTGCAGACATAATGTTGAGGTTTGGCTGGTGCTCTAGAACAGTGGTTCTCAAACTTTTTTGGCCCAAGTTCCCCCTTTTTGTTATTTCTGAATCCAACAACCCCTTTTCCCGATTATATTTTGCTCAGAAAGAATACAGCTATAAATCATAATGATGGAATGAACACATTTTAGAGAATCTTATTTTGTAAATAAATGAAATGAAACAGTATTTATTTCCCCCTGAATAGATTTATTTGTATAGTTTTCATCATTTCCAGTCATCTCCTGTCTGTGGGACCGAGACTATCACTAGTATTTTTAGCTCATGTTCTAATCAAGATCATTTTCATCATCTTTATTATGATTATCATTTTTCCCTCTTTTCCTCTCTCAAGTACCCCCAGTAGTGCCATTGCGTACCCCTTGGAGTACACGTACCCCCATTTGAGAAACACTGTTCTAGAGCTCGTTGCATCAAGTGCTTAAAGCAGTGATTCCTAACCTTTTTTTTTGTCATGACTCTATTTCTATATCACACAGATATTAGTGCACAAAGCAACGATATGAGACCAGCAAAGATATTTTTATACTGCATTTTATTTTAACAATAGATTTATATTTGAGAAAGTGAAAGTATAGAAATTAAATTCTTTGATATTGCATTTGGTGTTTTAATTTGAAAAATGCTAAGTATTTAAGCTCTTTGAGCGTTCTTCCTCTTCCTGTACTGTGTATCAATGATATTATGTATTGTTTTTTTAATTGTGTAAACTAGATAAATAAATTAAATTAATTAATATTTTTTTATTATTAACAATACAATTTAACGGAGTAATTTTTAAATTACATACTAGACATTTCAGGGGACCCCATTTTAATTTTATTTCCAGGCAACCTCACATGAGGTCACGACCCTAAGGTTGAAAAACGTTGCTCTAAGGACACTGCTGCAATTTAAGTAAATCTTTTTTTTAAATAACAAAATATGCCCTAATACTCTTCCGTAAGATTTAATTCGTTTTTTATTAATTTATTTATAAAACATTTCAGGCAACCGTATTTTATTTCCATGCAACCCCACATGGGGTCACGACCCCAAGGTTGAAAAACCCTGACTTTAAGATCCATTTTCTATAAAAGTGTACGAAGTGTCGGCCTACTGCTGTTCCTCCTCACAGTAGGTGGCGTTAGTTTTCACCTCCATTTTTATTCAATAACATCATCTAATCTAGGCCTCATGAAAATATCAGAACAGGAAAGTAAACTCCAAACATCATTTACTCACACAGACGAGGTTCCCAAAGTGAGGTACGGGTACCCCAGGGGAAATCAAATGTTAACATTGCGTCATTTGGGATGAACTCATTGTTTTGGCATAAATATTAGGGGTACATATTTTGAATCAATATGTTTCTGAATCCATTTTCATCGGTGTACCAATAAAACACAATTGGGGAACCGAACTAAAGCTGGGCTTCTGCTCGTTTCAATGAATACTATAAAAACATGGTTTGAATGGTTTCATCACATGTTAATGAGCTATTTATAATAATACCCCTTGTACATATTTGATGTTGCCAAATATGACAATGAATTCTTAATTTTATATTTCTGTAAATCCCATATCTCAGATTTGATCGTAATGAATAAATATAACCAGAAACTATCTTTAAACACCTTTAATTTAACACTAAAACAAAGTTTCTACTACACTACTTTATGAAGTTACAACAGATTCAAATTTAAGTTATATATCATAAAATATGACCAGGATTGACACTTGTTGTAATGTTTGTTAACATCCCACATCTTGAACATTGTTGATTGCTATAGCAGTAATATATAGAAATTATTGAATCAAATGAAATCAATGCTTCTTCTGGATCTCTTGCAAACAATATTCTTTGATTAAAAACACCTCACAAGATTATTATCTACAGTACGACCTCCTTAGCACAGATCCATCACACTTCATTTATTAATGCCACATATTTTCCTCAATTATAATAAAATGTAGCTAAAATTAGAGTCTGATCTTTTTTTTTATTTTGAATTGAATTTATTGGTGTTAAAAAATATTTGTACATTTTGACAAACCTTTTATTTTATACAGATGCCTTTGTGGAAAATAACTTAAGTTCAAATTGTGCAATATTTGGTCTCTTCCTTTTAAGTTTATACATGTTTACTGTATGTAAGAAAACCATGGCAAGATTTAAAAGTAACGATTAACTTTTAATTTGAGTAATATTTAAATGAGCTACTTTTAAATTGTACTTGAATATTTTATGTAGGACTTACTTGTACTTGAGTACAATCAAGTAACAGTACATGAGTAGGATGTATCAGAACTCTTCACACCTTTGGTCATTTTCTAATTTTCATACAGTCATCTTGTGTATTTTTTTGTGTTAAAGCTGCAGTTTGTAGAAACCTCTCTCCACTCCGTTTTGAAACCAAAACCGAAACTCGACCTCCCTTACCGGTATATTTTGTGAACGTTCTTAGCGACTTTTTCCTTAATAGAGACTAGTGACAAATGCAGGGACGTTATATTGTGTTACTGGAGATTTTTCTGGTGTTTTAGAGACTCTGATATGAATGTACGTATTACTCTGTAGTTACTGTCCTGAGCAGTGGCTGCTGCCGTTGGCTCGTCCCCACCACAAGCACACACAGAGGGGGCTGTGCATTCACACTGTAAAATGAATTCACCTTGAATAAGCTTCTCTTAAGTTTACACACAATTTATCCCTTCTGTTCTTGCTCTCCCTCTGAAGCTAGTGTGTGTGTGCGGCGAGGTCACAAAGTGAAAGTAATCTGTTCCTCCTCAGTGTTTGTGACTTTATTCTGTTGCTTCTCCACCATGGTCTACTGCTGTGTAACTATTGTGTCTTACGCTGTTATGAGGACTTCAGCTGAAACGTGCTCAAATGCACGTTTACGACTGATGGTACTTGAACGTGCCTGACTTCAGTCGAGCAACCAATAGAAATGCCCAAAAACAGCTCATGGAGCACACGTGTAAATGGCTGAAGTCCAGATTCCTGCAGGAGCGTCATGCTGCTCGATTTCTAAACTTAATTTACAGCCAGGAGAAAGAGAATAGATTCACTGTCCACTCAGAACACTTTAGATTACAATATGCTAAAAGATGATTATGGATTTTTGACCAAATGATGCCAAAAAAAATAAATAAAAAAATTATAACTTTATAAACTGCAGCTTTAACTCAGTAAACCCTGGTTAGTGGCTGTAGGATGCTGTTTGAACCAGCAGAGGGCGCTCTGAGCCCTGAGCTACGGACGCTTGAGGAGAAGTGTCTGTGTCTGTGTTGTCCGGGGGTCGTTGTCAGTGTTCAGCTGGAGCGGAGCACAGGATGCGGTGTCCACGGTGTCCTCCGTGGGCCTGTCCGCAGCACGTAGGCCCGTTTCCTCCGAGGGTCTGACCCCGAGGCCGGGAAGGAAGAGGAGGAGGAGGAGGCTCAGCGTCCGGAGGTCCGACACGGGACGAGGGCGGAGCGGTACAGACACACAGAGACAGACACACAGAGACAGACTCACAGAGACAGACTCACAGAGACAGACTCACAGAGACAGACTCACAGAGACAGACACACAGAGACAGACTCACAGAGACAGACACACAGAGACAGACACACAGAGACAGACAGAGCGAGGACTGAGGACAGACCAGAGCAGCAGAGATGTTACCGGTGAGTTCACACAGAACGTAGCTACACACACACACACACACACACACACACACACATTCTCACATTTGCTACTTTTTAAAGACCCCATTCTTTTGCTATTCCTGTAAGGACCCTACTTTACAGCCATCCTAGAAACATATGAAATGCCTTCCTTGACCAGAAAAAAAATGTATTTTAATGCCATCACCACAGAATTCTTTTACACACAAAGAGAAGAAAAATATAGATTTTTAAAGCCCCATATATTTTCACTAATTTCTTTAGGACGTTTTAAAAAAAAATATGATTTTACTATTTTTGTAAGGACCATGTGATATCATCATGCAATTAAAGCACGATGTGACGTCATGCTTAAACTGCACAAAATTCCAAAATCCAGTTATGTCACAGCGGACTCCTAAATGTAAAAGATAGATTTTGGCTTTAGAAAAGTTTTTATGACATTTTTAGTGAGAAATATAATCTTACCTTTCCGTAGTTTGTTTGCTTTTCCGCGCAGAACGTACCGGAAGTGACGTTTTTTTCAAACAGGAAGTGATGTCGATTTACATGTTTACATTTTAGAAACAATTAAAAATTCCAAAATCCAGTTATGTCACAGCGGACTGCTAAATGTAAAAGATAGATTTTGGCTTTAGAATAGTTTTAATGACATTTTTAGTGAGAAATATAATCTTACCTTTCCGTAGTTTGTTTGCTTTTCCGCGCAGAACGTACCGGAAGTGACGTTTTTTTTCAAACAGGAAGTGATGTCGATTTACATGTTTACATTTTAGAAACAATTATTTACTTTTTAATATTCGTCATAATATTCATTCACATGTGAATATATCTCCAAACCTCGAGACTAAAGTGTAGTTTGAAACACTGGAATGTTGGAAAAATGGGAATATGTTTTTATTTCTTTATAAAATGTGTTTTGGTTACTTAACAACGACCATTTTTAGATTAATAAAGTCTGATAAGCTGTATTGTACAATAGAGCATTGTAGAAAAGTTTAAAAAGATATGCATATTTAATTTTTTTATCCGTTTTTCGATTTAAAAGAGGTCAAGTGGCGTGTGCTCCATTAAAGTCTATGGGGGTCATCAGACCTCATATCTCCCCTGTGCAAAGGGCCAGGACTTTGAAATTCACATATGACATGCAGCTCAAAGAGACCTTTCTAATGAGCCCAAGTCTCTGGCCACTTCCTGTCCAAAGTTATGTCCCCTACTTCCCTGCTCATCATAAGGGCATTTTGATCCATAACTTTTGAAATTCATATATGATATTCAGCTTCACGGTGATGGGGTTTCATTCCGATTTGGTTCATTTCAGAGTTCAAGTTGATTCCCTAACCCTTATCAAAATTGTATTTATTTCAAAATGTTGGTTTTATGTTGTATTTCATTGTGAATGGGCTTCTATACAACAGTTGTCTAGTAGTGTGTGTAGAAAACATTGCTCCATGAGCAGGTGTTTAATTGAAGCTTCCCCTCCCCCACCTCCCACAGCTCTACACATAAAACCTCCCTAAAACCATTACACAGCACAACCATTTTACCTTACACTACTACAATTTAGACTACATTTATTTATCATGTATTTTTAAATTAATAAATAGTTAATAAAATAGTTAGATGAAGTCTTTGACCAAGTCTTTGACCATCTCATGTCCAAAGTTATGACCCCTAATTCCCTGCTCATCATAAGGGGATTTTTATCCATAACTTTTCACAGGGAGCTTGGATTTTAAAAACAAGTGCATATTATGATTTATCTCTGGGTGACCTTTTGGAAGTGGGTGGTCTCATCTCTGTAGACTCTTGTTTAGTCAGACAAGGGCCTAGGAGAATGGGACTTGAATATGTTGTGCGGCCCCTCTGGACGTGCCCAAAAATGATTCAATGAAGTCTCAGAGACTTACGGTGGTGAAACGACAACCCTTCAAAGGGTGTCTGGATCAAGGATTTGGGGGGTCCTAGAGGGCGAACCCTGGCACTTGTAGTAACCATTCCGCATGTTCTGGACTCAGTTGGAGGAGACCTTTCCATAGAGGTCTCATTTGTGCAGATTGGATGAAAATTGGCAGAGTTGTGAATACGGAGGCCAAAATCTCACATGGTCTCGAGTTTCAAAGGCCAAAGGGCCTATTTTGGGTGATTCTGGATATGAAGACATTAATCCAGGAATCTGAAATTCACCTATCTTTTAGAGGGTGGTGGGACTTTTCCAACGGTACCTTCCTCACCTCTTAATGACCTTTGGATCATGAGAGAGAGCCATTTGAAGTTTTCAGGACAGTTTCTGGAAAATGCTGCAACTTAATTCATTAAAAATCAACAGAAGGTTCTAGAAACCTGAAAATTCACACAATCTATGGTGAATTGATGATAAATCAGGGGTGCGACTTTGGAGGCTGTACTCCAAAGTTTAGGGGGTCATTCAGGGTCAACGTCGGATCTGGGAGTGAGAAACGGCGTCCCTGGCAAGAAGACAACACACCAGAGGTCTATATCTTAAATATGTTGATGTGGTCTTTGAGACGATGCAGGAAACGTTGACCCCGTGTTGATACGACTTTGCGTTCCGGAGTTATGGCCATAGGTCACCAAAGGTCACGATTGAAGGCCGAAAAGTGGGTTCAGGGGGCTACCTCAGCCATCTTTAAACTTATCGGAATGGAAACAAGTCAGGCTCATACGGGGGTCCTAAGGATGAGGTGTGTGAAATTACTGCTTTCTAGCTTAAAAATTGAGCTCAGTACAGGCCAAAAACTGATTTCAGGCATAAAATGACATTTTTGCGGCTTTTTTTATTTAAAGTTAAAAAAAATCATTAAAAATCAATGGAAAGGCTTAGAAACCTGAAACTTTGCACACTCTGTTATAAGGTCACAGCCTTCTGATTGTCCAAGGTTGGAGTTCCTGTGACCTGCCCTTCATAGGTCAGAGGTCAAGTGGTGTGTGCTCCATTAAAGTCTATGGGGGTCATCAGACCTCATATCTCCCCTGTGCAAAGGGCCAGGACTTTGAAATTCACATATGACATGCAGCTCAAAGAGACCTTTCTAATGAGCCCAGGCCCAAGTCTCTGGCCACTTCCTGTCCAAAGTTATGTCCCCTACTTCCCTGCTCATCATAAGGGCATTTTGATCCATAACTTTTGAAATTCATATATGATATTCAGCTTCACGGTGATGGGGTTTCATTCCGATTTGGTTCATTTCAGAGTTCAAGTTGATTCCCTAACCCTTATCAAAATTGTATTTATTTCAAAATGTTGGTTTTATGTTGTATTTCATTGTGAATGGGCTTCTATACAACAGTTGTCTAGTAGTGTGTGTAGAAAACATTGCTCCATGAGCAGGTGTTTAATTGAAGCTTCCCCTCCCCCACCTCCCACAGCTCTACACATAAAACCTCCCTAAAACCATTACACAGCACAACCATTTTACCTTACACTACTACAATTTAGACTACATTTATTTATCATGTATTTTTAAATTAATAAATAGTTAATAAAATAGTTAGATGAAAGTTCATAACATTTAGAAGACACAGAATTTGTACATTTGGTTTTTGAAATAGAAAATCTGTTCACTTTTAAAGGGGAGTATTGTGTAGAAATCCCTTTTTCAAGCTTTATATCATGTTAGTGTGTCATTCCCTCCTGAAAAACATTCCTCCAGTGTTGTTCAGGTTGATTCATGTAATTTTGAGTAATCTTTTAATCTTCTGCCACCACTGCCATCACTGATTACAAAACCACTCTCATGTTCCCTCAGTTCAACCCAATTTAATTTTTATTAATGTATGTTTTCTAATCCAACATTTCATAGCACATATATACTGTATATGAAGGGTAGATTTGCAAAAACGGAGGAAAAAAATATACTGACGGCCCAGGGAGAGAGTGACATGCGCGCACCTACATGTACATACAGTTTTATATTAATAATTTTAATAATTGTTATTAAAATGACATGATCATTGAACAACACTGCTGATCAATTGGCTGCAGCACCTGTAGCCATTATAAAAAGATGCACAGAGGCTAATCTGACAGCTGGATGGAGAAGGGTACGTCTGCGGAGGGGTAGCCCTGTAACTGCAGCACTCTACGTGTGGCCTCATAATGCAGGAAGCGGCACACAAGAGGATCTACACTGTAGATTCTACAGAGACCAAAGAGACTATGACTGATAATGTTCGGTGAATGCCAATGCTATGCCATTGTTAATGCTAGGTTAATACTAGGTTAAATGTCCCCATTGCGGGATTAATAAAGATACTCTACTCTACTCTAATGCTAGGTCAATGTTAATAATCCAATGCCAATGATACGCTAATGCAGTGCAATGCGGGTCAGCACCTGCATCTTTGCTTGTATTTTCTTCAAGAAGTGCAACTATTTTAGTTAATAGGATTTCTCAATAGGATAAGTAAAATTCACTGTAGGGCTACTTTGTATATGATATTACATTATTGTTTATTAAGTGTGCAGGACTATTTTTTTTTTAACTTGTTTTTTCCATTTTCATTCATTCACTGTATATACTTTATGTATATATTCATATTCTTATTTTATTTTTATCTATTAACTTCTTGTTAAGACATTTCCTCATAACCTGCAGCTTCCTTAACAAAATCCTATCTGCAACACTTCTTTACCTCAATGTCTCAGTGATAAACATTTATAACCAAGATGGTTAATTTAATACACAAACTTATCTCTGAAAACATCTGTCACCTGTATATATCTTTGTTTTAAGTCTGGCTAGTAGGACTGGGTGATATATCTAGATTCAATAATATATAACATTTTCTATTTTGGCAATATAGAAAATGTCAATATCGCTTATTTTGGTATATATTTTTATAACTTATTTTGTTTAATAATACCTATTTTAGGAGTCACTACTTATCAATACAGCATGAAAAGCTCAGTTAAATGGATTTTGGAGTGCCAAACGAGGCACACTACAGAACTCACTCACACATGCTGTCTTTTATAGCAGAAAAAGCCAAAAGTGACATATTTTGTGTAGCTGTGTCTTGTCTGTCATTTTGCATCAGAAAATTTAACCCCAAATTGTCTTTCTGGATAGACTTTATTAATTATCAGGAATCACAATTTTGAGAAAGAATAGAGATATTTGTTTTGATTCATATCAGATTTTAGCTCGTTTGCTAATAGTGTTCTGGTTAGAAGAGGCCTGAGGGCACCTCTTATGATCCATGTGGGCACCATCTTGATGTCCCTTGCACTAAAATATGGTGTAAGCCATCATAAGATCATTGAGCAGGCTGGATATTATATCAATAAAAATGTATGACCCCAATCTCTACAGCTAAATCTGTGTATTTTTGATTCTACACACATGGGTGGACCATGGTTTTTCTTCTGCAACAAAAAAATGAGCTGACCACTCACGCCCTGAAGATGTTCACTGTTCATCTTTACAGATTTTTTTAAATCTTTATTAAAATGATGTAAACTGACTGGAGATTTTTAGGTTTATGGAATGAATCTCTCATTGATAATGAATTCGGAAATAATTGTTAATCACCTCAAATAGAAGTCCACCTATTGCAGATGAGTGAATATCTCTGCAGACTAGAGGGTTTCCTCCATCTTTGCTCTGGCTGATAACTGGGGACAGCTTTTTCTTAATAATGTCTTACTTAAGAAATGGACTCGTCTCTTCACAGCGTCTGAAAATACTACATGAAGACAGAAAGATGTCAGCCTCTCTTCATTCATGTTATTCGTCCTACCATGAGGAGCTATGTAGTGAGATAATTCAACAGGTCAGAATGGGAATACATGGCAATGTCAATATTAAGTCCCGCCCCTATTAACAAAAACTGTCTGTTTTATTCAGCAGTGTTTGTAAAGGTTGTTTTCTCTTAAAAACAAGATATGTCATACCATCAGTCTCACTTGATGGGTGCATAACTGTTTAGATCTCTTGTGTAGAAATGTCATTGTCGTGGTGTTTTTATGATGGGGGGAACAAACACATAAAGAGGAGAGGTAACTATTAGTTTATTACAAAGAACAGAGGGTGGAGAGGAGACAGACATTCAGAGCCCATGGACAGTATTAGCAGGGCTGGGTTAGTAGGTAGGTGGGATGTAAGAGATAGCATGAATGACATGAACAGTGAGATCTTCCATTAGATTAGTGATATACATCATTGTCAATCACTGTCAATGAAACACCAAAGCTTGGAGATGGGCTGAACATGCTGGGATAAAGGCAGGATGAGCTTGTGGATCCATGAGGGGGCCATGACAGTAAGGAAGGGGGCAGCAACCTAAAAACAGGCTGTTAGCACAGACAGGGAAACAGGACACAGGGGTCAGAGGTGAACACAAGGGGTAAAATGGGGGTAAATCACTGTGCTGTTTTAAAAAAAAAAACCTATCTGTTTTATTTATTCTCTCACAACACTAAAACATCAGATCTTGAGTTGAGGAATAAACCATAAGGATTGGAGAATTTACCCGGAAGAATACAAGGAAACTGATAACTCATTTGTTCAATTTAACCAGTAAACTAATGTGTTGATTAAATGCATAAAAAATAAAAAACAAGGGTATTTTCAGGACCCTCTGATGCCACAGAGGGAAAATGAGTGCTAAAAAAAATGTAATACCAATTTTTAAAATTAATCAGTATGATTTCATTTTTTTAAAACATAAATCTGAATTCACACAAACATCTTTAGGATAAAATAAACCCTTTAAACCTGCTACAAGTTCATTGATCCTCATTTTCCTTTTTAAAAAAGTATTGTGCATTCATCGCTATTTTAATTTTTACATTAAAAACACATTGGGTTATTTTTTTACAACTATTTATAACATAGACAGGTCTAATTGGTAAGAGCTCAAATTTCTACACACTTTTAGTTCCATTTTTGGCCACAGAGGGAGCTCTACTACACAGACTTGCAGTTCCATTTTTAGCCATAGAGGGAGCTCTACTACACAGACTTGCAGTTCCATTTTTAGCCATAGAGGGCGCTAAACTACACACACTTGCAGTTCCATTTTTCACGATAGGGGGAGCTCTTCTGAGGCTCGATACACACTTGACACACACATTAGTAAAAATACCTTCTCCTGAGGTCCATGCAGATTTTTACACCAGGCCTGTTAGAATAGCATTTACTATCTGTTTCAATGGTTATCTAAGTTAGGACCAGGGTTTTGGTCCTAACTTGTCCAAAGGTCCTAAGTAGAAAGGTGCTTTTACTGCTCGAGGTCCTCGGAAGGGTTGTAATGCAAGAACACACACACACACACACACACACACACACACACACTCCACAAACTACACTCAAACTCAAGTGAAAGTAACGGATTACAAGTAAACATGTCACTGTAATTAAGTGACTTTTATGACTACTTGTATTTTTCCAGTATATTTCTAAATCCAGGGTCCCCACGGTCATGAAATTCTTGGAAAAGTTATGGAATTTGGGCAAAAAAACCCCGATTTTCTAGTCTTAAAAGTCATTAAATAATTTAAGGCGGTGGTTATTGATACGGAAACGTATGAATAGACTTAAGTTCTATTCATACGGAGAGCCCCTCATTGGCCAGTGTAGATGCACCACTTGACTTGCAGTACCGACAGTTGTATTTTAGCTCATATTTATTTTTAGCTGCCCGCTAACCCTTTTATTTTAGTTCTAACCCTTAACCCTAAACCAGGAAATATTCAATGATTTTTTTATTATTATTATTATTATTATTATTATTATTATTAGGACTGGCGCCCTGTCCAGGGTGTACCCCCGCCAAGCGCCCTATGAGAGCCGGAGATTGGCACCGGCAGACCCCCGCGACCCTGTTAAAACGGGAATAAGCGGGTAAGAAAATGGATGGATGGATGGATTATTATTATTATTATTATTATTATTATCATTATTATTTGTATATGTATTTTTAAAGGTGTAATTTGCCGTGTTAAATATGTTAAAATGAAAAAAAAAAAAATATATATATATATATATATATGACAAAAGTGGGATTCGAACCCACGGCAGCGGAAGTAAAATTCTCAGACACTCAGGCACATTTCACTTATGTAGAAAAGATCTGGAAAACGTAGGTTCCCGGGGTCTATTGATATGTTTCCATATCAATAGACATTTCACTGCTTTGGAAAAGTTTTGGAATTATAGCCTATTTTATTTTAATGTTTAAAATCCAACCTTCACTATTACTATGGGACGTTAAGCACGTCTCTTAACCCTAACACATTGTGTTGTACATTGCTTTTAATAAATGTGTCTGCAAATTTAAATAGTAATCTTATAATCTTATAATTACTCTACACGAACTTTTCCAGTGGTAGCACTGGTGCGACCAGTACAGAATTTGGTCACACCCTTTTTTTGAACGGGGGTAGTGTACAGCATACCCATGCATGTTGATGAATAGTTGACTTAACTGGTGTACCGTAGTTTTGTATGAAGTAAAGATTGACAATGACTTGAGATATTTGCTAAATGTTTTCAAATTTTAATGTCAATATTACGTTTTTCTGCAACAAGCAGTGGCTGAAATAACAGGTCATTTATTTTATATAATTTTAAAAGAAGACGTAGCAAATTATTTTTAAATATCAGCAAAGCATAACAACAGGTTACATGTATTCTGTTTTTTTATTTTGCAGAAATGCTGCACTTGAATTAACTAAACAGTAACATAACCAACTTAGCATCTGCATTGTTTCACCCCATGAATTAAATTCAGAGGGTCCAGCTCTGATAGTGGGGTCTCCTAACCCTGTTCCCCTGGATCAGGGGTCTGCAACCTTTACTCTACAAGGAACCATTTAACCTCATCTCACCTGAATTAAAGTCCTCCTGGAGCCAAAAAATATCTTCTCAATGAAGACAATAGTGTATTAAAATCTATACAGTTAAAATTATATAGAATAATATTTGATTTGATTTTTATTGATCATGTAAATGGAAACTGAAAAACAGTTTAAAATAAAATAAAATAAATTGACATCAAGAAATAAAACCGCACGTACAGGTCTGACCGGACACTGGACTGTCTGTGAGTTTCCTTTTTGTTTTCTTTATTCAATATATTATTATTTACCTCTGCTGTTATGACATAACATTGATGGAAGTATGTTAAAATAATATTAAGTATGTTTATTTTAGATCTCTCTGTGCAGTAAAAACGGCACTTCCGCATTCCGTCTGTGTGACGTCATTGACTTTTTTGCAGTAGGTAAAAACTTTATGTTTAATGTTCTTACCAACCACAGTTCTGTTTATTTAGATACGCTGTGGAGCAAGGAAATTGGGGGGGGAGTGAGATCTTCTGACTCCTGGATATTTTTGAGTTGGAGCTTTATTGTGTGTATTGGAGGGCAAAGGACTCACTCACACGTCAGTGTATATATTTTTTGTGTTTAATTTTTCAATATACTTGCAAAGAATTACATTTGGCGTTTAGGCTTTTTTCAGTCTATGTGTCATCTGTAAACAGGGTGTATGTCTAGAAGCATATGTCCTGGTGAGGTTTGACATTTTAAAGGAAACTCACCGACGATACAGACAAAATAAAATATATATTATATACTTATACAATTATCCTATATGTCAGGAGGGAAACCTGACTGGCACCCATAAAAAAGAACCTAACAATCATAGCAACAATAACAATTAACCAACTGCCAAACCGTCACATAAAAGTGGCACCCAGTGTGGGACTTGAAGAAAACTGGATGACATAACTGAACAAAATGACACCAAACACTAAATAAATAAATGACCACAGAAAGAGCTACAACAATGAAACCCCCTTTTCCACCCGTGGAGGAAGATGTTTCATCCCCCCACAAGGCAATACCATGTACTCGCTCCACAGCGTACCCCCTTCTTGATATGTCACTAACTGGCCTGGAAGACTTTCTGGTTCCTCTTGTGATGCCTCCTCCTGGTCGCCTAGCAGAAGACATGGCTTTTCCTGGGACTCCAATAATGGACATGAAGCCTGCAATGGAAGAGGTCAAATCAATCATTAAGGGAGAGATGTACAACATGAGAGCCACGACCACGGAACGAGTGGAGGAGGTAATCAAGGAACATGTTAAAGAGCAGTATCAACACATGGATGCACAATTTGAATACTTATACAGAGCTGCTTAAAGAATTCTACTCACTGCTCGCACCAGTTACTGCCAATATTTCCAACTTGCAAGGAGATGTTTTCCACCTGCAGCAGAAGCTCTCTGAGTATCAAACCACCACGAAGGTTATGACAGAGAAAATGACCACCAAGATCCAGTCAGTCCAGATTATTCAGCAACCCACTATAATGGATCAAACTGTGCATACTCTTTTCCATGACCTACCAGGAACAGGAACCCTCTCCAGCAGACCCAGGTTGGAGTCAACATCTCAGCCTGGGAGGGCAGGGGTCCAAATAGCATCAGGGTTTTCAACCTTGCCACTCAACAGAAGTTGGGACATGGGGAAAAGTCCAGTGAAACTACTATTCCCCACCTATGGACAGAGAGAGGACCCTACTGACCCGTTGCAGTATTTGGAACGCTGTGAAGACTATTTAGCCCTGAATTCATTATCGAATGAGGAGCTTATGGCTACATTAAGGAACGTGTTGCTTGGCACCGCCAGAGATTTGTGGGATGTAGCCAGACACAATATCCAAACTTGGGTTCAATTTAAAATACAATTTCAAGCTGCTTTTCTCTCCGAGAATTATGAGGATGAGCTGGCGGAACGAGTGCGAACCCGAGTCCAAGGAGAAAATGAAGGCGTTAGGGATTTGAGGGGGAAATTGTGAAGCTGATTCTTAAAAACATAAATCCTGCCTTGGCCAGCCAGTTAAGGAGTTGTTGTGTACCCACTGTGGATCAGCTCGTTCGATTGGGACAACAGCTGGAACGAGATTGGGACAATCAGCAACAATACGAGCACAGGAAACGAGTGGGTGCATCATCAAAGCCAGCTGAGCCTCGGCTTCCAAGCGACTCCAACAACAACACAGTGCGACAAATTTTAATCAAAGTAATAATTGTCCACCTCAACCTTTCTTCTGGCACTGTAAAGGCAATCACTCTCGAGAGCTTGTCCACATGGGGCCACGAACCATACATCTGGGCCTCCAGCCCCTTCTCAGCAGCCTAGGGGTCAATCTCACATCCAACTTCTGGACCTCCAGGAAAAATCTGTCCCACTGTTTCCTCTCTTGCCAACCCACTGCTGTGTCAGTTGATGATTCCAATCAGTATCAGTTCCTGGAAGGGAGCCGCCATCTTAGACACTGGTTCCTCCTATACTTTGGTAAATGAGAGAGTGTGGAATGAGATGAACAGGGAAGTCAAACCTTGGACAAGAGGACCATTATATCTGACAGATGGAGAAGGACGACAACCACTGGGATGGAGTGCCTTAACAATCACACTGCAAACTCAGACAACCACATTACCTTGTGTTATTTTGCCAGCTCAAAGTCTTGCATTCCCTGCATTGGGGCTTGATTTGATCTCCCTCTCTGGTCTGCTGTTCGACGTTTCTGAAAAACGTTACTGGTTCAAGTTCAACAGGAAACAATGGTACAATTTTTTTCTAGAATCTGCATCTTGGTCAAATGATCTGCCTTTTTCTCTGCCATTCCACCTGCCAATTTATTTGTCTTTTCCTTGAGTGATGATCTTCTGCAGAAAGCAGTCACCAGTGCACACCTGGATGATTTCGGTAAACAGTCATTATTATCCCAACTCCAGAATAATTTTGATGTGTGTACCACCAACCTGGGATGTACAAAAGTACTCAATCACAAAATATATATGTCTCGTAAAGTGCCCATCAAACTAAAGCCATATCAGGTTTCACCGGCCAAACTCCAAATAATTAAGGAGCACGTGGAGGAAATGCTCGAAAAAAATATTATTGAGCCATTCACGTCACCATATGCTGCTCCAGTAGTTTTGGTGCCTAAAAAAATGACCCCAAACCCTGTTTCTGTGTGGATTTCAGGAAGATGAATGCTGCTACACACACAGATGCCTATCCTTTGCCCAATATTCAAGAAATCCTAGAGTCTCTTGCTGGAGCAGTCATCTTTACCACCTTGGACTTAAACAGTGGTTACTGGCAAATTTGTATGGACCCAGGAAGTCGGGAGCAGAACGCCTTTGTTTGGCCTGTACCAGTTTAAGGTGATACCATTTGGGCTGAAGAATACCCCAGCCACCCTCCAACGACTGATGGAGGTAGTCTTGGGAGGACTACGTGGGCGGATTTGCTTCGTATATCTGGACGATATCATCATCTACACTTCAACCTATGAACAACACAGTTATGACATACAAGCAGTCCTTGACAAGTTACGAGAAGCAAACTTTACAGTCAACATGAAGAAGAGTCAGTTCCTCCGCTCTTCCTTGAAGTTTCTGGGGCATGTAGTATCTTCCACTGGGGTTGCTGTGGACCATGAAAAAATCAAAGCAATGCAAGACTTCTCTGTTCCCCAAAACATCAAGCAGCTTCAGAGGTTCTTGGGGATGGCTGGATTGTACCACCGTTTTGTGCCTGGATTCTCTGAGCTGACCGAACCCCTCAACACGCTGAAACGAAAAGGAGCCAAATTTATTTGGATGCCCTCTTGCCAAACATCGTTTGAGGCCTTAAAGAATCACCTGGTTTCTCCGCCTATTCTGGGTCATCCTGACTTCACGCTGCCATTCATCGTGTATGCGGATGCCAGTGATGTGGGTTTAGGGGCTGTTCTGGCTCAACAATCAGGGTTAGTCACTGAACAAGTTCTCGCCTTTGCCAGCCGAAGCTTAAATAAAGCACAGCGGAATTACTCAACAACGAAACAGGAATGTCTGGCTGTTGTATGGGCCATTGAAAAATGGAGATATTACCTGGAAGGAAGGTACTCCACTGTGGTGACTGACCATTTGTCGCTGGTCTTGGTGTTCAAAACTTGAGCATATAATTAAGTTCAGTCTTTCCAATTTCAAACATATTAGACCTTTTCTCACCACAGAATCGGCAAAGGTCTATATGCATGCCATGATATTCAGCCACATAAACTACTGTTATACTACTTGGTCTCATACCTCAGAGACTATCCTGAAGCCATTAAAGTCTCTCTTCAAGAGGACACTAAAAGTTCTTAACAAAAAGCCTTTACAGTGTCATTATTGTAACATCATAAGAAAGTATAACATTCTGGATTTTGACAGTTATCAGGTATTTGTGGATGCTTGCCTCATCTTTAAAGTTTTAAATAAATTTTCTCCCCCTCCCTTGATGGATTTTATAAGTAAAAAAAATAGCAGTCGAGTAAACACCAGAGCATTGACCAGAGGGGACAGCAACGTACAAAGGCGCAGGACTAAATTTGGCGAAATGGTGGGGTCTATCAGAGGCACGCAGTCATGGAACAGGCTTCCAACCAGTGTCAGAACCTGTGATACCTATTCAGCATTTAAAACTACGCTGAAACAATGGTTGAAAACTAACCAGACATGCACTCACAGTTAGATTATTCACTTTTTACCTTGGGCCTCAAAGTCTTAATTTTATTTTACCCTATATGTAACTTGTTTATGGTCTACTTGTAATGAGTAATGTCCTGTGATTTATGTATTCTTTGTATCGTGTCTTGTTGAATGTATACCATACTAACCTGCCTTAGGACATTGGATGAAAATTAGCCATTGTGCTAACTCTGGCATATTTACGTTGTTGCTTTATGCAGACATGTTGACGAATAAGCATTGTCCTCATTCAAATAAATAAATAAAATAAAGAATAAATAACTCATAAACCTAGCACTCGGCTGATCCAATCGGCTCTTCGGCTGCAAGAATTCTCATTTACAGCGGAGTATCGCAAAGGAAAGTACAACACCATTCCTGACGCATTGTCGCGAGCCCCTGTGGAGGAATATATATATATACCCAAAAAAATCGCGATATATGGTAAAATGGATTTTTTTTCTTCACACCCCTACTATTTATCCTCTCTGACTTGGGGCGGACTGCACACTGACGACAGAAAGCGGTGAGCAGCTCGAGCAGCCAATAGTAATGCCCAAAACAGCTCATGGGATTGCCCTGTTGGTAGAAAGATCAGTGATTGGCTGAAGTCCAGCGTCACACTCCTGTATTTCTAAAGCTCATTTACAGAGCCAGGAGAAGGAAAAGAGATTCACTGTCCACTCAGAACACTTTGGATTACAATATACTCAAAGTTGATTATGGATTTTTAACCAAAAACACCAACCAAAAAAATAAACGTACACACTGCAGCTTTAAGTAGGTTTTAGAAGACCTAAAATAATGTGTTGCATTTCTACACCCAACCACTCCTGAGTAAATTATTATTTTTAGTTTTAAAATGATCAACGGACTTTGTGAAACTACAAAAATTAAATGACCAGACGACAATCAAAGGCATCACATCATAGCCGATCAGTCAGATTAAACGTAATGCACGGCACAAAACAGCATTGAATGGAGGTTTTTTTCCTCAGTTTTAGAGTTCATAAATGTAACTATACTTAGAACTTTTTTTATTTTGAATTGATTTCATTGATGTTATTTTATTTATATAAAATAAACATCGAGGGTGAAAGTAACTAGTAACTTTTACTTTGAGTACTATTTAATTGAGCTACTTTATACTTGTACTTGAGTATTTTATGTATGACTTACTTGTACTTGTACTTGAGTACAATCAAATAACAGCACTTCTACTTGAGTAGGATATATCAGAACTCTTTACACCTCTGCAAACACACATCACATTAAGTGTAAGAACAGTGTGTGTGCGTAGGTGTCATTGATGGATCAGATGTTTCTACACAGAAATATGATCTTTTTGATCAGAGTCAGAAAACTTTCCCACAGCCTTCAATGAACACATTGAACACGTTTGGATTTCTGTTTTTTCTCTCTCTCACACACACACACACACACACACACACACACACACACACACACACACACACACACACACACACACACACACTGTCAGCAGCAGACAAAACACTGAAGATATAGTGATGTGTTTACGAAGGATGGAAACCTGTTGAAACATTTCACTGCCAGTTTTAGAAAAGCACACATTTACACGCACACACATTGCACACACACACACACATGCGCACGCACACACACACACACACACACACACACACACACACTCTCTCTTCATAACTGTCGTATCAAACACGTTTTTCATTAATTCACAGAAACAGCTGTGAATCAACACAGTGATTCAGACACAGAGTAGAGCCACATTTAGCCTGAGACTAATGTTGTGTATGCACAAAATAACATCAAAGAAACATGCGAACATTCCATAATAAAATACAAAAAAGTAAAATAAAAGTACATAAAATCACTCATAGCACACAGAATGACTCTCACAAAGTCACAGAGCGTTTGTTGTTTCCTGTGTTCACGCTCACATTGCTCATTATTCTAATGCTCTAGTATTGATCATGTGACCCGTTGATCAGATCAATCACAGTTGTGGTAACAGTTGCAGGTCTGTCCGCTCAGTCACATGTTCCAACATGGTGCATATGCTTTCTGGTGTTTGATTGTCATTTGTAGTGATTTGAACACAAAAACAACTCAACTAATTGCACTGACAGAGCCTCAAAATGTCTTTGTGTTTTTGTTCATTATTGTGCTTGATTTAGTATTTGTATTTGTGCTCTGAAATCAAGGCCTGACCTGTCCGAGTGTCTGTACTTGTATTTATCCGGGTATTTCTCGCATACTCAATCTTTTCATACTATCTAATGAAAATGCACTACATACTAATTTTGACATCAGACATTTACAACACGGCCTCTGTCATATTACAAGGGAAATTACTTTGTGACATGTAAATGGCAAGATTCATTATTATTAGTGTTTAAACAAAATCAAGTACAAAGTGCAAAATGACACTGAGTAGCAGTGATGTTTATAGGTTTTCAATGTAGTGAGTCCTGGGACCCACAGGTGGTGATTTGAGTGGGTCTCTGGGAAATTCAATGGGTCCCCAATAAAAAAATGTATTTCTTTCTATTTCGTATATCCTTATATTTCTTAAATTGTAGTGTCAAACTCTCTTAATGGTGGTATGATATGGCTATAATTAGCAGATATATTCATATATGTTCAAAATGTATCTGAAATGAAACAAATACAATTCTGAATCTGAAAAGTTCATTGCACAGTGGCAGGTTATATTGCACTTTTGTAGCAACATAAAAGAGCACCAAAATAAATTACTAAAATTCAAACGTAAACAAAATGGTGTCTGTTGTACAAAAATAAATTATCAATAAAAGTGCTGATTTTAACACAAACAAAACATTCTCATCACCAAGACAGAGTCAAAAAATATATTGTCACCAAAATAAGACCAAAATCTTCTTGTCTGAACATCAAATAAATCAAATGAACTGAGTCAATCACTATGAAACTTTTAGCACAAAAATGTAACTTAACTAACACAGTGCAAAGTCTGTTGAGAAAAATGAAATGATGCAGATATGTTTGTGGTGTATTATAAGCAGCTAGTTTACTGGCTGATTGTTGTTGTAGCGGCTAAACTAGCATGTACTCAAGGCGATCATGTCTGCGCTGATTTAATGCATAAAGGGGTCCGCTGACGGCTAGGTTTCTTTTGCTAGTTACTGTGATTTTAAACATAAGTTGATGCTCACAATGTATCGTACCTAGCAACATCACTGCTTACTACTAAGAAGTTTGTATCTTTAACTTAGGGCCCTATAAAATCCGTTTAATTTTTTCCAAATTTCGTTTTATTTTTTCTCAAATTCTGTGCTTTCCACTTTAATTTTTTAAATTCCGTTTTTGAAGAAATAGTTATCATTTTTTAAAGAAAAGATTTGTTTTTAAATCATGTGAGAAAACAAAATAAATACTAATGAATAAAGTAAAAAAATCATAATTAAACAAAAAATTATGTAAAAAATTAAGGGAGATACAATTAAAAGGTAGATATAAGTTGTAGTGACATGGATTATTCTGACTGCTCCTTTTTAATTATTTATATGTCATATAAAGATGTATGAGAGCAGCATTAATGTCACCCAATTTCCTCTCAGGGATCAATGGTTTACTGAAGCTGATCAGGTTTAATGATTAAGTTTTGATCAACTTAGTTTAAATGAACCTAATTTAAATGATCCTATCTTCTGTAGCTCTGATGAGATGTTGTTAGAATGTAACATTCTAATAACGTTGCTCCAACGAACTTTTATTTTGTAAACCGGAAGTTCCCACTGAAACTGTTGTACTTGAGGTAGCTTGCTGACTGTGAATGTTTACCTACAAGACACGGACAAAAGGCTGGAATACAAAGAACTAAAGGACAACACGGACTGAGTTATTCTTAGTTAACCAGACACAACAGTTCAAACACTGAGCAGGGGAAGATGATTAAAGCTGATCACGTTCTCACAGAGCACCGCGCTGCTACACGAAAAATGGACGGAGCTTTCAGGGGGAGGGCGGTTCACTTAATAAGCGGTCCCAGGAAACATTTTGAAATGAAATCCGAGTTAACTTGCGAGTTGTTGTTGTAGCGGCTAAACTAGCATGTACTCAATGGGATCATGTGTGCGCTAAGTTTGTCACGGGTAGCAGACAGGACCCAATTGCAGGACTGAGAGGCAGGGTTAATTGGCAAAGTCTTTATTCTTAACTGACTTGAGGTGCAGGACGATCCTCAACCTGGGCGCGTGGCCCACCTGGACTCCAGACCGACGATTGGGAAAGACCAGACATGAAAGACTAACAGACCAACAAGAGTAATACACAGACAGGATATATATAGGTGACACGATGACTAGCAGACTGGCTACAGGTGTGGTGCTGACAGGACTGCCCAGAACAAGTGACCCTCCCACCAGTGGAAGGTGATCCTCAGCCTAGTCCCTGACAGTACCCCCCTTCCAAGACTTGCCACAGACTGCCCAGGCATGTCTGGATGTCAGAGACCAGATAGCGAAGGGTGGACTCCAACTCTTGGTTCATCCTCTCTGTTTGGCCATCAGACTCAGGGTGGCAACCAGATGAAAGAATCACGGTTGTTCCCAACAGTCTACAAAACTCCCTGCAAAAGCGACGCACAAACTGAGGTCCCCTGTCTGATACTATGTCCCGTGGGAACCCATGGAGGCGGAACACATTAGTCAACATCACCTCTGCTAGCTCTTTGGTGGATGGGAGCTTCACTAATGGCACAAAGTGGGCCATCTTGGAGAAACGGTCCACTACAGTGAGAATAGTGGTCAATCCCTCTGCCTCAGGGAGACCAGTGACAAAGTCAATGGACAGCTCTGCCACTGGGAGTGGCTGTAAAAGACCAGAGGGACGAGAACGAGAGGTCTCATTACGTGCACAAACAGGGCAAGCACTGACATACTCATGACTTCCCTGCTCGTTCCTGGCCACCAAAAACGCTGCCTCACCATGAACAGGGTGCGCTGACTTCCTGGGTGACAAGACAACCGGTTAGTATGGGCCAATTGAATGACCCCAGATTGTTGTGGGGGACACACAAACAGGCAATTGGGAGGGCAACCTGGTGGTACCGTCGCCCCCTCCATAGCCCGCTGAACCCGCTCCTCAATCTCCTACGTTACTGCCCCCATCACACAGGTAGGGGGTAAGATAGGCGTAGGGGAACGAGGAGCCTGATTCGGTTCAAAGGCACGGGAAAGAGCATCAGGCTTCACATTTTTCGAACCAGGGCGATACGACACCACAAAATTGAACCTGGTAAAAAACAGAGCCCACCGTGCCTGACGAGAGTTTAATCTTTTAGCTGACCTGATGTACTCGAGGTTCCTATGGTCGGTCCATACCACAAAAGGGTGCTCTGCGCCCTCCAAATAATGCCTCCACTCCTCTAATGTAGACTTAATGGCCAGGAGCTCTCAGTTGCCAATGTCATAATTCTGCTCAGCAGAGGTCAGGCGCCTGGAAATACAAGCACACGGATGCAGCCTACCATCTCCAACGCTTCGCTGAGAGAGAACTGCCCCTACACCAACATCTGAAGCATCCACTTCCACAACAAACTGCCTTCCTGGATTCGCAATACACAGCAGAGGAGAAGATGTGAACCAACGTTCAGAAAACGCCTGGTCAGCTGAGGGATTCCAACAAAACGGAATCTTGGGAGAAGTTAAGGCATGCAGTGGTGTCGCAATGGAGCTAAAACCTCAAATAAACCTCCGATAAAAGTTAGCAAACCTCAAAAATTTGTTTGTGGTTAACTGGGGTCGGCCATTCCGCCACAGCCCTGCGTTTTCTTTGTCCATCTCAACTCTTTCTTCAGAGATTACTTGTCCAAGGAAAGAAGTTGAGGGAGCATGAAACACACATTTTTCAGCTTTCACAAATAAATGGTTATTCAGGAGGTGCTCCAAAACAAACCGAACATGACCGACATAACTAGCTAAGTCATCGTCCAGGTACACAAACAAAAACTTATTTAGTGCAGCTCTTAGAACATCATTGACCAGGTTTTGGGAAACTGCAGGAGCATTGCATACCCCAAAAGGCATCACCAAGTATTCACAGTGTCCTGAAAGAGTATTAAAAGCAGTCTTCCACTTGTCCCCCTGTCTAATCCGGACCAAGTGATAAGCATAAACACATTAAACCACCAAGCCTGGCACACATTGGGCTTTTAAATACAGGTACTGTCATAATGGTAAGTTGAAGTATTTTTGTTTTTCTTCATGAAGAATCTTTACTGATGTTACATCATTTTTAGCTTTGTCTTATCTCACATTGAGTTGAGAAGGTGGTGTTTCCGGTCAGATGTATTTTGGTGTGACTCAGTGTGTGCACTGTGATGTCAGAGGGCTATAGAGAAGTGTGGGTGAATGGAGAATAAAGTTTGGAGTTCCTTGCTGAACACAACGCCTCCGACTCCCGTTCATCTGCTCTACATTATCGAGAGAGTGGCTTGGCTTTATTTCCGCCTTGGCGCCGTTTCTGGATTCACCAGAGCTGCGCTCAGACGAGTCGCTTTCAGCGCTACTTCCGTCTCTCCTGTGCCCAGTTTGATGACCTGCTGACCCGCATCGGCACTTGCATTTCCTACCAGGACACCAACTACAGGCGCTCTATTCCAGCAGAAGAGCGCCTGTCTATCTGACGCTCCTGATTGGTCGACGCGCCACGATATGCCCCAAAAGTTCAACAATCCCAACTCCAGCGTCGGCTGCATTGGAGGTGTCAGACGCACGTCAAAAGCGTCTGCCGCGCGAAAAGCTTAAAAACGCTCCACACAGGAGGCGCAAGACGCACAGCGGAATCTCCGACGCTCCCTAGAAGCGTGTCCACCATATATTGTGAATGTACACCTGCCGCTTTTGACGCTTTTGACGCATTTGGTGTGAACTCGCCATTATTCTGTCGGTTCCACTACACAAACTATATGATCTCTGCAAACAGAAAAATATATTAATATCAACAAAAGTTGTTATTAAACCCCCTCCTTGAACCGCCACCTTATCATGGTGGAGGGGTTTGAGTACCCCAATAACCCCATCAGTTGTTAGTGTCTCCTATCGTAAATTGGTTCAGGAGGAAGGGTCGAACAAAGCGGTTCAGAAAACCCACTTGTGGGAAAACCACTGGATTCAGTGTACCCTGGCCAGAGGGCCAACTGTGCCCCTCCCTGGATTCAGACATGGGTATAGGACCTGGTAAGATTTTTGTCCTGGTTATGTAACTGTGAACCTTGGGAGTTTGCCCAAGCAGTCAACATGTGCTTTGTGGATTTGGAAATCCATTAAACTGTGTCCCTTGGGGAGTCTTGTGAGAGGTTCTCCTTTCCCTGTACAACAGGAGTCAGAGCTTGGTCCTCATGGGTGGAGGTAAGTTGGACTGGTTTCCAGTGAGGGTTGGACTCGTTCAGGGCTGCCCTTTGTCACTGATTCTGATTTCTTGTTTACAAATGAGGGAAGGATTGAGGTGGACAGGAGGATTGGTGCGGCGACTGCAGTGATGGAGAGTCTGCATCGATCCATTGTGGTGAAGAGGGAGCAGAGCCAAAACAGAAAGCTCTGGATTTACTGGTCAATCTTGGTTCCTACCCTCACCTATAGTCAAAAGCTTTGGGTTATGATCCAAAGAACAATATTGTGTGCCTGCGCTCTTTAAAATGCTAAACAGTAAAACACTCTAGGATTCTTTTGCTTGGATATTCCGCCTCACTTTGGCGGTTCTGAACATGCAAAAGAAATCTAGAGCTGATCAGTTTTTGCCAGTCTCAGAGCGTTTCCATTCAAAGGAGCGGCGTGAACACAACTGCTCTCGGAGCACATCAAACACAGTAAGTATCGGCAATGAATTAGAGTGCACGGCATTTTACATGGTCAGGGGAACCAGCGGCGATGCAAAACAGGGCTTTGACACCTCCAAAAGCACGGCAACTTGTTGCTGCTCCATTGATGAATGTGAAAGAACAAACAAATGGAATTAACCCCCGAAGCTGAGGATAGTTTCAACTATATGAGAGTTTGAGATGAAGCTGTGAAGGCAGACTACACTGGAACTACGTGAAGCCTCCATCAGCATTAGCATTATTGGATCAAACACAAATTTCCTGACTGTGGCATCGCAAAACCTGCAGTTGCTTATATTCCGTATTCACAGGTGCACAGAGGAGGTGGGGCACACACACACACATAGAACTGTCTGATATGAAAGTGAAAGTAAACAAAACAAGCGTGCACACAAATACAAGCACACAGGCACTAAAAGCAGACACTGCTCCCACTTTCAGAGCCAGTAGACTGGGGAAGAAGCCCGGCGCTCGGCCGCTCCGCTCGAACCGAGACATTTTGGCTGTTTGCTCATAGGTTTTTACCTTTGTGCACAAATGTGAGTGAAATAAAGCCTTGTCATGTAAAGCAAACAACTCTTTGGTGTAAATGAGATTGCAATGGGAGCATCTACAGAAAGTTTCATCACAACAATGATGTCATTGTTTGGATCGGCGAATTAAGACATTACAGCCGATCACATTAATTGCATAAAATGCAAAATATCAGCCGATCCAAAAAAGCCGATCAGTGTAAAGCCTAGTAAAGCCTCGTAAGTATTGTACTTCAAGATGAATCTGTAATCCACTACTTAGCATCGTTCCCATCCGAAAGATGAAACTGATAAGTAAATGTATGATGATATGTTATCATAGATAACTGGAGAAGTGTTTCTGGTGTACATGCAGGATATAGTTTATAGGTCAACAATGACATGAATCCAGATTGATTAAGAGTTAAATGTGCATGTTAACTTTCTTTATAGTTGGCCTGTAAAACTTCACGTTAGGAGTGTCAGTGCATTAATTTCAGTGAAATACTCGTTCATGTTGATATTCATATAAAGAAGGCTCTGACACTTTTTCACACCCATCCACCAGGAAGATCCCAGAGAAGCTCGGGCAGTTTCAGGCTGTTTAAAACCAGCAGGTTGTTGGATCTTGTCATTTGCTCTTCCTTCTACTTCTGGTCCAGGCTTCAAAGCAAAATGCCACCACCCTCGTTCTTTGTAACTACCTTTGAAGTTGAACTCATGACATTTTACTTTAATTTTAACTGATTCTTGTTTGCACAAATATCTGATGTGACGGCATAAAATACATCTGATGCCACAACTGAGTTAAATCCCTTTTGGACTTGCAAAAATGCTAAGGTTGTTAAAATTTTTAGAATTTGTGTGTGCGTGCATCTGTGTGTGTTTTTAATCCAAGCTTTGCAAACCGTGTCTTACTCAGTGTGTGTCCTCATGCAACATGGATTATTACTGGGCATGATGTGAAACAGGTGTGTGGACGTAGAGCGTGTGTATGTGTGTGTAAGGGGGGGGGTCATATGTGAATGGAAATCAATCAGTGAGGTGTGCACATGTTTGTGTGGAGAAGAGGGAGAGGGAAGCCAACACACAGATTAGAAAACTATTCGTGCGTGTGTGTGTGTGTGTGTTCATATCCCAGATTACCCTCAATTTATCTTCCAGCTGCAGTCTGACATGACATCACTGATACTCACAGTGACATCATGAGTGATGACACAGGATGTCCTTTTGCTTTTGCTTTTTTTTTAATCTTTCAGCAGCTAAAGTGAAAGGATTTCACTCTAAATGATTAAATGATTAGGTTAAAACAGCTCATGCTTTAATCTGCTTCTCTGACTATACGATCAGTAATTAAATGAGCTTAGAGGTTACAAACATCACTATTTGGACAGATACAGTGAAGATAATGATCTACCCTGCATTGATTACAATAGGGTGGAATATTAAATTTCTAATGCCTCTGATTTGAATTGATCATAGAAAAGAACTCGCTTTCTAAAACAGTAAAAGTAATCTGAACTGTTTTTTTTTTTTTTAAACATGACAGAAAAGTCTCACATGCATGTTTTGGGACAATCTTACTCATTTAAACATTATTTCCCCCCAGAAATCAGATGACTGAATGTGTAACAAGTGTAGCACATGAACAAATATGTCACATTTTGCTCATTATCTTGTTTAAATTCTAATCACATGGCTGAGCTGGATTTTGGGCAAAACTTGAGGGTGATTCTCTGATTGGAAGTTTTTCCCTGAAAATCAGATGGAAATATCTGCTTGATGCGGACTAAACCCTCACTTCCATGTTCTGGGACCATGTCACACATTTCCTGGTATCTTTCCTGTCAAACGAGTGGTTGAGTGCAGCAAACGGACATGTCACATTTCTCATGATGTCATCTGCTGTGATTTCAACGTAACCCTCCCAGCTTCTGTAAATCATCTGAAGCTCATAAATATAAAATAACTAACAGTAGTTGACTCCATCAATCCTATTGATTATGTTTGGTAGGATTTGAGGAAGTTTAATAGCAGTAAAGTTTCTAAGCAGGGAAAGACTACGAAACCAAACAAAATGGGTAAACTAAACTGATAAACTCTATGACAGAATTGGGGAAAATGTGTCCCTACGTTCACAACATCCATGTGAATGAACAAATGACATAATTAAGAGTGAAGGCAGGTTGATATTACAGTTAAGATAGCAGTTAATATATTTACGTGCAACATATAGATAATCCAGTATATAGATAAACCGAAGATCGCTCAGAATCAGTTCCACTTTTAGTAGCCGTTATATCACCTTGTATTGCCTTTATGGGATGATCTGACATGTTTGTGACCCAATGCGACACAGCGGTCAGACAAAACAATGGATTGTTGTCTTAAATGGACTATTTCTGTGGTCAGTAGAGGTGTGGATGACAAGAAAGCGATGTAGCAGCTCATGTCAGTGTTTGAACTAACTGACTCAGCTGATAGTTGAGAGTTTACTTTACTGCGTCGCAGCGCGAGCGGTATTAGTTCCATTTTTGGTAGCCATTATTCCACATTGTATCACCTTTATGGGTTGATCTGGCGTGTTTGTGACCCAATGCAATGCAGCGGTCAGACAAAACAATGGAATATCATCTTAAATTGATTATTTCTGTGAGGTGAGGAGGAGAAGGAAGACTTAATGATTTACTGCTGCTGCTGCTGTGATAAACACACACTGAAGCAGCACTGATACAGCATGTGTTTACACCCACTCATGCATATGCACGAAGGCCCTAAAAACAGCCTGTTTTTAAAAGCGCTCTGAAAGTGAGTTGTCGGAGGGCTAAAACTCCAGAAAACTGGAGAGTTTGGGAAAATAAACCTCAAATACTATGTAGTTGGGGTTCTTAGAACAAATGGAGATGAAAAATAGCATAATACCTTTAATGTACAGGAGGCACCGTACTGACAAACAGCTCACAGACTGACCTAGACTAAAGCTGTCAGTAGTTACGAGCACTCACAGGCATTATGTAGTTATTGCACAGACCTGCGTGAATCCATTACAGTTTGGACCTCCAATGCAATGTGAAAAGTGATGATACATAAGATGGGATATAACTTACCGCACTGAGCATATTTACACTTGTCACATGGTGTGAAGAAGTTGAAGAAACAGTCTGCTATTGGAGTTGGCCTGATTTAGGCCTGGGCGATATATCGAGTTTTCTATTTTAAGTGATAGAGAAAATGACACTATCACCTAAAACAATATGATTTTAATTTTATTTTAAAAATATTTTTGTATTTTGCTTCATTCGTGGCAAGTGTCTGACTTGCTGCTCCCTGGTTCCGCCCTCACTTGTCACTCCCTGGGATACGTTGATCCATATGGCCCAGCTCTAGCCTGATTCCTTTCTCTATCTACGGTTCCAGGTGATCCTGACTGTTTACCTCAATGACACCCAGCAAATGTTAACTGAAGTCCCAGTCACTCCAGCAACCAGAGTGGTGGATGTGGTGGAATACTGCAAAGAAGCTGGTGAAGGGGAGTGTCACCTCGCTGAAGTATGGAGCGGCCATGGTGAGTGCAGTAATTACGTTGGGAATGGGATTAGTGTGTGTAAGCTCTGAAGTGATGTGTCAGTGTGCGGTGTGATACCAGTCTGCTACTGAATGACATACAGCAGATATGGGCCACATGTGGTGGACCCCAAAATAAACCTAACATGACTTCAAGAACACACAAAATGACAGAAAAATACACAAAACATGTACCAAAATATATAGGTCAACAACAAAAATACACAATGACTCCAAAAACACACAAAGCAAGAAAAAAATACAAAAAACCCAACAGAAACACACAAATTATTTATTGTTTCCTGATTAGTCTTTATTCTAATTCTGACACTAATGTTGGTCATGTGACCCTCAGATCAGATACAATCACATGTTTGTGGCCCTGCCCCCTGTGATAACAGAAGCCCATCCCTGGCATACAGGATGTTTATGGTGTGTGTCTAGCTAAATTAAAGGCAGACCTAACTCTGCAGCATAGCTAATGAAATCAATAGTGCCTCCTACGTACTGTAGACCATGTAAGCATGAGTAGACAAACTCATTGCACTCACACAGCTAATGGCTACTGTGTCTATTAGCACTTGACCCACATTTATTCAGTCAAAGCAGCACATGAAGAGGTATTCACTGTAGTGTGTTAACTATTCTACTAACCAGTTTCCTTCATATTAGTCTGACCGTCCCAGAATAAAGCGTCACGTTTGGCCAGGGTTGGGGTCATTTATTACAATTATGGCGTAAGTGTCATTTTTTTAATTAGTTGCTGTCGTAATTGTAAATAATTTGTAATTGAGTTTAAATAATTGACTTTGTAATTGTAATTGCCATGAAAATTTGATACAAATTGTCAAAACTGGGGAACCATGTTACAGTTCAACATATATGTAGTTAACAATGATTAAAATATGTTCCATATCAAGCTTTCCTACATTTTACCATTGAAAAAAAATTGAATGAGGGGTACACTGACAGAAAAAAGGCTCAGACGCCCACACCAAAAATATTAAAACCTATTTTTTCATTGATTAGAAATCCCAACAAGGAAACCAATACATAGGAAAGAAATTAGATGATAGATAATTGTTTTTAATGTATTTTACAGCTGATTTAGGACCCGTTATCATAAGAGATGCTAACAGAAAGCTAACTAACTAACTAACTTTTATTAGGTTATTTAATTCAGGCTCAGTAATTGTGATTAATTGTAATTTAACTTTAGTAACTGAGAACATAATTGTAGTTGACTTTCTAAGGATAAAAGAAAATATTGTATATGAATATGTAACTGAAAAATCCTGCTGGTCACTGTAATTGAAAACTTGAATTGACCTCAACCCTGCGTATGACCCAGTGCTGCACTAATGTGTTATCAAGTCCAACTACAAGCTTGAGTCAATAACACTTCCTGTTGATTTATACGCGTATCAGCAGTGAATCTATTTAACCTTTCCTTTCAGCAACTAGGAGTGTGACAATATCTCGATACGGCAATATATTACGATATTTTTCCACACGATTGATTATCGATATGCTCCCGCTAAGTATCGATTTATTTTTTATTTATTTATTTATTTAATTTTTGTCCATTTTTTTTATTATTATTTGTTCGTTTGAAATAAAATAAATAAATAAGTGGTGGCCAGAGGGTGGGAAAGGCTTTATCAGGGGGTCCATATAAATAAATAAAGGAAAATATGATGTTGTTCTAACCTGGTGCCTGAGGAGCATACACTCATAACCTAAATCTACACATCTTTCTTTGTGGGTATGTATTTCACTCACTCACTCTATTGTGATCATTGTATGACATGGTTCCTCCTCTTTTCTTTAACAATATGGGTCACTATGTGGAACATTTTCAGCAAGTAAAACACGAGCCTTAAGGAGATCAATGAATGAAATACACTGGAGACTGTATTTCATAATATAATAGTAATATATAATATAGAACATATAGTCATGTTTTAATCATTCTTACTTGTTAATATCAGTAGAATACACATGCACAGAAGAAAATTACATGAAGAGTAAAATCACATGGAGGAGGAGCAATAAGCAACTAAACAAATCAGACAGAATGCAGTGATATTCTTACAAATATTGTGTAATTATTAACACAAATACGTAAAAAATACTTTGATTGGTCTTGAGAAATGATGAATTTGAAAGACTGCATGTAACACCTTTTAGAGGGGCATTATTATTAAAAAAAACCCCTCTTTGTCATTGTTTTGCTCCAGAGATGTACATCCTTTTAGCATCATTCAGAGGACCAAAGTTGAAAAAGTTCTGTTTCCTCCCTCCATTGCTATTCCACATTTTGTAAAAGGTCAGTTCCAAACAAGCAAGTTGGATTTTTGTCCTCCTGACAATCCTGGCTCCTCCTACCCTATGTAAGAATGTGAGTAAAACGAACATAGCAAAGGCAGGGCATCGTCACAAAAGTTGCGCTGTTTTGGGCTGCTACATCTTTACTACCATCATCAGAGCCTCTCAGGACCTAGTGGCTGGATTTCATCTCTGCTGGTCATGTGCCAAGCGAAATGGAAATAGTGTCTGAAATGTCAGCGGAAAGGTCTGGTCCCCAGGCGCCGCAAAAATGGCTGCCCACTGCTCCTCAGGGATGGGTTAAATGCAGAGGACAAATTCCATGTATGTAATAACATTACATGGCCAATTAAAGGCGAAAGCCTTGATTTTAATCTTTAATATGTGCATCGCTCCCGGGTTAAGTCCCAATCAAGCCCAATAGAGCTGAAACACAATTTTTGGGCCAAAAGAAAGTGCTTATTTTGGTCAAAAAGTGGTATCAGCGTTCAGGTTTTATTCTTCTGTGTCTGAATATGTGCTCGGTTTTTGGCTAGAGTCTGAATTGCGCCCGCCGGAGACCCTGGAAGTTGTTGCTCGTTGCTCAGAGACATATTGATGGGATATATGTTGCCCCTTTGGCTCTGCAGGGTAGCTCAGTAGAGTCCTGGTGTGCGGGGCCTGGAAGTCTCTCCCATAGATTTTCCAAAAGTTCTCGGATGGGGTCAAACAAGGTATCAGCGGAAAGGTCTGGTCCCCCCATTCCCTGGTAGAGTCCGAATTGTGCTGGAGGCCTTAAAAAATGGGTGTTTCCCTCTATCGGGGCAACCTTTGGTCAATGGGAGTTGCCGTCTACAGACACGCCCACTCAGGGTAGTTTGGGAAAATAAACCTCAAATACTGTGTTGTCTTAAAACAATTGTATATGGTTGAAAATAGCATAATACTGGACCTTTAAAGGTCCCATATTATACTGTTTTTCATCAATTTCACACAGCTGTCAAAGGTCCAACAACACTGTATTTGATATACATTTAAAATATCAGCAAAGCATAACAACAGGTTACATGTATTCTGTTTTTTTATTTTGCAGAGATGCTGCACTTGAATTAAATTAATAGTACAATAACCAACTTAGCATCTGCATTGTTTCACCCCATGGAATTAAATTCAGAGGGTCCAGCTCTGATAGTGGGGTCTCCTAACCCTGTTCCCCTGGATCAGGGATCTGCAACCTTAACTCTACAAGGAACCATTTAACCTCATCTCACCTGGATTAAAGTCCTCCTAGAGCCATAAATACCTTCTCAATGAAGACAATACAGTGAATTAAATTATATACAGTTAAAATTATATAGAATAATGTTTGATTTGATATGATGTGATTTTTATTGATCATGTGAATGGAAACTTAAAAATAGTTTAAAATAAAATTAGATAAATTGACATCACGAAATAAATTCTTACACATCTCAGTTTACATGAACACAATGTTATATAAAGAAGATTATTTTTAGTTAATGTATTTGAAGGGCTACAAAAAGTAACTTGAATTTAATAACACATGATCATGTGATCAACACATGCTAATTTCTCATTTCTTGCCACACATAAAACATACATATTTAACCTGTACATTGGTGGTTAAATGAATCTGTCCCCACACAATTAAAATCTCTATTTTCTTCCAGAATAGTGTTTTTGTTGGTTTAGTTATTTTAGGGTATTAGGAGGTGAATTAGGAAGGTGCTGAGTCATTGCACAACTTGATTTATTTTAGATTAACAAATTGTTAAAGCTTTAGGGAGCCATTGCAAAAGAGTCAAAGGGCCACATTCGGCCCCAGAGCCGTAGGTTGCAGACCACTGCTCTGGGAGAACCACAGCTGAACATCTGGCCTGGCATCATAATTCATCAGTTCTGGTCCCTCCATGCTGATTCTGATGTACGTGTACGCTCTATTGCTGAGCTCGGCACGTTCTTACTTTTTACTGCTGCTCTCAATGTAAAGGGCTCGTTAGGTCTGGCTCCGTTATGTCTGGCTCCAGAGGAGCACATTGGTGTTTATACTCGGTGCATTCACCGTTGCACTCAAGTTGCGTGAGCAAGCACTGCGATCAAGCCAGCCTCCACTCCGAAATCCTCGGTCAACCTAGCCGCCAGAAAATTTGCAGTGCCTGTTTATAGACGGTTTTACGGTAATCCCGCAGCACGGAGAGAGAGAGAGAGAGAGAGAGAAGTGCACTCTGTGGGACGTTAGGGTTACATTAGATAGTACGAAAAGATTGAAGAGACATACCTGGATGTATAATATATGGGGACATTTTCTAAAGAGATCCTCCACTGTTTTTACAAATGTGGCCTAAAACTTTTGAAATGTGGTGCAAAACACATTATTTAGCATCATATTATTTTTATTAACTTTTAAAAATGGGATTACTTTACCGTTTTTGAGCCTGTGTTCCACCATCTTGAAATCACGTGATTGATGATGTCATATGGCCCCACTGCCTGTAAACATCCCATTGTTTTTTAGTAGAATGAAACATTCAGCATGATTTTTAGATCATTTAGCAGCTTTTGTGCTGCTTTTCGTTGCCCTAACAAACCAGGAAAAGTAACCAAAGAGGATACAAATAGTTAAGTTAGCTAACCCTAACCGAAAAAAAACTGAGTTCCAACTCTGCGATTTCATAGTAGACAATGAAGCAGAGAAGAAGAGCTCTCCTAAGGGACCTTTACTTTTTCTTAAACGGTGAGCGGCTGATGCTCTGATGGCTGTAGTTAGTGAGTAATCTCAGACAGTTGAAGGACTCCCTCCCAAAAGGACTTTTATTCTCAGGGTTTGTGTGTGATTACTCGCTAACTGTGTGTTTGTGTCTCTTCCTCTGATGACACTACACTGACCATCTGCTGGTGTCTTCTTCCAGAGCGCAGTCTCCCCCAGGAGCTGCTCCTGATGGATCTGCTTCAGCAATGGGGACCCAGAAGGCCTGAGGTGGGCTTCTACCTCAGACACTGCCCCTCCTGGAGCCCAGGTGATCACAGCAGCCATAGTGTGGGAATCAGAGACAGATATTATTATTATTATTATTATTATTATTAATAATTTTATATTTTGATAGAGCTATGAGATGACCTTTGTTGTAATTAGTACTATATAAATAAAGATTGATTGAGATTGATTGATAAGGTAAGATAACCCAGGGTGTTCTATAGAAATCTATCAAGCTTAGTGTGTCTCTTTCAAACCTTTTGGTGCTTATTATGTTGGTATGTATAAATATTCATATTACACATCATAATTACAGTTCAATCTAAAGCCCTGTTAATACTGCTCTATGTTAGGGTCTTGACCTGCACATTTCTCCAGGGTTTACAGCTGTTCTAGCAGCAGTGAGTGGGTTGGAAGGAACTCAAGGTGGAAATAAATCAACCTTATTGGAGTTATTTGGAGAATTGGAAGCTATGTGTACACACACGCACACACACACATACACGCACACACACACACACACACTCATCAGGCTCCTCCCACTGGTGCCATTCATTGCACCAGTGTTTCTCAACTAGAAGAAGTACTTGAGAGAGAGAAATTGGAAAATTAACAAACAAAAGCATAAAAAATACAAAGTGTCTATTGGTCCGGAGCCGGACCTCAGACAAACCTGACTATAGTTTCTGTGTGCATGTGGAGTTCCGTCACTGCCTTTTCTACATAATTTTAATTTTATTTAATTTTAATTACTTTATTAATCCCTGAAGGGAAATTATGTTACACATGCTTCTCACACACAGGCAAGAATCACACGTATGCACAAACAGGACCTGTGAACATGCATCAATGGAGAGATGTCAGAGTGGGGCTGCTTCCACAATGAAGGGAGTGCACTAGAGCAGTGTTGGGGTTTGATGCCTTGCTCAAGTGCCCTGGCACCTCTCCAGCTACCAGAACAACTTCCACTGTGTCAGGATGGCAGAGTGGTCTAAGGTCAATGTTTCTTCCTTCTGCTGGTGTGGGTTGGAATCCAGAGTGGGGTTGAATTCCACTTCTGACATTTTTTTTTTTCCACCTTTAAAAATACAAGAAAAAGAAATATTTTAGGGTATTTCCTGGGTTAGGGTTAGAGCTAACTGACGGAACTATAGCTAGAAGGATGTGTGCCTGTGCGGACGCATGGAAGTGCCAGAACTATAGTCAGGTTTGTCTGAGGTCCGGGTCCGGACCAATAGCAAAATCATTAAAACTATGGGATTTTATCATGTTTATTTTTAGTTAAAAATGCTAATCATAAGAATGATGGTGGAAATGATCTTGATTAGAACATGTACTGATATTACGAGGATCAGTGTTGATCCCACACCAGGCAGGAGATGACCTGAAATGATCAAAACTGTAGAAATAAATCCCTTCAGGAGGCACTAAATCTGTGCTTCTCAACCTTTTTTGAGCCGTGACCCCGTTTTGATATTACAAACTTCTGGTGACCCCAGACACACTTTTTTCTTTTTTTTTTTCTTCCTATAATAAGTTTTTGATTATGTTCGTTATACAATGGTACAAACACAGATTAATGCACAAAGTGACAAGATGCACCAGCTCAGATATTTATATACTAAATTTTATTTGAACGATATTTTTTTGTTGAGAAAGTAAAAGTATAAATTAGAATACAGTTGTTTAATATTTTGTGTGGTGTTTTAATTTGAAAAATAAAATTAAAAAAGATGAAAAATATGCTTTTATTATTATTATTATTATTATTATTAATAATAAGAATTACTAGACATTTCTGGTGACCCCGCATAGTGCCACAACCCCAAAGTTGAAAAACTCTGCACTAAATACTGTTTCTTTCGACTTATTTACAATAGGATTCTTTAAAATGTGTGTTATCACTCCTTCATTCCATCATTATGCTCTATAGTTGTTTTTCATAGTATTCTTTGAGCAAAATGTTGTAGTTGAACATAAGGGGGAACTTGGGCCAAAAAAATTGAGAACCACTGCATTACAGCATTGATACACTTTGTATTCTTTCTTATTACAGGAAGTCAAAGTCAGCCACCCCTAAAGCAGAGCGTCACCGAGGCAACAGAATGTGCTGATGAAGGGGTGGGTGTGAACACACACGCACACACACACGCACACACACACGCACACACACACACACACACGCACACACACACACACACACACACATACACGCACACATACACACACACACACACTAGGGCTGCACAATTATGGCCAAAATGATAATCACGATTATTTGGATCAATAATGTAATCACTATTATTAATCATGATTATTCATCCTATAAGGGAAAACGCATGTATTTTTTATTTAACTACTTTCTAACAAACAGTATGTGAACAGTTTAGAGTGGAAAGGAAAAGCTATAAACAAGAATAATGATAAATAATTTATAAATTTAAATTTACCAAAGAATTTGAAATTCACTATAAGATAACTATAAATACACTGACATCTCACACTCTCACTTGCATTTTTATAGAAATGCTAATTGATGCTGAAAGTTCTTTATTTTCTTTAAAAAAAAAAAGCAATCAATCTTTTTTTAAACAAATTTACGTGTTAAATTAAATATTCATTAGCTTAGTTTCACTACTTTACAATATGTATGTGTGCTTTTTTTAGAATGTATATGTGTGTGCTTTTGAGAGTGTTCTCATGGCCCAGTTTAGATAAATGTGAACAGGTCTTTTTCAGGCTCAGCTGGAGTTAAAGGACAGGACAAACCCTCAGCTTTAATGTTTGAATGTTTACAAAGTTTCATATTTAAAGAGTAACTAAACCCCAAACCCACTTTCTTCTGCTGAATACATATGTATTTGGGTATTAAGTAGTGCAGTTTATTAATCCTAGTCCCACTCTTCATATTTTAGTAAAATGATTTTAATTTTGTGTATTAAGTTGTAAAACGTCAGAGTCACTGGCCTCTAAGGGCTGAACGCCTGCTATTACAGTTGAATTTTGCTATTGGCTGAGATGTATTCTTTGGATTGCCCTACGTCATCAACTTACACTGTTGGCCCCGCCCCTTCTATAAAAGCTGAGAGGAGGGAAGAGGGTTTCCTCCAATCACAGCCCTCAGTGAGCGTTGATTGACAGCCTCAATGCTATGTGTGTATTTACAGACACATCTATGCTATGTGTGTATTTACAGACACATCTATGCTATGTGTGTATTTACAGACACATCTATGATATGTGTGTATTTACAGACACATCTATGCTATGTGTGTATTTACAGACACATCTATGCTATGTGTGTATTTACAGACACATCTATGCTATGTGTGTATTTACAGACACATCTATGCTATGTGTATTTACAGACACATCTATGCTATGTGTGTATTTACAGACACATCTATGCTATGTGTGTATTTACAGACACATCTATGCTATGTGTATTTACAGACACATCTATGCTATGTGTGTATTTACAGACACATCTATGCTATGTGTGTATTTACAGACACATCTATGCTGTGTGTATTTACAGACACATCTGTGCTATGTGTGTATTTACAGACACATCTATGCTGTGTGTATTTACAGACACATCTATGCTATGTGTGTATTTACAGACACATCTATGCTGTGTGTGTATTTACAGACACATCTATGCTATGTGTGTATTTACAGACACATCTATGCTGTGTGTATTTACAGACACATCTATGCTATGTGTGTATTTACAGACACATCTATGCTGTGTGTGTATTTACAGACACATCTATGCTATGTGTGTATTTACGGACACATCTATGATATGTGTGTATTTACAGACACATCTATGATATGTGTGTATTTACAGACACATCTATGCTATGTGTGTATTTACAGACACATCTATGCTATGTGTGTATTTACAGACACATCTATGCTATGTGTGTATTTACAGACACATCTATGCTATGTGTGTATTTACAGACACATCTATGCTATGTGTGTATTTACAGACACATCTATGCTGTGTGTGTATTTACAGACACATCTATGCTGTGTGTGTATTTACAGACACATCTATGCTGTGTGTGTATTTACAGACACATCTATGCTATGTGTGTATTTACAGACACATCTATGCTGTGTGTATTTACAGACACATCTATGCTATGTGTGTATTTACAGACACATCTATGCTATGTGTGTATTTACGGACACATCTATGCTATGTGTGTATTTACAGACACATCTATGCTATGTGTGTATTTACAGACACATCTATGCTATGTGTGTATTTACAGACACATCTATGCTATGTGTGTATTTACAGACACATCTATGCTATGTGTGTATTTACAGACACATCTATGCTATGTGTGTATTTACAGACACATCTATGCTATGTGTATATTTACAGACACATCTATGCTATGTGTGTATTTACAGACACATCTATGATATGTGTGTATTTACAGACACATCTATGCTATGTGTGTATTTACAGACACATCTATGCTATGTGTGTATTTACAGACACATCTATGATATGTGTGTATTTACAGACACATCTATGATATGTGTGTATTTACAGACACATCTATGCCGTGTGTGTATTTACAGACACATCTATGCTGTATGTGTATTTACAGACACATCTATGCCGTGTGTGTATTTACAGACACATCTATGCTGTGTGTGTATTTACGGACACATCTATGATATGTGTGTATTTACAGACACATCTATGCTGTGTGTATTTACGGACACATCTATGCTATGTGTGTATTTACAGACACATATATGCTATGTGTGTATTTACAGACACATCTATGCTATGTGTGTATTTACAGACACATCTATGCTATGTGTGTATTTACAGACACATCTATGCTATGTGTGTATTTACAGACACATCTATGCTGTGTGTATTTACGGACACATCTATGCTATGTGTGTATTTACGGACACATCTATGGTATGTGTGTATTTACGGACACATCTATGCTATGTGTGTATTTACGGACACATCTATGCTATGTGTGTATTTACGGACACATCTATGCTATGTGTGTATTTACGGACACATCTATGCTATGTGTGTATTTACGGACACATCTATGATATGTGTGTATTTACGGACACATCTATGCTATGTGTGTATTTACGGACACATCTATGATATGTGTGTATTTACAGACACATCTATGCTATGTGTGTATTTACAGACACATCTATGCTATGTGTGTATTTACAGACACATCTATGCTATGTGTGTATTTACAGACACATCTATGATATGTGTGTATTTACAGACACATCTATGCTCTGTGTGTATTTACAGACACATCTATGCTATGTGTGTATTTACAGACACATCTATGCTATGTGTGTATTTACAGACACATCTATGATATGTGTGTATTTACAGACACATCTATGCTATGTGTGTATTTACAGACACATCTATGCTATGTGTGTATTTACAGACACATCTATGATATGTGTGTATTTACAGACACATCTATGCTCTGTGTGTATTTACAGACACATCTATGCTATGTGTGTATTTACAGACACATCTATGCTATGTGTGTATTTACAGACACATCTATGCTACAGTATGTGTGTATTCCCGTCTGTCTCTGCGTGTGCAGGGACGTGTGTGTATGTCTTATCGCTTTGTTGCTGAGGTGGTGGGAGAGTAGAGCAGTTTTCCCCTGAGTGGTGTCTGTAAGGCTGTGTGTGAGCTTCATGTTGTGATTGTGTGGTTGTAGTGACACATCTCAGCTGTGAACTCACTGTGTGTGTAGAGGTATGAAAAAAATCCATTTCACAATATATCACGATTTTTTGGGTTTTTTTTAATTACTTATTTTTTTTTGTTGATATTTAATCAATATTTGTGTGTATTTGTGCAATATTTCAGTGGTGGTTGCAATGATTTCAATGTGTGGCAATGGTTATTTGATGAACTTGATTTTATGATGACTTTGTAATGCCTGCAATATGTATGTATACACAGGCATTTTATTTTCATATAATCTGTTCAGATCAGTGTTTAAACTGATACAATAGGATAAATTATTTTTTTCTTATTTTTGTGCATTGTCAGTAACTCAGGGTGATTTATTCTTAATGTTCTCACTTACAGTTGTTACAATGCTGTCATTATGTTGTCATGGTTACTTTGAGACTTCTACACAGTAGTTTCAGTGAAAAGAAACTTGTTGCACTTTATTTAATAATGGTAGTGTTTAACACTGTATTTTCCTTTTTTTAGTGAAAATGTGCAAAAACACTCATAATAAATAATAAATAGAATGTTTTGAAGCAAACAGTTATGACTCAATTTGTCCTCTGAATGATCAATATCTTCTGATGAACATATACAGCAACTTCATTTTTCATCTCTACGTTTAATTTTGATATTAACTGGGTAGAATATCGTAATATATCACGATATTCTATCGTTCCTGAACTAGGCCATCTCAGCCTCTGCTGGGAGCAGGGTTACTTACTGGTTCACTTAGAGTTGAAATGTAATCTTCTGAAATAACTATACACTTGTATTCGTCCCGTTGACGCCTTGAGAATGGAGGTTTCTTCTTCTTCTTTCCGGCAGACTAGACGCCTCAAAGCCGTATTGCCTCCTGGTGGTCTATATACGGCTCCTTTAACACTCATCAGTTCCTGCATTCTGTTGTTACTGCAGCAACAGTGTTGTTTTTGGTCTGAATTATGGATTTTAATTTCTCATATTTTTAAAGAATTACTCCCTATTTGTGCCGTAAGTTGCTCTACACAGTTTCTCTGTGATTGTGATTGGTCTGTAATCTTCACCTCTGTCACAAGGGCTCACACGTAGTCTGTCTGAAATGAACTCGCTTGATTTAGCGCGCTGATGTCGTGATTCATAGTACAGCTTCTCTCTGATGGAGAATGTTTAGTTAGGTGAAGCCTGCTAATGGAGATAAATCTCCAGGCTTCACTTCATAACTTCATGGTACAGGCCCTAAGTGTCTGTGTGATCTCTTTGCTATGTTTCCATGTCAGTGGATCTTGTTTGTGTGTGTGTGTGTGTGTGTGTGTGTGTGTGTGTGTGTGTGTGTGTGTGTGTGTGTGTGTGTGTGTGTGTGTGTGTGTGTGTGTGTGTGTGTGTGTGTGTGTGTGTGTGTGTGTGTGTGTGTGTGTGTGTAGTCTGGCAGATTAGGATTAGAGACAGTGATAATTACACTGCTCACACTCACCTCTACAGTGACTGAGTCTGTCGTCACCCTTTGAAAATAACCCACTCCACATTTAACCTTATGCTCCGTCAACAATCCACTCAGTGTTTTGCTGATGTCAGGAAAAGGAGTTGAGAAGCTTTTTCATTTCAGCCTGGACTCCACCTACCAACCTGTGTGTTCATGTGGTGTGTTTGTGTGTACCTGTGATGTTCAGTCAGTGAAGCTAGGATTAGCCTGGTCCTATGACATAACCAGGCTAAGAGGATTGTTGAGTAGCTTCACTGCTGCACCTCATTCACTCCTCACGTCCTCACGTCTATGGAGCCATTCTGGGTTTGAGACAGCGCTGAGGGTGAGTTTTCACAACTGTGTGTGTGTGTGTGTGTGTGTGTCTTCCTAAATGCGTTCTGTGTTAAGCCAGGGTTGGGGTCAATTACAATTGTAATTGTTTAATTGATAATTAATTACAATAATGGCATAATTATAATTGTAATTTTAAAAATCAGTTGCTGTCGTAATCGTAAATGAAATTGTAATTGAGCTCAGATAATTGACTTTGTAATTGTAATTGCCATTACAGTTCTATAAAAAATGTCAATTATAACTTAACACAAAACTGAGGAACCATGTTACAGTTGTATGTACAGTTCTACACATATGAAGTTAACAATTATTAAAATGTGTTTCATATCAAGCTTTGCTACATTTAAAAAAATGAAATTGAGGGATATATTGACACAAAAAAGGCTCAGACGCCCACATCAAAAATATTAAAACCTATATTTTCATTGATTATGAAGCCCAACAGGGTAATCAATAGATAGGAAAGAAATTACATGATAGATATTTGTTTTTAATGTATTTTACAGATGATTTAGGACCTGTTATCATAGGAGATGCTAACAGAAAGCTAACAAGGTTAATTTCTCTAAGGTTATTTATTTTCAGGTTCAGTAATTGTGATTAATTGTAATTGATCTTCACTAATTGAGAACATAATTTTAATTGACTTTCGGAGGATAAAAAAAATTGGAAAAAATGTTGGTCACTATAATTGTAATTGAACTGTAATTAAACATGAAAACATAATTGAAACTGAAAAATGTAATTGACCCCAACCCTGAGCACAGCAGCTCTATACAGGTGTGTGTGTGTGTGTGTGTGTGTGTGTGTGTGTGTGTGTGTGTGTGTGTGTGTGTGTGTGTGTGTGTGTGTGTGTGTGTGTGTGTGTGTGTGTGTGTGTGTGTGTGTGTGTGTGTGATTGGTTCTGTAAGCTGATCAATCAATTAGTGGCTCTATAGCACCAGGTGTTAAACTCAAGGGCCGGGGGCAAAATCCGGCCCTTTAGTCCAACCAGTTTGGACTAGTTAAAAAAAAGCCAGAAAAACATGAATTATTGTGTAAATTACCAAATAATTCAGTTGTACATATCTCAGCCCCTTTAAATACACAAATTCAATGAAACTCCACATTATTTGGAGGATTCAGATGTTCTCATGCTTTTATCACATGACTGCAGTCATTTTAAATCTCAAATTATTTCACATGATTTACACAAATACAAAAAAAAGAAAATTGGTCACAAAATCAATACAATTTCAAAGAGAAACTCCTGCAGGGTCTGATATCTGTCACTTATTGTTTGGATTTTACGTGGAAGTTTAAACTTGGGCACATTATTGTTGAAATTGCTATTTTTTCCACCAAAAATCTGTGACCCACTTGAACTCAAACAACTTTGAATTTGGCCCCTGAACTAAAAGTGTGGGACCCCTGCTCTATTAATGAAGTTATGTTCCAATGACATGTATTATATGGATTATCATCCAGTATCAGAGAAACCTGCTCCTACTATAGCCTGACAATGTGGATCCCAGTCCAGATGTTCACAGCTGTGATCCAAAGCTAACTTTGGTATGTGGAATATGATCAGGGAGGAGCTCCAAATAAAACAAAATAAAAGCTCTTCAAACAAAGCCGTCCCTTCAGGCCAGAGACGCCTCAGATGTTCAGTCAGAGCGTGTGGAGACTTCAGATCTTAAGTGGACACATGGCAAAGGTTGTGCTGTCATTAATATGATCCATAGAACTATTTAAAGCTGACTGATCATAACATATGTCTATAGAATCATGCAGACTTCAAACACACCCTGCTGTGTGAGAGACATCTGAGACGTCAGGAATGTGTGACACAGCACAGAGTTGGCTCTAATGTGAACACACACTCATCATGGGATTCAGATTATCACCATGGTGATGTTGACCCTGCAGCAGCACAACTACAGCTTTAAGGGTTACGCTCCTTTTTCATTCAGGATTTCATAAATATATAAAATGATTCTTTTCTTTTAACTTCATTTTGTTACCTGATAGTTCTTAAACCAAATGAATGGCAATTACTGTGCAAGGATTTGTAACCATGGCGATATAAATGTGATTCTTGGCTCCAGGGATTCGTTGTACAACTTCAACTGTTTTATGTTTGTCTTTGTTTAACAAAGAAACTCTTGATGAATCATATTCATTTTTTCGTTTGTTTGTCTGTTAACATAGAACATAGATGTAGACATAGAACATAGAGCTTAGAGCATAGAACATAGACGTAGACATAGAACATTGAACATAGAGCTTAGAGCTTAGAGCATAGAGCGTAGAACATAGACGTAGACAGAACATAGAGCTTAGAGCATAGAGCTTAGAGCATAGAGCGTAGAACATAGACGTAGACATAGAACATATAGCTTAGAGCATAGAGCGTAGAACATAGACGTAGACATAGAACATTGAACATAGAGCTTAGAGCATAGAGCGTAGAACATAGACGTAGACATAGGACATTGAACATAGAGCTTAGAGCATAGAGCGTAGAACATAGACGTAGACATAGGACATAGAGCTTAGAGCATAGAACATAGACATAGGACATAGACATAGGACATAGAGCTTAGAGCATAGAACATAGACGTAGACATAGAACATAGAGCTTAGAGCATAGAACATAGACGTAGACATAGAACATAGAGCTTAGAGCATAGAACATAGACATAGACATAGGACATAGAGCTTAGAGCATACACATTGAACATAGACGTAGACATAGGACATAGAGCTTAGAGCATACACATTTAACATAGAACATAGACGTAGACATAGGACATAGAGCTTAGAGCATACACATTGAACATAGAACATAGAACATAGACACAGACGTAGGACATAGAGCTTAGAGCATACACATTGAACATAGAACATAGACGTAGACAGGACATAGAGCTTAGAGCATAGAACATAGACGTAGACATAGAACATAGAACATAGACTTAGACATAGGACATAGAGCTTAGAGCATAGAACATAGACGTAGACATAGGACATAGAGCTTAGAGCATACAATTGAACATAGAACATAGACATAGGACATAGAGCTTAGAGCATAGAACATTGACATAAAGCTTAGAGCATAGACATTGGACATAGACATAGACTTAGGACATAGAGCATAGACATAGAGCTTAGAGCATAGACATAGATTATAGACATAGTATATAGACACAGAGCATAGACATATAACATAGACATAGTGCATATACATAGAGCATAGACATATGACATAGAAACAGCAGAACATAGACATATGACATAGAGCTACAACATAGAAACAGAGCATAGACACAACATAGACATAGAACATACATAGTGCATAGACAGAACATTGAAATAGAGCATAGACATAAAACATATGCATAGTGCATTTACATAGAACATTGACATACAGCATATACATAGAGCATGGACATATAACACTGACATAGAGCATAGACATGTAACATTGACATAAAGCATATACATATAACATTGATTTAGAGCTTAGACAATACCATAGATATAGAACATAGACATAGTGCATAAAGCATAGACATAAAGCATAGACATAAACATAGAACAAATACAGTGCATATACATATACTTAAAACATAAAACATAGAAATTGACCATAGAACAGAGACATAGACTTAGGAAGGGGACCCAGATCAATTAACAGAATATGGATCAGTTTGACCGTGGCTCAGGTGGTAGAGGGTTGTCTTCTGATCGAGAGGTTGAGGGTTCGATCCCAGTACCTGACTATGTGTTGAAGTGTCCTCGGGCAAGACACTGAACCCTAAGTTGCTCCCAGTGGTCGACTAGTGCCTTGCATGGCAGTCCTGTCCCACTGGTGGGTGAATGTGAGGGTGAATGAGCTGATATGTCAATCAATCTTTTATTTGTATAACGCCAAATCCTAACCAATGGTATCTCAAGACACTTTACAGTAGAGCAGTCTTAAGGACGGACTCTTCATTTTATGGATACACACATATGCATATATACGTATATACACATACATATGTATCCCACACCCAACATGAATTCATCATGGCGGCAAGGAAAACCTTCTGTTAAGCAGCAGGAACCTTGTGTGGATCCCATTCCTATGATGAACAGCCATCCACGTTATGCTGTGTTGGGTGTGTGCAGAGAAAAGGGTGGAGACAGAGTTGTTGAGACTCTGTAACTCCACACTGAGGATCCCACGGACCTGCAAGACAAAAGCCAGAAGGAGTACAGGAGAAAACACACAAGGGAAGAAGCAGACATAGAGGGAGTGTTAGAGAGAGGAATGGGACCCTCTCCGGTCCCTCTCTAACCTAAATGACCTCTCTCTTAACGCCCTCTCCAACCTCTCTCCAACCGAGCATGCCAGACCCCCCCCCACCGGCAGTCTATGCCTATTGCATCTTAATTATGAGCTATGAGCTGGTTCCTAACTAAAAGCTTTACCAAAGAGGAATGTTTTGAGCCTAACCTTAAAGGTAGAGAGGGTGTCTGCCCCCCGAACCGTGGTTGGTAGATGGTTCCAGAGAAGTGGGGCCTGATGTATGCGCTTTTACAGTGTGGCGATAAAGCGCTATATAAATCAAGTCCATTTACCATTTTTTTATATATTAGGGGAGTGGTGGCCTAGTGGTTAAGAATGCTGGGCTTGTAATCGGAGGGTTGCCGGTTCAAGCCTCACCTGGGCCATCACTGTGGGATGTTGAGCAAGTCCCTTAACCCTGAACTGCTCCCCAGGCGCCGCAAAATGGCTGCCCACTGCTCCTCAGGGATGGGTTGAATGCAGAGGACAAATTCCATTAATGTAGTAACATTACATGGCCAATTAAAGGCGAAAGTCCCCATTTTAATCTTTAATCTTTTTTTAAATCCCTCTCTCTCATTACTGATGAAATTTATTAAATGTATATCTAGGTTTTTAATTTACTGATCTTTATGAAATGTGACTAGGTTGTGTTTGGTTCGCTCATCAGTTCTTTTACTGAGTTTCATATGGATCATTTGGATTGTTCATTTCATAGTGACCTACTGTATGGTTATTAATGTGATATAAATGTGTTTAAAGTGTGAATGATCATGGTGATCAGGATCATTGATCCAGCAGATTTGGATCCTGGAGGAGGTTCGTTTCTCTGAGTGATCGAGGTTTGAATGATGCTGATACTGAGGGAAGGACAATAAGATGAAGTGACCACATGTGTGAGCCTATAATTTCTCTGGCTAAGCTAGTGATGAGCTGTACAGTTAGTCATCATGGCTGTAACATGCCTTTACACATCACACCTGATCACTGTTATTGTCTGTCCTCCAGCTAGGAGGTTCATGATGAAACCACTTATTCATTAATCATTAGTGTGTGTGTGTGTGTGTGTGTGTGTGTGTGTGTGTGTGTGTGTGTGTGTGTGTGTGTGTGTGTGTGTGTAAATGAAAATGTGACGCAGCAGTTATCAGCTGTTGGTCTCTTCTCAGTGTCACATGTGATGATGATGATGATGAAGGTGATGATGATGATAATGAAGGTGATGATGATGAAGGTGATGATGATGATGATGATGAAGGTGATGAGGATGATGATGATAATGAGGGTGATGATGATGATGATGATGATGATGAAGGTGATTATGATGATGATGATGATGATGAGGATGAAGGTGATTATGATGATGATGATGATGATGAGGGTGATGATGAGGATGAAGGTGATGAAGATGATGATGAAGGTGATGATGAAGATGATGATGATGATGATGATGGTGATGAAGATGATGATGAAGGTGTGTGAGTGCAGGCTGTGCTGCAGTGGTTTCTCATACGGACAGAGTGAGGGAGGTGTGAGTGAGTGCAGAGGATGAAGGACATGTCGCTGCAGCAGATTCTAGCTGCAGCTGCAGAGAACACCACAGATGAAGAAAAACAGGGAGGAAAGAATGTTTAATCAGAGGAAGAGAGAGAGAGAGAGAGAGAGAGTGAACGATGAGGCCAATGAGAGAGAGAGAGAGAGAGAGAGAGCGAACGATGAGGCCAATGAGAGAGAGAGAGAGAGAGAGAGAGAGCGAACGATGAGGCCAATGAGAGAGAGAGAGAGAGAGAGAGAGAGCGAACGATGAGGCCAATGAGAGAGAGAGAGAGAGAGAGAGCGAGTGAACGATGAGGCCAATGAGCGAGAGAGAGGGGAAGGAGACGGGTTTCCTCTTTCTCTGTTTACTTTGGACGTTGAAATCAGTTTCATCAGTGGGCTTTACTGTGTGTTCGAGGCAGACACATCAGTAGCAGTGGAGAGAGAGAGAGAGGGGAGGGGGGAGAGAGAGAGCCCTGAATCACAGCACAAAGTTGTGCTTCTCCCTCGTCCTCTAAGCTGTTCCTTGGAATCTTGTTCCTGTTCCTGCATCATCTGGAGCTGAACCAGCTCTCTGTGAGGATGGAGTGGAACGAGCTGGATTTGGTGCAGGAGTTTACTGTTGAAGGACAATGCAGCAAAATTAAAGTCCGTTCCTGCAGGATCACATGGGACAGCCTGCAGGTAAATACGGCTCTGTCAGGGACTGCATGCTAATGCATTATTTCTACATCATTAGGAGTGTCACACTTTACTGCAGCTGTGAGGAAACACATGAACTCATCATTCACACCAGGTGAATGCTTCAAAGGCTGATTACCATAATATCGTTTTGGATGCTTCAACATGCAGCCATTTGTTGTTGTCGACTTGTGATACAACCTTCCATCATGCACAGATAAACTAACACATAAAAGCTTTGCATTAAGAAAGTTTGAGCTGAGCTTCAAATAAAGAGGTTGGTGGAGAAATCCCTGTTAAAATGTTCACGGGCAAGGCATTGCATCTCAAGGATGTAAGAAACAATATCAATTCACAATATATCGCAATTTATTTATTCTCTTTTTTCTCAGTTTTTTCCCAGAATCAATTGTATTATTTTTTTTACCATGTGTGCACATGTTCATAAGTTTCTTGTACATGTGGTGTAGTGCGCGTTCATGTGCTGCATGTCCTCCCTCCCTCACTGCACATTTATAACTTTCACCAAAATGTCCCCCCAACACTGAATAACCTTTGGTCCATTTAAACCTATTGAATCAATGTGTTTTTATCAGAACCTGTAAAAGTTATTAAACCCATAATTAACTCCCAACTGTGTACGGCTCATCTTCAGACTGTCCACACACATTAGTGATTGATCAAACATTGATACTGCAGTGAATCAACGTGTTTGACTGTAAACGCTGATGTAAACATAGACTTATAGATTATTGATGAATACATTTTCATTGTTCATTAAAAGAGACAAAATTATGGAGTAATTGTTGATGTTTAGAAAATATAAGAATTAACATTTTGAATTTAGCTCTCATGCTAACAATTGTATGCTGTCAGTGCAAAAATGACATTTTTAAACATCACTTTTTCACTAATGGAGCCAATAAATCATTGTTAAAAACTAATGACCAACATCTCCATGCTGTTCAGATGTAATATATGGATTTTTGAATTTTTGTCTTAATAGCTTAATTTTCTTCCAGTTGTTTGAAATCTGCCTTTAAACGCTAACAGCAGCTGTCTGCACATAGGTGACTGTGTTAATGAATTAGTGAAGCTACATGGGACATTACCATGTGCTAATGCTAGTTAGCTCAGTGACGTAGGTTGTATTTGAAATGTCATACTCATGTACGACTCATACTAAGTTCGACATTGATAGTATGAAAAGTACAGTGGACACACTAGTCATACTCAACCGTCCCATGACGCATTGCGAGCAGTAAAATATAAAATGGTCCTGGGACTGGCTTCAAGCTAAAAATCAAAGATCTCCTTTTCAAAATAAAAGCATCTCTTCTTGTCTTCTATGAGTTTTTTAATGTTTTTGTAAATAGAGTTAAAGTTAACAGGAAGTTTTATCAGTAGTAAATGGCGGGTAATATGGAATCTCTGAAATGTGTGAATGAAATGTGTTTACATGAGTTTTAAGGATCAAATGAGCACATGTTGACATTCTACTTCGTCACTTTCTCTCTTAAAGCAGAACTAAGTAACTTGCCCCCCTAAAGGTTCCTTTTGGTTATGTCACTGTGGTAAACACTCCCCCCGCCGCCTGCCCCACCCCACAGCTACATGCGCACCTTGGCTTTCCCAAGACAGTAGCAACCGATCACTGAAAAATCCCAATATAACAGTGACACTAAAAGGGTGCTTTCACACATATAGTCCCATGTGACCATGTGAACAGTATGAGAAAGAGAGACAAGTAAAATAAATGAATGATGTGAGAGTAATACGGAAGGTAGTGTGGAAATGTGTGTGATGCGTTTGTGTGTGTGCTGACAAAGCGGCTCTGAAAATGGATGGATGGATATTTGTGTGTGTGCTGCCTGATGAAGCGCTGGGTTGCAAGTGTGTATGCGTGCCTGTTGCCCTGTGTGTGATTGCTGTGTGTTACTGCTGAGCTGTCACTACATGGAGTTGCTCCGTTCCTCAGACAAAGGTCTTCTCTGCCTTATTTTTTGCTGGCTCCGCCATGATATAAGTTTGAGAAAAGTGAATTTGTAGACAACCGTGTGCAGCCACGGGGCTGGTCATAGTCTAGCATTAGTTTGTATTGGGCTGCTGTAACGCAGTACGTCTGCCACCGGGTCGGAAATTTGCAAGTGCTGTTTTCTGGCCAGAGACATCAGGGAGAGATGAAAGACCCCCCAATCACCCCATAAACACTTGTATTACCCTCACAGGGAATATGAGAATGATTTATTAAGGTGAAAAAGTTACTTAGTTCTGCTTTAAAATGTTTTCAGAACTTTCAAAGGTGGAGAATCAACAGATAATTAGCCTCAGTGTGATTCAGGTTTATGTCATTGTAGGTTCCAAATGCATCTTGGGAAACATTGAAGTATACTTCAGTGGGAACGCTCATCATCCTTATAATACTAAGTATGATTATAGTATATAGTAGACAGTATGTACTCATTGAGTTTGTAGTGTATAGTACATTAGTGTGACATTTACAACACGATTAATTACTCTTTTATTGTTTCTAGAACTCTATGATTCAACTGGGTTCTTGGAGACGGAAATTAAAATTGCAATAATAATTCATATCAAATCAATCATATTTGTAGAATTGAAATAAATTAGCATGCGTCTGTGTGATATTTTAAAGATAGCATGTCTGCCTCACAGCAAGAAGGTTCGGGGTTCAAGCCCTGGGGTGGACACTTGCGTCCTTTCTGTGCGGAGTTTGCATGTTCTCCCTGTGCTGTGTGGGTTTCCTCCCACTATCCAAAAACATGTTGATTGGAGTCTCTACATTTCCTGTTGGAGAGAATGTGAGTGGTTGTCTGTGTGTTGCCCTGCGATGGACTGGGTGTACCCCACACCCCCCCCCCCCCCATTGAGAGCTAGAGATAGACACCAGCAGACCTCAACCACCCTGAAAAAATGAGCAACCGGGTCAGGAAATGGATGTATGGATGGATATTTTAATGACTAAAATATCTATTGATTAAGCTGTGTCATGGGCTGTTTGAGAGCAGGCAGAGTGCACAATCAGCAGTTAGTCTGCGTACAAACACACCTTTAGTAGTGCAGGGAAAGGAAGCAGGAGATTGGGTGGAGAGAAAGTGTGAGGGGCCCCTATGCGCGCGCGCGCACACACACACACACACAGTGGGGTGGGTTTAGTGCTATTAAAACGTGTGCAAACGTCACTCCACGCGCTAATAAGCCGTACAAACTCCAGGGAATCAGGAATGCGCGGCCTGTTGTGCGTTACAATGCACCCTTAATTTGTTTAGCGTGTTTTCCTCTAATGAATATGTATAGTAGGCGGAGCTCACAAGGGGAGGAAAAAAATGGGAGGAGGAAATGCAAATAAATGCAGGGGAAGCGATGCAATTCATCAAAGCTGGACTTCATTGCTGCCTCTGTTTTTCCGTATAAATTTAGCACGGCCCACAACCAGGTGGTAACTGTCAAAGCTCTTTGCGCTGTGATGTCTGCAGTGATATTTGTGAGGAGACGGTGCAGGGGAGATGAAAGTCGACTGAGGGATGGCATTTTCAGACCATTAGTTAATATATTTGGGATGAATTAATTCACAATTTTAAGAATGAGTTAAAAACTTGCTGTTTTGTCTCCCCACCGTGGCTGGGGGGACACAGCGGAGATCCGCACTCTTCATGGCTGGGGGCTGCTTCTCCTTTGGGGATCACTACCGTACACCTCAAGCTTGTTAAAGATGGTACCGCGTAGGAAGAACAGGCCGTTTTGTTGTTGTAGCGCTGCACTTTATTATCTGGCTGCACTATAAACATAAGCTCGCTACCTGTCCCGGTTGCTGTGTCGGACTCTACCCATAGGCACGCACACACATCTGTCACACACGCACTCGCATCAGCCGCGCGCACGCACCCACTCCGTCGCTCACATCCACGCACATTTCCCCACTGTGGGATGAATAAAGAATCTATCTATCTATCTATGTTTTTTCTGTAATTCATTCATTTTTTTATTAGCTTCCTCTACTAACTTCCACACATTCAGCTCTCCTTCACGCTCCATGTTCAACATAACACGTACAAAATGCTCATTTAAATAAGGGCAGTCTCCACCACTTCTGCACGTGCACTAATCATTGCTGCATTCTTAGTGAATGAACTTCCGGTCATAGTTTGTGACCGGGCGCTGACTTCCTGTCCATTGTTGTTTATGTTACGAAGCCAGCGAGCGGAGGGAAAAATGAGCATGTTTGGTGTACAGAAGAGGAGATTGGCCTTTCAATGGGTTGGAGGTTTCAGCATTACACTGTTGTGTACCTAGATCTACCTTTTCTTCACTGTAAAATTCCTGTATTCCTGCAGAGACGATTTGAGCTGGCTCTGAGTCAAATAGTGGCTGCAGCTGCAGACGTGTTTTGGAGCGCTTTTCTAACTCAGATTACCAAATTTGCCATTATACTAGGTGAATTTGCATTTTATATTCTGTATTTACTTATAGTAACCGCTGCATGTAGTATTCAAAGTTAAAGCTGCAGTGTGTGAGTTTTGTGAGGTGCTCCCTCCTCCCCTCCTGAACAAAACTTGCATGCACAGGCATGCTATGGAACTGTTTGCGACTGTTTTCTCCATAGAGACCAATAAAAAATGTTGGTTATTGTTCCGCTCCACTTCACGTGCCAACATAAATTATTGTTTTTGCACTTAAGTTTCACATTACATTTTTTTTCTAATGCAGTCAAATAATTTAAAGCTCTTTTAATATCTGCTACATTTTCAGGCTTCACATTATTAGTGTTTTGAAGTGTTAATGATCTTTATTATCTATGAAAAAATGTTTTTAAGAAGTTTGGCATGAAAGTGAAAACACCTTGTGTGCGTGTGTGTGTGTGTGTGTGTGTGTGTAGGTTCCCCATGTGGAGCTCACTCTCTCCGAGCTCCAGGAAATGGCCATGAGACAGCAGCAACAAATCGAAGCGCAGCAGCAGATGTTGGTTGACAAGGTAAATGTCTGCTCTGTGTCAGGTTATCTATGCTTTTGGCCCTGGGTGGAGAGGGTGGGTGTGTCTGTGTGTCTCACTTCAACAAACACCAAACACTCATTTGGACCTGAAGATTTCTTTTCATCAGATTTCAGAAAAAGCTGTGTGTGTGTTTTAAATCAACCACATTGGGTTTACAGAATAGGAGAAACTGTATAGTGAGCAGAATCTATGGAGGCCAAAGGTCAGAGGATATATATATATATATATATATATATATATATATATATATATATATATATATATATATATAAATTAGATTAGATTAAAATAGAATAGATTGGAAAAGAATAGACCTTTTTTCATCCCCAGAGGAGTAAGTTAACATTGCATTAACTCAATAGAATTGCAGACAGTGAGACCAAAAGTAAATACCATCCATCTTCTTTCGCTTATCCGTTGCGGGGGCAGCATCCTTAGCAGGGGGGCCCAGACTTCCCTTTCCATGACCACTTCTTCCAGCTCTTCCAGGGGGATCCCAAGGCATTCCCAGGCCAGCCCACGAGACATAGTCCCTCCAGCGTGTCCTGGGTCTTTTACCGGTCTTTAACTATTATCCTATGTTGGTATTTACTTCTTCCGGAAGAAGTAAATAACAACATAAGATAATAGTGCAAAATGTAAGACTGTAGTAGAGACATTAATTTTAAAAAACAAACAGCATAAAAACCACAACAGATGTGCAAGTAACAATTGAAGGATTTTGGTTGGACATGTCGCGACCTAAGCTACAAGCTATTCTACAATAAATGAAGCTTCACTGAAGCTGGTCACTAAAGAAATGTAGCGAGCTAAGCTACAATAAGCAACTGAAAAGCACAACGCTACAAGCAGTCTACTGGGAAATGTAGTTAGTTTTTTTAGATTGCTATAGCACGATTTTCAAAACAGGGCCCGTGTTTTCAAAACACTACACACAATTAGCACAACCACACACCCAATTAGCAAAACACTACAGATCCTTTGCATAATTAAACACTTGTAAAAACTATACACTTCTTTTTAAAAACCACACTTTGTTACCATATGAAACACACGTTTTACATTACTGTACTCTGCTGTGATAAACCTAAAACACTTTTAGCACTTCCACTTCCCTATGATTAGAGTAGGCTACTATCAAAGTACAAATATAGTGTAAATTCACCAAACACTACACAAGACCAATGTTGCAGAAGAATCTCATTTATTTCTCAACACGCCCAAAATGTTGACATGGAGATTCACAATACTGAGACAAAATGTGACAAAAAAAAAAAATTTGCTTCATTTGAATATGGTTCTTTTTTAGGATGCGTGCCAGTGTTGATGTCGAGACCTGATGGACATTGTTGAATATGACGTGGTTGACAATGTTAGCTTGGAGCTGATTGAGTGTTATTGCATTGTTGGCTAAAACCATGTTTACTATCTCCCTCTCTTGCTGTTCTGTGAACATGGGAGTCCTTCCCCCTTATCGTTCCCGACCCTCAATCCTATGTAGAAAAAAAAAGAACACTTTACAATACAAGTAATTTCACAGGAAAAGGTAACAGAAGTCGCAGTCCAGCTTCCCTCAGCGTCAGGCTGTGGTTGACAACGTGGTCAACCAGTGTTGCGCGGATCTCATTTGTCAGAAACGGTCCTCTTTGAGAACCTTCTTGTCTTCCTCTTCCTCCAGCATGGCCTCCTTCTCTTCCTCTTTCTCCTCCTTGTCTTTCTCTGACTCTTTCCATTGTGCTTGAAGACCAATGAACTCACCTGCTGCTTTTTATAGGGCTTACACACCTGATTGGTGTCTAGAATTAAGCAAACGTGTGTTTGCACACCTGATGACTGTGTTGAACCAACTGGTTGGACGGTGTGGTAATTTGACAGTCAGTGCTATGGTATTACAAGGAAGTGACTTCATGATAGATTTTTGTGTGTAATGTATGTTAAGTGTGTTTAATGTTTTGCAAATCACTGTGTGTAGAGTTTTGCAACAAGTGTGAGGTTGACAATGTGCTCATAGTTGTGCAAATATGGGCTGATGTTTTGCTTCTTGAGTGTAAGGTTTTGCTAATAGTGTACTACTTTTAATTTTAGTGTGGAAGCAATCCAAAAAAAACTACACTGGGTTCCACTAAGAGATGCAGACATCACCGCTGAAGGTTCCAGTTTACAAAGACGTTTACAAACTGGACCATCAAGCAATCTAACGTGGCCACATTTAGATGATTGGATGAACACACTATGGGCGTCCTGTGCTAGAAAAGTGATCAGAAGGATTTGGAAGCATGACTTTGTGTTTGTGATGTTGTAGGAGCAGAGACTGAAGTATCTTCACCAGGGAGGCAGAAGCAGCCAGGCACACACACAGGTGATCCCATACCTGCTCACACACACACACACACACACACACACATAGGTGATTCCATACCTGCTCACACACACACACACACACACACACGCACACACATGATTCCATACCTGCTCACACACACACACACACACACACACACACACACACACACAGGTGATTCCATACCTGCTCTCACACACACACACACACACACACGCACACACTGACACACACACGATTCCATACCTGCTCACACACACACACACACACACAGGTGATTCCATACCTGCTCACACACACACCACAAGCACAGGCCTGCTCATTAAAGCCTGCAGCTCTTTCTATTCATGTGTAATGATAAACATTACCAGTATCTAACCTATGACGTGACATAATTGTGAACCATTACACTTATTTCCTTTCTCAGTCTGAGGCAGAGAAGCTGCAGCATCTGAAGGAGCGAGTGGACACGCAGGAGGCAAAACTGAAGAAGATCAGAGCCATGAGAGGCCAAGTGGACTACAGCAAACTGATCAACGGGAATCTCTGTAAACATACACAATGATGCACACACACTGTGAACAACGCACGCACACGATGAATGACCCACACACACACACTATGAACAAACAATACACACACACCATGAATGACCAATACACACAATAAACAATGCACACACAATGAGTGACGCACACACACAAACAATGAACAACGCAGACGTGATGAACGACGCACACACACAATGTACGACGAGCACACACACAATGAATGCTGCACACACGATGAACGGCACACACACACAAACAATGAATGATGCACGTGTGATTCATCACATGTGCATCATTCGTTCAATGAATGACGCACACACACAAACAATGAAAGACGCACACACAGACGATGAACTACACAATAAACAACACAGTGAACGACGCACACGCAATAAACGACACACACACGAATGATGCACTGATGATGAACAAACAATACACACACAATGAACGGCGCACACACAAACAATGAACGATGCACATGTGATGAATCACACACAATGAACGACGCACACACACAAACAATGAAGGACGCACACACAGACGATGAACTACACAATAAACAACACACACAAACACAATGAACGATGCACACACGATAAACGATGCACAGATGATGAACAAACAATACACACACAATGAACAACACACACACGATGAACAAAGCACACACAATGAACAGCGCACACACACAAACAATGAACGATGCACATGTGATGAATCACACACAATGAACAACGCACACACACAAACAATGAATGACGCGCACACACACGATGAAGGACACAGTAAACGACACGACACACACAAACACAAAAAATGATGCACAGGATCTCCAGGATTGTGGATTACAGCCAAACATTTAAGCAGCTGAAAGCTCTGCATTTAATGACTCAGCATATCCTGAACCAAACAGAAGAGCAAGACTAATGTGATGTCACTGTGTTTTTTAGCAGCAGAGATCAACCAGGTGAGCTGTTTGTTTGAGGAGAAGCAGGCAGAGCTGCAGTCTGCAGTGGTCAGAGTGGATCAGGTGAGGTGAACACAGCTTTAAAGCAGAGGAGCAGGTCTCAACCACCATCTCTCTCTCTCTCTCTTTATTCCATTAGTTAACTCAACAGTTAGAGGATTTAAAGAGAGGACGCCTTCAGCTGCACTCGTATAGCACAGCTCAGGGAAAGAGTCCTAAGGGCTCCCCTCTGTCTGGCCCTGCAGCCCTGGAGCTCAGGAAGCTCTACCAGGAGCTTCAGGTGAGCACAGACCACCACTAACACCATTAATAGTGGTGTGAAAATAACCCAGTCCAAGAAAAATGAGGGACACAAAGTAGGAGACTACATACTGTAGGAATCATCTTTGGACTGACAGTGTAACAATGACTATATAAAATATAACAACATTTATTTCACTAAATCATTTACTGCCTGAAACCCATAATGTTAGCACTATAATCAATATCAGAGGACCCTTTAAACCTTTACATGATGTCTCTAACATCCAGAGGTGAAAGGAACTGATTACAACTACTCACATTACTGTAATTGAGCTGCTTTTTTGAGTATATTTCTAAATCAGTAATTTTACTTGTACTTAAGTATGTTTTAAAAGAAGTAAAGTAGTTAATTACACTTCTACATCCAATCGTTACGAGTAAATTATCATTTTTGTTTTAAAATGATCAACGAACTTTGTGAAACTACAAAAAAAGAAATGACCAGACGACAATCAAATGCATCACATCAAAGCCGACCAATCAGATTAAACGTAATGCATGGCACCAAAACACCATTTAATGGAGGTTGTTTTCTCTGTTCATAAATGTAGCTATACTTAGAGCCTGATCCTTTTTTATTATTTTGAATTGAATTAATTGGTGTTATTTTATAATAAAAATAACTGTACATTTTGACAAACCTTTTATTTTATACAGATGCCTTTGTCAATAATAAAAGTGTCTCTTTCTTTCTAAGTTTATACATGAGATGTTTACTGTATGTAAGGGAACCGTAGCAAGATTTATTACCACAAATAAACGTGGGGGGTGAAAGGAACTAGTAACTTTTACTTTGAGTACTATTTAATTGAGCTAGTTTTTACTTGTACTTTTATGTATGACTTACTTGTACTTGAGTACAATTTCAATCAAGTAACAAACAGTACTTTTACTTGAGTAGGATATATCAGTACTCTTTACGCCTCTGCTAACATCCACCCTCAGACATTAGCCTGACTTTTCCCTTATTCATTAATCATTAATATGTAGCATCGCTCTTTTTACTCTGCGCTGCTCCTCTCATGCCATAACATCATTAATAGAAAAACTGGATTATTAAAGCTACTGGAGACGTTTTTAAACATCCACTAATGATGCCAGTGTGACTTCAACACATTTCTAACGTGTTCATCACAGGTGTAAAGTGTACTGATATATCCTACTCAAGTAGAAGTACTGTTACGTGATTGAAATTGTACTCAAGTATAAATACAAGTAAGTCATACATAAAATATACAGTGGTATGCAAAAGTTTGGGCACCCTTGTAAATGTTCATGATTTTCCTTAATAAATAATTGGTTTGTTTGGATAACAAATTCCAGTTAAATTTATCATATAGGAGACAAACACAGTGATATTTGAGAAGTGAAATAAAGTTTATATGATTTACAGAAAGTGTGCTAGAATTATTTAAACAGAATTAGGCATGTGCATAAATGTAGGCACCCTTGCATCTTATTGATTTTAATACTCTTAGCACTAATTATTGGAACTCAAAATTGTTTTGGTAACCTCAGTGATCCTTGATCTCCATACACAGGTGAATCCAATCATGAGTCAGGGTATTTAAGTAGGAAAATTCTAGGTGTTTCCTCTTTGCATCTTCTCTGATTAGTGGCAACATGGGAGCCTCAAAACACCTCTCAAATGACCTGAAAACAAAGATAATTCAACATCATGGTTTAGGGGAGGGATACAAAAAGCTATCCCAGCGATTTAAGCTTTCAGTTTCAACTGTGAGGAACATTGTGAGGAATTGGAAGACCACAGGCACAGTTCTAGTTAAGGCCCGAAGTGGAAGACCAAGAAAGATCTCCGAAAGGCAGCGGCGCAGGATGGTGAGAACAGTCACAGTCAACCCGCAGACCAGCTCCAAAGACCTACAACATCAGCTTGCTGCAGATGGTGTCACTGTGCATCGTTCCACTATTCAGCGCACTTTACACAAGGAGATGCTGTATGGAAGAGTAATGCGGAAAAAGCCTTTACTCTGCACACGCCACAAACGGGGTCGCTTGAGGTATGCTAAAGCACATTTGGACAAGCCAGCTTCATTTTGGAACAAGGTGCTGTGGACTGATGAAACTAAAATAGAGTTATTTGGGCATAACCAGGGGCGTTATGCATGGCGGAAAAAGAACACAGCATTCCAAGAAAAGCACTTGCTACCTACAGTAAAGTTTGGTGGTGGTTCCATCATGCTGTGGGGCTGTGTGTCCAGTGCAGGCACTGGGAATCTTGTTAAAGTTGAGGGGCGCATGGATTCCTCTCAATATCAGCAGATTCTGGAGAACAATGTCCAGGAATCAGTGACAAAGTTGAAGTTGCACCGGGGCTGGATCTTTCAACAAGACAATGATCCTAAACACTGCTCAAAATCTACTAAGGCATTCATGCAGAGGAACAAGTACAACATCCTGGAATGGCCGTCTCAGTCCCCAGACCTGAATATTATTGAAAATGTATGGTGTGCTTTAAAACGGGCGGTCCATGCTCGGAAACCATCAAACCTGACTGAACTAGAGATGATCTGCAGAGAAGAATGGTCCAAAATACCTCCCACCAGAATCCAGACCCTAAGATCAAGGATCACTGAGGTTACCAAAACAATTTTGAGTTCCAATAATTAGTGCTAAGAGTATTAAAATCAATAAGATGCAAGGGTGCCTAAACTTATGCACATGCCTAATTCTGTTTAAATAATTCTAGCACACTTTCTGTAAATCGAATAAACTTTATTTCACTTCTCAAATATCACTGTGTTTGTCTCCTATATGATAAATTTAACTGGAATTTGTTATCCAAACAACCAATTATTTATTAAGGAAAATCATGAACATTTACAAGGGTGCCCAAACTTTTGCATACCACTGTAAATACATAAATAAAAATATTGAATCCCTCACATTTATTTTTGGTAATAAATCGTGCCATGGTTGCCTTGCATACAGTAAACATCTTATGTATAAACTTAAAAAGGAAGAGTTTAAATCTTGCACAATTGGAATTTCATTTATTTTCCACAAGGGCTTCTGTATTTATTTTTTTTAAATAAAATAAGCCCGATGAATTCAATTCAAAATAAAAACAATCTCAGGCACTAAGAATAGGTACCTTTATGAACTCTAAAGCAATGCCAAATGTGCCATGTGGGTAACAACATAATAGGTAGAAACCAAAACCTGAACCAAAGAAAGTGACTAGGCGTTGATCAGAAAAAGCACGGCCAAGAACTTATGGATATTTTCCTTTAATTGTTTTTATATGTATTTTTCTCTCTCTCAGAAAGAAAAAAAAAACATATGGATTATTTGATTGTTGTCTGGTCATTTCATTTTTTGTGGTTTCACAATGCCCGCTGATCATTTCAAAACAATATAATTTATTCAGTAATGGTTGGGTGTAGAAATGTACCAAATTACTTAATTTCTTTTAAAATGTAACTAAAGTAACTAAACCCCTGCTTTCTCCTGACCTGCCACTAGGAGAGAAATTCAATAAATCAAAGAATCCGCTTTTTTGTCATTGCACATGTTACAGAGCAACAAAATTTCATTTTATTTTCATCCCGTTCAAGAAAACATCAAAAGACAATCACATATAACATGGGAGGACAGCAGCAGGAGAACTGTGGGTCGCCACGAGGGCGGTGCCCCGTATTTAGATGAAAAGTGGGAGAACAACAGGATGAGAGGTGTGGGGAAAAGGCAGGTTTTAAACTGAATTCCCCATTTGGGGAGGACAGTATAAAACCAGGAAAAAACCTCCTCAGCGTACATGCACCAACCATGTCACAACCGAACTTTATTATGGGTGGAGCTCTTGGAGCAGTTAAGAAACGTCCAGTCTATACTATAAAATCTCCAATGAACAATCTGTACTATGCTAACTAGCTATACTCATTATACCTCTCTATTCACTCTTCTCTCAGTCCAACCTACTCATCACAGATTGTAGTTTTTTTAAAAGGGGCGGGTCCCAAAACGTCACATGATCTTTTTCTCAGTCAATAGTAATAATTAGTGTTGTGTTCAAGACCACACTATCCGAGACCAAGACTTGTAAATAAATAAAATTATGACAAGGTTCAACAGTTAAATAACATTCTCTCTTTAATTTTAGTTTATTTTAAATACATTTGACAGACAAAAAACGTGCCTGTAAAAAATTAACTAAAATATTAAAACTACTACTGCTACTGATAAATTCACAATTATTCTACATATTTGAAAACAAGATTTTTATGTCAGCTGAATGTACAGAAAGTGTTTAAAAGCATTTCTGCCAAGAAATAATGATTCTGATTCTGATTCTTTGAGTTGTGCAGGTCAACAGGTCACAGAGTTCACAAGATAATAGACTAATATAAGACCTCTTTACAGTTATTTGAGTCATTCTGCACATGTGCAACTTGCGGCGATGACGCGCTGGTGACGACATAATCCAAGATGGCGGCGGCCTGGATTACAGCCGACACTATGTAATAAAAGCCTTAAAAGACTTGGATATAATGAAAAGACTGGATGAACAGAGGCATAAACATGCTGACACACACGGACTTATTAAACACACACAGACCTCTGTAAACGAAACAGACTTCAGCGGACTGCAGGCACTAGGACCCAGAGGTGGAGTAAGTGCGTCCCCTGTACTGCATTCACAGGCTGTAATATCATCCATCCATCCATCCATCTTCATACCCACTTATTCCCGTTTATCAGGGTCGCGGGGGTCTGCCGGTGCCCATCTCCGGCTCTCATAGGGCGCTGGGCGGGGGTACACCCTGGACAGGGTGCCAGTCCAGCTGTAATATCACCAGTTTATCATTTTACCAGTTGTTAGAGCTACTGTCTTTACCAGGGAGATAATATTTATTACTGGTGATTGTTTTCTGGAGTTTTACTGGGATTTTTACCTGTGATTAGTTCATATCTCCTTCTGCTCCGCGGTCCAAACTGAAACCTTAGCCACACACACACACACACGTCACACACGTCACTCAGTCACATTAAGGAAGGTTGCGGTCATTATACAGGGTGGATTAAAGAATGAATAAAGGATTGTTTTATCTCGTTCTTCTTGTTATTGTCACATTGTAAAAAAGGTTAAAAATAGCAGGAATTAGTGCTGGTTAATGAAGTGTGTGTGTGTGTGTGTGTGTGTGTGTGTGTGTGCGTGTGTGTGTGTGTGTGTGTGTGTGTGTGTGTGCGCGTGTGCGTGCGCGTGCGTGTGTGTGTGTTTGTGTACTAATGTTTTAGGCTCGAAACCGTCACAACTTGGAGCAAAGCAACAAGATGGCTCAGAATAAGGAGCTGTTGAACAAAAGGAATGCCCAGGTGACCGTTATGGACCAGCGTATAGGTGACCTGAGGGAACGCCTGCATAAAAAAAGAACAGAGGTACCGACTATCTGCTGCACTCGTCTGTTCTGCTTCTATTGTCCATGTTAGCTTGTTGTTAGCTTCTTCTTTCTGTCACCAGCTAAGCCGAATGAACGGAGGCACTCCCACCTCTCCTCATGCGGGGGCTGGACTCAGTAGTCGAGTGGCGGCTGTGGGTCCTTACATTCAGCTTCCAGCTGAGAGTAAAGCTCCGCCCCTTGAGCCAGCACCCAAAGCTAGCCCTCTCAGCCACGTGCGTTCACTCTCAGGTTGGTCGGCTGGAACTCTTCTTTGACTCGTGCTTCTGTCACTATTATTTAATCTTTCATTCTTCTCTGTCACCTCCTTGTTTCCCTCCTTTTCTCTGATGTGGTCCATGTTGTCCTGACTGTGATGTGGTGCTTTGTGCTTCACCTGTTGGATGTTTGCTGGTGGTTGGTGTAACTGTGTCTGTGGTCCACCAGTGGAGGACTGGAGTGAGAGCAGGAAGCCTCCCAGCCAATGGAAAGAGTCTGATTTAGACATCAAAGTGTCTTCTGATTCGTTGAGTGGGCCTTTGTCCTCTCAGAGGGGAACCAATGAAAACAGTGAGTGATGGAGAAATACATCCTCCTCTGTAGATCGTTAGAAGAGCTGGAACTTCTCTAAGCACTCATTACATACAGTGTGAGTATTGGGACGCAGCCCCAGTGTGTTCAGAGTAGCGTTTGCTCCCTGTGCTGTTGTGGGCGTGTCACTGAAAATGAGGTGTGGTGTAGAGATTGAGCAGCTCAGTCCAGTGTGAGGACTATGAGCTGCGATCAGGGATTAGAACACACACTTTATCTGAGACAAAGTCCAGGTTCAGATCACAGACACTATGCTAATTTACTTGCACTGACAGGTTTATAACACCTATGTGCACAAAGCATCACAAAGCATCCTCAGGCTAAATGAGCTCATTCTTGGAAAAAGCATAGAAATCCTCAAATTTTACGTTTTTCTTATAATTTTCCCTTCCTGCTGATCATAGTACAACACTTGGTTTGACAGTGGATGGGTGGTGCTTTACACACGTGGGTCGGGACCTTTGTGTGTATGAATCTGAGCAAAACTGAGTTACGTTTGTCTCAAAAATAAATGCACACGTGGGCTGATCCACAAACACACTTTGCTCAATCCACAAGTACAATTGAAGATTTACACATGATAATTCATGATAAATACACACACACAAATGGTAAAACACGTGTAAATTGTGGATATATTGTTGGATCTGAAAAACATATGAAAATCTGAAAACCTATTCATCCATTTTCTTCCATTGCCGGGTCGTGGGGCCAGCATTATTAGCAGTGAGACCCAGACTTCCCTTTCCACGCCCACTTCTTCCAGCTCCTCCGGGGGGATCCCGAGGCGTACCCAGGCCACCCGAGAGACATGGTCTCTCCAGCGTGTCCTGGATCTTCCTTGAGGTCTCCTTCTGGAGGGACGTGCCCTGAACACCTCACTAGGGAGGCGTCCTGGGGGCATCCTAATTAGGTGCCCAAGCCAACTCATCTGGCTCTTCTCACTGCGGAGGAGCAGTGGCTCTACTCTGAGCCCCTTCTGGATGACTGAGCTTCTCACCCTATGTCTTAGGGCGAGCCCAGCCACGCGACGGAGAAAACTCATTTTGACCGCTTGTACCCACAATCTTGTTCTTTCGGTCCGGACCCAAAACTCATGACTATAGGTGAGGGTAGGAACGTAGATTGACCGGTAAATCGAGAGCTTTGCCTTTTGGCTCAGCTCCCTTTTCATCACGACGAATCGGTGCAGACTCCGCATCACTGCAGACGCCGCACGAATCCGCCTGTCAAATTCTCACTCCAATCTGAAAAACACGTGTGAAAATTGTGGATCTATTTGTGAATATTTTTGAGACAAATCTCTCCCCACACATGTCAACAGAGAGGCAAACACAGACCCCACACTGCACTCAGCGCTACACACAGGACACACACAGCTGACCTTCAGAACAGCTACACAACACACTGTTACACAATGAGTGTGTGCACCTCAGACCCACACTGCTGGAATTACTAAGCGGAAGTCAAGGACACATTAAAGCGATCAGCAGATGCCTCTGAAGAAGACTGGCAGTTGACAGTTGAAACATGTCAAGAAATCAAAGTAAATTCCCTGAAAAAAGTTGTCTGAATAGATTAAACCGTAACATATTATTCAAGAAGAACAAATGAACTTGCTGAAACAATCTGAGGTCAAAGGTACCGCCTCTCTCCTCACAACTCAGTCTCTAGGGATGCCGTGTAGGCTGCGTTGCTCACATTGTGTGATGTCAGGTTTTCTGTTCAGCAGCTCGTTACAAAAAGTTATCTTTGAAGACGTGTTTTAAGTAGTTTGAAACAAATACACTGTTTCATTTATACTGAGGTTTCATTCCAGTATTCTCTCCTACATAAAATGTAGCTGTATCACACACTGTTTCTATCTGACCTCGTTGGTCCCAGAGCTGCTCTATATTAACAACAGCTTCAACCGCTCTATTTATATCACAGTGATACCATGTGGAAACTAGCGAGAAGCAGCTGGAGTGTGAGCCTCTTTACTTGTTGCTACATCTAGCCTCAAAGGGAGGATTGATTACAATGAAAATGGGTTTATACTGACTCTATGTCATGTTTTCCTAACAGCGTCTCTACAAATTAATGACTTCAATTGTTGAGGTAAAACGTTGAAAGTTGTAATTCAGTCATGGGCAACTTGAGGCCCGAGGGCCACATGTAGTCTGATTTTGTGTGGCCCTCAAAGTAAATACACAAAATGACAGAAAAACCCAAAAGATTACTCCGAAAGCTCAAAATCTAAATAATGAACAGAATTATAACTACTGCACAGCAATGGTCAGGTCCAGGCAGTTTTAGGCAAAACACGTCAGCAGCTGTTAGCGTTTAAAGGCAGATTTCAAACGGCTGTCAAAAATGCAGTTATTAAAACAAAAATTTCAAAATACACATATTACATTTTGATAGCATGGAGATGTTTGTCATTAGTCAACATCACTTTGGTCTATTTGTTATATTGTGTTCGGTTCTGGGACCTCTGCAATTCCACGCAGCTGCATGGACAACCCAAAGCGAAGGGAACTCCCCCTCGGTCATCCATGAGCTACGGTGAGAGGTATAAGCAGAGAGAGCGGTCAGCAGGACCCCCGAGAACAAAAGCACACTTTACTTCCGGTCGAGTGAACGCTGGCGCTCAGTGTTGGGGATACATTTTTGTGAAAGTTGTAAATCTGTAGCACATTTGGTTGATTTGTTGTGAATTTTCAAAATGTTGAATTTTAGAGGCTTCCTGTTGCGCTACCTTTAGGATGATTGGCCTGTTTTTACAAGTGAGGAAATCTGACATGGGACTGGAGCTTGTGCGAAATTTAGTGATTGTTCACACTAAAGAAGAAAAAGAAAATGACTTCATAACACAAAGCAACAACAAACTGCACACAATGACAAAAACATACACAATGACTGTAAAAACACACAGTTCCTTTGTTGTGTGTTAATGCTCTGATTGGTTATTATTCTAAGGCTGATATGAATGTTGATCATGTGACCCTCAGATCAGATACAGTCATGTTTGTGGCCCCGCCCCCTGTGGTAGAGGCTTCCCCTGTCTGATCTTGTTCTATAAAAATGAAAGTATAAATGTGGAGGCTGATGTCACATTGTTGGACATTTTGCGTCTCGTTCTGGCCTGTGCTAAGCTAACGTGTGATTTTGATTGGATGTTAGCTGAACACGAGTAAAGCCCTCTGGTGTTTGCAGCAGTGCTCCAGCTTTGCCATCAAACCGAGGCTGCTTCCTGTTGTGGGCGTGTCCTTCCTTAGGTCAGCAGGTTAGAGTTCACACAGCTCAGTTAATCTTAGTCTGAACCACTGTCCACTGGTTCATTCTGTAACGAGTTCAAACCAAACTCTTGTGAGTGATGTATCTTTACCAAGAGAAACATTCAGAGCAGTTTGACTTCAGCAGAAACGTGTCGAACTGAAAACTGCTGGAGATGATTATTTTTCATCAGATAATGACACTGGCTGTGTTGTAAATGTCACATTAATGTATTATACACTACAAACTCAATGAGTATATACTGTGTACTATGTCTAAGTATGATTAGGATGATGTGCGTTCACACTGAAGTATAATTCCAAGTTTCCCAAGATGCATTTTGAACCTACAACGGCAAAACCCAAATCACACTGAGGCTAAATATCTCTGTTTACCTATAAAAGCAAGGGAGGTCTGTGGATGTGTGTGTGTGGAACAAATATCTCCCCGACGCGGTGCAAGTTCGACCTGAAACTCGGTCAATGGGTTCCAAATACCCCAAGTGTGTGTATCTGTTATTTTGGAGTAATTTGGTCATTTCAAAATGTTTATTTTAATTTTATTTCACTTCTGGACGGCCCCGAAATCAAACCTATTCAACTCTTGACCTCAGGGTGTGAGGGGGCGCTAGCGCACCATCTATATCTTTTTCACTACACAGCTCCTCACGCGAGCAAGAGTCACGTGTGCGGCCACTCCTCCTCCACTTCCTCCTGTGCAATGCTATCATTAGCTTCTCAAACACGGGAGCTCTCTGAATAGATCATTTGAAACCGTCAGCCACTGGTGAGTCTTTTGCAGACATGTTTCCCATTGTTTAAGCCATATAACTGTTGCTCAATAACGCACTGTTTCACTAGAGTCAGTATTGACCTCAACCCGTTCAATACTCCATCTGGAAAACTGCAGATTCTCTGTGGTGCCGTGCATGGAAGTTAAGCTCTGACCACTTGGTTCAAAGGTAAAACATGATTTTTGTTTTTTTTTTAAAAGACAGCCGAATTGTAGGTAATTTACTTACTCACGTAGTTTGGAGTTTTACGTTCTGTTTTGCGCAGTTTTGTTGTTTTTCTAATTGGAGCTACAATGTCTATGGAGTTTGGTTATCAGCGTCTCAAACATTTCACGGAGCACAAACACACGGTATTTATTTATTTATAATAAAAATATACTAAATGAGTACAGTGAAACATAAAAAAATGCAGAAAAAGACAACTGCAAGAATAAAAAATACACATGACTCCAAAAACTATACATTACAGAAAAATACAATGTGGGTACGAAGGAGATGGATGTACACAGAGACACACACACACACACAGTATTTATAATAAAAATATGCTAAACAATATTTATACAAAAGTACACACAATCACAACAGAAATGCATAAAAATACACAAAATTAAATATTTATACAAAAAAATACACAAAATGACAACAGAATCAGACTACAATGGCAACAAAAAACTATAATTATACGAAAACATAACAGAAAGATGCACAAATACACATGACTCCAAAAAACATACATTACAGAAAAATACACCAAACAAAAAAATATAAAAGTGAGTTAAAAAACAACAGCTAACACATTTATCATGTTCATATCCCATAGAATTAAACCAGGGAAATTGCACACGATGTTTTATTTTGCACCCGCAAATAAATCCTTTATAACAGTAGAGTACAGAGTATGTACACCTCTTTGTACATCCAATCTTCAAACATATACTCATTTGGCCATAATTAACTACTGAAGCTCCCACATGAATGCATACTTCCGTCGGGCACTGTACTAGTCTCTGTTAATTCTCCAACTTTGAAAGTTCTGAAAACATCTGATCCATAAAACTCACGTAGACATATTTCATTCACACATATTTTGGAGACGCCCCATTGACAAAACTTCCAGTTAACTTCGAAACAAGAGCTCTATTTACAAAAGCGTTAAAAAACTAAAAAATTATTTTGTTTTGAAAAGGGGATATTTCATTTTTAGCTTGAAGCAGGACAATTTTAGATTTCGCTCGCAATGCATCATGGGGAAATTGAGTATGACTAGTGTGCCCACCATGCATACTTCAAAAATATCCCCATATAGTAGTATACATCCGGGTAATTCTTGCGTACTCAATCTTTTCATACTATCTATTGTGAAGGCAGTACATACTAGTTTGAATGTCAAACTTATTATGAGTCGTACGTTAGTGTGACATTTACCACATGGCTACAGTGTAGGCTTCATCGATCAATAAATCAAAGATAATTTACTGTAAACTCTCTCTTATTGATGTTGTTTTTATCTTCATTCTTACTTTGGTTTCTTGTGTTTCTTCTCCAGACAAGGAGTTCTAGTTTGTTCCCAGTATTCCCAGTGATATCTCCTCACTCCACCACACATTCAATTTTGTCTGGACTCTGATCTTCCCTTTTCAACCCAAAAATAAACATCCTTCATTATTTTACCACAACTTTAAGTGAAAACATGAGAAATGTGTTGAAAAGAGTTTTTGGGACAAACACAAGCAGAGCATCTGAAACCCTGACCTTCACACTGCTGATAGAGTTCTAATGAGCTCTGAATGAATCCATTTTTTGGGATGTGAACACATGACTGTAAGGGATGCGCTTTTCTCTTTTCTTACTAACAGCTAATGTGGTGCAATGAGCGGGGCTGTGACCCCTCCCCTCTGACCTCTGACCTCTCTTAACCCTTTCCTATTTTTGCATCATTTGAAATAAAGCTGATGTCTGCAGCCATGTGTCTTAAAGACCCCACCTCCCTCCTCCTTGTGTTCAGCCAATGAAGCGTCGTGGCCAAGCCTCAGTAAGAGTGTTCCAGAGCGGAGGACCAACAACCCAGAACAAGTACTGTGAAGATCAGATGAATGTAAAGGACCCCCGACCCCCTAACCCTCTAACCTCCTGTTCCTCTGCTCCCAGCAGCTTCTCTCTGGTTATGGGACTTATCCCAGTGCCAACCACCAAGCTGCAGTCCATCACTGTTCCACAAGCTCCCTGCCCCGCTCTGCCCCTGGTACTCTGGGCTGGCCCCGGTCCAGTCCCACCAGTACCACCTCCTGTTCCCAGCAGATCCCTCCTAATGCCAGCCAAGGTAAAGATTAGATTAGATAGAGGAACTTTATTAATCCCCAAAGGGGAAACCTATTTGCCACCAAGTTGCACAGTTTACACACACAGTCCACAACATGACAAGAAAAGTACATACAAATAATGATTTAAAGCTTCCACAGAACAGACATAGCAACAATTCACAGATGTTCATTAAAATAACAGACGACTGCTGCTGGAATAAAAGACCTTCTTAGCCGTTCAGTGGAACTTTTAGGCATCACCAGACGATCAATAAAATCATTTCTTAGTCCATTAAAAGTGCTGTGAAGAGGATGACCTTTAAAGTTTAGCACAGTTTTCAGTTTTGGTCCGATCCTCTTTTCATATGTGACCTCGAGTGAGTCTGGGGTGCAGCCGATCACTGAGCCAGCTTTTTTGATCAAGTTGGCTTTTTGTCATTTACATTGATGCCGCCCCCCCAGAAAAGGACAGCATAAAACAAGACGCTGGCTAGGATCCCCTGATAAAATTTGTCCAGTTTAGTTTGTGGTCAATGTGAACACAAAGACACTTGTAGGACTGAACAATTTCAATCTGTTCACAGGGCAAACCTCCTTTGTCTTTTTCTAAAATCACTGATTAGTTCTTTTGTCTTTCCGACATTTAATTTTAAAGAGTTGTCGTCCCACCATCGGACAAATGTATCAATCCCTTTTTTGTAGAACGAAGCTTCGCCGTGATTAATAAAACAACCAGAGCAGTGTCATCAGAGAAGTTCTGGGTGTGGAAAGACATTCCACCATGTCTAAAATCAGAAGTATATAAAATGAATAAAAACAGTGATAAAACAGACTCCTGTGGAGCTCCAGTTCTTGTTAAATAATGTCAGATTGTTTGTTCTGGACTCTGACAAACTGAGGACGTGATAAGAGAGTTTTAAACCCAAGCAATGATTGTGTTGTGTAATTTAAAATTCAATAACTTATCAGCTAAAATGTTTGGTTGAATTATGTTGAAAGCCCTGAAAAGAATTAAAAAAAACATGATCCTGACAGAACTGTAGACTGTAGGGACCACATGCTGAGTGATGTGTATCTAATCATGTGTTCACCTGTGCCCAGGTTCATCATCCCTGTCTGTCCACCCAGAGCGCACCGACCTCCCCCCAGCAGCAGCTGTACGCCCTTATTTCCCAGAACATCCATCCAGGCCACAGTCTCCCAGGAAGGGTCCTGCCACCATGAACAGCAGCTCCATCTACAGCATGTACCTCCAGCAGCCTCAGGCCAAACACTTTGGTTCTCTGGGCAACAGGAGCACCGTCAGAGCAGGTCTACACGCTGCACACGGGCGTTCATCTCCCCCCAGAAAGATCCTCACTTTCTGCTTTGCTTCCTCTGCAGTCTATGGGAAACCCATCCTCCCCACCTCCTCCTCTTCTCCATCACCCATCTCCTTCCTCCAGGGGGGAGGAGGAGGGGGGCAGGATGACAGAGATGGAGAGAAAGGGGGTGGAGTCAGCGAGGGACTGATGGTTACCCCACCAAATGTTGACAACATTCCTCGTCCCTTAAGTCCCACCAAGCTTACCCCAGTTGGTAGGTGGAGTTATGACATCATTAATATTGATTAGGCCTGGGCGATATATCGAGTTTTCTTTATTTTGGCGATGCAGAAAATTACAATATCGCCTGTATAGATATAGCTCGTCGTTTTAGGAGTCGCTGCTTTCACTACTTCTCAGAACATATAAAGCTCAGTTAGATGATCACTGAGTGCGTCCTAAAAAAGCCTCACTACAGAACTCACTCACACGTGCTGTCCCGTTGAGGCGAAAAAGCCAAATGTAGCGCATGTTGCACAGCTGTTTGTTAATAACTGCCAGAAATACACAAAAGGACAACAAAAATACCCAAAAGGAAAACAAATATACACCAAATGACTCGGAAAAACATAACGTATAAAGAAAAATACACAAAAGAACAAGAAAAATACAGAAAAGGCAGGAAAAACCCTAAAAAGTTACTCCAAAAATACACAAAACCACTAGAAAAATACATGGAATGACTCCAAAATATATAGGGGTGGAATCGAATTCACGTTCGCGTTCAGGTTATCATGCGCCCTCAATCCATTTAGCGTCTTTCCCTCTGATGAATGTGTAAAGTAGATCTCACAAGGGGAGCAAAAAATGGGAGGGGGAAATGCAAATAAATGAATGCAGTGGACGCAATACAATTCATCAAACCAGGAACTGTTTGCAGACAGTGACTGTTTTATGCACCGAAAATAGTACGACCCACATTCAGCTGCAAACAAACACAGATCATTGTTGCACTGAATGTTGACACAAAACACAGCTGAGATGGAAAAAAAGGCTCTAGTTAACCTTTCTACTATAAGAAAATAATCAAAATCTAGTCAATATTAACACCACTGAATAAGAAAATGCAGAGTAAAGTGTGTGTGAGGGAGAGAAAAAGCTGGACACCCGAGGCGGTGCGTGTGGAGTCTGGTGACACTGCAGTGCAGAAAGGATGTTTTGTGTGGAGCTCCCTGAATGTCGCTGCGGACCCATTGCTCTAAAGAGCTCCTGTGTTTTTCTCTCAATGTTTTGACCCTAAAACTCTCGATGGCAGGAGCATCAGTCCAGAATCAGCTGATCAGCTGATCAGCTGCGTAATTTAACCAGCGAGGGCACAATGTTCACAAATGAGAATGTGGTGACACAGCGCTGCCCGGGAGATCAGACCTGCTGGATGATGATCAGTAGATCATCTTCAAATGGTGATGATCGACTGATTGACCGACTCTGTTGCTGCGTTAACTCAGATCAATGGCATCAACAGATCATTAGGCTGGTTTCTGTCCAAATCAGAATCAAAGTTACAGGATCAGGCAGAGCAGCAACATTAAATGAGGGGGTTTTCCCCCCTAATTTAATATCATTAGGTTTAAATGAAAACTTGTTTAATAAAAAACAATAAAACATTTCTATTTGTTCATTTTGTTTTCTACATGATTGAATGTGCCTCCAATTTCACTTCTTCAATCAGTGCACAGAAGCACTTTGTCTGTGCTTCTGTGCACTCACCTATCCGCAATGAACGAGCAAAATGTTCATTTGAATAAGGCGGTCTCAACCACGTCTATACGCACACCTTTTAGTGCAGCAATGTTAGTGAATTCCCCACAGCAGGTGAGCAAACAGCATCACCAAAGGATTTAGGGACGCACCTGGTTTACCACTCTCTATTTAGTGAATCCGCCCCATAAGGCATACAGAAAAATACAGAAAAGGATAATAAAAATACAGAAAAATACAGAAAACCCAGAAACGTTACTCCAAACACACACAAAACTACTATAAAAATACATGGAACGACTCCTTTTCTTTTTTGGTGATATAGAAAATTACAATATTGCCTATATCAATATAATTTTATTTCAAATATCAAGATTTATATTGTATAACAGCATTTTGAGAAAAAATATCGAGATATTTATTTTGGTCCATATCGCCCAGCCCTAATACTGATGACATTTGATGACATATCAATTTTTCTTTTTAAATGTTAAACCCTTGCAATAATGATGGACTGCTCCAAGCTACTTAGCGTACTAATGGTGCTACGCCGCCACCATTGGTACATGATGAATAATGATGGTTGTGTTTTTTGAGCTGACATGTGTCTCTGACCTGCACAGCTCACTCCCAGCTGAGGTACCTCAGTGACGCAGATCTGGACGTTCTGCGCCGACGCCTTAGTAACGCTCCACGCCCCCTAAAGAAACGGAGCTCCATTACAGAACCTGAGGGCCCCCAGGGGCCAAACATTCAAAAGCTGCTGTACCAGAGGTTTGTGCTGAAGTATTATGACTTTACAATAGAGTCAATGACATCGACTGATGAATGTGTGCGTGATCCGCAGGTTCAACACCCTGGCAGGAGGCATGGAAGGAAGCTCAGGTGAGAGCGATGGAGACCAGGGGCCTCATGTACAAAGACAATCCAGAAACAGGCGTAAAAATTCAGATATATGAATCTGTGCGTACGACTGGATCCACGCACCTATCCTTTGAACATACTAATCAGCGTCGTGTCACACGTGTCCACGCCCCTACATATTACATATATAAATACATATATATATATATAATTTACATGTGTAAATCATATTTAAATGAGATCGTCACCAGGATTTCCCTCCGCATGATCAGAAAAAGCACTTACCACCAGTAACACAGGAAAAAAGTGATTTTTAAAACTATTAGACAGTAACATGCATGATGGAGATGATTCAAAAGTCAAGATACTTGAATTGATATAGACGCACATAGTTTGCAAAGTGGGAAGCGGATTAAGGAAGATAGGGAAAATATTATTCATAATAATAATTAGAAAATACTTGAAGAGTAATTAGAACGGCAAAGAGCCGCATAATACGAATAAAAAAAAACAACACTAATAATAATAATTATACACACACACAAATGAACAAGACTAGACAAAGAAAATGTGCAAATGAAAGATAAAGTGCAAAAATATTAAGAATTATTAAAAAAAAAAAAAAAGAATACAAAATACAATTATATATACATATGGAAACAGATTTTTTTAGGTCTATGGCAGGCCAGCTGTGATGAGTGTGTGTGCGTGAGGCTGCTAATAATGGCATTATGAAAACATTAATAACGAAGTGTTTAGACATAAACTTGTGTGTTACTCAGAGGACGACTGACCACCTGTAGGAGATCCCAGCACACAGAGCTCTGACAGGTAGTGAGCAACATGTGGCTGACTCACATTAAACAGATAAAAATAATAAAAATAACTTTAATTCACAACAGGTCAAGAGCAGTTCGGAGGTTCATGTGTGAATATGTTGTATTACTGGTAGTGTGCCTAATAAATTGAAAGCATCATTAGATGTAGAAACGTACGTACGCCGCCTCAGGACTTGAAGCACCGTACATTTCCATGATTACTCCAGTTTTGATACATCCGTATTTTGACGTACGCACGTTTTTGAGCGTACGTACCTTTTGTACATAAGGGCCCTGATCCTGAGGACTGTGTCTGATCCTGTGTCCTACCTTCCAGCAGCCACCTTCTACCAACCTGACCACCTGTTAGGAGACGTGGACCAAGTACATTCAGCCAATGGAAACGAGGAAGCAGCTGACCAACATGTCAGCTCAGCGGCCGTAGATCAAAACCTGAGCCCAGACCCCCGCCGTCTGTCTCCTGCTTCTGTTGTCATGGAAACGTTGGACGAAAAGACAGCTGTAGCAGACTGTTTGCCCACTGTAAGCGAGCGGCCAGAGGAGCAGAACAACAAGCAGAGTGGAGCGGCGTCGTGCACCCAGAGCCGTGTGTCGCCCTCTCCTGCTCCGCCTCAGGTACTCACTGTGATGTGAAGCTGTTGAAGGCTCATCTTTAACTGCATCTCCATCCTTCAGGCCAAGAGAACCAACCTGAAGAAGCCGTCATCAGAGCGGACCGGCCACGGCATGAGGGTGAAGTTCAACCCTTTGGCTCTGCTGCTGGATGCTTCCTTAGAGGGAGAGTTTGACCTGGTGCAGAGAATCATTTACGAGGTAAAACCCCTCACAACAGGGTCTCTGAGGGGACTTCCTGCTATGCAAATGAGCTGTGTATGGCCATGCCCACTCCACACCCTGCTCTGGTAGAGCACCATTCACACATCTTTTAATGAATCTCTCCTGATATTATTCACTCTAGTGTGTTAGTGAAGAGCAAAATGATGTAATGAATAATAACACACATTATAACGAATCTTATTTTGTTAATAAGTAGAATGAATGAAACAGTATCTCCTGCCTAGTGTGGGACCAAGACTGACCTTTGTATTTTCAGTTCATGTTTGTAATGAAGATAATTTCCATTATCATTATTATGATTATAATTTTTAACTAAACCCCATATTTTTAAGGCCGTGGCTGTTCGTACGATTGCCGTATCAATTTACGTGATAGGTCAGTCATTGGTCAGTTTAGGATGTGTGACTAAGAGTAAACCTTACTCGAAACCTAACCCTAACCCTAAAAAGTGTTGCGATATAGGGTTATAACCTAGCCCTAATCCAGTGGTTCCTAAACGGTGTGCCACAGAACACTGGTGTACCATGAGGCAAGTCTAGGTGTGCCGTGGGATTTTGTGACAACCACTTTGTTGCGGCAATCTGCCTGAGTGCTCCGAGCGTGGGGTGCGCGGTAACGTCATTTTTGGGGCGTGCACCTTGTGACGTCCCGCTCTCGTCAAGCATAAACCAGGCTTAAAGGAGACATATCATGCTTTTAAATCCTTCCTTTTTACATATAAATCATACAGTTGTGGTCTATATTAAGCAGAACTGCAATGCTTGGGTCTGAATTCCTCATTATTATAGCTCCACCCCTTTTCTACCCCTTTTCTGATGTGCTTCTGAGAGCAACTTGTTTTGGTGCGGTCTCTTTAAATGAAAATGAGACACTTCATACCCCGCCCCCTCTCCACGTTACAGAGGTGACACTCGGTTCAACTCCACCCTGTTCGGCCATTTTTGTAGTTTGATAGAAGAGATACGGCTATGTAGTGGCGCATAAACTTTTTATTCAGAGGTTATTTACAAAATGTCAACAACAGAAGACTTGTCCATCCAGCCTTACATGTTCGAGCCAGAGTCGGACCCGGCGGAGCGAGATGAAAATGAAGATGATGAACCTGCAGAACCCTAACAAGTGAGCTAACACAAGCACCGAGCTAACGCTAGCGCCAAGCTAACGTCACGAAATGCATTTAAATACAGTCTTTTCGGAGACAAAAACGGCAAAATGAAATGACTAATGAAAACTTTAGACTTAAATTAAATCACGTAGGCCATATCATCAAGGATCTAAAACGAGCACACAGCGCAAACATATGAAGACGGTGCAACTGCTAATGCTAACAAAACACTGACAGGGACGTCTTATCATCACACTTTTTAGCGTTATTTACAGCTTACCGAAGTGCTCTGTTTGTCGTCTCCAAAGATAGAAGGAATTGAACCCTCAATCAGACAAAGTCTTTCGGCAAATCCTTCTTTATACTGGTGGAGGTTGCAGAAGCAGTCATCCTTGAAGTGCTTCGCGCACACAAAAATGACCTTACCCACAGATGTGGGTACATTTCCGTAAAAAATAAAACTCAACCAGGCACTTTGAAAAGGTTCTGATGCTGGGAGACGGTGTAATGAAGCGTGTGGGTTACTACATCCAACAACCGAACATTTTGACTTATCCTCTCGTAACTTCGGCATCCTTGAGCTTGGACTACAAAATAAAAGCGAGAAATAAAAACTCGAGCACCTGAAGAGACTAATTTGAACTTTTCTGTACTTCTAAGCACTCTAAATATACAACAAAATGCATTTAAGGGCTAAAAAAGTGGATTTGGCATGATATGTCCCGTTTAATGGCGCGCGCTCATACTGCTCTGTGTGCGTGCAGCCGTGCACACTGTTCCGTGTGCGCGCAGGATTCTCCGCTGCGCACCTCAACAGGTGAGCGGAATCCCACTGATGAGAAAGTTAAACTATAAATGGCCTGTGACTGTGCACCTGAAACGTGCACTGCACAATATACATGGGAAAAGGACTGAAACCAAAGGGCTACCGTGAGCTCATAATGACTGGACTGTTCAAATGTGAACTCCTCATTGTATCATTTATTTGCTCAATTAATTTGCAGGATTAATTAGGTTGTTTATAATGAGAAGAGGAAAATAATTTAAAATGTGCTTAAAACTTTGTTTATGTATTTAAGGGCTAAAATAAATTAGTTTTTTTTCTTTTTAAATATAGCAAACTTCTCTTTAATAAAATTCAGAGTGAAAATATTTAATTTATGTATGAAAACAGCATTATATATAAGTATTTCTGTGGAGGAATTGTTAAATTAAAATTGAAATTGTAATATCTACAATTGATATGTTATAAAAGTAGACCTAGTTTTCTGTTTGGTTAATGCCTCATTTTACAGATTACTTACCTGCTGATTTAATAAAAAAAATGTTTAAGATATACTTTTACCAAAAACTTATTTGCATTGTATTTTGTGTTCAAATGTTTTTCACCTTTCTTGTCACGGAAAGAATGAAAGTAAGAACGAGTGAAATCCTGAGTCTGGTCAAGTTTTCAAGTGTGACAAGCCATGACATTATAAACACACTGACACATACATTACTATTGCAATATACAACTACACAAAAATAATTATATTTTAACTTACTACTTTGTATGCACTCATTGCATAATACAGAGGCAAACACTATACAATTCTTTAAATAAAAAAGAGAGAGAGAGAGACAACGCAATATTTTTTCCAAGGTTGCGCAGGCAGGAATTCTAAAACTGTGACAAAGGCTGTAGGACAACGTTAAAACAGAGAAACAGCGAGAGAAAAATGGAGCGCTTTCTTGTACCGTGATATTGTACATGATATGAGTGATAACACCTGTTATAAAGGCTATTTTGCACAATAGGTGTGCCTTCACATTTGTACTTGTCCTTTGGTGTACCTTGGGCACAAAACGTTTGGGAATCACTGCCCTTACCCAAAGATGCTTGTACGTGTACTCCGGTAACCGTACCAATAACACAGGGGGTTGTCCATACAGCAACCGTACAAATAGACGCTTTCTATTTTCAATGGTGTTATTTGTTCATTTTCCTCTCTCTCTCTCTCTCTCTCTCTCTCTCAAATACTTCCTGCAGTGCCATCACGTACCCCCATTTTAGAAATACTGGTGTTTTGTATGTTTCAGGTGGAAAACCCCAGCATGCCCAATGACGAGGGCATCACTCCCCTCCATAACGCCGTGTGCGCTGGTCATCAGCACATCGTTAAGTTCTTGCTGGACTTTGGAGTGAATGTAAACGCTGCCGACAGTGACGGATGGTCAGTGTTTATCAAGCCTTGACTGGAGTTTAGCTCACGTTAGCGTTCATCATGTTTGATTGAGCGTTTCTTTCCAGGACTCCTCTTCACTGCGCAGCGTCCTGTAACAGCGTCCACCTGTGTAAGATGCTGGTGGAGGCGGGAGCAGCCATTTTTGCCACAACAATCAGTGACGTGGAAACAGCAGCAGATAAATGTGAAGAGATGGAGGAGGGCTACACCCAGTGCTCCCAGTTCCTACATGGTCAGTGACTACCAGTGTTGGTCAAGTTACTTGAAAATAGTAATTAGTTAGTGATTACACCTCTAAGGAAGTATTTCAGTTACTTTACTGATGAATTATTTTCAAACATAACTAGGTACTTTAAAAAGTAACTAAACCTCTGCTTTCTCCTGACCTGCCACTAGGAGGGAAACTCAAAAAATGTAATTATTATGGGCGGGGCTCCTGGGCTCCACCCAGTCTATATTCTAAAATCTCCAATGAACCATCTATGCTCGGCTAACTAGCTACTCATTACTCAATATTAGGGATGTAACGATTAACCGTAAGGCAGTTAAAAATCGATTCATAGATATCACGGTTGATATCAATTTTCTGACAATTGAATCGCAGTACTTTTTTTAACCGCTATCCACAAGTGTAGGCGATGGGCGGAGTCTGCTAATACTTTCTTTCTGGCCGCCTTCTACTCTTAAATATGTTAATAAATGATTCATTGCCCCTTTAGCACCGAAAGAATATCTGTAATATTACTTGAATATCTGTAAAAGTCACGGTTTTCTATTAGCTTTGTCTGCTAGCATAGCTTCTCTTCTTCACTGCAAGATATCTGCATGCCAACCGACCACTGGGTTACCAACGCCCTCTGCTGGTCCAAACAAATATGACGTAAATCAGTGCAATGACGGTTTTTTTTTTTTTTTAAAGTCCAATTGTTAAGGCACAAAATACATTTTCAGTTGCACTTTTAAAAAGAAAAATAACTATTATGCAGTTTTGCATTGTTTATTATAGAACCAGAATTTAAATGAATAGGCTTCATTTTCATTTGTATTATTCCTTTATTTATTTCATTCAAGATTTATTTTTAGTTAAATTGCATTGTTTTGAATAGTTTATCAAGGAATTCTTTTGACAATGAAAAATAAAAGGAAAATAGTAAAGTATTTTCTAGTTTTTTTCCCAAAAAAAAATTTGTCTACAGTCCCATTTTGTAGAATAAATCATGAGAGAATTGATCGTGAACCCAGTATCGTGAATCGAATCGTATCGGGAGTTGAGTGAATCGTTACATCCCTACTCAATATACCTCTTTATTCACTCTTCTCTTAATCCAACCTACTCACCACAGTTTGTAGAGCCCACAGGTGCTCGTTTTTATAAAAAGGGCGGGGCTAACAGTGATTGTTTGCAATGCAAGATGGTCCCAAAACATCACATGATGTTGTTCTCAGCCAATAGTAATAATCTATTGTAATAGCCTGGTCTAAACTCATAGAGGGCAGTCACTCTGACATTTTACAACTAAATATGACAAATTGAAATAGTTTGACTAAATGTTGAGAGTTGGACCAGGATTAATCAACAGCACTACTTCATACCCAAAAAAGTGATTTTGGGATTTATTTACTCTTTAATTACTTTACTTTATGTGATTAAGGTACTTTTCAAAAATGCGATGCACAAAATATTAAACATTAGACCTGTCAGCCTAATTCTTTTCTTTTGGCATGTTCCACATTAAAGATTAAATCAAATGAAACAGTTTCTTTTTAAAATCTTTTATTTTTCAATTTCTTTAACACTTTGCATCATGCAAAATGAAATGCAACAGTTTCTGACTTGAATAAAATTGTTTAACATTTAAACTTATTTACTGATTTTATTTTAATAAAATAAAACATTTTTCAGACGTTCTCTGTGGCAGCTTGATGCCGTTTTTGGCCGGTATTTTTTCTACTAAATTGGCAACACGTTCTCGATAATATAACTGGCGACGAGCTTCATCAGTTCAGCAGCACTAACTCCTGTCGCTGTTAAATCTATTTTTACCTGTTTAGCAGATTTGATTGGAATACTTTGATGTAGATACAAGTTTTCTTCCCACGCACACACGAGTTCACAGCGGATGCTAATGTTGTCGTTTTTTAAGGAGTCAAACTCAAAGTAATGTCGGTACTTCCAAGCAGCTTAGACATTCTCTCTGACGCGTGTGCGTTGTTTACCAATGATTTTTTGTGTGGGCTGTGGTTTCTGCCACTAGAAATTGAATTTGAATGGTTGGTATTGAATTTGAAAGTAGTAACTTGAAATTGTATTTTTTACTATTGAAAAAAATTCATCTTAGCACATTCCAAAAATGTAATACATTTCTGCATTTCAAGTTCAGATTGACAGCACACAATTCAATTTCATTACACGGAGACACACTTCCAGTCAACGAGGTTGAGCAATCAATCGCTGATTCATGGAACTCATGGTTACGTCTACAAAAACTAATAAATCTGGGGCGATGGGACATTTCAGTTAAAGTGTCTTTGTGAGCTTTGGCTAAGGAAAAAAAAGATACTGTATATATATGCACATAAACATAGCTACTGTATATATATATATATATATATAAACACACACACAGGCGAACATAAACGCATACTTCAAATTAAAACAATAAATTATAAGCAAAGTCTAAACATAACTTCCATTCAAACCTACTAGTTTTTTCAGGGCTTTATAGATATCTATAATAAAGGCTTTTATCATATATATATCTATGGTCACACCCACAACGGGCCGTTAAAGACTTTTTGTAGAGGTAAACATGAGTTTCATGAATCAGTGATTGATTGCTCAACTTCGTGGACCAGAAGTGTGTCTCGGTGTAGTGAAATTGAATTGCGTGCAGTGAATATGAAATTGAGAAGCAGAAATACATTGAATTAATGGAATAAACTAGAAACAAGAAAAATACAATTTCAAGTTACTAATTCAGTTTCAAAACAGTAAATACAATTTCAAGTTGTTACTTTGAAATTCAATACCAACTTTTCAAATTCAGTTTCCCGTGGCACAAATCTCAGTCGCGCTGCTTACATCATTGATTTGAGAGTACGGTGGCCGACTGGGTTATAATGCAAAAAATGAAAAAAGACTGGGTTACAATGTGCTATAAAACACGAGACGCCCAACAAACAGTAGCGAGACGGGTAACTGTAGTCTAATTATTGTGTCTTTAATTATAATCCCTTACTTTACTCGTTACTTGGGAAAAGTAATCAGATTACAGTAACGCGTTACTGCCCATCACTGATAACCACAATAGCGCTCTTTCCCTATGTCCGGCAGGTGTACAGGAAAAGTTGGGTGTGATGAACAAAGGGTCCGTCTACGCTCTGTGGGACTACAGCTCCCAGCAGGCCGATGAGCTGTCGTTCAGCGAGGGCGACGCCCTCACCGTGCTACGGCGCCGCGATGATGCCGAGACCGAGTGGCTGTGGGCGAGGCTGAACGAGCGAGAGGGATACGTACCCAGGAACCTGCTGGGGGTGAGTGTGCATCTTTACGTTTCTATTTAGGGTTGGAAACTCTTTGAAACACTAACAAGTCAGACTCATATTGTGTTACATTTTCAGAATGTTACACACAATGCTACACACAAAAGTGTTTCATGTTTAACACCAACACTTCACATAGTTGAATTGAACAAATTTTAACACAAACTTGTGTTAAATAATTCCCTTATAATGCCTCAGAAAAACCTAAAATGACCAAAATACCAAATAATTGTTATTTTGAACAAACTTTTACTGAACACAGCAGACACACATTCAGACAGATCAAAATGGATTTCCTCCGTACAGCCCCCATTGATGTGCTGTACGAAGGAAATAGGACCTCATTCATGCTTTTAAATGGAAGAAAAAGGACAACATTTAGTCATTTTAAGGCATTTTTTAAGTGTTTTGATCATTTATTTCTTTTAATCTGATATTTATCGCCTAAAGCGTGCGGACTGAGGTCGATATAAACGTCATATATCCGTGTGTCTCTACAGGATCACTGTTGTGTAGTTGTTTTTTAGTGCACACAGGGGGACAGACGTCACCTGCTCAGTAGCTGATCCTTCCATAGAGCATTTAAATAAGCTCCTTTAATTCACACATTTAAAAATTACATCTTTGTTTTCCTCCACCTCAGATGTGACGATACCAATTTTCATCTTGGAAATGTTTCTTTTCTTGTATGACCTCAGTGGGCGGGGCCTCCGAACCAGGAGGGTGTAACATGTTAATGACGATCAAATTCAGGCGATGAATATGAATTGTCAACACCGAATCATTTGTACGCTGGGATCGGTCAGATACCAATGTTTCATAAAACACACGTTGGTCCTGTTGTACGACACAATGGTTTCTCAAATGTGCACCCGTTTTTACGCAAGGTTGATAAATAAGGGGTCAATGAGAATAGAATTCAATTACAAAATCATCCAATGACGTCGATGCAAAAATTACGTTAATGCAAAGTGTGCACGCCAATGCGTCGTCCGATCAAAACAAAAATGGCGGCGCCGGAGAATAACTGACGGGAGTGGCTCTTCCGAGTTTCGAAAGTGCAAGGCAGTGAAGGCACGCACTTGTTCATCGAAGGTAGCTGTTCCCCGTAACCCTCGTCCTTTATCCCGGGTGTGACCGGACGGCAGCGCGTCAACGGAACAAAGAGGAAACACCCACCGTGACATCAGCGGCTGCAGCAACAGCAGCCACACGCGCGCACACTGCAATTTGACCTTTTATTTTTCCCTTAAACTTCCTAAAGGACAACACACACCAGTGACGTGCCATGAGCACTAGGGTTGGGTAGGCAGGGCTTTGCAAATCGAGACCACCAATGTCAAGACCAATGACAATTCCATATGTTTCTGCTGGCAAGTGTTAATTCAATTCATCTTTATTTGTATAGCGCACTTTACAACAAAGTCATCTCAATGCGCTTATCAAAATATAAAATTCATAATAAGAAAGAAAAAACCCAATAAGATCCACATGAACAAGTATTTAGCCATCTAACAAAATCAAGGTTGTAAAACACCATTAAAGAAACATAAACAATTATTCAATATAGCCTCCATACTCTCCCAACAAGATATATCTCATGACACGGCAGCACATCCGTTGTTTGTTTTGGAAACACACAAACACGGAGAAAATGACAACAACATCAACAACAACTCAGAACAGCCTCAGTGAGGAGCATCCACAAAGCCAATCCTTCGTTTTGTACCATTTACTGTGGAAAATACAAACAGCAACATGCTTTTGGGAGGGGGTGTGGCCTCCTCCTGCCTTACAGCGGAGTGAGACTGTGCAGCGTCCTTGTCCTACCAGGAAATAGCGATGCTATGTCATTTGGGCAATGAAAAGCACAAAATGCTGACACTTTCAAACTTATAGGTACTGTAGGCTATTGGAAATGGAAAAATAAATAAATTATAATTGTATTATAATTAAAACAAATAATCAAAATATCAATTAGGCACTGCCTACCTTGCCTACCCTGACTACACGTCACTGACACACACACACACAATTCATAAGGTAAAAGGAAAGTTTATTTTAATGCTACTTCTGACTCTGAATGCATTATTTTGTACTTTTATATTTTTACTTGAACTTTATTTTGAGTTGAAGAGCAATACACATATATTGCAATGTTAAGGAATTCATGTTTTTTGTTTTCATTTTAGATATGTAAATCAACATGTATAAAATACTTTTAGTCAATTAATGGGGAGATAATCGATAATCAAATCAAGTTGAATCGAATCAAACTGGAAAAATGAATCTTTAAATTAATCGATGCATCGAAAAAATACTATATGACTAGATTAATCGTTAAAAAAAGAATTGTTTATCCCAGCCCTAATTCAAAGCAAAGCATGTCAGAATTGTTTAAGTTTTTCTTTGAACTCAATGTTGCCAAATAAATTGGTCTGAATGATTACGTGCTAACAGCTAAGCAGTAACAATGGCGTACTCCATTTAAGCTTGTCAGAGAACTTGTGCTGCATCCACAGCTGAGGGGTATTCCATAAAGCGGGTTATGTTCAAACTCTGAGTATGTTCGGGCTCAAATGAGGGAAACTCTGACTATCCCATTTCTAAACGCGAGGTATGTTTATCTCTGTGTATGTTTCCTTTGCAACATTGTCCGTGAACTAAACCTGGTAACTGGCAGGTTTTATTAGAGAAACCCTGGGTTTCTACCTGGCTCCGCCCATCTGAACACTTAAATGAACCTGAACCTTGACACTTTTCTCTGAAACACTTTTGTAACATCACACACCAGTGACGTGCTCACATCATTTCTAATGTTGTGTTGCTTTACTTTTTTTTTTGTGCAAATGGTAGTTTTCTTTCTAATATTGTGGATACAGATCATTAAGTGAAAGTCACTGAGAGGTTGATCTGCATTAAAACATCTACTGACGTCTGTAGTAAAGTTCCCTGAATACAAACCTGTGGATAATATAAAGGATTAAATGAATCCACGTTTGAGGCTCAATTGTTGTTTTATATTGTTATATTATATTGTAATATAGTTTCATCTATAGCTCACATGTCTTGGAAGTTATGAAGGCGCAGTGAATTATGACACTGCTTTCCAAGGCGGTGGGTCGCAGATTCGCGTCCTGATTCAGTTATTTTTTATGACATATTTTTTGGACGTTGAGATGACTCTGGCGACAATATTACATTAAAAATCAATATAAATTATGTGATTTCAAGCGGCAGTCACTGTCTTAATATCCAGTGTAACAGGAGGGCTCTCTATGCAGCCATCCTATGCTGCTGACACGTCTCAGACACATTTTATTCATATTATTCACCGCTCGTTACGTCACTGAAACGATAAAGTGATGAAGGGACCAAAAAGCACGACTCATCACGGATGATTTAAGCCGCTATAGTCACTGAAGGTGTGTTCAGTGTGAACGCACATTTAGAACAGGCTCACATTCCTCAAATGCCAGCTTATTTCACCCATCAGGGTGAATAAATCACTCTCTTCCGGGTGGTTGCCATGGCAGCTCGAGTAGTCTCTGATTCATTGATGATGGCTTTTTTATCGCGTGCGTGCACGTCAGTAACCCAAGGTTTACATACTCAGGGTTGACTGACCCACTTCATACCAGCTTTAATGGAATCCGATACCCAGAGTTTCCCATCGCTGGGTATGTTGACCCAGAGTTTATGGATAGACTCAGAGTTTGTTAACCCTCCTTTATAGAATACACCTCTGCAGATTTCCACTGGATTGGGGGCAGAGTCAGCAGCTCACGTCAGAGCAGGAACACTTTGGAAGTGTTCAAGTGCTCGATACCCGAAAATGAATGAAGATGAAAATGAAAGTATTAACATAGTGAAAGATTTTGGTCGTCAGTGATGAAAAAACTACGATGAATGAGTGAAATGAAGTCTCGATTGTGATTGACTTAAACTACAGCTATTATTGTGTTGTTATTTACATTTTGTATATTTTTCTCTCATCTTCATGTGTTTTTGTCGTTATTTTGTGTGTGTTTGGAGTCAGTTTTGTGGCTCAAGCAGCACGTTGTAGTAACACCTTGGTTGTGTGTCGCTCTGCCTGTGCAGCTGTATCCCAGGATCAAACCCAGACAACGCTCCCTGGCATGACGCTCCAACAGGCAGTGCCATTCTCCCAGAAAGAACATCTGAAGAACCCAAGGAGGAGGATGTGATGAGAGAAGAAATGAGAAGAAGAAAGAGAGAGTTCCTATGTCCAATACAAAGCTCTGATCTTCGTTATTCCAGCAGCATGAGAGAGAGGGAGAGGCAGAGACTAACTAAACCCTCAGAGTGAACACAGGAGCATCCCCCCCCATTGTAGCAAAATTTCCAACCCTTATTGAAAAAAAAATCCTCTTCAAAAATCATTAAAATAAGAATATGCAATCCCATTTTTCTGTTTTTAATGCTCAATGTTAAGCAAGGCCGTTCTCCTGCCTGCCTGTCCTCCTGAACTCACCTGCCCCAAAGTTTGTGAACACCTGGATGTAAAGTAACTTATTATTAATAAAAAAAAATAATAATAATGATAATAATGAGCTTTAAGATATGACCAGTGTTTGAGGGATTTACTTTAAAATGACTTCAGGAGTCATTTTTAATTTAGCACATCAAAAGAAATCATCAGAAACCAAAGTGAAGGAGATATTCACAGCACATCAGGATATAAAGCTCAGTTCCCCTTTACATTTCACTTGTTCTTCATTGTATTTACTGTCATTTTAAACCAAACGTTCTTGACTCCAAATATGATCAATGAAGGTATTTTTGCTACTGCTTTGTACAATGTTTGCATAGCTCACTGCTGCCATCTAGCGCACAGAAAGGCTGAGAGAAAACATGCTGTGTAAAATAAATAAAGCATTATCTGATGTAACTATAGAGCTGCTTACTGTAGATTTAATAAAGAAGTGCAAACATGGAGATGATTTTATTTTTAAATATATCCACAGCTGTAGAATTAAAGCATGACGCTTTTATTCATAAATTATGCTGTGGTTTTATTTTAATCAACCGACGGTTTAGACACTTTCACAGTAAAGTGTGGAGAACAATCAGAGCTCACTCACACACGATGATCGTGTTATTTACCCCAGTCTTTCAAATAGAAAACATATTAAACTCTTTGTTATTATCTCTGACGGGTCGGCGATGCTTTTATTTTGAAGGGACGCTTTGTTTTTATCTTTTTACGTCATCATTAATGGCCGCATCAGTCTGAGCGTTTGTTAAACTGCTGCCATCACAACACTCACTGATCGTAAGTCCCTGAGATCCTCTTACACATAGACATATATAATAAAGGCGCTTATCATATGATATCTATGCTCTTATATCACTGGTTCAACAATGTTCATGAAGCTAAGCTAAAGCTAATGTGGACTGGTGTTTGCAGCTCTCAGCCAATCACGTGCAGCCTCTGTGACACTTCCAGCTCTACGTCAATGACGTAAACGTTTGTGTAGTATCTAACATCACATATCTAGTCTATAGGGTTGCCAACTTTCCCAAGATCAAAAAAGGGACAGAAATTTTTGACCCGTAATAAGTGCCACATAACACTGACATTTCTTAATTTATACAATGACATTGAAAAAAAAATCTATATTTAACACAATTTTGATAATACTTAATATTTCAAACCTTTATTATTATTATTATTATTATTATTAACTGGACCTTCACATACATATAATAAACACAATCAATACATAAAAACATTTCAAAAGCAACTGAAGAGAACTTTAAACTCACCAAGTCTACTTCTTCCAAGGATATTTCTTGCTGCTCTGGATTAATTCCAACAGTTGTTTGTCTGTTTGCACAACCCGGAAAAAGTGTTTGTATGGCAAGTCACAATTCACAGATATCTGAAGTTCATTCTTGATTAGCTCGGTGCTGCAACTATGGCCCATAGTTGACATTAGCATTATCTGCTGCATAAGCAGTGATATGACTGGTGTCCAGCTCATGCTTTTCCAGGCAGTTTATTAGTGCATTATAAATGCCACTAGCAGTTTCATTATTGTCTTCATAAAAGTCCAGTAACTTGCACTGAACTCCTTCAGACACGGAGAAATATCTGACACACACTGGAAACATTTTTCTATTTCCCTTGTTTGTGGCATCAGTTGCAACTGAGAAATATACAGGCTCACCTTCAGTGGAGGAGAGATGATCCAATATATCCCGCACAGTCTTTGGTCCCAAAACATTCCTAGTAATCATCTCAGCTTTCGTTCGTCCCATGTGCATCTTCTTCACAATGTTTGAGTCATTGAACAGTGCACCGTTGAGCGTAACCAGACAGTCCGTGCTGCTGTAGCTTAATCCATGTTTAACTGTATGGTACACATACGCGGCTTCACTTGCAGCTATCTGGTCATTTTCTGCTGTTGATGTGGCAAAGAATGTACTAATATTACTAGCATCTTTAGCTATTGTTTCCTTCTTGTGCATCTCTGTGGATGCATGTTGAGTCAGGTCATTTTCACCTCCATGGCTAATTGAAAACTCACGTCGGCACAAAGTGCAAAAAGCTTTTGTCGCGTCACCGCTGACTGGCTTTACCCACGTCTTTTTTTGCCTCCCACTGCTTGTTGAAGCTGCAAAGTCTTTTCTTCTTAGCTATGCCTGGTTTATCCATATTATATTGGACTGCGCACAGTTACCTCGGTGTGACCGCTCACTGGTTAGATCCACACAGCTTAGAGCGAAAGAAAGACATTTTAAGGGCCATCATACGTATGAACTGGACAATATCCATTCATCCTTTGGTATTTCTAACAAAATCACAGCTACTGTCACAGACAATGGTTCAAACTTTGTGAAAGCCTTTAAAGTTTACCAGCCTGTTCAGGGTGATGACTGTGGGGGAGGAGGATGATGATGAGACTTTTGTTGACCTTCATGATGCCTTACAAGACATAAATGTGGAAGAGGGTATGGAAGTGGATGTTGTGACTTTACCGCCACACCACAGATGTGCATCGCACACAGCAGACCTTATTTCATGCTCTGATGTGGACAAGTGGCTACTCTCAAGGCCAGACATAAAAGCTGTATACAGAAGTGCCACCTCCAAATGCACAGCTTTGTGGAATAAAGCCAGCCGTTCCACAGTGGCTGCAGAGATAGTGGATGAAGTCCTTGAAAGAAAGCTCCTTGTGCCATGCACAACTAGATGGAACTGGGTTGAAGGCCATCACAGATCGGGATTACCAGTTCCTCAGGGAATACTGCACAGTGATTAAGCCACTGACTGTAGCCCTTGACATTCTTCAAGGTGAAGACAACTGTTATTATGGCACCCTCCTACCCACACTGGAGACCTTGATCTCCAAGACCCTGGACTTAAAGAGTGGCCTCCAAATCCTTGGTGACCTTCCAGAGGCTGTTGTCAAGGTAAGAGCTAGTATTTCTTTCAAATACACTGAATACGTATTAATTATGAATTATGAAATCAAAATAAAATGAAATGTTTATCTCTTCTCATGGTGTGTGTGTGTGTGTGTTTCATTTCAGTCAATCAAAACCAGATTCTCAGAGGTGCTGGAAAGCAAGACTGTCATCTTGGCTGTGGTGACGCTGCCCAGATTTAAACTACGTTGGCTGCGGACGCAGGAAATAAAGAACAACGCCAAGGCAAGTCTGCTAGCGGAGTGCCAGAAATGTGCCCAAGATGAAGATCAGCTAACAGGTAGCAACGCACCAATGCACAGCCTCAGCACCAACTCATCCTTTGAGGATGAGGACACCTCTGCTTCTGTGGAAAGCCAAGTTGCTGACTATTTAAAATCAGGCTTACAAGGGATGGACATTCTTAACGGATTCCCACTAATAAAGAAAATGTCACTAAAATACAATGCAGCCGCTCCATCCAGTGCCCCCGTAGAGAGACTGTTTAGCCTGGGTAAGCTGGTCTTCACCCCAAAGAGGAACAGACTGACCAACAAGAAGTTTGAAATGCTGCTGCTTCTTAGATACAACCAGTGGTTTGAAGGGAAGGAGAGTTAGGCTACATGGGTTAGTCGGATACATGACTGATACATATGAGTGTTTTATAAGGAGTGTTTGGATGGTAAATTAATATCTAGGAGCTAAAGTTCAATCTTTAAACGCATTCCATCTTGTTAAACTGTTTTCTTAATAGAGATAAATAAATACAGCAGCTTGTGTCTTCCAGCCTATTTAGTTTGATTTGTTTAATTAAGAATACGACTAGCTAAACCCTTTATTGTTGTTTAAATATTTACTTTTGTTGTGAACAAAATAATACAGGTTTATTTACTTGACCAGTTGTCTCAGGTTGTGAGAGTTTGATTTAATTTGCTATAAAGTAAAATGCACTTAACTGTTTACTTTCCAAGATTAAGTGCAGGATTAACCTCTTGCTGTCTGTTGATATGCAACAAATATCAAAGGTTATGTGTAAGCACCTGTCTGTTTTACTCTTTACAACTGACCTGTGAAAACTACTAAAAAATCTGAATTCTTTGACATATAACAACTTTTTTTTTTAACAAATACTTACTTTCCTTTGGTAATGAGTTACTTTTTTATAGAGTAATCCAGTTACTAACTCAGTTACTTTTTGGAACAAGTAGCGAGTAACTATAACTAATTACTTTTTTAAAGTAAGGTTCCCAACACTGATGATGTAGTTCATACATCTATAACATATCGAGGATGTAGTCCATAGATCGATAACATATCTATGATGTAGTCCATAGATCTATAACATCCAGGATGTAGTCCATAGATCTATAACATATCTAGGATGTAGTCCATAGATCTATAACATACTTTTGATGTAGTCCATAGATCTATAACATATCTATGATGTAGTCCATAGATCTATAACATATCTAGGATGTAGTTCATAGATCTATAACATATCTATGATGTAGTCCATAGATCTGTAACATCTAGGATGCAGTTTATAGATCTATAACATACATATGATGTAGTCCATAGATCTATAGATATCTATGGTGTAGTGTATAGATCTCTAACACATATATGTGTAATCCATTGATATAGATCTATAACAGAGATGTGTAGTGCAGGGGTGTAAAACTCATTTTAATTCAGGGGCCAAATATGGAGCAGTTTAATTTCTCGTGGGCCACAGATTTTATGCAGAAAAACGAGTAATTTTAACATTATTGTTCCCTAGTTTACGCTTCTTTGTATTCATAAAATACAAAATATGTAAGAAACTGACAATATCCAAGCAATAAGTGACAGATTTCAATCCCAACAGCATCTTCACTTTCAATTTCCTTGATTTTGTGACCAATTCATATTTAATTATAGACGTAATATTATGTAATAATTAAAAAAATTATTATTTACTCAGGAACGATTGGTTATAGAAATGTAATGAATTACGTTACTTCTTTTAATATGTACTTCAGTACAAGTGAAATGACTTATTTAGAAAAATACTCACCTCTGCTGGTTTGTGTATTTTCTTGTGTTTTCCAGCTCTAAACAGTGGTATTATGGCAGAGCTGTTCCACATCAACACCCCCCTGCTGGAGAGCATCAGCATATCCAAGCTGGTGGGAACCCCTACCTATCTGAAGATGGAGAACTCCCAGCCTTCTGGATCCTTCAAGATCCGTGGCATCGGACACCTCTGCCAGCAGGTGGGAATGTCCCAATGTTCCCAGTGAAAACCACCAAATCCATTCTTTCCATGTGTCATTGCAGCTCGCTACAAACTCCAGAGGAATCGTGTGTTCTTCAGGTGATGGAGCAGCGCGCTGCAGAGGAAGCAGCAGACTGACGGTGTACTGACGGGTGTGGTGTTTGCAGGAGGGAACGCTGGTGTGGCTGCAGCTTATGTAGCACGGCGAATGTCCCTGCCCGCCACCATCGTGGTCCCTGCCTCGTCCCCCCAGAATGTCGTCCAGAGGCTCCGAGATCACGGTGCCAGCGTCAGGATTGTTGGAGAGGTAACGAAAGAAAGCTGCGAGCGTGAGAAAAAGACCAGGGCCCGTATTCACAAAGCATCCTAAGGCTAAAAGTAGCTCTGAGATAAAATGTAGAATTTTAAAGGTCCAGTATTATGCTATATTTCACCCATCTCCAGTTGTTCTAAGAACTCCAACAACATAGAATTCAAGGTTTATTTTCCCAAACTCACCTGTTTTCTTGAGTTTTAGTCTTCTGAAAAGTCACTTTCAGAGCGCTCCTAAAAACATGCATTCATGCATATGTATGAGTGGGTGTAAAGACACACTGCTTCAGCATGTGTGTTTATCACAGCAGTAGCAGCAGTAAATCATTAATAGTCTTCCTTCTCCTCCTTACCTCTTCTAACCACAGGAATAATGAATTTAAGATGATAGTCCATTGTTTTGTCCAACCGCTGCATCGTATTGGGTCACAAATACGTCAGATCATCCCATAAAGACAATACAAGGTGGTATAACTGCTACTAAAAATGAAACTGATTGTGAGCGTTCATGCTGCTCTTCGGATTATCTTTAAACTGAACATTAATATATTAACTGTGAGATCAACCTGCCTTTGCTATGTTTGTTTTACCTGTGAGGTAGTTTCAGAGGGAGGAGCTCACATTCTAATAGGGTAGGAGGAGCCAGGATTGTCAGGAGGAGGAGTTTCCACCTTATGACGCATAAGGGTGGAAAAATCCAACTCGCCCGTTTGGAGCTGACTTTTTACAAATTGTGGAATAACAAGGGAGAGAGGAACCAGAACCTTTTCAACCTTGGTCCTCTGAATGAGGCTAAAGGAATGTTTATCACTGTAGCAAAACCTTTATGAAGTTAATTATTCATAATACTGCCCCTTTAAGATTTAAGATTTTTCTTAGAATTTTCCCTTACTCACAAAGCATCAAAGCATCTTAGGCCCTAAAAGAGCTCTGAAGATGAAAAACTGTTAGGAAGAGTCAGGATAAAAAGTCTTAGTGTGTCTTAAAGAGACAGAAAGACAGAGAGAAAGAACATATATCCTCTGTACATTTAACGACAGTGATTTAATAACACGCTACGGACTTGACCGTGCAGGGATAATAATTGTGGTTGTGCTTTATCAGCGATACGTGTACTTTTCCCATACAGCGTGGTAACGTAGTAGCATAGCAATAATAGTAATAGCAATAATAGTGCTCCGTCAGCACTTTCACAGCCTTGTATTGTTGCGTGATTTGTTCGTCCCAGTGACGTCCACCCCTGAATACTTAACTAAAAGAGCATATATAACTCTAAAACATTCATACAATTATTAATATCAAAGTAAGCGATATCAGCAGCTATAGCCGTAAGTAGACCACTATGACTATTCTTTTATTCATTTTTTTATTTTTATTTTTTATTGCAAGTCAAATAAGTAAAAACACAAAACCAAATCAACAACAAAAAACAGACAAAGTACAGAATGAAAGCAGTTATACAGTACACAGTCTATATTACATTATTAATAGTCAGGTGAGGTGGAGTAATAAATGATAAATGAAACATTATTAATGAATCATTATTACCAACAGCGCCGCCCCGGGCCCCAAGGCCCCACCCCCAAGCACCGTTGCTCCAAACAAACCCGACTGGCGCCCCCCACCACCAGCCAACAGCCCCCCGCCCCGGGACCAGAGTGCGACCCAAACCTCAAAGGAAAAAGTTTATTGATTGATTTTTATTTGGTTCTTGTATACAGTGGTATTTTTGAACAGACCACCCCTAACCCATTTTCAATAGTTGAATGAATTTATAAATCTAAGTTGGTTAATTACTATTTGAGTTGTGTTTGGAATTATGTTAAATGGTAAATGGACTTGATTTATATAGAGCTTTATAACCACACTGAAGCAGTCTCAAAGCGCTTTACATATCAGCTCATTCACCCAATCACTCACATTCACACACCAGTGGGACAGGACTGCCATGCAAGGTGCTAGTCGACCACTGGGAGCAACTTAGGGTTCAGTGTCTTGCCCAAGGACGCTTCGACACATAGATCGAACCCCCAACCTCTCGATCAGAAGACGACCCACTACCACCTGAGCCACGGTATGTTTTGACTGGTTTTGAAGGTTTGGACAGAGCCAACACCCCCCTGCAAAGCGCATCCAGAACGAGAGACAGGGACCCTCCCACCACGGGCGGGGGACAACCACCAGGCCCATCGCAAATGATCCCCCCCAAAAAGCCCATTCAAAACAACATCGCCCTATGACTGTTTTGCTGAAAAGAATTAATTTCATGATTACACATTACACTTTTTTTTATTTTCCCCCAATCACATCATACCACACCTCCTCACTAAGATAAATGTTTCTGTCCCTCTTTGCTCAGAGTTGCTCTCAGAAACTTCCTGAATCACTTTTAAACTAAAATTCCTGCTCGTAGGTTTTAGACTAAGTTAGAAACTCTCTGAGAGACTCTGAGAAGCTTTGTGAATACGGGCACAGCTGTGATTTAATGGCCCTCGCCAGAGTTGGGGTCAGTTATCATTGTAATCGCAAAATTGGTAATTAATTTCAATTATGATGTAATTAGATTTGTAATCGTAATGGAAAAAATGTGTTGCTGTTGTAATTGTAATTGAATTGAAAATGAAATTGTATTTGGCATCAAAATTCTACAAAAACTGTCATTTACAATTTAATTAAATGCATCCCTGTGGAACCATGTCAGTTCTATGGCTTACACATACGTAGTTAACAATTAGTAAAACATGTTTCATATTAAGTTTACCGGGCAGTTGTCTTGAGGATAATTTTATCATTTAGGGGGTATACTGACAAGGATGAAAAGGATCCTACACCCTCACCATAAATATTAATACCAATATTTCATGGATAAGAAAGCCTAACAAGGTAACCAAGAGATGAGAAACAATTTGGATGATAGATAATATTTTTCAGTGTATTTTACAGCTGATTTAAGCATGAGTCAAAACTGACCTGTTATCATAAGATATCATTTGTTATTAAAGGCTCAGTAATTGTGATTAATTGTGATTGGACTTTAGTAATTGAGAATGTAATTGACAGTTGGGGGAAAATAACAACTGTAATTTTATTTGCACTTGGGAAAAATGCCAGTCAATGTAATCGTAGATGAGTTGATAATTGAAGATGTAATTGTAATTTAAAATTGTAATTGACCCCAACCCTGGCCCTAACCCTTCCAGGTGTGGGATGATGCTGATGCTGAGGCTGTCAGGCTGTCGCTGTCAGAGGGACTCACCTACGTCCCCCCCTTTGACCACCCGCTGCTCTGGTAGGATGTGTGTGTTAGCACAGAGGGATGCTGGCATGGGCATCGGACTGGGGGGGTAAAGGGTCCAAACAGAGAGGGCCCCCAGAAATCGTTTATATATATATATATATATGTGTGTGTACGAAAATGCATTAAAAAGCTATTATTCGTGCTGCCTTGGGGCCCTAGCTACCACCCCCTTTAAAACAGTGCAAATGGTATGACCCACATGTACAAGGATCAAAAGATAGACAGCAGCAGGAAACCATGTCTTTACTCAAGAAAGGACAACCAGGTCAAAAACGCCAAAAAAGGAGAGGGAGAGAAGATGAAATGAGGGAAAGCAACTGCTACTCAATTCTTCAGAGGTGAGCTTTAAAACACAGGTAATATATTATTTCGATTTAAATTAACTACGTGCATCTAAATGCTGGAACGTTCCTTTTGCACGTCAAATCCTAATTGGAAGTAAAATTATTTAGAAAAAAAGATTTTGAAGACAAGTTTTTTCCTGCCACCAAGTCTTAATTAGGTGGCCAGAGGGTCCCCGTGATTCTAATTATTCTATATTTACCTTTTGTTAACCTTTGTAGCGGCATATTAAAGAATGAATAAATAAAAACAGCACTAATAAGAATAATTATACACACACGCAGAAAACACAGAGGTTGTAAGGTAAACTGAATAACAAGGTGCAAATGAATAATAAGGTGCCAAGTTAAAAATATTAAAATAATGATAATGAATTAAAAAAATATATAGGTATATTTAGATTATCATATTATTATATATTATATCAATATTTTTATATCTAAAAAATGTCTCTGGGGCGCCCGACATTTGTGAAATGAAAATGGGGTCACGACCTGGAAAAGGTTAGGAACCTCTGCATTAGGTTATTGTGAAGACAAAAGAAAGCTTATATAAGAATGCAAGAATACTAGTATAGTTTCCGGGCGAAAAAAACAAGTGTACATAACTTACATTAGGGGCCCCACAAGATGGTTTGTACCCAGGGCCCATAATGGGGCGCTTTGGCCCTGGATGCTGGGATGTAAAGTGAGCCGCTCCTCTTCTCAGGAAAGGCCACAGCAGTGTGATGGTAGAGGTGGCTGCTGCTCTGGGTCCTACTGCGAAGCCTGGAGCTGTGATTGTGTCTGTGGGCGGGGGGGGCCTCCTGTGTGGGGTGGTGCAGGGCCTCCAAAACGTGGGCTGGATGGACGTGCCTGTTATTGCCATGGAGACGGTAGGAGCAGACTGCTTTAATGCTGCAGTGAAAGCAGGCAGACTGGTGACCCTGGAGAACATCAGCAGGTCAGCTTTGGTTCACGTGAGTCACATGAGGAACGTCTGTGAGCGTAACCCGAGCTCTGCCTCTCCTCAGCGAGGCCAAATGTCTTGGAGCCAAGACGGTGTGTCGGCAGGCCTTGGAGTACAGCCAGAGCGGAGAGGTGACCATCATCTCAGAGGTGGTGAGCGACCAGCAGGCTCTGCAGGCTGTGCTCACCTTCCTAGGTTAGTCACGGACCACACAGAGCAGACGTCCCCACAGCAAACGCACAAAATGACTCAAAATGTACACACAATTATCAAAAACAGCACACAAATTCTATATCAAAATACACAAAAGGACAAAGAAAATCTACAAAAGAACAACAAAAATACCCACAACTAACAGAAAAAAATACAGAATTTGAAAAAGTCTCAAAATAACAAAAATATATGAAATGTTTCATACAACAACAGAAACTCCAAAAACACCTTGCGTGACCCTGAGATCAGATATAGTCACTTACACTGTACAGTATATTAGTGGTGTAACGATTAGTTTTAGCAATGATTCGATTTGAATCATGATTCGCTGTTGCCGATTCGATTCAAGGATGATCTTTGTTAATTTAGAGGCTTCTGGATAGCTAGTGTTAACGAGCTAATGCTACATGTGCCGCTGCTGCTGCAGTGGACGCTGTCTGAAGGAAATGGTGGTGGATGGTGGACACAGTGAGTGACTCCTTTAGAATATTTTATTGATCCATTTCTCCTTTACCGGCTTCTTCGTTTTGTTATTGTCTGCTGGCACGCATCGCGTGACGTCACAGACGGCCGACTTATTAAAGTACTTTTAAAACACATCCATATAAAGTCTGCCGTGCTTAAATCTAATGCATTTTTTCTTTGTATCGATACACTCGATTAAATACCTTTTAAAACAATTTTAGATCCATTAACGTTTTCTGAAATGACAACTTGCAGAGCACAGATCGATGTAGTTGGATCTTAGGAATATAAATTAATTCATTGTTCAAAAGTTTTAGAACCCCTAATCTTTCCAGTTATTTATTGCAGTTCAAGTCGTGCAAGTCCACTGAATAGCTTGAAATGGTACAAAGGTAAATACTGAACATCTAGAGGTTAAATAAATGTTTGGTTTCCCAAAACTGAAAAATAATGTACATTTCAGAATTATACAAATAGGCCTTTTTCAGGGAACACGGAGTGGATTAAAAATTTAAAGCTGTTCTCTACAATTTACAACCTCCTCTGTCTGCATACAAGCAGTGTTGGAACACTGGTACCAGACCCTCATGAGCATCAGGTGAACAGTATTCTTCATGGATTCCATGATTCCTTTTTTCAACTCAAATTGCTTATTTGTTCTATGCTTTCATTTCAGAGTGCAATGACACAATAAACTGAATAATTTTCAGTAAAAAACTGGAAAGAGTGTGGTGTTCTAAGACTTTTGACTGGTAGTGTACAGTATATATAATATAGAAATTATGGCTGTGCATAAGCAATAGAATCTGGTTTCAGTGCACATTTCTCAGAGATGCTCTTTACTACATCCCGACGGTCCTTGGTTTTTGTTATAAAGTTATTTACTTGGATGGGATTAAACCAGATCTTGTAAGGCGTGCAGAAAGGTGGGAGCAGGACTTGCAAATAAATAAATGCAGTGGGAGCAATGCAATTCATGAAATCTGGAACTGTTTACTCTGATTGTTTTAGCACAGGAAAAATACTACACCTGACAAGCAGGTGCAAACACACACGCAGAGATCTGCTGCAGTAAATATGGACACAAAACACATCAACAATGGAAAAAAAGACTCCAGTTAAACTTTCGAGTATAAGAAAACAATTCAAATAAAACAATAGTCAATATTAACAGCCACTGAATGAGAAAATAAAGTGTGAGTGTGTGTGTGAGGGAGAGAAAAAACTTCACACCTGCAGAGGTGTGTTTGGAGTTTGGTGACGTTGCGGTGGGGAGAGGATGCTGTGTACACAGCTCTGTTGCTATGGACGCACTGCTTCAGTGATATTTTGACCGTCAAACTCTTGTATCGCGTTGATGGAAGGGGCATCAGGCCAGAATCAGCTGATCGATGCGTGTGGTGACACAGCGCTACTCAGGAGGTCAAACGTGCTGGATGTTGGTTAGTAGATCATCTTAAAATGGTGCTGATCGACTGATTTACAGACTGGGTTACTGTATTAACTCAGATCAATGGCATCAACAGATCAATAGGACGGTTTCTGTCCAAATCTGCCTTGCTTTTTTCAGGGCAGCTCTGAGTTGCTGAAAGTTTTTAAATCACATTCAGGACACTGTCTCTTTAAGAATATGGAAACAGCCCCGTGAGCTGCAGCAGATCTCTGCTACAGCGCAGTGACAGAGAGTTAGTTATAGAAGAGAAACACATGCAGAGTTTTACAGAACAGACAAACATCTGCACTGAACCTCTAACAGACAGTCGCTAACACAGCTGCACTGGGGGGAGGGGGGGTTAGTTTTTTAGACGAGTAAACTAACACTATCACACACACACACACACACACACACACACACACACAGCGAGAGAGAGCAATATACAGTAAACAGTGAACATAATTGGGTAGTTACATACCATCTCAGACGATGTCTGACTTCTAGAAAAATTTAGGCACAAGGAGACATGGATTGGTCTGACATAGGTTATCTCGGTCAGTCAATCAGAGTTACTCGAGCTACAGCAGGCCGCGAGGACTAAAGTTCATCATCGTGAAAAAAATAAAAAGAGTACTGAATGGGGAAATATAAGCCTGAGAAATGTCAAGTGTGTGTGGTGTGAGAATGCGTCAAATTACGTGACTGTCACTCTCAAAGCGTGAGGCTTGGCAGCTCTGTACACACACTGAAGGCTGTTTACCTCTTAATCCCAGACCGGTCTGTTCCCCAAAACCCTTTGACTTATTAAACCTTGCGTCAGCATCTGACTAGCAACCCTAAAGCTGATTCCTTCTCATTCATCAAAAACTGCAACAACAGTCATGTGGTTGCTGATGTTCTTGGTGATGTCGTTGCTGATGTTCTGCTGTAGATGAGGAGCGAGTGCTGGTGGAGTTAGCGTGTGGAGCAGCGTTAGCAGCTGTTTACAGTGGGCTGGTGAAGCAGCTGCAGGATGAAGGTAAGGGACAGAGGCAGAGATGTTGCTAAAGGATCTTCTGACACTGACCCTCTGCCCCTCATCATCCCAGGTCGTCTACCTGTGCCTTTGGGCCCCCTGGTGGTGGTTGTGTGTGGTGGTGGGAGCATAAACTTGGAACAACTGATCAACCTCAAACACAAACTGCAGGTTTGAGTTCACAGTGAAATCTAATGGAAACATGATGTAGAAATGCTTTAGATGTTTCTAATCAACAGCTCACAAGTCAAATAGACTCTACTGAATATGATGATTTGAATCACATTCATGTCATGGTTCGCTCCTCTCAGAGGAAACCAGTTTCCATCCCAGTTTCACTCCATAACATGTAAAGCCATGTCTCCATTTCAGAGTTGTTCATGTTCAATGGCTACATGCTGTATGTGCTGTAGATTTGACATGTTTTATTTAGTGGTGGAACTCAATTACATTTTTTTATCTAATTAATTAGAGAATGTGGAATTAATTAATCTAGATTAATCTTCTGACAATATTTGATACAAGAAGCAATATTTTTCCAATTTAAATGGATTTTGGTATATGATTGAATCAACGAAAACAATAAATATGATTAAACACCAAACTTGTTTATTTTTTTCATCACTGATGCTAGCATAATATGTAATATGAATAAAGAATATTATGATTGTATTGTTCACAAAGCACAAACTTAAATTTAAGTAAGCTATATTCATGCTTTTCTGGATTTTTTGTAAACTTTCTGAAACAAAAACCAGCACTTAATACAGAAATTCCAGAAAAGTGGAAACTGAACAGTGCAAAATAGTTAAAATATCAGTGGCATGAAATAAACAGAGCAACTGATTAAACTGATGAATTTAGTTTGAAATAGTCTTTCTACATAGCAGTTGATAAGTTGGGTCAGACAATGCTATCTGTAACACCGCTTCTAGCCCCGCCCACATCCTGTACCACTGAGAGTGGTCGACTGTCCACTACAATCATTTATCCAAAAGCTAAAAATCAACGCCTACAGAGCACCCCAACAACTTCTCCTCAGGTTAACTGTGTTATTTTCTTTACTGCTTTATATTTCTGTAATTAATTAATCAATCGCGATTAACTTCCTGTTTTTGCAGGGTCAAAATGAAAATGGCTCTTGTTTTTTCAACAGCGTTGCCCAACTTGCCAGATTTTTTGTTCACTGATGCGGAGGTAATCACAATGGTGAATACCCGAACAAATAAACTTGATAAGGGGTATAAGTTCTTCCATAAATAATATATCCACAGCTATCAAGATAAGAAAAGAAGTACTTTTGTGAACTAACCTCTAGCTACAACATATGACGTATAAACATTGTGCTAAAATATTTGAAATGTTTAAAGAGAGGCATGTTATAGACCTTTAAATTATATTTTAACATTCTGATATGTGTTTGTCTTATTTATCTGTGAGTGGATGTGCCGTAGCAGCTTTAGCCTGGCTAGCTTGCTGCCGTTTAGAAGCCCTCTTGAAGGCAGACTGCCTCTTTGGTGGTGCAATAAAATTATTCCAGGGAAAGAGAGATGGAACAGCTCCACTTTTAAGTTGACTGATGGTAACTGGATCTGCTGACTAAATCCTCCTGAGTGAAGTGCCGGCTGCATACAAAATTGCTCCCTGGCTTTATACAGAATAACGGGCCCTCATCCCTCCTAACTGCTTAGATGCACTGCCTCCTTCAGTCTGGGTCCGTCGGAAAAGTGTGGTTAGACAGGTACGGCTGTTTTCTTGCCCCACAAGAGCAACTAGGAACAGAACAAGTGCAAACACGCTGAGACTGAGCCATTTTTGTCACTGTCTAACGCTATAGCAACAGGAAGTTGTTGCACACCACTTCTGGTTTGAAATGGGGAAGTGTGAAAAAGGTCTATTGTTTTACATAAGGTGTAGGGTGGTGCTTTTGAGCCCCCGTCAGCTCAGATCTGTAGCATATGACCAGAGAGTGAGAGGTTGTTGGGGTCAGATCTGAGATAGAGAGCTTAAGGTAGTGGCACATTGATAACAGATATTTTAAAATTAGTCGGGAACATGTTAGTTTTTGAAAACGCTCCGTGTCCGTGTAAACAGGGAAACAAAACTTTCTGCATCACGGGCATGTTCACTGATGCTGCAGAGCCTCAGATGTTAGCTTTAATTAGACCTGACCTAGCCCGTAGCCGACAGAATACGGCCTGAACCAGAATAAAGCCGATCTCTCTTTAATCCTGAGTCCATTGCTGCCGACACACTATTCACATCTGTGCACAGCAAGCACATGTAGGTGAGTTTTTTATTAACTCAGCTTTGTTTAAAAGCCACTTGTTCTGCATTAAACTGTAAACAGAACGGCAGCTTCGTGTGATGCTACAGACGCTACGTAGAGGTTTAATGCTGCAACACAAACGGCTCAAAGAGCTGCTCTGTACATGTGACACACAGCAACACGAGTCAAAAACTAGTGATTTATACATTTTATAACAACATTTATTCATGTACCAGAGGAAAGCTTCCATTCACCTCCTCAGCAAACAGTTATGCGTCATCTCGCGCTAATCAAAACATATCATCTTCACCGCGCAGAGTCCGACCCGAGTCTGTGTTAAAAAGACAGAAATTAAGCCTGACCCCCGGGTTTTGTCCAATACAGCGGGGCAAAAAATATTTATTCAGCCACCAATTGTGCAAGTTCTCCCACTTAAAAAGATGAGAGAGGCCTGTAATTTTCATCATAGGTATACCCAGAGGCGTTGCAACAGGGTAGGCAACACAGGCAATTGCCTAGGGCCCCAAGCTGAAGGGGGCCCCCGACGGATGGCTGACAGTCAATTTCAATGACAAAATAATGTAACTGCTTTGAGATGCTGCAGCGACATCGCATCGAAAATCCCCTGCATGGGGCCCTTTCTGAGTAGTCACTGGCTAGTTGCTAGTAGGGGGCCCCGACAGACGGCAGATATCAGTGACACAACTTGAAACCCCCCGGACACATTACAGTAATACGTCAGGAACCTCCCTAATGGGGCCCCACTACTACCAGTCCCTGCATCAACGTGCTGATGTTATCAAACACACCAAAAAAATTAAGCGGATATATCCCTCAGGGCTCATGAAAAGAAGATGAAAACAAGAAGAGGATGAAAAGAAAAAATGTGATAGTGGTAAGTGAGAATGTGTAAGATATGTGTGTTACATTATAAAAATGTTTGTCCCAGATAGTCCCAGACACTTTGTCCCAAACTCCCAGTCATCCACCCAGCACCAGAAATGTTAACTGCACATTTAAGTCTGTGTAAAGTGAATTCAGCCATTTTCTTTTAAACACATTCATATAGTGTGTTTATATGTATATATTAATCATTCAAATTTGACAGTGTGGTTAACAACAAACTTAGAGCACATATTTATTCTTACTTTACACCAATTTTACCAGCTTTATATTAAGAAGTAGTCCAGCTTTGCTTACACATCATAAGTTTTGTTGCTAATGGCTGTGTACATACTGTACATTTATAGCCACACTATAAGTTAGTCCTTTGCTGCCAATGATATTTTCTCCCAGAATAAAATGTTGTCAAATGGTAAAACTGATACATCCATAAATGTTCTGCTATAGCCTAAATGTTACATTAAATAAAATGTAAACATGAAGCATTAAAGTTGTTACTGCAAATGAATGTTCATTAATTATTCCATACATATCTCAAATGTTTAGTGTTTGTGTAACATGCACATTTCTTTTCTTTACTTTATACAAGCCAACCAAATACATTGTGCTCTTTTCTTTTTTTTCTTCCTTGAGGTGCTTTGTTAAAGTTTTTTGGACGACCACCACCACAACACCACCAACATCAGCAGCAGCAGCAGCAGCAGACATCTCTACATGAAAGTAGGAACTTATTTAGTTTAACTTTTTAAAACACATTTTAAAATATATCATGGGAGCTATCAGATTTAATGTGACCACACAAATATTTGTCTTAAACAATTGCTTCTTATACTATTTTCTTTCTAGCAATATCAACCTCAGATCATGAGGGGGGTCTTGAAGAAGAAGAGTAGGACATGATGGTACCTTCATGCAGCAGCAGCAGCATGGCAGCACAGCATTCCATCACCACCTCCTCACCACCCCCATGACACCACATCACCAGAACAGAAGGTACTCAAATAGACAATCAAATAATATCAGATGATCCTGCGCTGTGGGCAAAAGCTATTGATGACAATGCTTGGTGTCCAATTGTGAAAAAAGAATCACTCCAAATAACAGACATGGACTTACCAAAATTCAGAAAATCCACCTCAAAGATTCACCAAAGAAAATTACAAAATGACAATGAGAAATGTTTAGAAAATCCAATGAGAAATGGTGCTTGGTTGCATTTTTATGATACTTAAAATTTTGCACATTTCAGTTGTGTTGGTTTTTCTGGCATTTACTGTATAAATTGTGTGTAAAGTTTGCATTTAGTTTAGATAGCTATGTTATTTATTTTATATGTTAATTATTTAATAAAGTGTTCTTTACTGATCCTTAGTCCTGAACTTGATTCATCATCATTCTGGGGCCAGGAGGCCCCATAGTCCTTCTTGCCTAGGGCCCCCAGGGGGTCTAGAAACACCCCTGGGTATACCTATGAAACAACAACAACAAATTACCCTTTGTTGGCAATGACAGAGGTCAAACGTTTTCTGTAAGAATTCACAAGGTTTTCACACACTGTTGCACACTGGTTAGGCCACTCCAGGATCTTGAAATGCTTCTTACGATGCTACTCCTTTGTTGCCCGGGCGATGTGTTTGGGATCATTGTTGTGCTGAACGATCCAGCCACATTTCATCTTCAATGCCCTTGCTGATGGAAGGAGGTTTTCACTCAAAATCTCACAATACATGGCCCCATTCATTCTTTCCTTTACACGGATCAGTCGTCCTGGTCCCTTTGCAGAGAAACAGCCCCAAAGCATGATGTTATCACCCCCATGCTTTACAGTAGGTATGGTGTTCTTTGGATGCAACTCAGCATTCTTTCTCCTCCAAACAGACTTGAGATTTTACCAAAAAGTTCTATTTTGGTTTAATTTGACCATATGACATTCACCCAGTCCTCTTCTGGATCATCCAAATGCTCTCTAGCAAACTTCAGACGGGCCCAGACATGTACTGGCTTAAGCAGGGGGACACGTCTAGCACTGCAGGATTTTAATCCCTGGTGGCGTAGTGTGTTACTGATGGTAGCCTTTGTTACTTTGGTCCCAGGTCTCTGCAGGTTATTCACTAGGTCCCCCCGTGTGGTTCTGGGATTTTTACTCATCGTTCTTGTGATCATTTTGACCCCACGGAGTGAGATCTTGCATGGAGCCCCTGATCGAGGGAGATTATCAGTGGTCATGTATGTCTTCCATTTACTAATAATTGCTCCCACAGTTAATTTCTTCACACCAAGCTGCTTACCTATTGCAGATTCAGTCTTCCCAGCCTGGTGCACGTCTACAATTAAGTTTCTGGTGTCCTTTAACAGCTCATTGGTCTTGGCCATAGTGGAGTTTGGAGTGTGACTGTTTGAGGTTGTGGACAGGTGTCTTTTATACTGATAACAAGTTCAAACAGGTGCCATTAATACAGGTAACGAGTGGAGGACAGAGGAGCCTCTTAAAGAAGAAGTTACAGGTCTGTGAGAGACAGAGATCTTGCTTGTTTGTAGGTGACCAAATACTTATTTTACCGAGGGATTTACCAATTAATGCATTAAAAATCCTACAATGTGATTTTCTGGATTTGTCTTTTTAAGTGGGACTACTTGCACAATTGGTGGCTGACTAAATACTTTTTTGCCCCACTGTAACTCTCAGTAGGAGTGCAGCTCTGTGATTGGTCAGTATCTGGTGCAGGCATGTAATACGTCTCCTCTGATCCTCGTGAAGTAAATCAACACTTTATTGGAGAAATTCAGTTTAACTCCAAAAAGTGATGCACATGGACACTCTTACTTGTGTTTCTCTTTTTTGGTTCATTGAAAAATCACACCGCCATCTATTGGCCTGGCACGTTTACGACATTGTTTTTTATGCTTCCAGCGGTTCTATGTAAACAGAGATCGTTTTGAAAACAATGCAATGTGAATGCAGAACTCTTTGTTGTGTAAACAGGGTCTAAGTCAGTTGGAGCCTGAATTTTATATTTTGTTAGCTGACTATTGTTGTAATTAGCGCTATATAAATAAAGTTGAATTGAATTGATATTGCGACACTTTTAAAAACCAAGGACAGGCGTCATGTCTCCCACGAATGTGCACTGAGGACTGTGTGCCTAAAAATAGTTGTTCCTTACAGTGATGGATGTAGCATTTTGTCCCATAAGGTATTTTTATTTCATGTTTCTCCATGTACCAAATGTCTTTCTTTGTAAACCATGTTTTTCCTTATCTTCTTAAGTAATGTATAGTTAATATTTTCACCAAAATGTATGTAATACAGTACAGTGTTTTATAAGAAAAGAAATTTAAGCTGATGTCAAATTACATTATTTTTCTTGAGCTTTAAAGGATTGTTTCAAAGCAGCAGAAAAATATAGTGTTTTGATCGAATAGGTGGAGTATGATGTGTCCCATTTATTTTGCACTAAATGTCTTTGAAGACATTTAGTAAAGACACTAAGGGTGCTTTCACACATATTTGGTCCTGTCCGCTGTCACACATGCTCTTTGCCAAACGCACCAAACTTTCTGAACAACGTCACGCAGGCCAAACGGTTGGTCACCTATTGGACAGAATACTTCAGTCTCCAAAGACGAAAAACACACTTTCCAAAGGAAATCCTCAAACAAACCCCCAGAAATGTAATTAATTATGATTCAAAATGACCCATAAACACAATGAGTGTGGAAATGTTGGTGACACGTATATATGTGTGTTGTTGGAGGACAGAGCAGCACTGTATGTGTTAGTGTGTGTGTTCATGTGTGCGTTCTCGTTGCCGTGACGACAGTTTGTGTGTGTGCCGCTGCAGTCACTGACAGTTGCGCACATTCTTTATTTTCAAAACTACTTTGTGTTTATTTTGCACAGTGATGTTATTGGCATATTGAACTTCATGAACTGCAACATAAATGTTTAGTTTTGACCCGCGGCCCTCTACCACGAATAATTTCTGGCCCTTCAATGAAAATTGAAGGGCCAGAAGGGCCCCGCGTTTGGGCTTGGCTGCAGGAACAACAGGCCTGCTAAAACTTTACTTGTAACTAACTCTGAATAAATTACACTGAGAAATAGAACAATTCTTGTCATCTGTCCTCGAGCTGTTCAACAAAAGATCAGGAAAGAAGGTAGAGGAAAAACCATACACACTCATTATTTCCACTCAAACAGAACATTGATGTTTTGCATGGAAATGAGCTTAAATGATCTTTATTATTATTGCTAAATAAAAGCTGTGGTTCAGCTCATGTTTTCAATCACTCTGTAAATGTAATCTTTAAATCAATTGTATTATTATTAAAGCTGCTGAGGATGATAACTAACATTGTTAAACTGCATTTCAGCCCGTGTGACCCAAAAACTGCCAAAGTGACATTTCCGCTGTTTTCATTGGATATTGTTACAAATGTTGATATTCAAACCAATCACTGTCCTCCTTGTCTGATTAAGAAATACAAGAAATACAGTAAGAATTAAGTTACAGTTTTTTTGGATTGCTTCCACACTAAAATTATAAGTAGTACACTATTAGCAAAACCTTACACTCAAGAAGCAAAACATCAGCCCATATTTGCACAACTATGAGCACATTGTCAACATCACACTTGTTGCAAAACTCTACACACAGTGATTTGCAAAACATTAAACACACTTAACATACATTACACACAAAAATCTATCATGAAGTCACTTCCTTGTAATACCAAAGCACTGACTGTCAAATTACCACACCGTCCAACCAGTTGGTTCAACACAGTCATCAGGTGTGCAAACACTCATTTGCTTAATTCTAGACACCAATCAGGTGTGTAAGCTCTATAAAAAGCAGCAGGTGAGTTCATTGGTCTTCAAGCACAATGGAAAGAGTCAGAGAAAGACAAGGAGGAGAAAGAGGAATCAACAGAGGAAGAGAAGGAGGCCATGCTGGAGGTAGAGGAAGAGGAAGACAAGAAGGTTCTCAAAGAGGACCGAATCTGACAAATGAGATCCGCGCAACACTGGTTGACCACGTTGTCAACCACGGCCTGAGGTGAGGGAGGCTGGACTGCGAGTACAGCCAAATCTAAGCTGATATACAGTGGCAACTGTGATAAGAACATTTCGGCTGAAAAATAGGTATTGTACAGTTTTTTACGATTGAATAAACACAATTTTGATTGTTTTGTTTTGTTTAGCAAAACCCAACACACGAATAGCCCAACCACATACCCAATTAGCAAAACACCTTAACTCCTTTGCAAAATGAACCACTCTTGTAAAAACTATACACTAACTTATCAAAACCATATTTTTTTACCAAATGAAACACACACGTTGCATATGACTTAACTCTGTTTGCACCAGTTACACTCTGCTGTTGAAAACCTTAAACACTTTCGGCTAATTCTGCTTCTAAGTGCATAGAGTAGTATGGGTGAAGCACACAGTGAATTTGCAAAGAATCGCTCGGATTTGCACAACTGTCAACACAATGTCTGCTCACACTTTTTGCAAAACAATACACACAGTGAACACTTGTATGCATTACTGTAGACACCACACAGGACACAAGACTAATGCTGTTGACAATGTTATTTATTTTTTTCCATATACTCAAGCCAACATGGCGAAAAAAGAAAACATTTCCCAGTTTTCATGAACATAACATTTTATCCTGTACAAAAAAAGAACCCCCCCAAAAAAGAAAACACAGCACATAAATTGCTACTGTTGGTCTCTTCTCCTAGCTGGATCTGGCCAGAGAATTTCATCCACATCACAGGCGATATCCTCATTTGCAAGACAGTGGGGAAAGAATCGCCATGGATGCCGTATCCACCCCTGTATGGCTGTGGCCTCAATCTGGTCACAGGCCTCCTCCATGGCCTGAATGAGGGCTACCCGAGCCAGGGGGTGCAGATCGTACACCTTCCACCGCCATGCCAAGAAGAATTCTTCAATTGGGTTAAGAAATGGAGAATATGGTGGCAGGAAAAGGACTGTGAAATGTGGGTGCTGCGTAAACCAGTTCTGAACCAGAGCAGAGCGGTGGAATGAAACATTGTCCCAGGTGACAATGTATTGGATCTGCATGTTATTTATGATTGTGACGTTGTATACTCTGTCCAAAAATGTAAGGATGTGAGGTGTTTTATACGGACCCATGTTGGCATGGCGGTGGAGGACCCCATTCTGGGTGATTGCCGCGCAAAGGGTGATGTTACCCCCACGTTGCCCCGGGACACTAATAATTGCCCTCTGGCCAATTACATTTCTTCCCCTCCTTCTGACCTTTGAGAGGTTGAACCCCGCCTCGTCTATGTAGATGAACTCATGCTGAATGGCCTCAGCATCCATTTGTAAAACTCTCTAAAATACAGTGAAAGACAAGATTGTGTAGTTCAGCATAGATTTAGTGTACAGTACATTTACATGTATAAAAAGGTTATGTGTGCAGTATGCAACATCAGAGTGCTAAAGTGAACAATACATACCTCCACATACTCATGCCGCAGCTGTTTGACCCTCTCTGAGTTCCTCTCAAAAGGCACTCGGTACAACTGTTTCATTTGTACCTGATGTGCCTTCAGGATACGAGCTATGGTGGACAGAGAGACCTGATTCACATTATAAAAGATGATTTGGTCTTCAATAATATTGGCCTGGATTTCACGAAGCCTGATGGCATTATTTGCCAAAACCATATTCACAATCTCCCTCTCCTGCAGTGGTGTGAAAATGGGAGCCCTTCCTCCTCGTTGTACTCGACCATCAATCCTATGTAGAACAAAATACATGTAACCTACTGTAAAATGTCACAGGAAGGGGTATCAAAAGTGCTGATATGGGGTGCATACAGTAAGAAGCTGTAAACAGGTCATTTTTTTTACCTGTTTTCCAGTCTGAATGCCCTTATGACAGATGCCACGGTGAATCTGCTGAGGGAGGCTGGACTCTCAGTCCAGCCTCCCTCAGTGTCAATCCATGGTTCACAACATGGTCCACAAGAGTTGCGCGAATTTCATTGCTTAAAGTTGGACCTCTTCTCCTTTGAGCTTCACCTACTCCTGCTTGAGGTCTTCCTCTTCCTCGGCCACGGCCTCTGGCACGGCCTCTGCCTCCTTCTTCTCCTCCTTCTCCAATTCCCCCTCTCATCCTCACTCTTCCTCTTCCTCCTCCTTCCATTTTGGTTAAGCTTGGTGAACTCACCTGCTGCATTTGTTATAGTGCTTAAACCTGATTGGTGTGTCTACAATTAAGCAATCTTGTGTTTGCACACCTGATGGCAGTGTTCAATCAACTGGCTCATAGGTGTGGTAATTTGACAGTCAGTGCTTTGGAATTGCAAGGAAGTGACATCTTGATATACTTCTGTGTCTAATGCATAGACGTGTGTGTTAGTGTTTCAAATCACGGTGTGTCTTGTTTTGCACAAAGTGTGAACGGACTCATTGTGCTTACAGTGGTGCAAATCTGGGGCCAAGTTTTGCTCCTTGAGTGTAAGGTTTTGATAATTGGGCAACACTTTAGATTTTAGTGTTTATTCAATCGTAAAAAACTGTAAAAATATCATCATATCAAAAACATCTGTACGGTTTCAGTAACTGCATACAGTACTGTAATCTCTGCTCTATCAGCACTTCTGTTACCTTTTCCTGTGAAATTACTTGTATTGTAAAGTGTTCTTTTTTTTCTACATAGGATTGAGGGTCGGGAACGATAAGGGGGAAGGACTCCCATGTTCACAGAACAGCAAGAGAGGGAGATAGTAAACATGGTTTTAGCCAACAATGCAATAACACTCAATCAGCTCCAAGCTAACATTGTCAATAACCACGTCATATTCAACAATGTCCATCAGGTCTCGACATCAACACTGGCACGCATCCTAAAAAAAAACCATATTCAAATGAAGCAAATTTATCGAGTGCAATCCGAAAGGGTGAAACGACTGCGGCATGATTATGCAGAGGTATGTATTCACTTTAGCAGTGTGATCATGCATACTGTCTCATAATCTTTTACTGTACTGTAATATGTATACTAGATCTACACTGAACTACACAATTTTGCCAGATACTGTTCTTCAGAGAGTTCTACAAATGGATGGAGAGGAGATCCAGCATGAGTTCATGTACGTAGACGAGGCTGGGTTCAACCTGATGAGAAGGAGGGGCAGAAACATCATTGGCAACAGGGCTATAGTCAATGTCCCAGGGCAACGTGGGGGTAATATAACACTCTGTGCAGCCATTACACAGGATGGGGTCCTCCACCACCATGCCCATATGGGCCGGTACAGCACAGCACTCATACTTACATTCTTGGACCAATTGCACAACATAACAGCATCAAATCAATCATATGCAGTACATTGTTGTCTGGGACAATGTGTCTTTCCACCGCTCTGCTCTGGTTCAGAACTGGTTTCAGCAACATCCACATTTCACCATCTTATATCTTCCACCATACTCTCCATTCCTCTCAATTTAATTATGCAAAGGATCTGTAGTGTTTTGGTAATTGGGTGTATGGTTGTGCTAATTGTGTGTAGTGTTTTGAAAACACGGGCCCTGTTTTGAAAATCATGCTTAAGCAATCTAAAAAAAACTGTAAATCTCTTCTATGAACTCCCAATCCCACAATGCAATGCACAATACATTTCCAGTGTTTACGTCACATGAGCGTTTGTCAACAAACCTATTGTTTATGATGATGTCAAAAACCAAACCTTGTTAGTAAATATGTAATAAGATGTTTGGATTGGTTGATGTGTGACTTTCTCTGATTCTGCAGCTCATTCCAACTTTCAGTGCTGACCTGTGTGTGTGTGTGTGTGTGTGTGCGTGTGTGCGTGTGTGTGTGTAAAGCTATTGTTCCCAGTGAGCAGAGCACAGCTCACACCTTTGGTTACATAATGCGTGGGATGAGGATCATCACATGGAACGATCCTTTATTCACTCGCTGTGAGCACTATAAGCCTTTCAATTCATTTGTTTTCTGACCAAAACCAAAGGTAGTCCTACTTTAAATTAGTAATCAGATTACTTTACAAGGTTAATCTAGTTTCAGATGGATAAATTCTAAATAATTTTAATTGACTCAGTCTGTAGAGGGTTCACTCTTACGGTGTTTGATCAAAATGGCACACTCCGTACTATACACTACAAACACAATGAGTATATACTGTCTACTATGTCTAAGTATCATTCGGATGATGTGCGTTCCCACTGAAGTATAAATCCAAGTTTCCCAAGATGCATTTAGAACCTACAGCGACAAAAACCAAAATCACACTGATGCTAAATATCTCCACCTTTGAAAGTTCTGAAAACATTTTCTGCGAGAAAGTGTTCCAAGTAGAATATCAACATGTGCTCATTTGATGCATAAGTCTCACGGAAACACATTTAATGCCAACATTTCAGAGATTTTTGGAGACCCTCCATTGTGCTACTAACTAAACTTCCAGTTTACTTCAAAACAAGAGCTCTATTTACAAAAGTGTTAAACTAATGGAAGACAAGAAGAGATGCTTTTGTTTTGAAAAGATGATGTTTAATTTTTAGTTTGAAGCTGGTCCCAGGACCATTTTACATTCAGCTTGCAATGCATCATGGGACGGTTGAGTATGACTAGTGTGTCCACCGTGCAGACTGGAAAAAATGTCCCCATATAGTGTACATCCGGGTATTTCTCACGTACTCTTCATCTTTTCATATTATCTAATGTGGACGCACTAGATACTAATTGTGACGTCAGACTTAGTATAAATAGTACGTTATTATGACATGTACAACACGTATTGTCAGAATAAAACTAAACATGCTGTTCTTCATTTCCAAAGGATAAATCATTTGATTTGTTTATGATCTGTGAGTGCTTACAGCCTCACTGGCTCTTCATCCTTCTCTCCCCCCCCCTCATTTAGCCTCAGTGGGCTGTTCCACCTTCTCCCCCCACCCCCCCTCCTTCAGCCTCAGTGGGCTGTTCCAACAGCCCTCCCGCCCTCCTGCTTCAGCCACAACAGAAGAGCATCATGGCGATGGAGGGTAAGTAGCTGATCACAGCTGAGCTCTGTGTGTTTGTGTGTTAGCTCTATCCTTAGCAACAGTGTGTGTGTGTGTGTGTGTGTGTGTGTGTGTGTGTGTGTGTGTGTGTGTGTGTGTGGGGTGTGTGTGTGTGTGTGTGTGTGTGTGTGTGTGTGTGTGTGTGTGTGTGTGTGTGTGTGTGTGTGTGTGTGCATCACAACATTCTCCCAATTCAATTACAAACCAATTCTTGATTATTAATGATTATCAATTTGATTATTGATCTTCCATGTGACATTGTTTGGCACAGCTCCTTCATTACTGTGTAATGTCACTGAAACAAAATGAAATTGAATTAAAACCCAAACTGCATTTATTCCTTTGTGTTGTTCACCTGAACTTGAATAGAAATAGAACTAACTTTATATAGCTTGTTCACACAGCCTGTTCTTACTGCTCATTGGACGGTTTAGTGACTTAAAGGTGGGAACAAGGTTTCTGTAGGTTAACCTGTAGAACAGGGATGGGTAAATCTATCATAGCGGGGCCCACAAACATGTGATTGTATCTGATCCAAGGGACACATGATCAATATTCATGTCAGCATCTAGAACAATGACCAACCAGAACATTAACACAGGGCCTTGTCTTTTTTTTGTCTTTGTCTGTGGTGTTCTTGGTGTATTTATTTATTTATTTAGTCATTTTCTGCATTTTTGTTGTTGTTTTGTGTGTTTTGGCAGTCCATTTCTGTTTTTTTTGTTGTAGTTTCTTAATTTTATGTAATTTTGTTAACAGTTTGTGTGTCTGGAGCTTATCTGTAATGTGTTGTTGTTTTGTGTGTTTTCTTAGTCATTTTGTCTGTTTAAGTGGTTGTTGTGTCTGTCTTTGTTATCATTTTCTGTTTTATGAGTCATTTTGTGTATTTTTTAAATTTTGTGTGTGTTTTTGCCTTTGGGGGCCGCAAAACATTAGACAGGGGGCCTGGGTCTCCCCCTCGGGCAGTCTACCCGGCATGTGTCTCCCCCTGGTGTGTCCTCCCTCAGGGATGAGTCTAACAGCACGCTGTAAAGGTCCTAGGGCTGCCCACCGTCCCTTAAAATACAGAATCGCCCTTTATTTGGTCATTAAATGTTGAACCAATAAGGAAATACACACATACTCCTGGTGGGATACGTAGGACCATTTCCCCCCCCCCCAGCCCTACAGGCCTGTCTGCGTCTGTGCTGCTGTCATGGTTGCCTAGCAACAAACGTCATACAGCAGCTTTGCTCTAACCCGCGCTTTTTAGAAACATCCATTACACCTACGCCTCCTCCTCCTACTCTTTTTTCCTCCTCCTCCTCCTCCTCAGAGAAAATGCTCCCTAAAGTACAGATGAACATTCTGGGCTGTGCAGCATCAGTGGAGGTGATTACAAACCAAGTGTAGAACGTGTCGTGAGTTAGTGTCACAGACATGATGTCCTGAGGCTGTTTAAGCCTGATGCTACTGTGTCACGTCAACGGCGTACGCAGACATGGCCAACAGCACTCAATAGTATATGTCTGCAGAGCCTGAAGTCTGGGACCCACTGGTTTAGGACCCTCTTGTTTTTAGCACATCTAATTAAAGAGTAAATAAGTATGTATAGTATAGTGCTGTTGATTAATCCTAGGGTCCTAGACCTCGGGCCTCCGGCTCTGCAGACATAGGCTGGAGTATACTAAGTTTCCCAAGATTCATTTCGAACCTACAACGACAAAAACTGAGGTTAAACATCTGTTTATTCTCCACCTTTGTAAGTTCCGAAAGTAACAGTAGAATATTAACATATGGTCATGTGATCTATAAAGCTCATAAACACAATGGAGACCCTCCATTGTACTACTGACTAGATTTCTGGTTAACTTCAAAACAAGAGCTCTATTTACAAAATAGTTAAAAACTAATGGAAGTGATGCTTTTATTTTGAAAAGGGGATGTTTAATTTTTAGCTTGAAGCCGGTCCTAGAATAATTTTACATTCCACTCGCAATGCACCATGGGACGTTATGTATGAAGTGTGCCACCCATCTTGCATACTTCAAAAATGTCCCTATATTGTATACATCCGGGTATTTATTGCATACTAAATATTTCCATACTATCTAATTGGAACACACTACATACTTATTTTGACGTCAGACTTAGTATGAGTATGAGACTTAGTATGAGTAGTACGTTATTATGCGATTTCGAATACAGCTATATTCTCCTTTCAGCACTTCTCCGTCAAGGGAACTCGTCGTTTTGTAATTGGTCGCCATGCCTCTAGGGGGTTGTGGCAGTAATGGGCTGTGTGTGTGGTTTCAGAGGATCATTAAAAAGCCCTTGTTCAAGTGACTTTGAGTGACGCCCTGTCGTGATCGGCAATGAGTTTCTCCCCACGTCACTCCCCCGGTGGTCACTGTCTGAAAGTGGGATGAAAGCCTTTTTAAATTCTAAGTATATTTAGAGTGAACTCATCCTTTGATAACTCTGTGAGTTGATCATTTAAATTGTAAATATAAGTGGCTCTGTCTAGACTATAAGTGCTGTACACGTGCAGCCGTAAAAGAAGTACACAGACACATGCTTTTGATGAAGCGATGGAGTGAGCACAAAGCACGACTTCAAATGACTCATCACGGGCGATTAAAGCAACTATAGTCACTGAAGTCGTGTTCAGTGTGAACGCACTTTAACACTGCCCTCTCTGTTTATATTCTTTCTTTAATAAAGGGAGGGCTGGTAATGGTCACCATTTTGTAATATAATAAATGTATTTATATTATTGCAAAAATAAAACATATATAACTGTCACAAAAAGATTCCACTACATGTAGTGTTGACAGTATGTACAGACAAGGAAATAAAAAAATAAAAGCATGTGTAAGTTAATAAAAAGTGCATAATCTTTAGTTCTTTGCAACAGCATTGCATGTTTTAATACTGCAGAAAAGCAGCAGCTGTGTGTGGGAGGCTCTTCCCATGCTTTTTTCTCATTCCTTATTCACTAAGAACTCTCACACACTGTGCTTGTCTAAATTTACTAAACCATTTGCCAGAAGCTCGTTGTCCTCGTGGGTTAACTTCTGTTTCCTTTGGTAATTTATCAGTCCTTTTTATATATCTTTTCTTTTAAATCAACACTTTGAGATTTGTCAAATGTTGCCTTTTATTTTATAAATTATGATTGTAGAAATTTAAATTTCACAACATTTATTTATTTTTATGCACAGTGATTCTGCTGTGGTAATGTACTGTTTTAATTTATTACTCCATCACTGCTGAAATTCGAAAGCATTTCTACTGTAGGGCCTTCCTGCGGAGGCAGCACAAGTAAATGTAAAACCATGTAAATGTAATCTTGAGCTATGTGACCGTATATTTATTAAATGAAAAAAACATCTGAGCTAAAGGAAGCAGGTAGAGGAAGGTTAAAAGGCAAAGTAAATGTAAAGAAAGGCAGAATAAGCTTCAGCTGAGCCAATTAGCTCCTGCTGGACACTCACTTCATCCTATTAGACACTCACCTTGTAAAGTCGGAGTTTATTTTTGTTCTACAGTGATACCTGTGGTGTTCTGTGTGTTATTAGAATACTACACATCCCAGCATGCCGCAGTAGTTAGGCGCATGCGCGGTAACACTAGTTGGTGGTACGCAGCCATGCAGGCAGCACGATATGGTTTATGTGTGAAGACTGCATTAAAGTTAACCTACACGTTATCACGCCTTGTCTGTTCATTGTGAACATACGAAGACAACACATGGTGTCAGAAGTGGCCGTGAGCAGCTACAGGAGGATGTTTTGCCACGGGAGAACGACGGAATAAAAAAAAAAAAAAAAGGAAAAGTCCGGTCGCGTGAGTGAAACGTGCTAACAAAACAGCATGCCAGCGGAGTTTGCTAATGGCTACGGGCGTTGTTACGAGTAACAGTGGAAGTGAAACGGGGGAAGGAGAGGAGATCGAACAAGAAGGAGAGGATCTCGGGCTCGAATCGGAACACAACCAGCACCAACAGAGAGCTGTGGAAGTTGTCTCACCCCGACGTACGCTCATGGAGAAGCTAAGTCCACCCACTTCAATGCAACTGACTGGTAGTCTTGCTGATAACTGGAAACGCTTTAAGCAACGATTTAATATATATCTAGCAGCTAGTGGAGCAGGGGGTGATGATGATAAACAGAAAGCTCATATCTTTTTGCATGTTATTGGAGAAGATGCTTTGGACATATACAATAGCTTTCAGTTGGATGAAGCTAATCTGACGTTGGCAGAGCTAATGACAAAGTTTGAGAACTACTTCGTGCCTAGTCAGAACGTGACCTTTGAGAGGTACAAGTTTTTCACCCATGACCAAAAGCAAGGAATACCTTTTGATCAGTACCTAGCAGAGCTCCACACGCTGAGTAAAACATGTGAATTTGACACATTGAGAGACTCATTAGTGAGAGACAGGATAGTTTGTGGCACAGTGGATAATGGTCTCAGAGAAAGACTGCTCAGAGAGACAGGACTCACACTGGACAAGTGTGTTAGTATGTGCAGAGCAGCAGAAACCACCCGAGCACAAGCAAAAGAGCTACGGAGAGGTGAAACTACAGTTCATGCAGTACATAAAGAACAAAGGAAAAAGAAAACATTTACCAAACAAAAAGACCAAAAAGAGAAATCTGAAGAGTTCAAGTGTGGTAAATGTGGAGGCAGCCACAAGCCTAAGTCATGTCCTGCATTTGGAAAATCCTGTAACAACTGTGGAAAAAGCAATCACTATGCTAAATGTTGCAAGGCAGCTACAAAACAGAAAGTTCACACAGTCGATGAGGAAGAAGAGGATGACGAGTTCATTGTGGATGTGGTGCAGACCTGTACAATCGAAAAGGAGGAATGGATTCTGCCAATCGAGGTAAATGAGACTATAATACCATTCAAGTTAGACACAGGTGCCCACGTAAATCTGCTATCTATGCAGGACTACAAAACACTCACTGTAAAGAGCAAAATCTATCCAGTGAAAACAAAAGTGACAGGATACACAGGAGAACGTGTCCCTGTTAAAGGTGGATGCATTGCAACCTTCAAACACAAAAGCCGGCAGATAAAAGCACAGCTACTGATCGTGGACATGAGAGTACAACCAATCCTGGGACTCAGCGCATGTGCCAAGCTCGATCTGGTAAAAAGAGTGTTTGTTGTGACATCACCAGAATCTGCAAATGATCAAGACTCACTCATGGAGGAGTATAAAGACTGTTTCGAAGGACTTGGATGTCTACCTGGAATACATAAAATACATGTGGATAAAAGTGTGCCTCCTGTTGTTCATCCCTGCAGGAAAATCCCGTTCGCACTGCGAGAAAAACTCAAAGAGGAACTAGTGCGCATGGAAAAACTGGAGGTCATCAAGAAAATAGATGAACCAACTGAATGGGTCAGCTCGCTGGTCGTCGTGCAAAAGAAAACAGGTGCTCTGAGGACGTGCTTGGATCCAAGGGACCTAAACAAAGCAATCAGAAGAGAACATTTCAAGTTACCAACCAGAGAAGAAATTATGGCACAGTTTGCTGGAGCTAAATGGTTCAGTAAGCTAGACGCGTCGTCTGGGTTTTGGCAACTGAGACTGGACGAGGAAAGTTCGCGACTGTGCACATTCAACACGCCGGAGGGCAGGTACAGGTTTCTTCGTCTGCCGTATGGTATCTTGTCAGCGCCGGAAGTCTACCACAAGACTATTCACATGATCTTTGAACACATTCCAGGCGTAGAGACAATGATGGATGACATCATAGTATGGGGGTCAACGCGACAAGAACACGACGAAAGGCTGAGACAAGTGCTAGACAAAACAAGGGAAGTAAATCTGAAACTCAACAAGGACAAATGTGAGTTTGGAGTGAAAACACTCACCTTTGTGGGAGACGTCGTCAGTGAAGAGGGGGTGAAGCCAGACCCGAGAAAAACATCAGCAATCAACAACATGGAAAGACCAACCAATAAAGATGAGGTCAGACGGTTTTTAGGGATGGTTACCTACCTTGCTAAGTTTGTCCCACAGCTTTCAACACAGTCAGCACCTCTCAGGAGTCTTCTTGAACAAAAAAACGAATGGACGTGGTCCCACGAGCAGGAACAGTGTTTTCTGAAACTGAAAGAGACGCTGACACGTGAGCCCGTGTTACAGTTTTATGACCCAGAGAGGAGCACCAGGATATCGGCAGATGCATCACAGTACGGCCTGGGAGCGGTGCTACTGCAGAAACACGACGAGCAGTGGCTACCCGTCGCTTATGCATCCAGAGCCCTGAGCAGCGCCGAATCCAGGTACGCTCAAATTGAGAAAGAACTGTTAGCGAGTTTGTATGCATGTGAGCGCTTCCACCAATATGTCTATGGTCAGTCTTTTGAAGTAGAAACTGATCATAAACCGCTGGTGTCCATCATGTCAAAACCTCTAAATGACTGTCCAGTACGGATACAGCGCATGCTGATCAGGCTGCAAAAGTACGATGTGCACATGCTATACACACAAGGAAAATACATGTACACCGCCGACACCTTGTCTAGAGCAGTGGACAAGGAGGAACGTGCCGACAGTGAGAAAAGCGCAGAAATACAGGCATATGTGGACATGATCGTGACATCTCTGCCAGTAACAGCTGACAGAACAGAAAAAATACGGAGAGAGACTGATGCAGATGAAACAATGAAAGAACTGAAATGCACAGTACAGAACGGTTGGCCTGAAAACAAAAAACACTGCCCTGTGAAAATACGTGACTACTGGAACTACAGAGCAGAGCTCACAGTGGTGGATGGCATAGTGTTAAAGGGGAGCAACTTTGTGATTCCACCCTCACTGCGCAAACAAATGCTCCAAAAGATACACGAAGGCCACCTCGGAGAAGTCAAGTGTAAGCGCAGAGCAAGAGAAGTGATGTTCTGGCCAAGAATCAACCAAGACATCAGCCAGACAACAGCGTCATGTGACCTGTGCCGCACCTACAGGCCAAAACAACAAGCGGAGCCACTGATGACTCATCCGGTGCCCCACAGACCTTACTATAAGGTAGGAACTGATCTGCTGGACTATGATGGTAAGAGTTACATCGTGGTCACCGACTACTTCTCTAACTATCCTGAAGTTGGAGCACTGCAGTCAACCTCGAGTAAAGCTGTCATCAGCTACCTCAAGACTGTCTTCGCCAGACATGGCGTCCCGTGCGAACTGTTTTCAGACAATGGCCCGCAGTTTTCGAGCTGTGAGTTCGCTGCCTTTGCCAAAGAATGGGGGTTCCAGCACAGTACGTCGAGCCCAACCTATCCAAAGTCCAACGGCTTGGCAGAAAGCTCTGTGAAAACAGTAAAAAACATGATGAAAAAAGCACAGGACAGAGATGACTTTCAGAAAAGCTTACTGATCTACAGGAGTGCACCTTTACAAAATGGACTGTCACCAGCCCAAATGCTGATGGGTAGGCGCATTCGCTCTAACCTGCCAGTAAGTGAAGACCTGCTGACACCCAAAAGTGCACACAAAGTCAGGCAAGCAAAGGAGGAACAAAAAGTGAAACAAAAACAGCTGCATGATCGTACAGCAAAGCACCTTCCCATGCTGAAGCCTGGAGACACAGTGCGTCTCAGGGACATCTCTACAGGCACGTGGAGACAAAAGGGACAAGTCACGGAGGAAGTTGCGCCACGCTCATTCAGGATTCAGATGGAGAATGGATTGTCTCTGAGGAGGAACCGAACAGATATTCAACTACAGCAGACTAAAAAGGACACTGCAGTTCAGGACACGGTTCAGCAGGACACAGCTGAATCTGTAGAGCCAACTAACAGTGGGCCTGACCACACTGACTGTGGTCTGACAGCAGCGTCTGCGTCACCAGCTGCTGAGAGACTTTCCAAACTCTCACAGTCGCCAGCTGTTGAAGGACTGTTTAGACCTAAGAGACATGCTCAGCCACCTAAAAGGCTGATTGAGAGTTGCTGAAGACACCTGACTATGGACTGTTGCTAAACACAGGTGCAACCTGGACCCTTAAGTTAATAGTAAGATGTTAAAAAAAAAAAAAAAAAAAAAAAAAATGTAAAAAAAAAAATGTGTGTGAAAAATGTTTACATGAATCTAAGTTGATGTTTTAATGCTTAGTGAGTTTGCACTTTATTATTCTTCAAAACAAAAAGTGTTTACATTGAAAGGTCATTTACAAGTGTTATAATGCTTAAGGGGAAATGCAAAGTTTAAAAATAATTAGTATTATACCTAAGCATGGTTTGTTGTAAGGAGTAAATATTATGTCTTCTTTATAGGGGGAAAGATGTGGTGTTCTGTGTGTTATTAGAATACTACACATCCCAGCATGCCGCAGTAGTTAGGCGCATGCGCGGTAACACTAGTTGGTGGTACGCAGCCATGCAGGCAGCACGATATGGTTTATGTGTGAAGACTGCATTAAAGTTAACCTACACGTTATCACGCCTTGTCTGTTCATTGTGAACATACGAAGACAACACAATACCTTTAGAACTGCAGTCCACAGAAGTGAACCTGATAATAAAGGCAATAAACCTTTATAACACTGATAAGATGATAAGTTCAACTAGAACCCAGGTTTCCAAAGTGGGGTACGGGTACCCCCAGGGCTACGCAAATTATCATAGGGGGTACGTGAATGAAAATTAACACTGACAACATTGGAAACTAGAATGTAAATAGAGCAGTTAATGTTAGGTTAATGCTATTGCTAGGCTAATGTTAATGCTAGACTAATGCTAATGCTAGGTGAATGCTAATACGAAGCTAAAGCTAGGTTAATGGAAATGCTAGGCTAATGCTAGGTTAAAGTTAATGCTAGGTCAATGTTAATGCTTGGTCAATGTTAATGCTAAGCTAATGCTTATGCTCGGATAATTCTATTGCTATGCTAATGTTAATGTTGCTCGGTTAATGCTAATTTAATGCTATAATGCCGCATTATTTCCCGAAGAAAATGCAAGTGTGGATGCAGGTGCTGGCCCGTGTCACACTGCATATGCTGAGCATTAGCTAGCATTGGCATTAACTTGTATTAGCATTAGCTAATATTAACCTAACATTAACGTAGCATTAGCACAAGCTAGCATTAATATTATCATTAGCTAGCATTAACATTAACCTAGCATTAACATGAATTAGCATTCGCCTAGCGCTAATAATAGTATTATCCTAGCATTAGTATTAATCTAGCATTAGCATTCACCTAGCAATAGCATCAACCCAGCATCAGCTTAACATTAGCATTAATCTAGCAATGGCATATACCTAGTATTAGCATTAGCATTAACCCAGAAATTGCATTAACCTAGCATTAGCTAAACATTAATCTAGCAATAGCTGAATATTAGCAGAAAGGTTGAAATGGGTTGAAATAGTTGAAAAACGCCAAAGAAGGTTGAAAAGGGTTGAAACTAACTGAACATGTTAAAGGTCAAAATCTGGATATGAAAGAATTCAAAGTTGAAATAGCTGAAACTGTGTTCATAAAGGTGGAAATTATAAAAATAGCACAGGGAAAGCTTAAAAAAAACCAATGCAAGCACTGGGAGAACATGCAAACCACACTAAAAGATGGATTGAATCATCAGTTGTCAGCCGATTAGTTACCATGGTAACAGCAGTGATCACATACAGTTGTGTATGTGACAGAGTGCGTCACAGTACAGGTTAAGGTACAAACAAATGGAACTAGCTGACAACTTGCCAGGCTCAGTATGTGCTGCTGCTGTGGGTCACACAGGGTCATACGGTACGCAGCGTGAGTGTGGCGAATGTTGCAGAATGGGTTAATATTTGGCTCCACACACACCCACATTCATCTCATCATCACATACCAACTCCTCCCTCAGTGTTTGCATGAATGGTACAGCCCATTGTCTAAACAGGAAGTGTTGTTTTGCTGATGTCGGACTTGCAAAGAAGTGGTTCCCTGTGTCAGTCAGTAAGCTTTACCTGAGTCCTTCATCTTATGTGTGTCTGTGTTTTTTTTTTTACATAGTTGCTCCTATTGTCAGTTGCCTGATTAAAACTGTATTGTCTTTGCAGGTGGCGAGCGTAACTGTGGAGTCCATGAGCTGATCTGCGTCAGAAAAGGTAAAGCGGATAAGAGCTTTTTTCCCCTCAGTGTTGATTAGCTTCAGGATAGCTTTATTAGCAGCCTTGAATGTCTCTTAGGCTGTGTCCAAATAGTCCTTCCTATCTCCTTTCCTATCCACTGTTCCTTAACCACCGGAAGTGTCGAAGTGGTGGTCATGATAAGGAGCGTTCAGATTCTTTTTAAGTTGAGGAAAGGAGGCTCAATCCTTTCTTTATAACCTCCTTTAACCTAGGAAACACTGATGCATCCGAGATAATGCCGACCCACAAATCCTTGCGGCAGTAACATTTAACGGGACACGCATACCCAAGCTCTTATGGAAACTCAAAATGACTGACAAGGGTTGGAGATCATGTAAATGAGCAATGCAATAATATGCCTTGAACAACTTTAAATAATTTAAAACCCATATATTATTATATGTGAGCCATATTATCAGATTATATCTGACATAAAACAAAGCACTCTGTTGTTCAAGAAAAAGGGATCAGAGACATTTTTAGCTACATTATTAGTGCTGGGATAAACTAAAATTACTTTTCAAATGATTAATCTTGCGATAATTTTTTCGATGCATCGATTAATCTAATGATTAATTTTTCCAGTTTGATTTGATTCGACTCGATTCGATTATTGCCTCATAAACTGACTAAAAGCAATTTATTCATGTTGATTTACATATCTAAAATGAAAAAAAAAACATGAATTCCTTAACATTGCAATGTATGTGTATTCAAGTAAAAATATAAAAGTACAAAATAAAGTATTCAGAGTCAGATGTAGCATTCAATAAAAATTTTAAAAAAGGGCAGTGGGAGCCGGCAGCCTGTCATGGTGTCCTTCCTGAATTAACAGAATTTAAAAGTTATGTTGATAACACACAGGCCTAGCTTACTGAAAAAAGTGCATCTTTTAATTCTTCATTCACTTGAAAATAACAACTTCAATTAATACACTGTCGCTTTTCTTCAACTCAAAATTCCAAATGCTAATACAAAAAGTGCTTTTCCAACAAAAAATAAACTTTCCTTTTTAGTGTGTGTGTGTGCGTGTGTGCGTGTGCGTGTGCGTGTGTGTGTGTGTGTGTGTGTGTGTGTTGCTGCTGATGTCATGGCGGTGTTTCCTCCTTGTACCGTTGACGCGCTGACGTCCGGTAACACCCGGGATATAGAACGAGGGTTACGGGGAACAGCTACCTTTGACGAACGAGTGTGTCTTCACTGCCTTGCACTTTTGAAACTTGGAGGAGCCACTCACGTTAGTTATTCTCCGGCGCCGCCATCTTTGTTTTGGTCGGACGACGCATCGGCACACATTTTGCTACGTAATATGTTGACGTCATCGATTATGTTGACGCGTTGTCCCGACCCTACACATTATGTTTTAGTCAACATAATTCATATTTGTCAGTGGAAGGTGAGTGTGAGCAACCATTCTCAATGTGATATTCTTGTAGTTTCACTTTTGTTCCTCGTAGCCTGGTAGCCTCTTTTCCTGTGATTTACATTCAAACCTTGTGATTTTTGCGATTATATCAGCGGAAAAAGGAGGGACGCAGCCTTAGTGCTGGTGAGAGAGTTTCAGCTGTTTCATCTGATGCTTTTGCACTTATATAGATCACTGCATCGTCAGCATATAACTGTATATCCACATTCTTACAAACATCTGGCAAATCATGAAAAGAGAGAATAAAATGGACCCCAGAATTTATCCTTGAGGGACCCCTAATGGACAGTTAACAAAAGATGTTTCCATTCCATTGACCACAATACCCCTTTTTTATTAGACAAGTAATGAGGCCATGCATTTTATTGCTGGGTCAGAAAATTTGATGAATAAAGCTTTGAAAGAAGTACACAATGGTTTACAATGTCAAATGTTTTTCTCAAGTCTATAAGAAAACTGCTCCTACATATTTTTTTCTATCAAATTTTCTTTTTACTTTTTTCCAAAAACATTGTTATTACAGATTCTGTAGAATGGTGTTCTTGAGCCAACTTGCATAGGGTGCAAATTAATTTGGACAACTTTAAAGCTGCATTACCTGAATCTTGAACCATGACAGAGGGACATGGCTGAATTTGAACCGTAAATCCCGCCCCCCACTCTGATGATCCCTCCTAGTCTCCTCCTCTGGAAGTTTACAAAGTCACGCACGAGCACTGAATGTGCACATGCATAGGTTGACAGTCTGAAGTTGCATCCAAGCATCTCCTAGTTTGTATTTTGTTGCCGAAAATAAATGTCACTGTCACGGGTATGTGTTAGCACCGTGCACGCGGTTCACTATATATTACGATAGCCAATGAGGAGGCTCCTTCGTGGGCTCTGCTCACCCCTCTTTTCTCTAAATCCTGTGATTGGAGCTGGAGGGTGTGGCGGCCAAGATTTGGTCTTCTGGGATTTTATTAACTAAATTAATTCATTGTAAGGCACAGACAGCACGCAGACGTACGATATTTTTCAGAAATTATTACTTTTACGATATACTATAAGATGCTAATAAGAATCTTTTTTTTTAATTGAAGAAAATAATTTCAGTACCACAGCTTTAATATGTTAACCAGTTGCATTAATTGCCACCCATTTTTCAAGAACTTTTGAAAATACTGGAAATATACTAATTGTTTTGTAATTGGTCATCTTCTCTTTATCATACAAACACTAGCCAGTAATAAGAATACAGCTCTTAGCTTAGGAAAAGTATGGTGGAGGATATGGATTATGATGTTAGGATATGACATATTGTATGTGTCCATAATACACATTTGTACAAAAAGGCCACAGCGACATATTTTAACCAAATCAACTTAGATTTAGAAGCTTGTAAATAATTAGCAACTCAAAGTCCTCCCAGACTTCAGTTTCTATGTCCGAATAACAGAATCTGATATTAAACAAACCCTAGCTGCAAAATTCTTAAGTTCCTAAAAGTAACTTTGATGATGTACTTTTAGATACAAACTTTAAAGTAAAAGTGACAGAAAGTCCTGACACAGAACGTTTTATAAGTGTGAAGAGCTCTGTGTCATTTTTTTGTTTCTTTAGTGTGTGAGTCATCAACCATTCCCACACACATTGCCCACACGCTTGTTCTCTAGAGTAAAACAAACGATGGTTGATTTATTAAAGTATGTCGAGAAGAGGAGAAAATAGGACAGCCCATTGCATGGCTCCATCTGTGCTGTGAATAATTCTGTCAACTGTGATAATTTGCTGCGGTGTGAGCCCACCAGCACTCCAAACATCGCTATGTGACCTCAGCACATGCATAAAATACACACTGAAGCCATCAAACAAAAACTTTCTCCTGCATCACTGTATATCACATGGTTTAGGGCACACTGCATTAGCACTAGTGTTGAATACACATTCCTGTGATACTTGGACTCGTTATCAGTGAAGGACCATCATAGAGTGTTTTGGGTCTTTAATCTTAATTCTAATCTTCATACTACCTCACCCAGGTGACCCAGCTAGGGGTGATCAGTCCCCTGCTTGTGTCCAAGTGGTTGTTATTCAACAGATCCACAGCCACCTTTACCCCTTTTCAACCAAAGGAACCGAGAGCTTGTTCGGTTCGGGTTCGCTAAACCCATTCTTCCCAACAACTAGTTTGGTTTTCCACCTGCAAAGAGCCAAGGTGGACCCATGTCCTAGCATCATTGCAAAATGTCAGTACGTCCCTGCACACGTTGCCGTTTACCCATAACCCTATGATCCTAATCCATGAACCCATGCATCCCTAAACAAAAAATTAGTTAGTCAATAATAATAACCCTGCATTGAATTTTATGTATATTTTCTTCCTTTTCTTTTTCTTTCACTCCACACACAGTGGTGGTAAGCTACTATTGTAGCCACAGCTGCCCTGCCCACTTGTAGTTTCCTTTATTCATAAATGAAGGTAACGTCAAGTATATATATATATACACATATGAATAGAGGTCGACCAATAAATCGGCCGGCAGATATATGGACTTTTTTCAATATTGGCCATCGCTCGATTTTTTTTATTTTTTTTGGCACTTTAGAGTAGCCATTAAAGGAAAAAAGAAAAAACATATAAAACATCCATTCAGATGTATGAATATACAACAAAAAAAATTATAATTATAATAGCGTGTGCATGAGAGAGGTAGAAGCAATATAATAGTGTGTAATAAAATATCCTTATCCTATTATATCCTTAATAGGATAAGGGTGTTTGTTTTATTTGGTTGTGTACGGGTATATTTCAAGTTCAATAACTGTTAAGAGTTCTATTGGTGTACAGTATTTAATTTAAGTTCTAATATATACATTTATGTCATATGAGTGTTTCAATTGTCTTTCATAATCAATGTGTTTAAAAAAAAAAAAAAAGTATATCGGTGTCAAATATTGGCTTCCAAAATCGGCTTTAGATATCGGCCATCAAATTTTTTTAAAAAATCGGTATCTGTATCGGCCTTTGAAATTCCCATAATGGTTAATATCTATATATACAGTGGGGCAAAAAGTGTTTAATCAGTCACCAATTGTGCAAGTTCTCCCACTTAAAAAGATGAGAGGCCTGTAATTTTCATCATAGATATACCTCAACGATGAGAGGCAAAATGAGACAAAAAAATCCAGAAAATCACATTGTAGGATTTTTAATGAATTTATTTGCAAATTAAGGTGGAAAATATTTATTTGGTCAATAACTAAAGTTAATCTCAATACTCTTTGTTGGCAATGACAGAGGTCAAATGTTTTCTGGAAGTCTTCACAAGGTTTTCACACACTGTTGCTGGTATTTTGGCCCATTCCTCCATGCAGATCTCCTCTAGAGCAGACTTTAAACTCCCTCCAAAGATTCTCTTATGGAGTTGAGATCTGGTGACTGGCTAGGCCATTCCAGGATCTTGTGTGTTTAGGATCATTGTCGTACTGAAAGATCCAGCCACATTTCATCTTCAATGCCCTTGCTGATGGAAGGAGGTTTTCACTCAAAATCTCACTATACATGGCCCCATTCATTTTATCCTTTACACGGATCAGTCATCCTGGTCCCTTTGCAGAGAAACAGCCCCAAAGCATGATGTTACCACCTCCATGCTTTACAGTAGGTATGGTGTTCTTTGGATGCAACTCAGCATTCTTTCTCCTCCAAACACAACGAGTTGAGTTTTTACCAAAAAGTTCTATTTTGGTTTAATTTGACCATATGACATTCACCCAATCCTCTTCTGGATCATCCAAATGCTCTCTAACAAACTTCAGACGGGCCCAGACATGTACTGGCTTAAGCAGGGGGGACACGTCTAGCACTGCAGGATTTTAGTCCCTGGTGGCGTAGTGTGTTACTGATGGTAGCCTTTGTTGCTTTGGTCCCAGGTCTCTGCAGGTTATTCACTAGGTCCCCCCGTGTGGTTCTGGGATTTTTGCTCATTGTTTTTGTGATCATTTTGACCCCACGGGGTGAGATCTTGCATGGAGCCCCTGATCAAGGGAGATTATCAGTGGTCTTGTATGTCTTCCCAGCCTGGTGCAGGTCTACAATTTTGTTTCTGGTGTCCTTTAACAGCTCGTTGGTCTTGGCCATAGTGGAGTTTGGAGTGTGACTGTTTGAGGTTGTGGACAAGTGTCTTTTATACTGATAACCAGTTCAAACAGGTGCCATTAATACAGGTAATGAGTGGAGGACAGAGGAGCCTCTTAAAGAAGAAGTTACAGGTCTGTGAGAGCCAGAAATCTTGCTTGTTTGTAGGTGAACAAATACTTATTTTATCGAGGGATTTACCAATTCATGCATTAAAAATCCTACAATCTGATTTTCTGGATTTTTTTTCTCATTTTGTGTCTCATAGTTGAGGTATACTTATGATGAAAATTATAGGCCTCTCTCAACTTTTTAAGTGGGGGTACTTGCACAGTTGGTGGCTGACAATACTTTTTTGCCCCACTGTAAAGTCCTCATTTAACAGTTTTGGAGAAGAATCTCCAAAATGTAAATCATTCTTCCTTTTAACATTTTCTACCAGCTCATCAAATTTCATTTAAATCTGTTCGGAACCTTTTGAGATATCCTGCTAACAAACATCCACATTAACGGACTCCTGGGATTGACTAGAAGTATTATCGCACCGTAAGGAAACTTTTATCATAGGGGGGCGGGGCCACAAAACTGTGACTGTCTGACCTGATGGTCACATGATTAATATTCATGACAGCACTAGAATAAAGACCATTGAAAGCAACAAATGATTTGTGTTTCTGTTGTTTTGTATCTTTTTGGAGTCATTTTGTGTATTTATTTTGTAGTTTTGTTTTTGTTGCTATTGAGCATTAACAAAATTGTATATTTTTCTCTTGTGTGTTTTTGTAGTGTATTTCGAGTCACTTCTGTGTATTTTTGCTGTTGTTTTGTGTATTTTTTTGAGAACATGATGTACATCTTGAAATGATGGTTTGTATTATTTTATTCAAACAGGAGTACACACTGAGCCTTGCATTTATTTGGTTTTGATAAAATGTTGCAATGATAATTAGGGATGCATTTCTGGCTGTGACTGTGTATTTACCTCAAACATAACGTGATCGCACTTGAAAACCCTCAGCCTGACATTTGAAAAATCCTCAAAATATTAACTGTCATCCATTACTTCATCCATTACATTTATAATACCGGTAGGGGGATAAAACATTATAAAATATGATTACTCACCTGTTTATGCATAGAATTTTATTACGTAGTAGTTTCTGTAACAAACACAAAGATAAAACATTTTGCCTATAATCAAGAGCCCTAAGTGAATGTCACCTTACAACAAGGTATCAATGGTCCGCCTCCTTTCCTTCTTTAAAAAGTTTTTTTTTTTTAAATCCTCAAAAACGCTGTTTTTTTGCCAAAAATCAACCGACCGGAATTTATTTTATGTTACCTGGAATCCCCCTATTAGTACCGATGTTTTGGTGTGAGAATGGTTGGTGGGTATTGCAATAAAAGACCTACACCAATCTAAAACCAAGACAGTGCAATTACATAAATTAATGAGTTCAAAGAATAAATCAATAAAAAAATAATATGTACAGTATTTAAATAGAAATGTTTAACTTGAGCCCACTCATGTTTCGGATCAAAAACAGGAATTATTGGCTCAGCTTATCATGTTGTACGTAACGCGTGATGTGTGTCTAGTTTCTCCTGAGGTCCTGGGCTTTCTGACAGTCATCGGCCTCCTGATCATCCTGATGACCCTCGTCTTCTGGTACCTGAACAATAAGTTGTCCATAGAGCATACAGGGAACCTTCAGTGCCTTGATGACTTCAGGAAAAGCTCAGAGCTTCAAGGTGAGCTTTTAAAATGTCCTTTTCTAACGATGTTGTGCTTTCACGTTTTCTGAATTATTCTCACCACATCTTGGTTATCTATGTTAATACACTTAACATTGTATGTATGCAACTCAGTTATATTTAAAAACCTCTGGCTCCCCCTGTTGGACAGAATGTGACATCCCAACCATCTACAAAAGACTTCATATGTCCAATATCAACAGAAGATCTGAGTTAATACACTCCTGATCAAAATTTGAAGACCAGTTGAAAATGTGCTAAAATGTACATTTTGCACTGTTGGTTATTGAGTAGGTTCTCAGTACAGCTTCAAAATGCAAAAAAGAAGAAATGTAAGCAATTTTTATTGGAAATAATAAAATTGAAATAGGCTGTTTATCTGCTGATCAAAGCCCAGAAACCCCCCTAAAATAGAACTAAACGTTTCAAAAAAAGACAGTAATGTAGCTGCCCCATTCTTGCTAATCACCTCAATAATTTGTTTTGGCATGCTATAATCAGAAACAGAATCAGAATTTTTTTATTAATCCCAGGTGGAAATTGCTTTTGTTACAGCCACAGAACACATCACAAATGTTTAACAAAGACAAAAGAAAGAATAAACAATAAATAAGTGTATAATTAAGTAAAAGACTGTTAAAAATAGGTATCAGAAACACACACATTACAGTAGTAGAAAATAAAGTAGGATGGATAATAATAAAAATAGCTAGTGTTTCCAGGAGGCTAGTGGGAAGATGGCTTCACAGAAAGCATCCACTGTCTGGAACTGATGTCCATTTTTGTAAACTTCCCTTGCCATCCATCCCCAAATGTTCTCAATAGGGTTTAGATCAGGGGAACATGCAGGAGGATCCAAAAGAGTGTCGTTATTCCTCAGGAAGAAGTTCTTTGTTCAGCGGGCATTGTGAAGTGCAGCGTTACCACACAGACAAGGGCCTCCAGTCATGAGGTATGAACCTGCATCATCTCCAATAAATTCTCTGGTCTTTGGAGACAGCAGACGTGTTTTCGTTTGCTCCGATAACACGACCTTGGCTACAGCTGGCTACAGCTGAACAGCCTGAACAGCCTGAAAAACTGGGCCCAAGACTGAAGGAAAATGGTGAAAAAACCGCAGGGAGGCCCTTCAGAACCCAATTCGGGTTTGGAAGAGGTCAAGGAGATGATACGCGAGGGTCTACAAAACCTATCTGCCGAGATAAAGTCGTTGGAAAAGACGCTGGAAAACTCACTGGAAAGACTACAAAGCGAAACAAAGGTACTGAAAGAAAAGAATGAAAGAAATGCTGTAAAAATAACCTTCACGAATATAAAATTCAAAGGAGAAATACTCAAGCAAAGAAATAAACTCAAGGGAACGAAGGTGTACATCAATGAAAACCTGACGAAACAAAATGCAAGCATTGCATGGAAAGCACGCCAAATAAAAAAAGAAGGAAAGATTATGAAGACTTGGTCAAAAAACTGCAGGATTTACATCCTGGAAGAAGAGGACGGAAAACCAGTTCTCGTCAAAACGATGGACAACTTGGGAAAATACGAAGGATCCACCTAAACAACAACACTACTGATGGTAATCATGGATATGGACCCAGATCTATATAAACACTGGAAACAAAACTCAGACTGTGATTATTTTACGGAGACCGATCTAAATGTGAAACCAAGAGTAAAAAAGGTCTGTCATTTATTCATTTCAATTGCTAGGTGGTGGGGTGATTAAGGATTACATTAAATTTAAATTCAAAGTGTTTATTGTCATATGTGCAGTTAGAAACACGATTTTTTTTTTTTTTTTTTTTTATACAATGAAATTACTGCCTTGCTTATGAGCTGGGATATAATAATGTGTTTATACAAGTTAAATCTAACAGTGGAAAATACAACACTGCCAATAAAACTAACAACAGCAGATAGAAACACGCTTATGAACTAAGATATATTACATTAAAATACTGCCTTGCTTGTGAACTGGGATGTAGTGATGTGTTTATACAAGTTGGATCTGATCCCATCATCAGACAGTGGAGGATACAACACTGCCAATGGAACTAACAACAGCTGGATTACCCTTGATGTAGAGACAAAACAAGGTGACATTGTGGATGAAAAGGGAAAAACCTTCCAAACACCTTCGAAAGAGGAACTATTCTTGAACTGGAGGAATGCTAACAATGTCTGGCAGGGAACAAGGCGAACACAAACAAAGATAGAGAGGACAACACTGACTACAGATGGACGTTCAGAAGAAATCAAGAATGTTTGACCAGAGAGACATGTAAACCCATGTAAATTTGCGATGGTAAAACAGGGGACGGGACCCGGATAAGCAAACTGCTTCTCTCGTCTCCTTTTTCGGCATGTACAAAAAAAGAAAAAAAAAAAAAAAAAAAAAAAAAGTGAATGTAACCATGTCGGAAATAAACTGAATAAATAAATAAATAAATAAAATAAATAGCCAGCAGCTGTTTGATGCCCCAGTACAACCTAAAGCTCCATTGTTCCAATGAAGGAAAAAGCACCCCAGATCATGATGGCGCCCCCTCCGCTGTGCCGAGTAGAAAACATCTCAGTGGATCTCCTCTTCATGCCAGTAACGTTAGTGCCATCGGGACCATCATCAAGGTTACATTCTTCTCCTCAAAGAATACAACTTTCTTCCACCTTTCAATGTCCCATGTTTGGTGCTCTGTGCAAACTCCAAACAGGCAGTTTTGTGGTGTTGAAGGACACAAGGTCTTTTAAGACGTTATTTGTTGTTAAAGCCTTTCTCTCACAGATGTCGTGTGATAGTTATCGGACAGCAGTCGGGGCCAGTAACATGCTTAATTTGGATGGAGAATCATCTATTGTCTTGACAGAAGGCCAATCAGATCTGCTCAGGGCCAATACATTTTTTTTGGGTCTACTACTTGACTTTTTTGTTCGGTTAACCCTCAGGATCTTTTAAAAAGTTCAAAATGACTCTTACTCCATCACACCTTAGCAGCAATGGCAATCTGACCACGTTCAAAGAGAGAAAGCTTTGTTGCCTTTGCCACCAGGAGATCATAAAAGTGTGAATACCTGACATTGAATCCACATTTTGACAGATTTATGTTATTTAGTTATTTAAATTTAAAATCAAAACTTGAACTTTTGATCAGCTGATGAACAGCTGATTTCATTTAATTGTTTACAATAAATTGCTTACTCATTTTTTTTTTTTGTCTCACTCCCATTTCGTCATGTCCTAAGATCCAACAGTGAAAAAGGTAAATTCTTGCAATTTTTTCAAACTGGTCTTAAAATTTTGATCATGAGTGTATAATGCACGTTATATTTATTTTAAACATTAACCCTATCACTGCTTCTCTTGTGGCTGTGCATGTGTCCACCATTGGCTTTCTTTGAATTATATGGACCACAGTTAAAGGTGGAGCTTAAGATCCTGTTCAGAAACACTCTGTGTTAGTGGGTGATCTGGTCATACATGATGTGTTTAGACCTTTGAGCGGTGGAGACAAACGAGGCTCCTGCTCGTTTCTGTTGGACACCTCAGTACTTGTTTTGCTTCGGGGGGGATTGTTTTTTTTTAAAGTGGCTTTGGACTGAGCCTCGATGGGAGCAGACAGGAATGGAAGGTGTTGCTAGCTGAATTCATGCTAGTGTAGGCAATGTGGGTGGGTGGTATAATAATTAAGTCTAAACTAGCAGGTTCTGCTCATAACTTTTTTGTTTCGGGAAGTTGGGCTTACGTCACAGATGAAGCTAGCGGTAGTAAATAAACAGGCACCATCTTACATACACTCATACAACACTACCAGAAGAGGCCAGGGGACTATATAAGGCCAAGTTAACAGTGCTAGAGATATCTGAGTGCCCATATGAAGCCCCAGCCATCAAAATATTCATGCAACTTTTGCCTGAAAAAGCCTATTTTATGAAATATGCTGTAAAATCCTTACACGCCAATAATCACAGTGTACTTCACAACAGAGCTACAATGGATATAAATCTAGAATTAAATCTAAAGCCACTGAGATGCCCCTAAAATCCTTAATCCTCATTTCAGATCTTAACTGTTCATTTACCCTTTATGAAATGTAGATAGCACACGTAGGTATGAGACGTTTTTGGAGACCAGTTTTTACCCTTGTCCATCCTGTAATGTTTGTGGGTTGTGGATGAGGACCCAAGCGCAGAGAGAGAATCAGGCAGCAAGCAGGCATTTTATTGTTCATAGAACCAGTCCATTTTAATGATCAAAACTTACAAAAACTGAAATCGAAAAAGAAACAAGTACAAAGTACACAGTACAGAAATGCAGCAGCACACAAGGAGGGTAACATAGACAATGATCCAGCAATCATTCTGTTTTTCAAATACTAAACAACTAAATAGTGAGGGAGGCTTGATTGGTAACGGGCCACCCCTGGGTGGAAACTCAAACACACTGACGTCACTGAGAGGTGAGCAGGAACACCTGGGAACACAAAGACAAGAGTTAAAACAAGAAACTAGAACTAGCATGGAAACTAAACAGAACAAACAAAGACACACAGAACAAAAAGAGGACCACAAGGGCTACAGACAACTGAAACTAAACAGAACCTGACAACCTACCAGACTTCAGCATTTTCGACCATCTTATGAAGGAAAGCCAGCATTCTCTGTGATTTTTCTCTTTTGGAATTATAAATAACTTTATATCTGAATTCTTTTTGCCATAGGACGAACAGCCAAACACAAGTGCAGCAGCTCTTCAGCATGGTGAAACCTCTTCTGTTACAATGGGAGTCAACACGTTGTTTTCCCCCAAACAAATATGAAAGTATCTATTGGTACGGTTGCTGTACGGACAACCCCCGGTGCTATTGGTACAGTACACGTACGTAGCATCTTAGGTTTAGGGTTAGGGTTACGTTATCCCCCAATATCGCAACAATTTTTAGGGTTAGGGTTAGGTTTATGGTAAGGTTTAGTCTTAATCACGCAACCTAAACTGACCAATGACTGACCTATCACGTGACCTAAACTGGCCAAATCGGGGTGCTGCGCACGGATAGAATGTCAGTATATTAATACAGCAACCGTACGAATGGCCACTGCCAACAAATATGGTGACCAGCGTTGCTAGGAAGAACTTCACGACTTACTCGGATGACCGACTTCCCGAAGTAGAAAGTCCCTCTTTGTCTCTCTCTTTCTCTTACTCTTATCCGCTAGCACCCCCTAGCGGTAGAGCACACTGCACTAGCATGCAAATCAGAACATGAACATAATCCATACTGCAAACTCCACACAACTGCAAACAGTGTTCCAAATACCATTTTAACTCTTACACTAGTTTTCCAAGACTGCGTACTGCACCTTTAATAAAGCCATGTTAAAAGCCAGTGCTAACTGCATGTGCTCCAGGTTTCTTTTCATCATTTTTCTCCATCCTAAACAGATAAGAGCTATTGTGACGGTGACCTGAAGGGTTCATCAACGGACAGTGAGGATGAGCTCATGGGTCAGTATCAGGAAGCGGTCACACGCTCACGCAGCCTCAGAAGAGGAGCGAACACAATGTGTCACATCCAACATGCACGAGGTTTCCGCTGGCAGAGCCAACAAGATGGATACAGCAGCGATGCCTCAGCTGACAGAAGTTAGTTACCATCACTCACTCACTCACTCGTGCACAAACGTTGCAGCTCATGTTCGATCACTTCACAGAAGCCCTTCAATAAAAAGTGAAAGTTATTCTAGTATTTTTACAATGACATGAACTGATTTTGATTTCAGTCTGTTAAACTGTTTCATGACATTTTGGGCAATTTGTGTGTTCTGGCACTGAAATAGGACGATGTAATGTGTCAAATGTTCTTTTAAGTTAAAGGGGCAGTGTTTTGAAAAATTAACTTTATAATGGTTTTGCTACAGTGATATACATTCCTTTAGCCTCATTCAGAGGGACAAAGCTGAAAAAGTTATGTTTCCTTTCTCCCTTGTTAATCCACATTTTGTAAAAAGTCAGCTCCAAATGGGCATTGTCACTGCGGTTTAATATAGAATATACTTTATACTTTACTGTCTTATATGTCAAGCTGCATACACAAAATTTGTTCACTGCATTTAACCCCTCCCTGAGGAGCAGTGGGCTGCCACGGTGTAGTGCCCGGGGAGAATTTAGGGTTAATATAAGGTACTCAGAACCAGGGAGATGCGTACCAGTGACCCTTTGATTTAGTGCCCCATTCCTTAACCACCAGGCCACCACTGCCCTTTATCCGCAGTTAATATATTTACGTTCCGTATATAGATAATTCAGTATGTAGATAATCCGAAGCGCAGTGTGAGCACTCACAATCAGTTTCATTTTTAGCAGCCGATATACTGCCTCGTATCGCTTTTGACACCATCTGACGTCTTTGTGACCCAATGTGACACAGCGGTTGGACAATACATTAGATTATCACCTTAAATGGACTATCCCTATGGTTAAAAGAGATGAGGATGACAAGAAAGTGAGTTAGCATCTTAACACTCCGGTGAGTGTTTGAAACAGCTCACTCAGATAACAGTGTACTTTGCTGCTGCTGCTGCCGCACACACAAACACACCCTGAAGCAGCGCTTGTCGATGTCATAATCACAATAGCCGCTTATACAGAAAAATGAGAAAATGATAACAACAACAACTCGGAACAGCCTCAGTGAGACGCATCCACAAAGCCAATCCTTCCTTTTGTATCATTCATTGTAGAAAATACGAACAATTTTCTGACTTTACCTTTGCTGAAGGTCTGGTAACTCAGGTGTTGGTCTCCCATCTTTTAAAAGCTGTCGTTTTTCCTCAAAAGAAAGTTTCTTTATCGTCTCTAGCACTGTCATCCTGTTATCCCGCCCACTAGCAAGAGAACGTAGCAGCAGCAGTCACGTGATATCAATTCACTAATGCACTGTGAACTTAGGTATAGCATTTAGCGTAGCGCGGTTACGTCCAAAAGCAGCGTAAAGAGCTGCCTTTTGACGTAAATGGTTGTCATCTTGGGGAACTGACTGCGCATGCGCAAAGACACGCTATGGGAACAGAGGTAGAGCAGCAACGTGCCTTTGAGAAGGGGTGTGGCCTCCTCCTGCCTTATAGCGGATAGGAAATAGCGATGTTTAGCGATTTGGGATATGAAAAACACAAAATGCAGCCACTTTCAAACTTATAGGTATTGTAGGCTATCGGAAATTGAAAAATAAATTATTTATATTTATATAATAATTAAAACAAATAATCAAAATATCAATTCACCCTTGGGTAGGCACTGCCTACCTTGCCTACCCTGACTACACGTCACTGCTTCTCAAGGTTCTCAACGTGTGGTTGAAAAGTAAGAGAGTCATTGATTAAAATAGCAAGGTATTTTTTAAAGGCTTAAACATATATGAGTGGATACCGCGCACAACGGACTCTGAGCGGACTGTCTGCTCTCCTCAGAGCTCCCATACCCAGGTGCACCACCACATAGTAGTTTCCTATGGAATCCTATTTTTCCCACAATTCGTAGTGCTTCTCTGTGGTTCATGTACTCCTGGAACGTGTTTTAAAGGTTTCGGTATTTTCGTAGCTTGTCTGCCAGTCTCTCCTCTAAGCTCGTGTTCATCTCTCATGCTCTGTTTCACCAGGAGAGCGAAATGCAGGTTTGTGTTACATTTAATGTGGGTCGATACAAAGCCGAGCAGAGTTTTGTATGAAACAAAGTACGTGGACAACTCAGTGCGGATTTGTGCTTGAGTATCTTACCTCCAAGACAGGCAGTTTGTTTCTATTGGAGACTTCCACTCAAAGTGAGTGTTAAGTATGAAGTGTCTCAAGGTTCCATTCTTGGACCACTGCTATTTAATCTCTACATGCTTCCACTTATGCTGGTCATTCAGAAATACAATATTAACTCCCATAACTATGCAGATGATTACAACTTTACATATTACTATCCTCAGATGACCTTAGTTCCATAAACTCCCTTGCTCAGTCTCTATTTGACTTAAACGCTTGGATGTTAGACAAAAACTCAAAGACAAAAAGTTGCTGCTCATCTTCAATTTAATCTTTTTAAATGCAATAAATACAATCAAGCAAAAAACCTTGGAGTGACACTGGACAAAGATTTAATTTTAAAAAGCCACATCAATCAAATCACAAAATCTGCATTTTATCATTTGAAGAACATATAAAAAATTAGAGACGTTCTGTCAAATTCCAATGCAGAAAAAATAGTTAATGTATTAATTTCGAGTAGACTGGACTACTCTCATAGTTTATTTACTGGCCTTTCAAAATCCTGTGTTCAATGATTACAGCTTATTCAAGATGCTGCTGCTAGATTTCTAACTAGAAGTAAAAAGTTTGAACACATCACTCCTGTCCTCAGATCCCTCCACTGGCTTTCATTACAACGTGTGATTGAATTTAAAATGTTAATAGTTTTTTACAAGGCACTGAATGGCTTTGCACCTCAATACATTATGTTAATAAGTATGGATGTAACGATTAATCGTAAGGCAGTTAAAAATTGATTCATAGGTACCACGGTTCACATCGATGCTCTGAAAATTGAATCGCAGTACTTTTTTTAAACAGCAGAGGGCGCTATATATTAATCCTTCCAGAAGCGGACGTGACGGGCGGAATCTGCTACTATTTTCTTTCTGGCCACCATTTACTGTTAAACATGCTCATAAATGATTCTTTACTCCTTTAGCACCGAAATAATATCTGTAATATTACGTGAATATCTGTAAAAGTCAGGTTTTTCTATTAGCTCTGTCTGCTAGCATAGCTTCTCTTCTTCACTGGTGGAATAACTGCATGCCAACCGACCACTGGGTTACCAGCGCCCTCTGCTGGTCTAAACAAATATCTGTAAAATGACTGTTTTTTTTAAAGTCCAATTGTTAAGGCACAAAATACATTTTCAGTTGCACTTTTAAAAAGAAAATGAACTATTACGCAGTTTTGAATTGTTTATTATAGAACCAGAATTTAAATTAATAGGCTTCTTCATTTGTATTATCATTATCATTAAGATTTATTTTTAGTTAAATTGCATCATTTTGAATAGTTTATCAAGGGATTCTTTTGACAATGAAAAATAAAAGGAAAATAGTATAGTATTTTCCCCAAAAAAATAAAGGAATATTTTTCAGTCATTTGTCAACATTCCCATTTTGTAAAATAAATCGTGAGAAAATCGTATCGTGAACCCAGTATCGTGAATCGAATCGTATCGGGAGTTGAGTGAATCGTTACATCCCTATTAATAAGTTATACACCAGATAAAACTCTCAGGCATACCGCTAGTGGCCTTTTAACTGTTCCACGTATACGTTTTTAAGGCAGGGGAGGCTGCTATCTGTTTTTACGCCTCTAGTAAAAGGAACGCCTTGCCTGCAGATCTGAGAGGAGCTCCTACATTATATACTTTTAAAAGCAAATTGAAAACTCTACTTTTTGGAACATTTATTGGTTTGATGTTGATGTCTGCTTTCAATGTGTGTTTGTTTGTGTGCATGTTGTGTGATCTAATTTATGTGGATAATTTTTATGTATATATTCTATTTTTAATTTGCAAGTGATCGTTGAGAAGACTTGTTTTTGACTGTGAAGCACATTGTGTTGCCTCATGCATGAAATGTGCTATATAAATAAAGATTGATTTGATTTAATTTTATATGTTTGAGCCTTGTTTGAGAAAGAGTGATTGTGACCTCTTTCTAGAATTGACCCATAGCAATAAATACCTGTGTCTTCAGCAAAAGTGTGTAGATTAGCATCAGATACATTTCGACCCAGATCGTTTATGATGAATAAAGGGGGACCAAGTATAGAACCCTGTGGAACCCCCCAATGACCAGAAACAAATTCTGAACACTAATCGTCACATTTGATACACTGAGTTCTAATATTGAGGTAATCTGTAATCTCATAACAGTCAGTTGGACTTTGAACAGTTTACAACTGACCAGTTGGGTTGTAATTATTTCATGTTTCTACAATGTTGAGAAGATGAAACTCTCTAAAATCTCTCTGAGTGCAGAAGCTTTAGGAATTAATTTTATATAATTTCCTACATTTGTGAAGTGATTGGATTAGCATTCATCAATGATTGTGGTAAAATAACATATGCACTACTAATAAAGGATGGTCTCTGCTGGTTCCCTCTAATCCAGCTCACTGCATCCAAAGGATGAGACGAACACCTCCTTTGGATGAGCTTCAGCCTCCACCTTACCAAGATGAGAACGGTTCTCCTAGGATGTCCTGCACTTTGTCTGACCTGGGAGACACAAAGTGGGATGGCTCCCACACCAGTGGCAGCCCCCAACTTTCTTTTGGCAAGTGTCCCAGTGAGGGCAGTGACGAGCACGAGACTGAAAGCTACATCAACAAGGGCTATGAGGAGGACGTCCCCAGTGACAGTACAGCTGTCCTCAGCCCAGAGGTAAACCATCATTAGAGATGGGGTTGACTTAGGAAGTTGATCTAACATCACATTTGTTGTATTATAGTTAGGGCTGGGTTGCTAATTGCGATTAATTAGTTACAGAAAAAAAACGCACTCCAAACAGCACGGACCCATTCTCATTTTTTACAAGTTCCCGGTATACCCATAATACTGATGCACAGACTATGAGAGAACATGAGGAGAAAATGTTCCTGTGTTTTATTTTAATACACAAAAACAAAATTGTTTTAGAAAGTTCACAAAAAATCCAGAAAAATGTCAATATAGCTTACTCTAATTTAAGTTTGTGCTTTGTGAACAATGCAATCATAATATTCTTCATTATTAATCTTGCACATTATGTTAGCACTCAGTGATAAAAAAAATAAACACAATTTTGTTGTTTAAGCTCATTTATTGTTTTTATTGATTCAATCATATATCAAATTCCATTTAAATTGAAAAAAACATTGCTTCTCTTGTCAAATATTGTTATGCAATTAATTTAGATTAATCAAGATCAATTCATTACAAAGTGTCTAATTAATTTAATTTTTTTTTAACTACAGTACTGTATATTTCATTCTTAAGACTCTATTGTCCTTTCTTTAGGATATTTCAGCTGCTGGATCAGCTGTGCAGCTCCTCAAAGATTATGAACCAGACCATGATGTCAAACATGGCACTTTGGACATCATGTTTGACTATGACTCTGAGGAGCAACAGCTGGCTGTGACCATCATGGCTGTAACAGATCTTCCCTCTGACAGACAAAGTGGTCACATCTCCTGGCAGCTCCATCTGGTGCTTCTGCCAACCAAGAAACAAAGGGCCAAATCAGGTGTGCAGAGAGGACCCTGTCCAATTTTCACAGAAACCTTCTGCTTCAGCCATGTGGAGTCAGAGATGATCAGCAACTATGCCATTCGATTCCGCCTGTACAGTATGCAGCGGATGAAGAAGGAGAAGGTGCTTGGAGAAAAGGTGTTGTATCTCACCAAACTCAACCTCCAAGGAAAAGTGTGTGTGCCAGTCATGCTCGATCCCTGCTGTGCACTGCCGGTAAGGAACAGAAGATCACTGAGCACCGTAGAGACAAGTGATAGAAGGGATGGAACATATCATTTCTGTAGAGCTGCAACTAACGACTATTTTAATAGTTGACAAGTCATTGATTATTGAAACAATTAAAGCAGAACTAACATGCGCTCCCCACCGCCTGCCCCACCCCACAGCTACATGCGCACCTTTGCCCTCCCCTCTCCCAATACAGTAGCAACCGATCACTGAAAAATCCTAATACAATAGTGACACTAAGGGTGCTTTCACACATATAGTCCCATGTGACCATGTGAACAGTATGAGGAAGAGAGACAAGTCAAATTAATGAATGATGTGGGAGTAATACGGAAGGGAGTTGGAAATGTGTTTCAATGCTGACAAAGCGGCTTTGAAGATGGATGGATGGATGGATGGATATTTGTGTGTGTCCTGCCTGATGGAGCGCTGGGTTGAAAGTGTGTGTGCGTGCCTGTTGCCGCTACGACAGTGTGTGTGATTGCTGCTGATCTGTCACTACATGGAGTTGCTCCGTTCCTCTGACAAAGGATTTCTCTGCCTGTTTTTTGCTGGCTCCGCCATGATATAAGTTTGAGAAAAGTGAATTTGTAGACAACCGTGTGCAGCCACGGGGCTGGTCATAATCTAGCATTACTTTGTATTGGGCTGCCATAAAGCAGTACGTCTGCCACCGAGTCTGAGGCAGAAAAGTTGCAAGTGCTGTTTTCTGGCCAGAGACAACAGGAAGAGATAAAAGACCCCCCAATTACCCCATAAACACTTGTATTACCCTCACAGGGACTACCACAATTATTTATTAAGGTGAAAAAGTGACTTAGTTCTGCTTTAATCAACTAATCGGATAATAAATCATACAATTATTTGCTCTATGTTGCTACAATCCTTTAAATTTGGCTTGGAGCAGTTTTTTTTAATTGTGTCAAGGGTGAAATGCTCCCAGACTAGAGATGGGCGATATAGAATTTTTGGTATTTATCACGGTAACTATGAAAATTACGATAAATAAAAATAATAAATTAATAGATAAAACAATTCCCAACTTAAAGTGTAAACAGGTTCCTTACAAAAAAAAAGCTACAATAGCTGCTGACTGAAAGAACTCATGGGCTGATATTTTATGGAATATATTTGTGCATGTCGGTCACTCTATAGTGTTATTGTATACAATTCTTTCATTTCCTGATTTATCATGAAATTATTTTCTTAAAAAAAAAAAAAAAAAAAACTCCAATAGTGTTTTTACTGTTTTATTATAAACCATTGCTGCTGAATCTTGTTTATGATAGTGAGTCATATAAAGTTATGGTTGATAAATATCTTTCTGATTTCCTATAATTAAACCAGACCAGACTTGAAGATTTAATCATTATCGAATTGCCCGGTAACAGTGCTCTACAGAATAATAAGTTGTTGACAAAAGACGTAGAGGCAATTTTGGCCCGTGGAACAATATTTTTAGGGTCATTCTTGGCTAAATTGAGGGCGTAACGTGCATACAGCTCTGAGCACAGATATATAGAAGGTAAGATGAGCCACTCCTCATGAAAAACAATGTTCAGCTCCGTTCACAGCTTGAAAAAGACAGGTGATGACATAACCAACTATTGTTGACAATTACATTTTTTGGTGAATTCTGTTGTTGATTTTTGTTGACAATAGATTTGTCATCAAAGAACAAGACAGAAATGTGCATCATTTTAATATAAAAACAAAAAAGAAGAAATGAGGAAGTAATAAGGAAAATCTAAATGTAATAAAACAACAATAAAAACCATGTCCTAAAGCCTAGTGTAAGCAGTGGCTCATGTGCTGAGAGTGAGCTCTCCTAAATATCACTGCTATTGTTTTCAACATTTTTAGAATGTAAAGCTCATCTCATACCTGAATATTCACACAGTATTATTGATCTGATGCTGCATTCAAATGTTGTGAACGTCTTCAGGGCGGGGAGTCCCAGCTCAGCCTCATGGATCTGAGCTGCAGTGAAAGTGCCTCATCGTTCCAGTCTCTCAGTCAGACGTCCACACCAGAGATCCTGTTGGGCCTGGTTTACAACGCCACCACAGGTCGACTCTCAGTGGAGGTCATCAAAGGCATCCATTTCAAAAACCTGGCTTCCAACAAGCCACCCAGTAAGTACCAGAAAGGTTGAGTGATGAAGCTTGTGTTGATGTGCCATTGGAATCACGTGTCAGTCAGACCCTGGATGTCACGTCAAGAACAAAGCAAACACTCGTTCATTCTCTCTCTCTAGCTGGGTTTCCATTACAGATTTTCGCAAAATAAAAGTTATATTTTTAAATGTCGACAAATTGTTATTGTGCTTAGAACGTGTTCCCATTGAAGGTTGTTTTGGGCAGGAGCCTCGTAACTCCCGTGAAATCTCATCCCACGAAACATCGCTGCTGGAAGATGGACGATCCAAACCTTCTTATAACACTACACATTCCTTTGTTGTTTCACATCTAATAACTAATAACACTAATAAACACTAATAACTTTAAAGTATAATGCTTAGAAATGTCCCGGTCTCCTCTACTGTTTACACGTACCGCGCCATGTTTACTCTGAGAGTAGTGGTCATGTGACCAGGTACGTCACATTCTGACGTGTATTTGCAGAAAAAGTGTTTACATAGCGCTTTTGTAACACATTTCAAAATTGAAACATCTTAAATTCCTCCCCATGAAAGCGTTTTGGTTTTTTTGAGATCTTTGAGTGTTTTTTTTAATTCAGGTCTTTCCATTACCAGTTTTTATTGCGCTATTTAGAGAGTGTGTGTGTGTGTGTGTGTGTGTGTGTGTGTGTGTGTGTGTGTGTGTGTGTGTGTGTGTGTGTGTGTGTGTGTGTGTGTGTGTGTGTGTGTGTGTGTGTGTGTGTGTGTGTGTGTGTGTGTGTGTGTGTGTGTGTGTGTGTGCGTGCGTGCGTGCGTGCGCCTTGAATGCCTCAAACCCTTTTTGATATCTTCTTCCCCTTTCTCCTCACTGCTGTCCGACCCTTGTTGTCAGATGGGCTGTTCTGTTGTCTGAAACACTTGATAGGTGGACAGGTTTTCATCATCAGAGGTGAGTCTCTGTTCCTGCTGTCAGTGTTCACTCCCATCATCTACCGTTTCATGGATGCACTCAACTCTCACTCACACATCTGTATATGTACCTATAAAAGCAAGGAATGTCTGTGTGCGTGTGTGTGTGTGGAGCGAATATCTCCCCGACGCAGTTTGAGTTCGACCTGAAACTTAGTCGATGGCTTCCAAATACCCCGAGTGTGTGCATCTGTTATTTTGGAGTAATTTGGTGTAGCAAAACGGTCAAAACGTTAATTTATTATTACAGCTCCCTCGGTAAGAGCGCGGTATCGAGAGCGCTACTTCCGGTTCCGGGTTCATGACATCACCGTGTCACAGTTTGTTTGGGTTAAAGGTGTTTTAAGTCATTTAAGTTAATATTTCATGGTTATTTAAAATTATTCCCGTGATTCCAAACTTACTTTAAATCTTGTGTCACGGACTTCACTTCCTCCTTCGTCTCCATGACTATGCGGCTGTGCTGACGGTCGTTAGCCGACCTTTTCGCAAACATTCTGCTTCTTCAAACAGAGAAATGTAACGTTTTTGTGAGCGGATGGGTCCACTATGATTATTGTTTGTTCTGCGCAACGGTGAGTGTTTCTTCTTATATTCTTCTATGTGCTAAGAAATATGCTAGCAGCTAAATGTACATTCTTCTCTGGTCTTTGGAGAGAGCAGACGTGTTTTCATTTGCTCCGATAACACGACCTTGGCTACAGTTGGCTACAGCTGAACAGCCTGAAAAATTGGGCCCAAGACTGAAGGAAAATGGTGAAAAAACCGCAGGGAGGCCCTTCAGAACCCAATTTGGGTTTGGAAGAGGTCAAGGAGATGATATGCGAGGGTCTACGAAACCTATCTGCCGAGATAAAGTCGTTGGAAAAGACGCTGGAAAACTCACTGGGAAAACTACAAAGCGAAGCAAAGGTACTGAAAGAAAAGAATGAAAGAAATGCTGAAGAGATAAAATTGTTGAACGCTAGGGTTGAACAGCTGGAACAAAAGGAAAGAGAGAAAGATGTCATCATCACAGGCCTAAAGATAAAACCCAGGAGCTATGCGAGTGACGAAGAAACAAAATCGATTGAACAACAGGTCATTGACTACCTGGAGTCGAAGGACATTGTCCTGAACCCTGACAACATCAACTCCTGCCATCTCCTGCCAAAGAAAAACGATAACAGAGCTGTAAAAATAACCTTCACGAATATGAAATTCAAAGGACAACTACTGAAGCAAAGAAATAAACTCAAGGGAACGAAGGTGTACATCAATGAAAACCTGACGAAACAAAATGCAAGCATTGCATGGAAGGCACGCCAAATAAAAAAAGGAGGAAAGATTGTGAAGACGTGGTCAAAAAACTGCAGGATTTATATCCTGGAAGAAGAGGACGGAAAACCAGTTCTCATCAAAACGATGGAAGACTTGGGAAAATACGAAGGATCCACCTAAACAACAACATTACTGATGGTAATCATGGATATGGACCCAGATCTATATAAACACTGGAAACAAAACTCACTGTGATTATTTTACGGAGACTGAATTAAATGTGGAAACCAAGAGTAAAAAAGGTCTGTCATTTATTCATTTCAATTGCTAGGTGGTGGGGTGATTAAGGATTACATTAAATTTAAATTCAAAGTGTTTATTGTCATATGTGCAGTTAGAAACACGTTTTCTTGTACAATGAAATTACTACCTTGCTTATGAACTAAGATATAATAATGTGTTTATACAAGTTAAATCTAACAGTGGAAAATACAACACTGCCATTAGAACTAACAACAGCAGTTAGAAACACGCTTATGAACTAAGATATATTACATTAAAATACTACCTTGCTTGTGAACTAGGATATAATAATGTGTTTATACAAGTTGGATCTGACAGTGGAGAATACAACACTGCCAATAGAGCTGACAACAGCTGAATTAGCCTTGATGTAGAGACAAAACAAGCTGCAAACTTGTATGTCCAAAAGAGACATTCCCGAGTGGTGACATTATGGATGAAAAGGGAAAAACCTTCCAAACACCTTCGAAAGAGGAACTGTTCTTGAACTGGATGAATGCTAACAACGTCTGGCAGGGAACAAGGCCAACACGAACAACGATAGAGAGGAGGAGGACAACACAGATGAGAATACACAAAAAAGGACGGTTTTTAGAACAACTCAAGAATGTTTGACCAGAGAGACATGTAAACCCATGTAAATTTGCGATGGTAAAACAGGGGACGGGACCCGGATAAGCAAACTGCTTCTCTCGTTTCCTTTTTCGGCATGTACAAAAAAGAAAAAAAAAAATGTGAAAAAAAAAAAAGTGAATGTAACCATGTCGGAAATAAACTGAATAAATAAATAAAATAAATAAATAATGTAAACACACACACACGGCTGATGTGCGTGCGTGCGTGCACTATATCAGAATGTACATGGTGAACGCACACAGAGCCATTGAATGAGAGTTGCGACTTTGGTGTTGCAAAAAGTTTATTTTACGTGGTACTTTCGGGTCTCTCTCCTTCTCTTTTTTTTTAAATTTCTCAACAACCTGACGAATTATGTGCATGACGCGCGCGCACGTGTGAGAGAGATAACGCACAGAGGAGATGGAGACACACAAACTATTATATTATCTCTATCTAATCATACTACTACCGTATTATTGTTATTGCTTTTCTTATATTAATCTTTTTTTTGTATTATTCTTTTATCTTATAGTTACTGGTATTCTCATTGTATTATTATTATTATTGCTATTACCTTATTATTTTATGTTGTTATTGTTTTTATCGTATTATAGTTACTGGATTTTCATTATGTTATTTTGTTATTGTTATTGTATAATTTTACTACTATTGTATCAAAGTTATTGCTATTTTTATAATTACCATTATGTTCTTTTTCATTATAAATATTTTTTTTATTATAGTTACTGGTGTACTCATTGTATTATTAGCATTGCTATATTATCATTATATAACCTTCTAATTATTTAATATTGTTTATAATTAATATTGTTTTTAGTGCATTATTATATTATTTTGTTTTTGCATTTATTAACATTAATATCATTACAACATTACTTTTATTACTATTACTACTTTCACTATTAATATTATATCCCTATCAACATATTTATTATTATCAGGGCTCTACACAAACTTATCCAGTGGTGGCACTGGTGTGACAAACTTTCTCTGTCTCTCTTAACAACCTGCGATGGATTATGTGCAAGACGCGCATGCGTGTGTGATAGATAACGCACGGAGGAGATGGCTGACACACACACACACACACACACAGTATTTATAATAAAAATATACTAAATGAGTAAAATAAAACTAAAAAACTAAACAATATTTATACAAAAAGTACACAAAATGACAACTGAAATGCATAAGAATATACAAAAAGGCTCCAAAAACACACAAAATTACTCCAAAAAACATACATTACAGAAGAATATACCAAACAACAAAAATATGAAAATTACTTAAAATACACCAAACTAAATACAAAAAATACACAAAATGACAACAATGCACAAAACGACACCAAAAAAGATGCAAAAATACACAAAATGATTTCAGAATGATGCTACAATGGCAACAAAAAACAATAATTATACAAAAAATGCACAAAAAGACAACAGAAAGATATAAAAATACACATAATGACTCCAAAAACATACATTACAGAAAAATACATCAAACAAAAAAATATAGAGTATAAAAAAACAACAAACACATTTATCATGCACATGTCCCATAAAATTAAACCAGGGAAAACACACACGCTATTTTACTTTGCATCGCAAATATACCCCTTTATAACACTACAGAGTACAGAGTATGTACACATCTTTGTACATCCAACCTTCAAACACATACTCATTTGGCCATAAGTGACAACTGTACTTATGTGCCTACATGAATGCATACTTCTGACTGGCACCGCACTAGTAAATCTAAAAACACATTACATCAAAAACGCACAAAACAACTACAGTAGAAATACGCAAAAGGACTACAAAAAAGCATACTTTGCAGCAAAATAAGAAAAAATGACAACAAAAATTCTCAAAATCATTCCAAAAACACACAAAGCAAGAACAGGAATACATAAAAATTAGGAGGAAAACAAAACAATACAAACAAAGCCTTTGTTGTTTCCTGTGTTAATCTCTGATTGGTCATTTTTCTAATGCTGTCATGAATGTCGATCATGTGACCCTCAGATCAGATACAATCACATGTATGTGGCCCCACCCCTCGTGATCAAAGTTGTTTAAAAGATGGAATGTCTCATTCACCCATTCACATTGTGCTTCTGCTCATGATGTGTTGCAAGATGAACCTTTTTGAACCTCTGTTTGAAAAGCACATTCATGAATTTCATTGTCTTGAAGTTGAAGTTAGTTACTGTAATTAGTCACATCTGTTTGGCTTTTTTTTAAAAAAAAAAAAAAAAAAAAGATACTTTGTGCAAAATCCTCCAGAAGGCCCTGATTGTGTAGGAGCTCAATAATAAACGTGAAGCTATTTCAGAACATTAGCAAACTAATAATATGTTATTCAGCAACAATAGCAATGAGCCACACAGCAGCGCTACTGAGCACTTCAGACGTGCACGGCTCCACACAGCCATTCATCAGCAGTCACAGAACAAATCAAACCATAGAGAGCGACTGACTGTGTGATAGAAAGCAGCTGCCACTCAACGGCATGAAAGCTTCAGCTACGCATTGCTCATAGTTTCTTTATGACGGGAACATTATTGTGATGTCTCTACTTTCAGCTGGTTTTGTGCCTTCCACACGAACAGTGGTTTCAAAACCAGGTCCTGATTAAAGCGTTTTTCATCTTGAGGCTCTTCACAAACCAAGTCAATGACATTCACAGGGAATTCTGTGGCTTTGGAATAAAAGAGCTAATTTACAGTAAAGGAGAGCGGACAGCTCCAGTGTCTCCACTTTCAAAAAGATCTCATCACATGTCTGACACTAAGGTGGACAATGATTTAATATAGTGCTGCAACTAATGATTATTTTGTTGTTGACTAATCTATCCATTATTTTTTCAATTATTTTTCTGTTTTCAAGCACATATTTTGGACTGCTCTTTTAGTGCACCTGCTTAAATCCATATTTGTAGGTGCGACACTTACTGCCTCATTGACATAACAAAAGCAGCTGAGGACAGACGTCAGCTCAAATCCTTTGGGTCGAATGACCCCTCTCTGGGTTTTATAGGTAAAAAGTTCATTTGACCCCTCTGTGGGACCTCTAGTGTTAAGTTGCGTTAAGTTTCTACAAGCTGATATCCAGAGTTTCTGAGAAATCTATGTTTATGTATGATTCTTTTGAAATTCATAAAAATACCTAACTTGTCTTTTGTACTGCTGATGGTCGTTCATATACATGAATGTATATAAGTCCCTCCTTCGTCCTATAGACCCCTATACAAATGGAAACAATCGCAGAGTGTGCCCAGCCAATAGGCTTCTACTTCTTGTTTTTGAGACTGTCAATCAAAGTGAATGTGAATTGTGCATGAAAACAAGGCCGCGCGTCACAACAGCAAACAGGTAAATATGATTTTGGTTCTTACCTGAACCACAGACCTAAATCAATGCGACCTGATGCGAGGCAGGGGGAGGAAGTGGAGTTGTTGAGGCCGGGACATCAAGACGTCCTCTCAGAAACTCTGGATATCAGCTTTAAGATTTTTCCTCTCTCCTCCATTCTTCTTTTTCACTGTTTACTTGCACAAAGTTAGTGGGGCGACACTGCCCCTCGCAGTCAATGTAAGGCACTTCAGGAAGCGGCCTCGGGATGGATTTTATTATTAATTTACAAGATTAAACAACACGTCAAACTTATAAAATCCGTGTTGAAGAAGTTTTGTAGTTGACGAAATTTAAGAGGCTATTGTGAGTCCAACAAAAGCTGCATCACGGTGTGTGTTTATCACATCAACAGCAGTGAAGTCTGTCAGCTGAGCTGTTTCAAACACTCACTGGAGCTGCTACGTCACTTTATTGTCCTCCTCACCTCTACTGATTACAGGAATAGTCCATTCAAGGTGATAGTTCACTGTTTTGTCTTAACCGCTGCGTCGCATTGGGTCACAAACACGTCAGATCATGTCAAAGACAAAACGAGGTGGTATAACGGACACTAAAAATGGAACTGATTGTAACTGCTCCCTGGGTGCTACACCGTGGCTGTCCAATGCTCCTCAGGGAGGGGTTAAATGCAGAGAACACATTTTGTATTTGTAGCTTTACATATATGACAATAAAGTATGGTATATATTCTATGTTAAACTGCAGTTTGTTTTAGCTGTGAGGTAGTTTGAGAGCGAGGAGCTAACATTCTTATAGGGTAGGAGGAGCCAGGATTGTCAAGAGGAGGAGTTTCCGCGAGGTGACGTTAACTCGTCCGTTTGGAGCTGACTTTTTACAAAATGTGGAATAACACGGGATGGAGGAAACAGAACTTTTTTCAATTTTGGCCCTCTGAATGAGGCTAAAGGGATCTACATCACTGTAGCAAAACCATTATGAAGTGATTTTTTTTTCACAATACTGCCCCTTTAAGTCAGAACCCCTGCTGTTTCTGGCTGTGTGATGTTTTGATTCTTTACTTAAGTCAGTCATTGCGCGCCTTGATTCCTGTTACAGTCTGGGTGGAGCGACTCTGAAATGTGGGCGTTCCCAGTGAAATCTGGCATTCGGCGCATTCTCCCGGTGGCTTATGTTCTTTTCCTTTCACGCTCTTCTGAAGTTTTATCATATTCACAAATTTCAATGACATTTACGAGAGTGATTTCAGGACAGCTAAAAAAAATGACATTGTGGCCCAATTTGCCTTCTTGGCTTTAGACCGCCTTCAGTGACAGACTTACGCACGGTTGGTGTGTCAGGAGCCTTGATGGGAGAATACGCTTATAATGCACAGGACATCAGTCAGAATGCAGGGAGTCAAGGCCATGTTTCCTAAAGCCTGTAAACTACGCTATCCAGAGGTCCAGAAGACCAACAAATAAACGTCCTCCTGCTTTGTGGGGGAATGTTTGCTGGACTTCAAAGAGGATTTTGCACAAAATACAATTTTCTGTCTCAAACCAGGTTCCATTGTGTCCATATTTGGATCATTGTGTCTGTAACCATGTGCTTTACCCACTTTTTAACTAGATACGTATGTTAAGCTGACCTTGCTCAACTCCATGGGCCATGAGATGTCCAAGTGGAAGACCTCCACCTGTCGTGGTCAGCCCAACCCCACCTACAAAGAAACCTTCATCTTCCAGGTGGCTCTGTTCCAGCTGTCGGACGTCACGCTCATCCTCTCCGTCTATAACAAGCGCAGCATGAAGCGGAAGGAGATGATTGGCTGGATTTCTCTGGGCCTGAACAGCTCTGGGGAGGAGGAGCTCACCCACTGGACTCAGATGAAGGAGTCCAAAGGACAACAGGTGCGTCGCTGGCACACTTTGTTGGAGTCCTAGCAGCTGGAGCTGCTCCATGGGAAAGATGTTCTCTGAACCTATCAGCAGGAGGAGAATAAGAACATGAAGCACAAACACATACATTCAACAATGGAATGTTGGGAATTGGAGAAATCCTCTATTTTTGTGGTTTGAAAAATAAAGAGGAAACAACCCTGAATGTTTGTTTGTTATGAACCCTTTGGTTGAGGAGGAACTTTCCCAATGTTTCTGCTCTGAGAGCCGTGACATTACACTCTCCTCCATGTTTATGTTCTACAGGCATCACGTGTGAGGACTTTACTTATCTACTTGGATTACTCAGTGTTTGATCTTTAGTCCATACTTGACCTGTGCCTTACTGTTTCTTACACAGCACCTTTTTGTTATACGCGTGTGTGTAAATGTACTTTGGTTCTGTGTAATTGGGCTTTTGTAATTTTGAGGAAAAGGATTTATTTGTGATGATATTTATTAAAGAAAAGAAAAAAAGGAAACAATGCTGTGGTTCTTCAGTGGCTGCATCACTTCTGGTTGAGGAATCATTTATTTATCAGTTGTTTGAGGAAACATTCCTGCCTAGAAAGTTCCCAGGGCTACAATTCCTGCTTACATGAAATAACCAACAGGTAGTGCAATCCGAACATTAATTGGCTCATCTATATGATCTGTACAGGATAGTAACAACCGATTCATATCATTGATTCTGTTTGTCAAACATTTCTTTTTTAAAAAAAATCTTTTTATTTAGATTTTAATTTTTTTTAAACATAGAACATTATCAGAGAGTGAGTTGAGTGAGAGATAGACAGGATTATTCCTACAGTTGGGTAAAGGATTTTAAGTGTGTTCCTTCAAATAAACCTTTATAGTATGTTTAATCCATTCATTTCCAATCTTCATTTTATTAATAAGTTTCAAGTCCACAAAGGGCAAGGCAGATAAGGGCTTTCACACATTCTATTTGCCAAGGGCACTTTCTGAACAACGTCACACAGGCGAAACAGTCGGTCGCCAATTGGACAGAATACTTACCTCCAATGCCGTGACAATGTGGCACTGCCCTATCACTACTGACATCGCGCTGTCATGTCCTATATTTGGTTTCTCGTCTTATGTTTTCCAAGGAAATCCTAAAACAATCCCAGCAGAAAAGTCATTAATAATAATTCAAAATAACCCATAATCACACAATGCCACAACTTGCGCTAATGCTCTACAATGTCTACATAAACACAGAGATGACTCCATCTGTCAGCGCTCATAGCGTCATAGCTGTATTTCCAATTAAAATTTTGAAAAATTCAGGTCTGAATTTTAATTTACTTGTCTTCATCCTCCTAAAATAATACGATCTCACTGTATACTGTAGTTTTATTCAATGGTAGCACTTTTAACCTTTGATTTTTTAGCATCTAGACCCAAAAATTCCATCACATTCACACAATATCAACACAAACACAGGAAATTAAACAAAGTAAACAAACATTTTCCCTAATCTATCACTTCATAGACAGTGGAACTTCCCAAATTTCGTCAGACTGTTTCTCTTCATTATTTTAATTCATATTTGTCTTTTTTTATCTTTATCTTGTTGTGTTACATTCATTTTCTTTAGGCTTCCAGCTTGTAAGAATTGAATATTGCTTGGAACTGTATTTGGATAACTAGAGAAAAACTCTTCTCCTCTGTGAGAGTGTTTAGGTTTGTCTTTGATAACAACCCCATAACATCAGGCCTCAGACTTACAGCTGCACACTAGTGTGCGTTCGTGCGTGTGTGTTAAACAGCAGAAATGAGTGTATTGGGTGTTTTTCTTTCTAATTAATAATTTTTATTTATTAATTTATTTGATAGGGACAAGTGTGAACAATCAACATGTAACACATCACAACATTTATAGCCAAGGCTAATTTGCAATGCCCGTCCTTACTAATACCAATAGTTCTTCTGCTCCCACGGAGGGAAAAAAAACATTTGGGTGTTATATAAGGACCAAAGGAGGTAGGCGGTCAAGTCCAAATGGCTCTGAACGACACCCTATCCCACTAGAACCTACTCCCGCTACAGTTCCTTGTCGAGGCAAGCACTCCATTGCACCCGTCTTCTACCTGTACCACACAGGCTCCTCTTTCATATGCTGTAATCACTGCCTAATGTTGGAATCACTTATTCTGTGGATTTTAAGGCAAAATCCTGAATTACACTTTAGATATATATTTTTTTTTTTTTTTTTTTTTTTTTTTTTACCGCCCAAGCAGGGGCCATCCCACGCCGCACCTACTGGTATGCAGGAGCGCGGCCCGCACCACCCACCCCGGAAGACCCCTGCCAGGACCGGCCAAGCCAGCCGGTCCCCAAGAGCACCCCCCTGGGACCGGGAACCGCCAAGGGCGAGACACCGGGCGAAGCCCCCCGGGAAGCACCCCCCCCACCCCACCCCCTGGACCCAGCCCACGAACCAGCCACAATCAAGCAGGATCGCACAGCCCCAGACGGTGCAAGGACAGTAGCCCAGGCCCCGCCGCCCACCAGACAGCGCAAGCCACAAGGCGTGCGAGCGACCGGGGGCCACCACCGCAGGAGGGAGGCACTTCAATGGCACCCACTCAGTGCGGAACAGCAGTCCCCAACTAAGGGCGCCCCGGACCCACTCACCGATCCGCAGATAGCAGGACAGACCTACCAGGCAGGAGACGGCAACCGCAACCACCGGAACAGCTAGCGCCGCCCCCCAGCAAACAGGATCATCTCGAAGCGCCAAGCAACCCCGCCCCAACCTCGCTACAGCTGCCAGCACCCCCACCCCCCACACCAGCGAGGCGGGCCACCCCGGGCCCGCACACACCAAGGACAGCCCCCAAGGTGACCAGGAGACAAGACAAGGACCAAGCCACACCCATAGTGAAGAGGCACCCCCACTCCCCGCCGGGCCGACACCGCCCGGAGAGTCCCCGCGAACAGAGCCCCCAGCAGCAAATTTAGACCCTTCATGCTTGACTGTTTCACATCTCTTTTGTTTTGGGGAGGCAATGTTTTGGAAATTTCACCACCAAATTTCTACTATTACACCACCACAAATTAAGAGTTTTAGGAGTTCTTTATCGAGTCAATCATTTAACAAGCAAGGCACAGATTTCCATTTGAAATGTTAAGGAAACTTCTGCAACGATTTTGAATGAAATGAGACGGAGTCATATTGAAGGGTTAAAGGTCAAATACGGACACAGGGTTTATTTGGTCAAAGGGTTTTGGGGCAGACCGGTCTGGGCTTCAGAGGTTTCAGTGTGAGTGAAGCTGTAGCTGTTCTGTGCAGAGTCTCTGAGAAAGTGTTATCAGTACGATAGTATCTGGCCTGCGTTGGGCAGTTTGACCAGAACTGACCAGGAGAGATTCTGTAATCACACGTCACCTGGGTATATTCTTCGCAAAGTTTTCTCATTTCCTCTATCATCACAGACCGGCCTTGTGGCTAGTAGCACTCAGGCTAACGCTGTCCGAGCTCTGTGTTTTGTTGCTCGTTTCTTTCAGAGTCCCCTGCTTTCCGGGTCCCTTGTTCCTCGAGGAGGAGGACATTTTGTTCAAAGGTTGTTTAATTATCAATAGTTGTCACGGTTTTCTAAGTTTTTCTGTCAGAGCTTCATCTCTAGCCTGTCGTTCTCATCATGGCGTCACCGGAATTTGACTAGAGGATAACTGAAGTCCTTTTAAGTTGAAAAGTTAGGCACAACCCACAATTCTGAAGGCCAATTTAACCCTTCAAATATTTCTTAACAACAAAAACTTAGGTAACACCATACTTCAAGTTTTATACATAAAGGGTCAGTGTATGTTTTGGTCATTTATTTTTCCAAACTAAAAACAATTATAAATATATATATATGCATATAATAAATATATGGTTATATTTGATTTTTGTTTTCAAATAATTTAATTTCAAGGCATACTTTTTATTAGGGTCAAGAAGGGATGAAGAAAAAAATCGTTTGATTTTCAATTTTTGTTTCTAAAACCAAATAACAGAAATACCAGGAGACAAAAACTAAAAATGCCCGTTTTTTATTATGGTGAGACCGGAAGTTGTCTCTCAAAACTAGAGCATATATATGAGGACGCTGCTTATTTTCTGGCACCAAAATATGTGAATTACCTCTATAATTTCCCTGCACAAAAAATGGTTTAATGTGATTCATTGATGTACATTTGGAGTTAGAGGTGGCAAAGGCCATAAATGAGGTAAGAACCTGAATCTCCCTTTTTTCCAAGTGTGTGTGTTTTTTGTTTTATTTATTTATTTGAGCAACATAAAAAAAACACATTTTATGTACAATACATAACATGTATTTAAAGGAGATGCTCAAAAGGAGTATGCATAAATTCAAGGAACGTATAGGCATCTACCCCTCCTTTACAAAATAACATTTTAGACTACACATTTGGTTTTTTATTGTGTAAGAAAATTATACAAACATATACAGTGCATATACATACATATTGTTTTATCATTTATGTTCATTTGAAGTAATGGAAAAAAACCCAGAATATTTTCTTTTTTTTATTGTTTATGGTTGTTTGAAACAAAAAGTAATGGAAAAAAATAAACCAAAATATTTTATTTGTTATTTGTATGAAGACAAGGAATCTTTAGCAATGTTAACTTGTAACTATGTGCTTTTATGACAATTATCAATTATGTAATTTAACAAAATCTGCATTTGTATTGTCAGTTCAAACCTCACAACAAAGACAAATCCCATATTTCAACACAATGCATATATGTACAGTATATACTTTATATGTATGTATACACATGTATGTACTACAGAAGAGAATTAGGGCCAATTTTGATGGAGAAAAGAATTTTAATGAAGTCAAAATTTCAAGAATAAAGTCAAAATTTTGAGAATGAAGTCAAAATATACTACTGTGATAAAGTCAAATACTAATCCACCAAAGTACGACACTTAATGGCAGCTTAATGACAGGCTTCATGACACCTTGTTCATGCTAATGACAGCGTAATGTCAGCCTTATGTACAAAACTTCAAGTAAAGTGTTACCAAAACGTATTATGAATTATATCGGTGCTTTATTAATTTTTTAAGTGTAGTAAAAGTCAATCAAACCAAAAAAACAAGGGCAGACAGTGGCTACAGTTCACTTGGCCTGAGCACTGCTGTCATGCTAACCTGCTTGCCCAAGTGCTGGTACCCATCAGCAGTGAATGAGCTCAGTCGATTATTTTAGTGGAGGTGTCATAACAAAGACTGACTTACAGTATTTTCTTCTAGTTGTTGGGAATTTAGCGCTAGCCGCAGGTCTTAAACATAACATAACATAAACACTGGAAGCTTTTTTGAGTGTGGGGGGCAAGACACGAGCCAAATGTACCCTGTTAGCTGCGCATGCACACATACACAAGTCAACGCGTCCACAAAACGTGATAACGTTAGTACCGTGCAACACTTTACTGCACAAACGTTTTGCAATGGCAATGTCGTAGGGTGCTTGTTTATCAGATGAAGTCAGAGATGAATGAAGAGATGGCGTGTCCTAAAGACAACCAAAACTGTTGGGACTTCTCTTTGCTCAGCTGACAGTGGGACAGGCAACAGTGTAACATCGTGTTCCAGCAGCTCATCATCTCTCTGCCGAAGCAGACTCCATACTCCGCTGTGTTTAGCTGGGTTAAACTATCTTTAAAATGTTCAAAATTGTATTCAGTCCATGAGCTTGACTCCTGTGCCCCTCCTTTCGCCCTGTTTTTAATCGCACCTCATACATAATACGCAACACTCACCCAGGGGTTAGGACAGTGTGACGGTGGGTGGGTCTACACCTGCTTTGGTTCATCAGGTGGGGACGGCCCATCCTCATTCAGGAGGGCCATCGTGTGGAATTGAGAACCATGGGAACATGTGCTGCGGTGTCTATCCATGTCGTGGCGGCTTTGTCGTGTGTGGCAGTGTCTTCACTCTTTGGGTGCGGTTGGGTTTCAAATAAAAGTGTTCAAAACTTACAGCACACAGTATTCCCAGACAGTGTACCATTCAAGTACTAACCATGCCCAGCTCTGTAGCATCCGAGATCAGGTTTGATCAAAGCAGTATGACCATAAGAATGAGATAACTCAACTCAACTTTATTTGTGTAGTTCAATTTACAACAAAGTCATCTCAATGTGCTTAACAAAATATAAAATTCATAATAAGAAAGAAAAAACCCAACAAAATCCACATGAACAAGCATTTAGCGACAGTGGGAAGAAACAACTCCCTTTTAACAGAGAGAAGTCTCCAGCAGAACCAGGTTCAGAGGTGGCAGCCATCTGCTTCGACTTGTTGGGGTTAATGGACAGAAGGACAAACAGAACAGGATAGAGAGACAGAACATCAGAGTGCCCCAGACGAGTTGAGCCGTGAACCACAGATCAGGAACTGCCATCATCAGCTTCACAACACCTGAAACAGAGCAGACAGAGAAGGGCGAGGAGAAGGCACTGATTGCAGAAAAACATGATACATTATTATCAAGTCAGCCTGCTTTGGCCTTGGGCCTCACTCCCAGTGGCCTAGTCAATATTTTTTATAGAAGTGTCAAATCTCTTTTCGTTTATTGGTAAGCTAACAGCGACTCCAAGGTCTGTAGATGCAACCGTCACAGACGAGCCCATGTCCGCTCTAGCGGTTAAGTTACGTTATGATTCAGTCCTGTTTATGCTAACAGGAGGATTTTAAACTCTGGAGAAATATGCTCTTTCCTGTTTGTTCCAGTTAGTATTCTGGCTGCAGCATTCAGCATCACTCTGGGCCAAGATATTCCTGATTTTGGAGATATTGAGGAGGTGGAAGAAAGTTGTCCTTGTGATTTGTTTAATATGAGAATTAAAGGATGTCAATATCAAAGATAACGCCTAAGTTTTTTTTTACTGTGGTGCTGGGTGACAGAGTAATGCCATCCAGAGACACTACTTGCTCTGATAATTTCTCTCTGAGGTGCTTTGGACCAAATAAAATAACTTCGGTTTTATCCTGATTAAGAAGGAGAAAGTTACAGCTCATCCAGGATGTGATGTCTTTAAGACAAGCCTGGAGTTTTACTGGAGAGTTTCATCTAATTTCATTGACAAATAGAGCTGTGTATCATCTGCATAGCAATAGAAATTTATATCATGTTCTCTGATAATGTTACCTAGTGGAAGCATATATAATGTAAAGAGTATTGGTCCCAAAACTGAACCATGTGGAACTCCATGATTAACTCTGTCGTGCGCTGAGGATAGATTATTAACATGAACAAAGTGGGTTCATTCTGATAGGTAAGATTTAAACCAACCCGGCGCTGTTTCTTTAATCCCCAAAACGCTTTCCAGTCTCTGCAGTAATAAATGATGATCCACTGTATCGAAAGCTGCACTGAGATCTAAGAGCACCAGAATTGAGACCAACCCTCTGTCTGAGGCTAAGAGGAGATCATTGGTTACTTTTACTAGGGCAGTCTCTGTGCTGTGATGGGCTCTAAAGCCATACTGAAAGCTCTTGTATAAAATGTTCCTAAGTAGGTGATCACATAGTTGACCTGCAATGATTTTTTCAAGAATTTTGGAAACAAAAGGGAGATTGGATATTTGCCTATAATTGGACAAGTCACTTGGATCGAAGGTAAGTTTTTTAAGGAGAGGTTTGATTACAGCGGTTTTAACATAACCTGTTGCTAGAGATGTGTTAATCCAATTCACCATATCAGTGCTAATTAGTGGAAGAACATCTTTAAATAGTGGGGTTGGGATTGGATCTAAAAGACAGGTTGTTGGTTTAGAAGCACTAACTATTGAGGTCAGTTCAGATAGACCAATTTGAGTGAAACTATGTAAATAAAAGCTGCATGTTGGATTAATTTCAGGTGCTGCTTTGTTTAAAAAATGATTGAGCACTCCTGTAGGGGGGACATTATCTTTGTTTTTATTGTTAGAATTTTATCAGTAAAGAAGTTGATGAAGTCATCACTGCTCAGGTTCACAGGAATAGAGGGTTCAACAGAGTTGTGGCTTTTGGTGAACCTGGCTACACTGTTGAATAGAAATCGAGGATTATTTTTGTTTTCCTCTATTAAAATTGAGTAATAGGAGGTTCTAGCTTTGCAAAGTGCTTTTTTTATTTAAATTATTTTTCCAAGCAATATGAACTTCTACCATGTTTGAAGAGAGCCACTTCCTTTCCAATTTTCGCGATGCCTGTTTTAAAAGACGCAATTCAGAATTATACCAGGGAGCAACCTTTTTATGACATATTGTCTTCTTTTTAAGCGGAGCAACAACATCCAGAGCTGTGTGCAGTGACAACATTGCACTGTTGACAAGATGATCTAATTTCTCTGTCATTAGACATTGATAGCTACTCTCTTTTGAGATTTCATATGGATCAGAGGTAAACAGTGAAGGAACTAAATCTTTAAATCTAGCTACAGGTTTTCAGACAGTGATCTACTATAGTGTACTCTTCTCTCAGAATTTAAGCAGGGTGATATTTTGAATTCAAAGGATATCAGGAAGTCATCTGAAAGAATAGGATTTTGAGGATATATTGTCAGGTGGTCAATATCTAAACCATATGTTAGAACAAGGTCCAGAGCATGATTAAGATAATGAGTTGGTTTGTTTACATTTTGTGCAAAGCCGATTTAATCTAATAGTGAGGTAAATAATTTATGTAGGCTGTTGTTTTCATCATCAACATGAATGTTAGTCACCTACTATGATAGCTTTATCAGTGCTCAGCACCAGATCAGTGAGAAAGTCAGAGAATTCAGAAAGAAACTCTGAATGTGGACCAGAAGGACGGTAGCCTATAACCAGTAAAGTGGGTTTTTCTATCTTGTTTTTGGGATTACAAATATGAAGTGAGAGGCATTCGAAAGAATTTTGGTTAAGTTTGGTTTTGAGTGAAAAACTGCTGCTACTCCTCCTCTCCAACAACTCTCACGGGGGAATATGGTGATTACCATAATTGGGAGGACTGGCTTCATTAAGAACAATGAAGCTTATCAAAGTGCAGTATGAGAACATCCTGGCGATAGACAACATTGTAACTAAGCAATGGCCGAAGCAGACACAAGAAAGATGTGAGGAGCTGTCAAATATGGAAAAAATAAAGATGGAGTTCAGAGATGTCGTCACTGGCGTAGGCTGCCTTGAAAAAGAGTATAAACACAGCTATCAGGATAGCTGTGTTCATCGCCATGACAACTGTTGTGATGGTGATGAATATTATTTTATAGAGACGGTGTCTGTCCCCCGACCCATATTTCACAATGATTTTAACATAAAATCAAATAAAAGAGCTATCAATTATAAAAATCTGAAAAAAATTAAAATCTCAAATCTAGAAACACCAAAACATAAAACCATTAGATGTGCTCTATTAAATATTAGATCACTGAGATCCAAATCTCTACTAGTAAATGACCTTATCTCAGAAAATAACTTTGATTTATTCTGTTTAACTGAAACATGGCTGTATCAAGATGAATATGTTAGTTTAAATGAAGCCACTCCTCCCAGTCATTTAAATACTCATATGCCACGAGACATAGGCCGTGGAGGTGGTGTAGCAGCTATTTATCATTCCTCTCTCCTAATCTATCCTAAACCAAAGGCCAATTACACTTCCTTTGAAAGCCTGGTTCTAAATTTATCTCATATCGAATCAAAAACCTGCCAGCCAGTCTTATTTGCGATAATTTACCGTCCTCCAGGCCCTTATTCTGAATTTCTATCAGAATTCTCTGAGTTTATATCAAACTTAGTCCTCAGTTCTGATAAAATACTGATAGTAGGAGATTTTAATATCCATGTGGACAAAGATAGTGATAGCCTGAGCTCAGCCTTTATGTCCCTAATAGACTCAGTTGGCTTTTCTCAAACTATTAATGAAGCTACTCATCGTTTAAATCATACTCTTGATCTTGTTCTAACATATGGCCTTGATATTAATGAACTAAAAGTCTACCCTGAAAATCCTCTGCTATCAGATCACTTTTTAATATCTTTTAACATTATCCTAGAGGATCTCGCACTGTGCAATAAAATAGTTACAAGTAGAAATCTATCCAACAGTGCTGTGGCTAAATTTAAAGAGGCCATTCCTGCTGCCTTAAACTCAGTGCACCATCCAATAAATAACTATGATATTAATTATAACCCCTCTCAACTGGATCTGCTTGTCGATAGCTCTGCTAGTCTACTAAAATCCACCTTGGACTCAATTGCCCCATTGAGGGAAAAAACTATTCAACGTCAGAGGAAAGCTCCGTGGTTTAGCTCTGAAACTCACACACTCAAACAAACAACCCGTAAATTAGAGAGAATGTGGCGCTCCAATAAAACAGAGGAGTCACGAATACTTTGGCAAGAAAGCCATAGTAAATACATGACAGCCTTACGACATAGTCGATCTACATACTACTCCTCACTAATTGAAGAAAATAAAAATAATCCGAGGTACCTTTTCAGCACTGTAGCCAGGCTAACACAAAGTCAGAGCTCTATTGAGCCCATGATTCCTCTAGCCCTCAGCTGTGAGGACTTTATGACATTTTTTAACGATAAAATTCACAAGATTAGAGATAAAATTAGCCACTCCCTGCCTTCACCTGGGCCTGCTGTACCATTAAATGTAAATAGGCCTAACCTAAACTGTTTCACACATATAGGACTTCAGGAACTTAACTCTATTATTTCATCCTCCAAACCATCGACCTGCCTTTCAGATCCGATCCCAACTAAGCTGTTTAAAGAAGTTATTCCCCTAGTCTGCCATCTTTGTTGGAGACAATAAATATATCCCTATCAATAGGCTACGTGCCACAGTCCTTTAAAGTAGCTGTAATCAAACCCCTTCTCAAAAAACCTACTCTTGATTCCAGCACTTTAGCAAACTACAGGCCTATATCTAATCTTCCTTTTATTTCAAAGATTCTTGAGAAAGTTGTGGCAGCTCAGCTCTGTGAATTTCTTCAAAACAACAGCCTGTTCGAGGACTTCCAGTCAGGCTTTAGAGCTCAACACAGCACAGAGACTGCTTTAGTTAAAGTAACTAATGATCTACTCTGGGCTTCAGATGAAGGACGACTGTCAGTGCTGGTTTTATTAGATCTTAGTGCAGCTTTTGACACTATAGATCACTATATTCTACTAGAGAGATTAGAGAAATTACTTGGAATCACAGGGACTGCCCTAAACTGGTTTAAGTCCTACCTATCTGATAGGTACCAGTTTGTACACGTGAATAATAAGTCTTCTGTGTACACTAAAGTAAGCTACGGGGTTCCTCAGGGCTCTGTGCTAGGTCCAATCCTCTTCTGTATCTATATGATCCCCCTTGGTAATGTTATGAGAAAATACTCTGTTAACTTCCACTGCTATGCTGATGATACCCAACTGTATGTATCAATGAAGCCAGGTGAGACAAATCAGCTATCTAAACTTGAGGCCTGTCTAAAGGACATTAGGGCCTGGATGGACCAAAATTTTCTTCTTCTCAACTCAGACAAGACTGAGGTCATTGTACTGGGCCCGCGACACCTTAGAGAAACCTATGCTAGCCTAACTGCCCTAGATGGCATTACTCTGGCACAAAGCACAACTGTTAGAAACCTTGGGGTTCTATTTGATCAGGACTTATCCTTCAACTCTCACATAAAACAAACTTCAAGAACTGCCTTCTTTCATCTCCGTAACATTGCTAAAATCAGATCTATCCTGTCTCAGGGCGACGCCGAAAAACTAGTCCATGCTTTTGTTACCTCTAGACTGGATTATTGTAATTCTCTTTTAGCAGGCTGCCCGAGCAAGTCGCTTAAGACACTTCAGCTGGTTCAAAATGCTGCAGCACGTGTACTGACTAAAACTAGGAGAAGAGATCACATTACTCCTGTATTAGCCTCTCTGCATTGGCTTCCCATAAAATATAGAATAGAATTCAAGATTCTTCTTCTCACTTATAAAGCCCTAAATGGACAGGCACCAGTCTATCTCAAGGAGCTTGTAGTGCCATACAATCCCCCCAGAACACTACGCTCTCAAAATGCTGGACTACTCGTTGTTCCATTCATCTCTAAAAGTAGTATAGGAGGAAGAGCTTTCAGTTATCAGGCCCCACTTCTCTGGAACCATCTACCAACCACGGTTCGGGGGGCAGACACCCTCTCTACCTTTAAGGTTAGGCTCAAAACATTCCTCTTTGATAAAGCTTTTAGTTAGGAACCAGCTCATAGCTCATAATTAAGATGCAATAGGCATAGACTGCCGGGGGGGGGGGGTCTGGCATGCTCGGTTGGAGAGAGGTTGGAGAGGGCGTTAAGAGAGAGGTCATTTAGGTTAGAGAGGGACCGGAGAGGGTCCCATTCCTCTTTCAAACACTCCCTCTATGTCTGCTTCTTCCCTTGTGTGTTTGCTCCTGTACTCCTTCTGGCTTTTGTCTTGCAGGTCCGTGGGATCCTCAGTGTGGAGTTACAGAGACTCAGTGGCTCTGTCTCCACCCTTTTCTCTGCACACACCCAACACAGCATAACGTGGATGGCTGTTCATCATAGGAATGGGATCCACACAAGGTTCCTGCTGCTTAACAGAAGGTTTTCCTTGCCGCCATGATGAATTCATGTTGGGTGTGGGATACATATGTATGTGTATATACGTATATATGCATATGTGTGTATCCATAAAATGAAGAGTCCGTCCTTAAGACTGCTCTACTGTAAAGTGCCTTGAGATACCATTGGTTATGATTTGGCGCTATACAAATAAAGATTGATTGATTGATTGATTGATTGATTGATATAAAATTGAAGTAGACAAAAGCGTCCCACCTGTGAAACTACCAAAGAGCAGAGTGCCTGTTGCTATGATGGCACCACTCAAGGAAGAGCTAAAGGATTTGGAGAAGAAAATCATCATTGTACCATTTGAGAGCAGTGCAGACTGGATAAGCAGTATGGTGTCGGTGACTAAACCAAATGGAAAACCAAGGATATGCATTCACCCCAAACCACTGAACAAAGCGCTGAAGTGGAATCATTTCCCTCTTCCCATTGATGAAATGTTACCAGAGCTCTCAATAGCCGAGATATTTACTGTTTGTGACGTGAAACATGGATTTTGGCATGTTAAACTGAACGAGGAGTCAAGCTATCGCACCACATTTGCAACCCCGTTTGGGCGGTACCGTTGGCTCAGGATGCCAATGAGTATCAGCCCAGCTCCAGAAGTCTTCCAAAGAAAGCTGATGAAAGCCCTGGAGGGCTTGCCAGGGGTGTATGTTATTGCAGATTATATACTTATAACAGGTGAGGGAGACACACAGGACAAAGCAAATGAGAGTCACAACATAAATCTGAGATGCTTTCTTTTGAGATGCAGACTAAAGGACATTAAGTTGAATGCGGAGAAGTTTGAGTTAAGGAGAGAGTCTGTCCCTTACATTGGACATTTACTGAACTCAGAGGGCCTTCGGATTGACCCCGGAGAAGTTAGGAGCAATCAAAGATTTACCCAGGCCCACAGATGTTAAAGCTGTACAGAGACTGGTAGGGATGTTGAACTACCTGTCAAAGTTTTGTACTCACCTTTCAGATGACTGCAAAGTTTTGAGACAACTTACACACAAGGCCAATAAGTGGGAGTGGACCGAGGTGCAAGAGACAGCCTTTAAGAGACTTAAGGACAAGACAAGTGTCACACCACTACTGAAATACTATGATCAGACTGAGGAGTTAACACTGCAGTGTGATACTTCAGAGACAGGTCTAGGTGCTGCCCTGACTCAGAAAGGTATACCCGTAGCTTTTGCAAGCAGAGCACTGACTCCCACAGAAAGGGGTTACACCCAAATAGAAAAGGAATGTTTAGCCATTGTATTTGGGATGGAAAAGTTCGATCAGTATACTTATGGTAGAAAGGTGACAGTGCAGAGTAACCATAAACCACTTGAGAATATAGTGAGAAAGCCACTACTAAGTGCACCAAAGAGACTACAGAGAATGTTGCTCAGACTGCAGAAATATGACATTGATGTGACTTATCTGCCAGGTAGAGACATGCTATTGGCTGATACACTGAGCAGAGCGTACTTACCTGACAGTAATCAGGGTGACACAGAGTCAGAGCTAGAGATTAACATGTTAACCTACCTGCCTATAGCTGTCGAGAGACTGTCTACTATCTGAGATGCAACAAAAGAAGACTCAAAGTTACAAAGAGTCATAGAGCTGATCGTAAAAGGTTGGCCTAAGCACAAAAAGACGTTACACAGGACACAACACTATTTTGCATTTCAGGACGAGCTGAGCTTCCAGGACGACATTATGTTCAGGGGGAAAGATCAGTTATCCCTGACACGCTCAGAGCCGACCTCACCCACCGTATACACTCATCACACCTATGAGTAGAAGGATGCCTCAGATGGGCACGTGAGTGTGTGTACTGGCAAGGCATGACTGAACAGATAAAGACTTCTATATCCAAATGTGACATCTGCTGACCAGTTCACCCCAGACAACAGAAAGAGACTTTGCAGCCCCATGATGTCTCCTACAGACCCTGGTCCAGAGTAGGAAGTGACCTGTTTTCATGGCATAAAAAGGACTACATGGCAACTGTGGACTATTATTCAAACTTCTGGGAAGTAACTATCTACCAGACACGAAGAGCACCACAGGAATCCACAAGCTGAAGGCACATTTTGCTCGTCAGGGAATACCGGATGTGCTGATTTCTGACAATAGACCGCAGTATTCTTCACAGAACTTTAAGACATTCAGTCAAAAGTGGGAATTTGAGCACCGAACATCTTCACCGGGATACCCACAAAGCAACGAGAAAGCTGAGTCTGCAGTCAAAACAGCAAAACGACTCTTGCAGAAAGCCGCAGCTGCGACACAAGACCCATATTTGGCAATACTGGATCATAGAAATACTCCAAGCCAAGGTCTTGACACTCGTCCGGCCCAGAGACTTTTGAGTAGGAGGACATGGACCTTTCTTCCAACGAAACGGTCTCCGTTGGAGCCTAAAGTGACAAACAACAAACAAGGACTAATCAACAACAAAAGAAGACTGAAGAAATACTACAACCGCACAGCAAGGGACTTGGACTGCCTCAAAACAGGGGACAGCGTGCGAGTCCAACCATTTGATCCTTGCAAAACTGGGAAAACTGCAAAAGTGCTCAGACTTGTGAGTCCAGGATCGCACAAGGTTGAGCTGGAGTCTGGTAGTGTCCTGAGGAGAAACCGTTGCCATCTCAGGCACAACCACAGCCCACCTACTCCGCCCACAAAAAGAGAGACTTTGACCAAGGTGCAGACTGTAATAACTACTGAGAAAGCTGATGCTACCACTGTTACTACTAGGTCTGGTCGTCAGGTTAAAACACCGGCGTATCTGTAAAACCATTGTAAGTGACGATGGATTATTTACTGTTTGGTTATGGACTGCGGTTGCATTCTTTGTTGTATTCTGAAAAAAAAAAGATGCATTTAAGATGTGACCAAACATAGAGCATGCTAGCATAAAGGTATTCTTTGTTGGTTTCAAATAAAAGTGTTGTGAACTGAGGACACACACTATTCCCAGACAGTCTCCCATTTAAGTACTAACCATGTGCGGCTGTTTAGCTTCCGAAATCAGATGAGATCAGGCGTGATCACAGCTGTAAGGCCGTAAGCAAGCACAAGGGACAAAAAAACGTTCTCATACCTGCTCTATTACTGCACTTTTGGTGGATTGAGAGGGACTGTGAATGTAAAATCTGAAAATATATACATAGAGAAGAATAAAACAAGAAGAGGATGAAAAGAAAAAACGTGATAGTGGTAAGTGAGAATGTGTAAGATATGTGTGTTACATTATAAAAACGTTTGTCCCAGTTAGTCCCAGACACTTTGTCCCAAACTCCCAGTCATTCACCCAGCACCAGAAATGTTAACTGCACATTTAAGTCTGTGTAAATTGAATTCAGCCATTTTCTGTTAAACACATTCAAATAGTGTGTTTATATGTATATATTATTCATTCAAATTTGACAGTGTGGTTAACAACAAACTTCTGTGGTATGACAAACTTAGAGCACATATTTAGTCTTACTTTACACCAATTTGAACAGCTTAATGTTAAGAAGTAGTCCAGCTTTGCATACACATCATAAGTTTTGTTGCTAATGGCTGTGTACATACTGTACATTTATAGCCACACTATAAGTTAGTCCTTTGCTGCCAATGATATTTTCTCCCAGAATAAATTATTTTGTTGTCAAATGGTAAAACTGATACATCCATAAATGTTCTGCTATAGCCTAAATGTTACATTAAATAAAATGTTAACATAAAGCATTAAAGTTGTTACTGCAAATGAACGTTCATTAATTATTCCATACCAGTGGCGGATGCTTTAAGACTACAAGGGAACCTCAGCTTCCCCTAAAATCAGTGGTCAAATATGTAGTGTTGTGTGTACATTTCATTGACTAAATATATGACAGAACACATGTATGTTTAGTTCAGAATCAGCTTCTTATAACAGGAAACTGACAGTGACAGCGTGACGTTCTTCATTCTTTACCGCAGCGTCACAGTGTTAATAAACAGTGGTGAAGTTCAGCTTCAATTGACTTCAATGGGAGAGGATTTAGTGGTTGATCCACTGCAGTCAAACTAGACGCTCATTGGATAAATGCTCGGTTATGACGCACTTACTCCCGCCCATCGGACGCCGAGATTCACAGGAGGTCTATGGAGCATTGGGCTGGATCTGTTTGTCCCGGACGCTGGAATAATAGATGATGATTGGATGATCTGTCTCAGGCTAATTCAATTTTGATTGACAGCGAAATGAGCCAATCAGAGAGTATGACGTTGTAAGCACACAGGCGGGTTTTTCAAATATTTCAGTCCGTTGCTCTGTGTTGACACGGAGACTTTGCTGATAATCTACAAATAGTTGTTGTTTTTTTACGTAAATGTGCACAAATTTATTTATTTATTATAAATAAAGGGACCTTTATTTAGGAGAAGATTTTTGGAAAAAGAAAAAAAAAAAGTAATTTTAATTCTTGATTTCTAATAATTGCAGAGAATCTCTGTGATGTTAATCCCGTGCGAATCGTCCATGTCAGTCATTTGTAAAGAAAAAATTTCCCCGTAAATGACCTACTGTACGTATTTTGCTGAACTTCGAGGTCCTGTGACGATACTGATCCAATGCGAATAGGCATCTGATTTGGACAGAAATGGGCGGCATCTGATGCATGTTTACCCGTGGTTTTGTTTCCGGTGTCTGAGTTTACCTAGTATTGGAATCGATTATGAGCATGTATGCGCATGCACACACAACCATAACCCTATCCAATAAACATTCAAAACAAAACTTTATTATATTTTTTAGCAAAAAAATTGTTTTCCGGTTGTGCGCATGCTCATCGATCTCAGTACGAGGTAAACTCAGACCGTGACACGGTGTTTGTAGCCTTCTATTTAATACAGCTAGCGCTAGCAGTAACACCGATCTGTGGTCAAAAGCCTGCAAAGTCGTTTTAACATCAACTCATACTGTTTCACGTTTTCAGATGTTCGTAAATTTCAGCAAAATCTCAGTGTGTGAATGCGCCACATGAAAAGCAGACGTTGGGGGCTCATTTATTTATTACATGGGATCCCTAGGTAAAACTAATCCTGTGCAAATAGTGCTTATGAAACCAACATCCATTTTGAACTTTAAAAAAAAAAAAAAAAACATTTGCAGATGTATATTTTTGGAAAAGTTTTTTTTTGTATTCATCTGTTGCTTTGTGTATGTAAATATTTTACCAAAATGTAGTTGGAATTGGTGAGATGAATTTATAAGACCCTGTGGTCTTCTTAACCTCTACCAGCACAGTGGTGTTATAAATGTTCGATTTTTTTTTTAATATTTTGTATGTGCAAACAAATTAACACTCTGGGTATGAGCTTTTCAATTCAAATATGAAATATAAAATTATACATAAAAACTTTCTTTCCTCCTATTATAACTTATAGATGTCACTGTATGTGTAGCTAGGCTTCAGTGTTCGAGAACGGTTTCATTTTGTGTGTGTGTGTGTGTGCGCGCGGAGCCCAGTTTGGTGCGCGCGCGCGCGGGGTCCAGTTTGGTGCGCGCGTGTGTGTGTGTGTGGTCCAGTTTGGTGCGCGCGTGGGGTCCAGTTTGGTGCGCGTGTGTGTGTGGTCCAGTTTGGTGCGCTCGCGTTGTCCAGTTTGGTGCGCGCGGGGTCCAGTTTGGTGCGCGCACGTGAGGTCCAGTTTGGTGCGCGCGTGGGGTCTAGTTTGGTGCGCGTGTGTGTGTGGGTGTGTGGTCCAGTTTGGTGCGCGCGCGTGGGGGTGTGTGGTCCAGTTTGGTGCGCGTGTGTGTGGTCCAGTTTGGTGCGTGCGCGTGTGTGTGGGTGTGTGGTCTAGTTTGGTGCGCGCGGTCCAGTTTGGTGCGCGCGTGCGTAAGGTCCAGTTTGGTGCGCGCGAGGGGGCCAGTTTGGTGCGCGCGTGTGTGGTCGAGTTTGGTGCACGCGCGCGGTCCAGTTTGGTGCGCGCGTGGGGTCTAGTTTGGTGCGCGTGTGTGGTCCAGTTTGGTGCGCGCGCGTGGGGTCCAGTTTGGTGCGCGCGTGGGGGTGTGTGGTCCAGTTTGGTGCACGTGTGTGTGGTTGTGTGGTCCAGTTTGGTGCGTGCGCGTGTGTGTGGGTGTGTGGTCTAGTTTGGTGCGCGCGCGCGGTCCAGTGTGGTGCGCGAGCGGTCCAATTAGTCCCGCCCATCAGACGCCGGGATTCACAGGAGGTCTATGGAGCAGTGGGCTGGATCTGTCTGTTCCGGACGCTGGAATAATGGATGATGATTGGATGATCTGTCTCAGGCTAATTCAATTTTGATTGACAGCGAAATGAGTGTGTGTGATAATCTACAAATAGTTGTTGTTTTTTTACGTAAATGTGCACAAATTTATTTATTTATTATAAATAAAGGTCCCTATTTTTGTTTTGTTTTTTTTGTTCCACCATGGAAAATATGAATGTCAATGTTGTCGACCGGATTTTGGCCAAGCCATTTGATAATCTTCCTTATGAAGAGAAACTTTGTATTAAACAGCAGGGCAGAGCAACTCCTCACATTGATTTGGTGCAAAAGGTGGGGAAAAGTAACAGGTCTTTTCAGTTGTTCTGAAGTAGGCAGAAAATGAGCTTCCCCTGCATGAAAGACCAGCAGCCGCCACTGTTCCATACATATCTTCTTATACTACTTTCTTTCTAGCAATATCAACCTCAGATCATGAGTGGGGTCTTGAAGAAGAAGAGTAGGACATGATGGCACCTTCATGGAGCAGCAGCATGGCAGCACAGCATTCCATCACCACCTCCTCACCACCCCCATTGACACCACATCACCAGAACAGAAAGTACTCAAATAGAAAAGAATCACTCCAAATAACAGACATGGACTTCCCCAAAGTTTAGAAAACTCACCTCAGAGATTCACCAAAGAAAATTAAAAAATGACAATGAGAAATGTTTAGAAAATCCAATGAAAAATGGTTAGTGTACTCTTACTTTCCACTTCAATTCCTTGTTTTTTTTTGTTGTTTTTTTGCTTGGTTGCATTTTTATCATACTTAAAATTTTGCACATTTTAGCTGTGTTGGTTTTTCTGGCATTTACAGTATAAATTGTGTGTAAAGTTTGCATTTAGTTTAGATAGCTATGTTATTTATTTTATGTGTTAATTATTTAATTTAGTTAATTATTTCTTTACTGATCCTTCATCCTGGACTTCATTCATCATCATTCTGGGGCCGGGAGGCCCCATAGTCCTTCTTGCCTAGAGCCCCCAGGGGGTCTAGAAAACCCCTGTTCCCATTCAAGTACTAAACATGCCCAGCTCTGTTTCGCTTTCAAGATCAGACAAGATCAGGTACGATCAGAGCGGTATGGCCGTTAGCGAGTGTAATGAACAAGAAAAGCCTTCTCATACCTGCTATATTACTGCACTTTTGGTGGATTGAGGGGGGGCTGTGAATGTATAATCTGAAAAGGGGGGCTGTAGTCCAGCTTTCCAAGACTCTGATGGACTAGTAGAACGGAGATGTGTGGTGACCTGACAGCACCCAACCCATACTCCACTCAAGTGAGGCTTGTCTGCGACAGTAGTCTGGAATTCAGGGGTGCTGAATTCCATCCTGCTGAAGGGCCCAGACATCTTGAACACCATCCGGGCAGTGTCCGTGAGGGAAAGCACACGGCGATTAGAGACGTGTCCAAGATGTACAACTCCGTGCGGTTGGAGGATCAGTAGGTGTACGTACACCGCTTTCTATGGAGGGACTCACCAGCAGACAACATCAAGGACTACGCTGTGGTGCGGGTGAATATGGGCGATAAGCCGGCTGGTTGCATTGCTCAGGTGGCCATACTGGAAACTGCCAACCTGCCACAATTCGCTAGGAGAGACATGTTATCTTGGACAATGCTTACGCGGATGACATACTGGTGTCCCACAATGACCCCCAAAGAATGTGTGAGATCCTTGTGGGGATTGAGGCCATCCTTGCAACTGGAGGTTTTTGCCTTAAACCATGGGTGCGGTCTGGACAAAGTGGGAGGCAAGGCGGTGTTCCCACCAAGACTCGTATTGCCCAACCAGTTGAGGGATGAGGACAATAAAGCTCTTGGGATGGGTTACCACGTAGGGGAAGACAAGCTCTTCCGTATGGTTGCCGTTAATTTCTTCACAAGGAAAAAAAAGGTGTGCACCGAGCTCGATCTTACCATGAAGGACATAGAGGAGAAGACGCCAGTTCCTCTTACCCATCGTATGCTATTGATCCAGGTAGCCGGATTTCATAATCCACTTGGTCTGGTGACGCCCTTGAAACAGAAGGGCGTCATTCTAGTCAGGAGGGCCTTTCAGGAGGCTGGGTCATTGACCAAGGACACATGGGACAAACCATTGTCTAATGAGCTATGCAGGAAGTCAATCAAGCTTTTCAAAGAGTATGCCCGGTTAAGTACCATCACTTACCCGAGGAGTATTACACCTTCCGGCTGGGTGGGTAAACCCTGGGGGTTCTCGTTTTCCGACGGGAGCAGTGACTGTTATGGCGCAGTCCTCTACCTGCGTTGGGAGACATCAGAGGTTGTCATGATCCGGCTCGTGGAATCAAAGGCTAAACTGACTCCACTCGACCAGAAGGGCAACGCCATCAAAGCGGAGATCTGCAGAGCTGTCTTTGCCGCCCGCCTGAAGAGATGTACTGAAACATGGGCGGTTGGAAGTGGACAGGTGGTACCACTTTGTTAACATACAGAATGTGTTGGGCACCATCAAGCAGGAGAGCTATGGGTTCCAGACCTTCTTCGCCAATTGTGTGGGTGAGATACAGAAGTCCGGGCCTTTGACCGACTAGTGGTGGATACCGGGGCAGTGCAGCGTGGCTGATCTGGTCACAAGAGGGTGTTCCCCTGAACAGTTTGACAGTGATTCCCTATGGCAGCGAGGTCCCGAGTTTCTTACTAGGCTGGTAAAGGAGTGCCCTATGAAGTCTGCTGCAGAGGTGGCCTCCAGTACCAGGGAGGTTGTGAGTAAGCTCCAAAGAAAAGCTTTCTCCGCCGTCTTGAAGAGGGTCCAAGCAAAATGGTTGTCTACTCCAGACAGTTCTAGCGGTAATGCTACAGGGTTGGCGTCGGCATCTAACATCCACAGTACGAAGAGATTTTGGGGTTCGGCACTTATAAGTCAGATGGCCATTTCAAGGTTTGATACACTAGCCAAACTCTGTGGGGCTGTGGGATATGTTCGCAGAGCCGTGCTCTTCTGGTTGCTCAGCAGGAGTTGAATTGATAAGCGAGGACAGTGGGAGGCAGTGCTCACAGTCCAGAAGCATGCAGAAGCATTCCAGGGCTTATGCCTTGCTGCCCAGACAGGCATGACCGTCCCCACAACGACCGTCAACCGCCTGATTTTGAACAAGGACAATGAGACAGTCCTCTTGTTGTGCTATGGCTGAGTCCAGTCTGTTAGTGAGGAGAGACCTGGGGTTCCGCTGATCCCCTACAAAGTGTCGATCAGTACCCTCCTTGCCGAAGACGCCCACCGTGCTAACCATGAAGGTGTTGCCGGCACCCTCCTTCGAATAAGAAAAAGGGCCTGGGTCGTGCAAGGTCCTAGGGTTTCACGCAAAGTCATTGACTTGTGTGCACATTGCCGGAAGTGCAGAGCTAATCTATGCACTCAAGTAATGGGCGATCTTCCCACTTTAAGCACAAAACCAGCATCCTCTTTTGAGTACACAACGTTGGATTTGTTCGGTCCATACACAGTCAAAAATTCAGTGAGGTGGTGAACAAAAAAAAAGGTCTCGGGTAGGGATGTAACGATTAATCGTAAGGCAGTTAAAAATCAATTCATAGGTATCACGGTTGATATCAATTTTCTGACAATTGAATCGCAGTACTTTTTTTAACCAGCAGAGGGCGCTATCCGGAAGTGTTGGCGGCGGGCGGTCTGCTAATACTTTCTTTCTGGCCGCCTTCTACTCTTAAATATGTTAATAAATGATTCATTTCCCCTTTAGCACCGAAAGAATATCTGTAATATTACTTGAATATCTGTAAAAGTCACGTTTTTCTATTAGCTCTGTCTGCTAACATAGCTTCTCTTATTCACTGCAAGATATCTGCATGCCAACCGACTACTGTGTTACCAGCGCCCTCTGCTGGTCCAAACAAAAATGACGTAAATCAGTGCAATGACGGTTTTTTTTTTTTTTTTAAAGTCCAATTGTTAAGGCACAAAATACATTTTCAGTTGCACTTTTAAAAGAAAAAGAACTATTATGCAGTTTTGCATTGTTTATTATAGAACCAGAATTTAAATTAATAGGCTTAATTTTCATTTGTATTATTCCTTAATTTATTTAATTCAAGATTTATTTTTTGTTCAATTGCATTGTTTTGAATAGTTTATCAAGGAATTCTTTTGACAATGAAAAACAAAAGGAAAATAGTACAGTATTTTCTAGTTTTTTTCCCAAAAAAAAATTTGTCTACAGTCCCATTTTGTAAATGAAAAAATCGTGAGAGAATCGTATCGTGAACCCAGTATCGTGAATCGAATCGTATCGGGAGTTGAGTGAATCGTTACATCCCTAGTCTCGGGCATAGTCTTTAGTTGTATGGCCTCGAGAGCGATTCATGCAGATGTAGTTGAAGACCTGTTGACTGAAGGTTTTCTCAAGACATATCAGCGGTGGACCGCCCTGAGGGGCCACTCCAGAAGGCTCTGGTCCAATCTCTACAGCTTCCTGGCAGATATCGACAAAGAAGGGGTCCAAAAGAGAGCGGCAGTGGCTGGGACTGACTGGTTGTGGGAGTTTAGCCCAGCAGACTCACCGCATCAAAATGGGGCAGCGGAAGCAGCTGTCCGCGTGTTCAAAAGGTTTTTGAGCAGCGTTGGTGAAGAAGGAAACCTGACCACGCTGGAGTTCCAAACCCTCCTTTACCTGGCTGCTAACCTTTCCAATGAGAGGCTGATCGGTGCCAGAGCTCAGGTTCAGGAAGAGATTGCGGACATTGTGACACCAAACTCTTTGCTGTTTGGTCGGGTGGGGCCCAGAGGTGACAATCACGGTTTCGATTTTCCTGCCTACCCCTTCAGTCGTCTGCGTGCAATCCAGGTGGAGGTGGATAAGTTCTGGAGACATAGGAGCCAGTTGGCATAGCCTCACCTGTTCGTTCGACAAAGGTGGCCCGCTGCGGCTAGGAATGTCTCAGTTGGAGACGTGGTCTGGGTGGCGGACCAAAACGCTCTCCAGGGTCGTTTCAGACTGGGCTGTGTTGAGGAGGCGTATCCAGATGATAAGGGAGTTGTCCGGGAAAGTGAAGACTTGTCATAGTCGTCCCCTCGGTCTGTCCCAGGCAATGATGGATAAGAAGTCATGCCCTACCACCATACTCCACAGGGATGCAATGAAGCTGGTGGTGTTACTGCCAGTGCCCAAGTGGGAGGTGTGTGGAGTTCTCCTAATTTTTATATGTTGGTGTATATTTTACATTTGTTTTAATTTATCACCAACCAAACCCCCTGTATTTATGTTGAGGAATTACTGCAATTTTCTCTCTTTTATTTGGGGCAGAATAATCTATAAAAATATAGAGTGTGATGTGTGTTACACACGTATGTGTTGCTGTTTTGACTGGTGAAGCTGAGCTGGTGAGTTAATTTGTAGATGTTAAACCTGTGTTAACTACCTTAAATGTTCATGTATGCAGTTTATACAGTCTATATTATGTCTGTGTTGTTATGTCGTTTCAGTTGATGACCTGGCTGGCAAACGACACGATTACTGTGCTAATAATAGTTAGCATTGCATGGAAATGAAACTGTTAAAAGACAGCAATCCAATGTCCGAGCTTGAGTGACACCAGTTAAACACACCCTTTACCGTGGGAGTTAGAGAATTAAAGGCAGTTAGTCCAATAAAATCGTACAGATAAGAACAAGAACAGCCTTCTCATACCTGCTCAATCACTGCAATTTTGGTGGATTGAGGTGGACTGTGAATGTAAAATCTGAAAATACATACAAAGAGCATGCTAGCATTAGGGCACTCTTCATTGGTTTCAAATAAGTATTCAAAACTTACAGCACACGGCATTCCCAGACAGTCTCCCATTCAAGTACTAACCATGCCCATCTCTGTTTAGCTTCCGAGATTTGACAAGATCGGTCTTGCTCAGAGCGGTATGGCCATAAGCAAGAGAAAGAAACAAGAAAGGCTTTCTCATACCTGCTCAATCACTGCACTTTTGGTGGATTGAGGGGGACTGTGAATGTAGAATCTAAGAACAAATTCATAGAGCATGCTCACATTAGGGCACTTTTCGTTGGTTTCAATTGTGTTCAAAACTTAACTTATTTTTTTTATTCTCTACATCTTTTCAATAATGTATGTTCAACCTGTGAAGATGGTATGTTTGTTTGTGTATAATGTTCATTAATAAAAAATAAATAGAAAAAAAAATTGCTTTCGCTATCACGCCAGGGGCACATCTATCCAGCCAGAGGCTTGTGTCCCGTCAGGGGCTTCCGCTCCGGGGCTGCCGCTGGATACTAATGTTAATTTTGGCTTATAAAAACAAAAGCCCAGTAGTTTGCAAATTGTGCAAGAAAGAGAGTTTGCCGATCACTGAACCTTTAGCAGCCTCTTCTACCACCTCAATGCTAACATGTAGCGGCTAGCACGGACACTCGGACAGTGCTAGCTGCTACATGCTAACACGCTGTGTTGCCAATACACACTGGACAAGATGACAGGGTTCAGAGCCAAAATTAATAAGTCTACAACTGACAAATGAACAAACTCACTGGATAAATGGGGGAGAAAAATCAACAAGTTCTGTGTAGTTACACAGACTGTGTTCAATAATTGTATTGCTCAGAAAAGTGTTGTTACTGTTTTTGATGCACTAACTTATAGCAATTCATATGGACCTGATGTTTTATTTCATTTTTAGTTTCTATTATTTGAAAATTGACAAATATACACAGCAATATTCTCCCCTCAGGGCTATAATCTTAAATATAGTAGAATTATTGTAAATAGTTACACCTGCATCTGTTCAAGTCTGTTATGAACAATGAATGATTTAATAAAACCACTTTGTTATGTATCAATCTTTTGATCTGCCACAATCATGTAATTAATTTAATTAAAAATATGAGGTTTAGTGCTTTTCTCATATTTTTAAGTGAGATTAAATAATACATTAATGAATTAAACGCTCAATTATTTTTCTTTTTAATCCCTTGACAACACTAATAACATGCATACTCTCTCAAACTGTTTCAGTATCATCTACATAAAATATTGAATTTGTTTGTTTTTTTTAAGGAAAAATATTTCTGTTATATTAAAACCAGAGTAAAAATCCTTTCTAAGGACAATATGTACTCTTTTTTTTAAAGGAAATCTAGTGATTCCTTCAATTACTACAGTTTTCTTTTATCTTTGCAGATTAAAATTAATCCTCATATTTTGTCTGAAAATTCTGTCTTACCTGTAGCAGCCATTCCTCACTCAGGTCTTTACATTTTAAGCTTTCAAACTTCACAAAAATAGTTTGTTTTACTTTTTCATTCAAAGATACTCAGAGAGCTTTTGCAACTTAATCACTTGCAGTGAGTGCAGCAACTGAAGTTCTGGATCTGTTTGAGTCTCTTTCATCTTGCTGCCATGGTAACCATTCACTTCAAGTAATGTCAGCAAACTGTTTCCTATATTGTGCATGTATACATTTAGTGTGGACAAAATAAGTTAATGCAATTAAATACTGTATTTGTATAGTATTTTCAAGTTCGTTTACTTTACTTGAGTATTATTATTGGGGGATTTTTTTATTTTTTTCCACATTTCTACTGATGGCCTTATTACTATTTGTTGTTGTTTTTTTTGTCACTGGCCACGTTTACATGCGAGATTCAATTCCTCTTTAATTCAGAATAAAAGTTAAATCCTATTTAAACTCACCTTGTAAACACTTTTTTCCTAATGCAAATTGTATTCCAAATTAATCTTAAATTGGTGGCTGGTTTATTCCAATTTCAAATCTGAATTAAATAATTCCTCACTTAATTCTGCTTTAATTTAATCCACTTATATACTGGAATTAACTAGTATTTTCAAGTATATGTACTTTATTTGAGTATTATTTTGGGGATAAGGGGTGGCTGCAGGTGGTTGGAGGAGATCTTTTTTTTTGATGACGAAACTATCTTTTTTGGGTTCATATAATTAGTATGTATATCTTTTATCTTTTAACTTGTAAAAATATTTATCTTTTTAACAATAACTATGAAATATGCTTTTAATCACATCACTAAGTTTAGCATATAATTCACTAAACGTGTACACAGCAGTAGCCCTAAACCTCAAAATGGCTGCTCTGTACCTAATACAGTTGTACAATAGCATCACTGTTATTTGGTAATAAACTCTAAATATCCACCTTTGGTAACAAATAAAACTCAGTAATTGTCCTATTGTATGAAAAACGTTTCATAGATGTCCTTAAATGTGATACTCAAGTGGTTCTTTGTACCAAAAACGGGTGTGGATTAGCCTTTTCCACATTGTAATTTCCCTGATGCTGCGTTCACACCAAACGCGTTTTTTGCGGCACACGCAAACATATTACATGCAAAGTCAATGGTTTAGACGTGCTGGGAGGCGAATTATTCAAACTATTCAAACATGGAGGAGAAGCTGGCGTAGAGGAGGATCGGCGAGGTGGTGGGACTAGCAGGTAAATCTTCTTTCTCTGTAGTTTTCATCTTTGAAAGTCGGCAATGAGTGAGGATGTGCAGCTGTCCGCTGTGTTATTTTACTGCCTTTTTTTCACTTGTGGTTCATTGAATTGAATTAGAATTTTATTTTGTCAGTCTTCATAAACAAAAAAAGTACAGAACAAACAACACTCAGTTGTTCAATTCTTGAGCCGAAAGGGTATAGGTTGAAGCAAAGCTTACTTCCCCATCACAACAAAACAAAACCAGGTTTTCTACATAATATCACACACACAAAATATTTAACTTATGTTACTATTTTGACAATATACATTCATTATAAATTCTGCACAATTTTTTTATATACAGTCTGTAAATGTATGTGTGTACATACGTACACACATACATGCACATAATATTAATATTATACTATTTCATCAATGAAATTTAGAGTGGCACTCTTTGCATGGTAGGAACCACATTGTAAAGTTAATGTAAATAGTTTGTTTAAAATCGAGGTATTATAATGTTAATGTAAATAGTTTTCTTTAAGAATTGTTGAGTAAAAACAGATTTTCAAGTTTACTTCTGCTTTCTTTGTAATTTTTACCAATGCATCTAAACATCTATGTGTACTCCAGATCAAGGTTATATATAATGTTCATAAAGGAATTTAGAGTTTCCTTTAGTCTCTGTGAGACCTTTAATGTCTTAACTGAATTTCAGAGGTGAGGTTTCATGGATTGTTTATATCTGGTTAAAAATGAAGATGACATATGTTTCTCCCCCCATTCTTACATATTTATTATACACATGTTAATGCAGTAGGAAGTATGCTCTATAGACGTATGTGGTTGGCTCTTAAAAGAGCCGTTTTGCGTGTGCTAGTGCACTATCACAGCCTGCTGTCTTGCCACGGTACAGCTCCCTCTGCGGAGAAGTATGCTGCAAAGATCTCTCGTCCAGAGAAGTTGGCGGCAACTCTCCCCAGTCCTGGCAGTGGCTCCACCTCAGCAGTCAGATTGTTCCCCCTGGCTGTGGTACATGTGTGTCGCAGGAAGTTGTGCAGAACACAGGTGGCCTTCACACATTTCTCTGCAGCATCTTCATTGACCTCCATGGCACGCCTGTACATTCTCCACTGAGAGGAGAGGATGCCAAAGGCGTCTTCCACCACCATACGAGCCCGGGACATACGGTAAATGAAAATCCTCCTCTCTCTTGGGATGTTGTGCCCAGGAAATGGCCTCATGATGCCTCATCAGCAACAAACATGTGTGGTTGTGGCCCATGGTGGTCTGCTCCTGGCAGTGTGTGGTCTGCAGGCAGGGGGAAGAGTGCTGGCCGGGAGGGCCTGACCAAACATGGAGTTGGTGAGGATCTCTCCATCACTTGTTCTCCCATAACCCCCGACATCAATCACCCTGAAACAATAATTTGCATCTACAACTGCAAGGAGAACTAAAGAATATGTTCTCTTGTAGTTGTAGAACATGGATCCTGACTTGGGGAGGGGGGAATAAAGGCCGCTGCACCATTGAATCCTTTTCTTTAGTTAAATAGGAAATCCCACACAAAACTTTAACATTTTAGAAGGTGCCGGGGAAAAGGAACCAGAGCAGTGGCTTTAAGTGATTCCACTGGGGATTGAATCCAGGACCTTCTGCGTGTTAAGCAGATATGATAACCGCTACATCATGAAATCAACACAGGTAAAAATGTCATAAATCCAATACTATGGTGTACAGGAGCCAGCAATGCCTTAAATTAAGTTAAAAGCAGCACCGACGGTTCCACATCACGTCTCATATGTGCTAAAGTGACTCCACTGGGGATTGAACCCAGGACCTCCTGCGTGTTAAGCAGATATGATAACTACTACATCATGGAATCAACGGAGGCCAGGAAGTCATAAATCCAATACTATGGTGTACAGGAGCCAGCAATGCCTTAAATTAAGTTAAAAGTAGCACTGACGGTTCCACATCACTTCTAATATGTGCTAAAGTCATTCCACTGGGGATTGAACCCAGGACCTTCTGTGTGTTAAGCAGATATGATCACCTCTACATCATGGAATCAACACAGCTAAGAAAGTCAGAAATCCAATACTATGGTGTACAGGAGCTAGGAATGCCTTAAATTATGTTAAAAGCAGCACTGACAGCTCCACATCACGTTGAGCACATGGTAAAGTGATTTTACAGGGGATCGAACCCTGGACCTTCTGCGTGTGAAGCAGACGTGATAACCGCTACACCATGGAATCCTCTTCATTAGTCAAATAGAAAATCCCACACAATGGTTTTCTGCAGTTACGACGTACCGAAATCAAGTTAGAATCGGCAGTGACCTTAACACCTTCTGCGTGTTAAGCAGATATGATAACCACTACATCATGGAATCAACGGAGGCCAGCAAGTCATAAATCCAATACTCTGGTGTACAGGAGCCAGCAATGCCTTAAATTAAGTAAAAAGTCGCACTGACTGTTCCACATCACGTCTCATATGTGCTAAAGTGCCTCCACTTAGGGATTGAACCCAGGACCTTCTGCGTGTTAACCAGATATGATGACCACTACATCATGGAATCAACGGAGGCCAGAAAGTCATAAATCCAATACTATGGTGTACAGGAGCCAGCAATGCCTTAAATTAAGTTAAAAATAGCACTGACGGTTCCACATCACGGCTATTATGGTAAAGTGATTCCACTGGGGATTGAAACAAGGACCTTCTATGTGATAAGCAGACATGATATCATTTTAGAAGGTACCAGGGAAAACAAATCAGAGAAGTAGCGTTAAATGATTCCACTAGGGATCGAACCCAGGACCTTCTGCGTGTAAAGCAGATATGATAACCACTACATCATGGAATCAACGGAGGCCAGAAAGTCATAAATCCAATACTATGGTGTACAGGAGCCAGCAATGCCTTAAATTAAGTTAAAAGCAGCACCGACGGTTCCACATCGCGTCTAATATGTGCTAAAGGGATTTCACTGGGGATTGAAACAAGGACTTTCTATGTGTTACGCAGACATGGTAACATTTTAGAAGGTGCCAGGGAAAACAAACCAGAGCAGTAGCTTTAAATGATTCCACTGGGGATCGAACCCAGGACCTTCTGCGTGTAAAGCAGATATGATAACCACTACATCATGGAATCTACGCAGGTGAGAAAGTCATAAATTCAATACTATGGTGTACAGGAGCCAACAATGTCTTAAATTAAGTTAAAAGCAGCTCCACATCACATCGAGCACATGGTAAAGCGATTCCACAGGGGGTCGAACCCTGGACCTTCTGCGTGTGAAGCAGACGTGATAACTGCTACACCATGGAATCCTCTTCATTAGTCAAATAGGAAATCGCACACAATGGTTTTCTGCAGTTACGACGTACCGAAATCAAGTTAGAATCGGCAGTGACCTTCCAAAGGAAAGATGGCTTTATGTTTAGCCTTTTAAAACTGTACCACATTGGTTCTGCTTAAACTAATGTCATTTGGGTAGCTTTCTTTGAAATTATTTAGGGTCTGATTAGGTCTGATTACATGGTTTGGCCAGGGCGTAGCCTCAGGTGTCAACATTTTACCCAGAAATATTTAAGTAACTCAAAATAGATCATCTGATTCCACTGGGGATTGAAACAAGGACCTTCTACGTGTTAAGCAGTCAAAAAGTCAAAAATCCAATACTATGGTGAACAGGCAATGTCTGAAATTAAGTAAAAAGTAGCACTGATGTTTCAACATCACATCTAATATGTGCTAAAGTGATTCCACAGGGGGTCGAACCCTGGACCTTCTGCGTGTTAAGCAGGTATGATAACCACTACACCATGGAATCAACGGAGTCCAGAAAGTCATAAATCCAATACTATGGTGTACAGGAGCCAGCAATGCCTTAAATTAAGTAAAAAGTCGCACTGACTGTTCCACATCACGTCTCATATGTGCTAAAGTGCCTCCACTGGGGGATTGGACCCAGCACCTTCTGCGTGTTAAGCAGATATGATGACCACTACATCATGGAATCAACGGAGGCCAAAAAGTCATAAATCCAATACTATGGTGTACAGGAGCCAGCAATGCCTTAAATTAAGTTAAAAGTAGCACTGACGGTTCCACATCACGTCTAATATGTGCTAAAGTGATTCCACTGGGGATTGAACCCAGGACCTTCTGTGTGTTAAGCAGATATGATCACCTCTACATCATGGAATCTACACAGGTGAGAAAGTCAGAAATCCAATACTATGGTGTACAGGAGCTAGCAATGCCTTAAATTAAGTTAACAGTAGCACTGACTTCTCCACATCACGTCGAGTACATGGTAAAGTGATTCCACTGGGGATTGAAACAAGGACCTTCTATGTGAAAAGCAGACATGATATCATTTTAGAAGGTACCGGGGAAAACGAATCAGAGAAGTGGCTTTAAGTGATTCCACTGGGGATCGATCCCAGGACCTTCTACATGTAAAGCAGATATGATAACCACTACATCATGGAATCAACGCAGGTGAGAAAGTTATAAATCCAATACTATGGTGAACAGGAGCCAGCAATGCCTTAAATTAAATTAAAAGCAGCACTGACAGCTCCACATCACGTCGAACACATGGTAAAGTGATTCCACAGGGGGTCGAACCCTGGACCTTCTGCGTGTGAAGCAGACGTGATAACCGCTACACGATGGAATCCTCTTCATTAGTCAAATAGGAAATCCCACACAATGGTTTCCTGCAGTTACGACGTACCGAAATCAAGTTAGAATCGGCAGTGACCTTCCAAAGGAAAGATGGCTTTATGTTTAGCCTTTTAAAACTGTACCACATTGGTTCTGCTTAAACTAATGTCATTTGGGTAGCTTTCTTTGAAATTATTTAGGGTCTGATTAGGTCTGATTACATGGTTTGGCCAGGGCGTAGCCTCAGGTGTCAACATTTTACCCAGAAATATTTAAGTAACTCAAAATAGATCATCTGATTCCACTGGGGATTGAAACAAGGACCTTCTACGTGTTAAGCAGTCAAAAAGTCAAAAATCCAATACTATGGTGAACAGGCAATGTCTGAAATTAAGTAAAAAGTAGCACTGATGTTTCAACATCACATCTAATATGTGCTAAAGTGATTCCACAGGGGGTCGAACCCTGGACCTTCTGCGTGTTAAGCAGGTATGATAACCACTACACCATGGAATCAACGGAGTCCAGAAAGTCATAAATCCAATACTATGGTGTACAGGAGCCAGCAATGCCTTAAATTAAGTAAAAAGTCGCACTGACTGTTCCACATCACGTCTCATATGTGCTAAAGTGCCTCCACTGGGGGATTGGACCCAGCACCTTCTGCGTGTTAAGCAGATATGATGACCACTACATCATGGAATCAACGGAGGCCAAAAAGTCATAAATCCAATACTATGGTGTACAGGAGCCAGCAATGCCTTAAATTAAGTTAAAAGTAGCACTGACGGTTCCACATCACGTCTAATATGTGCTAAAGTGATTCCACTGGGGATTGAACCCAGGACCTTCTGTGTGTTAAGCAGATATGATCACCTCTACATCATGGAATCTACACAGGTGAGAAAGTCAGAAATCCAATACTATGGTGTACAGGAGCTAGCAATGCCTTAAATTAAGTTAACAGTAGCACTGACTTCTCCACATCACGTCGAGTACATGGTAAAGTGATTCCACTGGGGATTGAAACAAGGACCTTCTATGTGAAAAGCAGACATGATATCATTTTAGAAGGTACCGGGGAAAACGAATCAGAGAAGTGGCTTTAAGTGATTCCACTGGGGATCGATCCCAGGACCTTCTACATGTAAAGCAGATATGATAACCACTACATCATGGAATCAACGCAGGTGAGAAAGTTATAAATCCAATACTATGGTGAACAGGAGCCAGCAATGCCTTAAATTAAATTAAAAGCAGCACTGACAGCTCCACATCACGTCGAACACATGGTAAAGTGATTCCACAGGGGGTCGAACCCTGGACCTTCTGCGTGTGAAGCAGACGTGATAACCGCTACACGATGGAATCCTCTTCATTAGTCAAATAGGAAATCCCACACAATGGTTTCCTGCAGTTACGACGTACCGAAATCAAGTTAGAATCGGCAGTGACCTTCCAAAGGAAAGATGGCTTTATGTTTAGCCTTTTAAAACTGTACCACATTGGTTCTGCCTAAACTAATGTCATTTGGGTAGCTTTCTTTGAAATTATTTAGGGTCTGATTAGGTCTGATTACATGGTTTGGCCAGGGCGTGGCCTCAGGTGTCAACATTTTACCCAGAAATATTTAAGTAACTCAAAATAGATCATCTGATTCCACTGGGGATTGAAACAAGGACCTTCTACGTGTTAAGCAGTCAAAAAGTCAAAAATCCAATACTATGGTGAACAGGCAATGTCTGAAATTAAGTAAAAAGTAGCACTGACGGTTCAACATCAAATCTAATATGTGCTAAAGTGATTCCACAGGGGGTCGAACCCTGGACCTTCTGCGTGTTAAGCATTTATGATAACCACTACATCATGGAATCAACTGAGGCCAGAAAGTCATAAATCCAATACTATGGTGTACAGGAGCCAGCAATGCCTTAAATTAAGTAAAAAGTCGCACTGACTTTTCCACGTCACATCTCATATGTGCTGAAGTGCCTCCACTGGGGGATTGAACCCAGCACCTTCTGCGTGTTAAGCAGATATGATGACCACTACATCATGGAATCAACGGAGGCCAGAAAGTCATAAATCCAATACTATGGTGTACAGGAGCCAGCAATGCCTTAAATTAAGTTAACAGTAGCACTGACTTCTCCACATCACGTCGAGTACATGGTAAAGTGATTCCACTGGGGATTGAAACAAGGACCTTCTATGTGAAAAGCAGACATGATATCATTTTAGAAGGTACCGGGGAAAACGAATCAGAGAAGTGGCTTTAAGTGAGTCCACTGGGGATCGAACCCAGGACCTTCTACATGTAAAGCAGATATGATAACCACTACATACACTTCTTGCTTCTCTCGACGAGGTCAGTCGCACTCTCTGTTTCTCCCTCCCTTCCGTCTTATCTCTCTCCTAGCTGCTGCTTTGTCAGGTCTTGTGAAACTAACAACAGCCTCTCTCTGCAACTCATCCAAAACCGGAATAATGGAATTAATTAGTTGGTCTCTCACTGCTATCGATCAGATTTTTTCGACGCAAAGAACCAGCGGTGGTGACCCCGCATGTCCAAGCGGGACGTTTGCGGCTGGATACACACTTGACCCTTGGAACAAGTGGCGAGTTGTGTGTCTGTCCATCCTTTCCGTGGAAGACGTGGAGGACATCTACATGATTGGAATAATGATAGTAGGCATGCTGCTGATCGGAGCTGGTGGCTTCCTAATCTATCGAAAAGTCCGTACTACGCTGGCGACTGTTTTGGAAAAGCTGCCAGTGATTTCTGAAGGATGTAGCAGGGCTCTGAACACTCAGACTCATGTGTTGATCGATATCAAAAGCAAGCAAGAGCTGCTTTTGGATCGTCTACGCGTTATGGATAACAACTGGGAGAAGTTCGAGACCCGGCTTGGAAGTGGAAACTAGGCCACTCATTGGATTACAGCAGAGAGACCCAGGACAGAAGGCTATTGGAAATTAACATAGCCTGTATCAAATCACATTGCTTATCTCCCTTTCGGCTCCCCAGCTGCCAAGGCTAAAGCCAAGGTTGTCTCAACTCTTATCACCAGGAAGTTTCTGCAGACGGCGGCTCTTACCCCCCACTCCCTCCCCCCGCTCCTTCCCTACATTCCTCCTGGAACTGTTGATGCTCTACTTTTCCACACGTCATCTGGTTGTCAGTAACGCAGCTACAGGTCTTCAACTTCAAATGCCTCGTCGGCCATCTTTCCCCACCTCCCATCCGCAGCTGCATGGAGGCGTGGTTGCAGCGCCGACTGGCAGCACGCCCATGTCCCCAAACGGCTGGACTCCTGTTGTTCTTCCCACCTGACCCCCTCCCCCAGCCAACCTCCCACCCAACCCTTCCTACATGCCTTGTCTCGAGTTGTTTGACTGTGTCATGCTTACATTTATGTTTGCAGAGGCGGTTTTTTTCCTGGTTTCACACTGCTTTCTCTGTTTAGGGAAATCAGTTTCAAACTGGCAGTTTTTTTCCCCTCACCCCTCCTCTCCTCCTGTTATTGATCCCTTTTTTTCACCTAAATATGTGGGCGCCGCAAATGGCTGCTCCGGTGTGTTGATGTGTCTCCTTTCACTGCAACTACCTAGTCAAATTCCTCGTATTGTTCTAAACTGTACCTGGTCAATAAAGCTCTTCTGATTCTGATTCTGATCATGGAATCAACGCAGGTGAGAAAGTCATAAATCCAATAGTATGGTGAACAGGAGCCAGCAATGCCTTAAATTAAGTTAAAAGCAGCACTGACAGCTCCACATCACGTCAAGCACATGGTTAAGTGATTCCACAGGGGGTCGACCCCTGGACCTTCTGCGTGTGAAGCAGACGTGATAACCGCTACACCATGGAATCCTCTTCATTAGTCAAATAGGAAATCCCACACAATGGTTTCCTACAGTTACGACGTACCGAAATCAAGTTAGAATCGGCAGTGACCTTCCAAAGGAAAGATGGCTTTATGTTTAGCCTTTTAAAACTGTACCACATTGGTTCTGCTTAAACTAATGTCATTTGGGTAGCTTTCTTTGAAATTATTTAGGGTCTGATGAGGTCTGATTACATGGTTTGGCCAGGGCGTGGCCTCAGGTGTCAACATTTTACCCAGAAATATTTAAGTAACTCAAAATAGATCATCTGATTCCACTGGGGATTGAAACAAGGACCTTCTACGTGTTAAGCAGTCAAAAAGTCAAAAATCCAATACTATGGTGAACAGGCAATGTCTGAAATTAAGTAAAAAGTAGCACTGACGGTTCAACATCACATCTAATATGTGCTAAAGTGATTCCACAGGGGGTCGAACCCTGGACCATCTGCGTGTTAAGCAGATATGATAACCACTACACCATGGAATCAACGGAGGCCAGAAAGTCATAAATCCAATACTATGGTGTACAGGAGCCAGCAATGCCTTAAATTAAGTAAAAAGTCGCACTGACTGTTCCACATCACCTCTCATATGTGCTAAAGTGATTCCACTGGGGATTGAACCCAGGACCTTCTGTGTGTTAAGCAGATATGATCACCTCTACATCATGGAATCAACGGAGGCCAGAAAGTCAGAAATCCAATACTATGGTGTACAGGAGCTAGCAATGCCTTAAATTAAGTTAACAGAAGCACTGACTTCTCCACATCACGTCGAGTACATGGTAAAGTGATTCCACTGGGGATTGAAACAAGGACCTTCTATGTGATAAGCAGAGATGATATCATTTTAGAAGGTACCGGGGAAAACGAATCAGAGAAGTGGCTTTAAGTGATTCCACTGGGGATCGAACCCAGGACCTTCTACATGTAAAGCAGATATGACAACCACTACATCATGGAATCAACACAGGTGAGAAAGTCATAAATCCAATACTATGGTGAACAGGAGCCAGCAATGCCTTAAATTAAGTTAAAAGCAGCACTGACAGCTCCACATCACGTCAAGCACATGGTAAAGTGATTCCACAGGGGGTCGAACCCTGGACCTTCTACGTGTGAAGCAGACGTGATAACCGCTACACCATGGAATCCTCTTCATTAGTCAAATAGGAAATCCCACACAATGGTTTCCTGCAGTTACGACGTACCGAAATCAAGTTAGAATCGGCAGTGACCTTCCAAAGGAAAGATGGCTTTATGTTTAGCCTTTTAAAACTGTACCACATTGGTTCTGCTTAAACTAATGTCATTTGGGTAGCTTTCTTTGAAATTATTTAGTGTCTGATTACATGGTTTGGCCAGGGCGTGGCCTCAGGTGTCAACATTTTACCCAGAAATTGTTAAAAACTCAAAATAGATCATCTGATTCCACTGGGGATTGAAACAAGGACCTTCTACGTGTTAAGCAGTCAAAAAGTCAAAAATCCAATACTATGGTGTATAGGCAATGTCTCAAATTAAGTAAAAAGTAGCACTGACGGTTCAACATCACATCTAATATGTGCTAAAGTGATTCCACAGGGGGTCGAACCCTGGACCTTCTGCGTGTTAAGCAGATATGATAACCACTACATCATGGAATCAACGGAGGCCAGAAAGTCATAATTCCAATACTATGGTGTACAGGAGCCAGCAATGCCTTAAATTAAGTTAAAAGTAGCACTGACGGTTCCACATCACGTCTATTATGGTAAAGTGATTCCACTGGGGATTGAAACAAGGACCTTCTATGTGATAAGCAGACATGATATCATTTTAGAAGGTACCGGGGAAAACGAATCAGAGAAGTGGCTTTAAGTGATTCCACTGGGGATCGAACCCAGGACCTTCTGCGTGTGAAGAAGATATGACAACCACTACATCATGGAACCAACGCAGGTGAGAAAGTCATAAATCCAATACTATGGTGTACAGGATCCAGCAATGCCTTAAATTAAGTTAAAAGTAGCACTGACGGTTCCACATCACATCTAATATGTGCTAAAATGATTCCACTGGGGATTGAACCCAGGACCTTCTGTGTATTAAGCAGATATGATCACCTCTACATCATGGAATCAACACAGGTGAGAAAGTCAGAAATCCAATACTATGGTGTACAGGAGCTAGGAATGCCTTAAATTAAGTTAAAAGTAGCACTGACTTTTCCACATCACGTCGAGTACATGGTAAAGTGATTCCACTAGGGATTGAAACAAGGACCTTCTTCGTGTTAAGCAGTCAAAAAGTCAAAAATCCAATACTATGGTGTACAGGCAATGTCTGAAATTAAGTAAAAAGTAGCACTGACGGTTCAACATCACATATAATATGTGCTAAAATGATTCCACAGGGGGTCGAACCCTGGACCTTCTGCGTGTTAAGCAGATATGATAACCACTACATCATGGAACCAACGCAGGTGAGAAAGTCATAAATCCAATACTATGGTGTACAGGATCCAGCAATGCCTTAAATTAAGTTAAAAGCAGCACTGACAGCTCCACATCACGTCAAGCACATGGCAAAGCGATTCCACAGGGGGTCGAACCCTGGACCTTCTACGTGTGAAGCAGACGTGATAACCGCTAGACCATGGAGTCCTCTTCATTAGTCAAACAGGAAATCCCACACAATGGTTTTCTGCAGTTACGACGTACCGAAATCAAGTTAGAATTGGCAGTGACCTTCCAAAGGAAAGATGGCTTTATGTTTAGCCTTTTAAAACTGTACCACATTGGTTATGCTTAAACTAATGTCATTTGGGTAGCTTTCTTTGAAATTATTTAGGGTCTGATTACATGGTTTGGCCAGGGCGTGGCCTCAGGTGTCAACATTTTACCCAGAAATATTTAAGTAACTCAAAACAGATCATCTGATTCCACTGGGGATTGAAACAAGGACCTTCTACGTGTTAAGCAGTCAAAAAGTCAAAAATCCAATACTATGGGCAATGTCTTAAATTAAGTAAAAAGTAGCACTGACGGTTCAACATCACATCTAATATGTGCTAAAGTGATTCCACAGGGGGTCGAACCCTGGACCTTCTGCGTGTTAAGCAGATATGATAACCACTACATCATGGAATCAACGGAGGCCAGAAAGTCATAAATCCAATACTATGGTGTACAGGAGCCAGCAATGCCTTAAATTAAGTAAAAAGGCGCACTGACTGTTCCACATCACGTCTCTTATGTGCTAAAGTGCCTCCACTGGGGGATTGAACCCAGGACCTTCTGCGTGTTAACCAGATATGATGACCACTACATCATGGAATCAACGGAGGCCAGAAAGTCATAAATCCAATACTATGGTGTACAGGAGCCAGCAATGCCTTAAATTAAGTTAAAAATAGCACTGACTTCTCCACATCACGTCGAGTACATGGTAAAGTGATTCCACTGGGGATTGAAACAAGGACCTTCTATGTGAAAAGCAGACATGATATCATTTTAGAAGGTACCGGGGAAAACGAATCAGAGAAGTGGCTTTAAGTGATTCCACTGGGGATCAAACCCGGGACCTTCTGCGTGTGAAGCAGATATGACAACCACTACATCATGGAATCAATGCAGGTGAGAAAGTCATAAATCCAATACTATGGTGTACAGGATCCAGCAATGCCTTAAAGAGCTCCACATCACGTCGAGCACATGGTAAAGTGATTCCACAGGGGGTCGAACCCTGGACCTTCTGCGTGTGAAGCAGACGTGATAACCGCTACACCATGGAATCCTCTTCATTACTCAAATAGGAAATCCCACACAATGGTTTCCTGCAGTTACGACGTACCGAAATCAAGTTAGAATCGGCAGTGACCTTCCAAAGGAAAGATGGCTTTATGTTTAGCCTTTTAAAACTGTACCACATTGGTTCTGCTTAAACTAATGTCATTTGGGTAGCTTTCTTTGAAATTATTTAGGGTCTGATTAGGTCTGATTACATGGTTTGGCCAGGGCGTGGCCTCAGGTGTTAACATTTTACCCAGAAATATTTAAGTAACTCAAAATAGATCATGTGATTCCACTGGGGATTGAAACAAGGACCTTCTTCGTGTTAAGCAGTCAAAAAGTCAAAAATCCAATACTATGGTGTACAGGCAATGTCTGAAATTAAGTAAAAAGTAGCACTGACGGCTCAACATCACATATAATATGTGCTAAAGTGATTCCACAGGGGGTCGAACCCTGGACCTTCTGCGTGTTAAGCAGATATGATAACCACTACATCATGGAATCAACAGAGGCCAGAAAGTCATAAATCCAATACTATGGTGTACAGGAGCCAGCAATGCCTTAAATTAAGTAAAAAGTCACACTGACTGTTCCACATCACGTCTCTTATGTGCTAAAGTGCCTCCACTGGGGGATTGAACCCAGGACCTTCTGCGTGCTAACCAGATATGATGACCACTACATCATGGAATCAACGGAGGCCAGAAAGTCATAAATCCAATACTATGGTGTACAGGAGCCAGCAATGCCTTAAATTAAGTTAAAAATAGCACTGACTTCTCCACATCACGTCGAGTACATGGTAAAGTGATTCCACTGGGGATTGAAACAAGGACCTTCTATGTGATAAGCAGACATGATATCATTTTAGAAGGTACCAGGGAAAACGAATCAGATTAGTGGCTTTAAGTGATTCCACTGGGGATCGAACCCAGGACCTTCTGCGTGTAAAGCAGATATGATAACCACTACATCATGGAATCAACGCAGGTGAGAATGTCATAAATCCAATACTATGGTGTACAGGAGCCAACAATGCCTTAAATTAAGTTAAAAGCAGCACTGACAGCTCCACATCACATCGAGCACATGGTAAAGTGATTCCAAAGGGGGTCGAACCCTGGACCTTCTGCGTGTGAAGCAGACGTGATAACCGCTACACCATGGAATCAACAGAGGCCAGAAAGTCATAAATCCAATACTATGGTGTACAGGAGCCAGCAATGCCTTAAATTAAGTTAAAAGTAGCACTGACGGTTCCACATCACATCTAATATGTGCTAAAATGATTCCACTGGGGATTGAACCCAGGACCTTCTGTGTATTAAGCAGATATGATCACCTCTACATCATGGAATCAACACAGGTGAGAAAGTCAGAAATCCAATACTATGGTGTACAGGAGCTAGGAATGCCTTAAATTAAGTTAAAAGTAGCACTGACTTTTCCACATCACGTCGAGTACATGGTAAAGTGATTCCACTAGGGATTGAAACAAGGACCTTCTTCGTGTTAAGCAGTCAAAAAGTCAAAAATCCAATACTATGGTGTACAGGCAATGTCTGAAATTAAGTAAAAAGTAGCACTGACGGTTCAACATCACATATAATATGTGCTAAAATGATTCCACAGGGGGTCGAACCCTGGACCTTCTGCGTGTTAAGCAGATATGACAACCACTACATCATGGAACCAACGCAGGTGAGAAAGTCATAAATCCAATACTATGGTGTACAGGATCCAGCAATGCCTTAAACAGCTCCACATCACGTCGAGCACATGGTAAAGTGATTCCACAGGGGGTCGAACCCTGGACCTTCTGCGTGTGAAGCAGACGTGATAACCGCTACACCATGGAATCCGCTTCATTAGTCAAATAGGAAATCCCACACAATGGTTGTCTGCAGTTACGACGTACCGAAATCAAGTTAGAATCGGCAGTGACCTTCCAAAGGAAAGATGGCTCTATGTTTAGCCTTTTAAAACTGTACCACATTGGTTCTGCTCAAACTAATGTCATTTGGGTAGCTTTCTTTGAAATTATTTAGGGTCTGATTAAGTCTGATTACATGGTTTGGCCAGGGCGTGGCCTCAGGTGTCAACATTTTACCCAGAAATATTTAAGTAACTCAAAATAGATCATGTGATTCCACTGGGGATTGAAACAAGGACCTTCTTCGTGTTAAGCAGTCAAAAAGTCAAAAATCCAATACTATGGTGTACAGGCAATGTCGGAAATTAAGTAAAAAGTAGCACTGACGGCTCAACATCACATATTACATGTGCTAAAGTGATTCCACAGGGGGTCGAACCCTGGACCTTCTGCGTGTTAAGCAGATATGATAACCACTACATCATGGAATCAACAGAGGCCAGAAAGTCATAAATCCAATACTATGGTGTACAGGAGCCAGCAATGCCTTAAATTAAGTAAAAAGTCACACTGACTGTTCCACATCACGTCTCTTATGTGCTAAAGTGCCTCCACTGGGGGATTGAACCCAGGACCTTCTGCGTGCTAACCAGATATGATGACCACTACATCATGGAATCAACAGAGGCCAGAAAGTCATAAATCCAATACTATGGTGTACAGGAGCCAGCAATGCCTTAAATTAAGTTAAATATAGCACTGACTTCTCCACATCACGTCGAGTACATGGTAAAGTGATTCCACTGGGGATTGAAACAAGGACCTTCTATGTGATAAGCAGACATGATATCATTTTAGAAGGTACCAGGGAAAACCAATCAGATTAGTGGCTTTAAGTGATTCCACTGGGGATCAAACCCAGGACCTTCTGCGTGTAAAGCAGATATGATAACCACTACATCATGGAATCAACGCAGGTGAGAAAGTCATAAATCCAATACTATGGTGTACAGGAGCCAACAATGCCTTAAATTAAGTTAAAAGCAGCACTGACAGCTCCACATCACATCGAGCACATGGTGAAGTGATTCCACAGGGGGTCGAACGCTGGACCTTCTGCGTGTGAAGCAGACGTGATAACCGCTACACCATGGAATCCTCTTCATTACTCAAATAGGAAATCCCACACAATGGTTTCCTGCAGTTACGACGTACCGAAATCAAGTTAGAATCGGCAGTGACCTTCCAAAGGAAAGATGGCTTTATGTTTAGCCTTTTAAAACTGTACCACATTGGTTCTGCTTAAACTAATGTCATTTGGGTAGCTTTCTTTGAAATTATTTAGGGTCTGATTAGGTCTGATTACATGGTTTGGCCAGGGCGTGGCCTCAGGTGTTAACATTTTACCCAGAAATATTTAAGTAACTCAAAATAGATCATGTGATTCCACTGGGGATTGAAACAAGGACCTTCTTCGTGTTAAGCAGTCAAAAAGTCAAAAATCCAATACTATGGTGTACAGGCAATGTCGGAAATTAAGTAAAAAGTAGCACTGACGGCTCAACATCACATATAATATGTGCTAAAGTGATTCCACAGGGGGTCGAACCCTGGACCTTCTGCGTGTTAAGCAGATATGATAACCACTACATCATGGAATCAACAGAGGCCAGAAAGTCATAAATCCAATACTATGGTGTACAGGAGCCAGCAATGCCTTAAATTAAGTAAAAAGTCGCACTGACTGTTCCACATCACGTCTCATATGTGCTAAAGTGCCTCCACTGGGGGATTGAACCCAGGACCTTCTGCGTGCTAACCAGATATGATGACCACTACATCATGGAATCAACGGAGGCCAGAAAGTCATAAATCCAATACTATGGTGTACAGGAGCCAGCAATGCCTTAAATTAAGTTAAAAGTAGCACTGACTGCTCCACATCACGTCGAGTACATGGTAAAGTGATTCCACTGGGGATTGAAACAAGGACCTTCTATGTGATAAGCAGACATGATATCATTTTAGAAGGTACCAGGGAAAACGAATCAGATTAGTGGCTTTAAGTGATTCCACTGGGGATCGAACCCAGGACCTTCTGCGTGTAAAGCAGATATGATAACCACTACATCATGGAATCAACGCAGGTGAGAAAGTCATAAATCCAATACTATGGTGTACAGGAGCCAACAATGCCTTAAATTAAGTTAAAAGCAGCACTGACAGCTCCACATCACATCGAGCACATGGTAAAGTGATTCCACAGGGGGTCGAATCCTAGACCTTCTGCGTGGGAAGCAGACGTGATAACCGCTACACCATGGAATCAACAGAGGCCAGAAAGTCATAAATCCAATACTATGGTGTACAGGAGCCAGCAATGCCTTAAATTAAGTTAAAAGTAGCACTGACGGTTCCACATCACATCTAATATGTGCTAAAATGATTCCACTGGAGATTGAACCCAGGACCTTCTGTGTATTAAGCAGATATGATCACCTCTACATCATGGAATCAACACAGGTGAGAAAGTCAGAAATCCAATACTATGGTGTACAGGAGCTAGGAATGCCTTAAATTAAGTTAAATATGGCACTGACTTCTCCACATCACGTCGAGTACATGGTAAAGTGATTCCACTGGGGATTGACACAAGGACCTTCTATGTGATAAGCAGACATGATATCATTTTAGAAGGTACCAGGGAAAACCAATCAGATTAGTGGCTTTAAGTGATTCCACTGGGGATCAAACCCAGGACCTTCTGCGTGTAAAGCAGATATGATAACCACTACATCATGGAATCAACGCAGGTGAGAAAGTCATAAATCCAATACTATGGTGTACAGGAGCCAACAATGCCTTAAATTAAGTTAAAAGCAGCACTGACAGCTCCACATCACATCGAGCACATGGTGAAGTGATTCCACAGGGGGTCGAACGCTGGACCTTCTGCGTGTGAAGCAGACGTGATAACCGCTACACCATGGAATCCTCTTCATTACTCAAATAGGAAATCCCACACAATGGTTTCCTGCAGTTACGACGTACCGAAATCAAGTTAGAATCGGCAGTGACCTTCCAAAGGAAAGATGGCTTTATGTTTAGCCTTTTAAAACTGTACCACATTGGTTCTGCTTAAACTAATGTCATTTGGGTAGCTTTCTTTGAAATTATTTAGGGTCTGATTAGGTCTGATTACATGGTTTGGCCAGGGCGTGGCCTCAGGTGTTAACATTTTACCCAGAAATATTTAAGTAACTCAAAATAGATCATGTGATTCCACTGGGGATTGAAACAAGGACCTTCTTCGTGTTAAGCAGTCAAAAAGTCAAAAATCCAATACTATGGTGTACAGGCAATGTCTGAAATTAAGTAAAAAGTAGCACTGACGGCTCAACATCACATATAATATGTGCTAAAGTGATTCCACAGGGGGTCGAACCCTGGACCTTCTGCGTGTTAAGCAGATATGATAACCACTACATCATGGAATCAACAGAGGCCAGAAAGTCATAAATCCAATACTATGGTGTACAGGAGCCAGCAATGCCTTAAATTAAGTAAAAAGTCGCACTGACTGTTCCACATCACGTCTCTTATGTGCTAAAGTGATTCCACTGGGGATTGAACCCAGGACCTTCTGCGTGCTAACCAGATATGATGACCACTACATCATGGAATCAACGGAGGCCAGAAAGTCATAAATCCAATACTATGGTGTACAGGAGCCAGCAATGCCTTAAATTAAGTTAAAAATAGCACTGACATCTCCACATCACGTCGAGTACATGGTAAAGTGATTCCACTGGGGATTGAAACAAGGACCTTCTATGTGATAAGCAGACATGATATCATTTTAGAAGGTACCAGGGAAAACGAATCAGAGAAGTGGCTTTAAGTGATTCCACTGGGGATCGAACCCAGGACCTTCTGCGTGTAAAGCAGATATGATAACCACTACATCATGGAATCAACGCAGGTGAGAAAGTCATAAATCCAATACTATGGTGTACAGGAGCCAACAATGCCTTAAATTAAGTTAAAAGCAGCACTGACAGCTCCACATCACATCGAGCACATGGTAAAGTGATTCCACAGGGGGTCGAATCCTAGACCTTCTGCGTGTGAAGCAGACGTGATAACCGCTACACCATGGAATCAACAGAGGCCAGAAAGTCATAAATCCAATACTATGGTGTACAGGAGCCAGCAATGCCTTAAATTAAGTTAAAAGTAGCACTGACGGTTCCACATCACATCTAATATGTGCTAAAATGATTCCACTGGGGATTGAACCCAGGACCTTCTGTGTATTAAGCAGATATGATCACCTCTACATCATGGAATCAACACAGGTGAGAAAGTCAGAAATCCAATACTATGGTGTACAGGAGCTAGGAATGCCTTAAATTAAGTTAAAAGTAGCACTGACTTTTCCACATCACGTCGAGTACATGGTAAAGTGATTCCACAAGGGATTGAAACAAGGACCTTCTTCGTGTTAAGCAGTCAAAAAGTCAAAAATCCAATACTATGGTGTACAGGCAATGTCTGAAATTAAGTAAAAAGTAGCACTGACGGTTCAACATCACATATAATATGTGCTAAAATGATTCCACAGGGGGTCGAACCCTGGACCTTCTGCGTGTTAAGCAGATATGATAACCACTACATCATGGAACCAACGCAGGTGAGAAAGTCATAAATCCAATACTATGGTGTACAGGATCCAGCAATGCCTTAAATTAAGTTAAAAGCAGCACTGACAGCTCCACATCACGTCGAGCACATGTTAAAGCAATTCCACAGGGGGTCGAACCCTGGACCTTCTACGTGTGAAGCAGACGTGATAACCGCTACACCATGGAGTCCTCTTCATTAGTCAAATAGGAAATCCCACACAATGGTTTTCTGCAGTTATGACGTACCGAAATCAAGTTAGAATTGGCAGTGACCTTCCAAAGGAAAGATGGCTTTATGTTTAGCCTTTTAAAACTGTACCACATTGGTTATGCTTAAACTAATGTCATTTGGGTAGCTTTCTTTGAAATTATTTAGGGTCTGATTACATGGTTTGGCCAGGGCGTGGCCTCAGGTGTCAACATTTTACCCAGAAATATTTAAGTAACTCAAAACAGATCATCTGATTCCACTGGGGATTGAAACAAGGACCTTCTACGTGTTAAGCAGTCAAAAAGTCAAAAATCCAATACTATGGGCAATGTCTTAAATTAAGTAAAAAGTAGCACTGACGGTTCAACATCACATCTAATATGTGCTAAAGTGATTCCACAGGGGGTCGAACCCTGGACCTTCTGCGTGTTAAGCAGATATGATAACCACTACATCATGGAATCAACGGAGGCCAGAAAGTCATAATTCCAATACTATAGTGTACAGGAGCCAGCAATGCCTTAAATTAAGTTAAATGTAGCACTGACAGTTCCACATCACGTCTCATATGTGCTAAAGTGACTCCACTGGGGATTGAACCCAGGACCTTCTGCGTGTTAAGCAGATATGATAACCACTACATCATGGAATCAACGGAGGCCAGAAAGTCATAAATCCAATACTATGGTGTACAGGAGCCAGCAATGCCTTAAATTAAGTAAAAAGGCGCACTGACTGTTCCACATCACGTCTCTTATGTGCTAAAGTGCCTCCACTGGGGGATTGAACCCAGGCCCTTCTGCGTGTTAACCAGATATGATGACCACTACATCATGGAATCAACGGAGGCCAGAAAGTCATAAATCCAATACTATGGTGTACAGGAGCCAGCAATGCCTTAAATTTAGTTAAAAATAGCACTGACTTCTCCACATCACGTCGAGTACATGGTAAAGTGATTCCACTGGGGATTGAAACAAGGACCTTCTATGTGATAAGCAGACATGATATCATTTTAGAAGGTACCGGGGAAAACGAATCAGAGAAGTGGCTTTAAGTGATTCCACTGGGGATCAAACCCGGGACCTTCTGCGTGTGAAGCAGATATGACAACCACTACATCATGGAATCAATGCAGGTGAGAAAGTCATAAATCCAATACTATGGTGTACAGGATCCAGCAATGCCTTAAACAGCTCCACATCACGTCGAGCACATGGTAAAGTGATTCCACAGGGGGTCGAACCCTGGACCTTCTGCGTGTGAAGCAGACATGATAACCGCTACACCATGGAATCCTCTTCATTACTCAAATAGGAAATCCCACACAATGGTTTCCTGCAGTTACGACGTACCGAAATCAAGTTAGAATCGGCAGTGACCTTCCAAAGGAAAGATGGCTTTATGTTTAGCCTTTTAAAACTGTACCACATTGGTTCTGCTTAAACTAATGTCATTTGGGTAGCTTTCTTTGAAATTATTTAGGGTCTGATTAGGTCTGATTACATGGTTTGGCCAGGGCGTGGCCTCAGGTGTTAACATTTTACCCAGAAATATTTAAGTAACTCAAAATAGATCATGTGATTCCACTGGGGATTGAAACAAGGACCTTCTTCGTGTTAAGCAGTCAAAAGTCAAAAATCCAATACTATGGTGTACAGGCAATGTCGGAAATTAAGTAAAAAGTAGCACTGACGGCTCAACATCACATATAATATGTGCTAAAGTGATTCCACAGGGGGTCGAACCCTGGACCTTCTGCGTGTTAAGCAGATATGATAACCACTACATCATGGAATCAACAGAGGCCAGAAAGTCATAAATCCAATACTATGGTGTACAGGAGCCAGCAATGCCTTAAATTAAGTAAAAAGTCGCACTGACTGTTCCACATCACGTCTCTTATGTGCTAAAGTGCCTCCACTGGGGGATTGAACCCAGGACCTTCTGCGTGCTAACCAGATATGATGACCACTACATCATGGAATCAACAGAGGCCAGAAAGTCATAAATCCAATACTATGGTGTACAGGAGCCAGCAATGCCTTAAATTAAGTTAAATATAGCACTGACTTCTCCACATCACGTCAAGTACATGGTAAAGTGATTCCACTGGGGATTGAAACAAGGACCTTCTATGTGATAAGCAGACATGATATCATTTTAGAAGGTACCAGGGAAAACCAATCAGATTAGTGGCTTTAAGTGATTCCACTGGGGATCGAACCCAGGACCTTCTGCGTGTAAAGCAGATATGATAACCACTACATCATGGAATCAACGCAGGTGAGAAAGTCATAAATCCAATACTATGGTGTACAGGAGCCAACAATGCCTTAAATTAAGTTAAAAGCAGCACTGACAGCTCCACATCACATCGAGCACATGGTAAAGTGCTTCCACAGGGGGTCGAACCCTGGACCTTCTGCGTGTGAAGCAGACGTGATAACCGCTACACCATGGAATCCTCTTCATTACTCAAATAGGAAATCCCACACAATGGTTTCCTGCAGTTACGACGTACCGAAATCAAGTTAGAATCGGCAGTGACCTTCCAAAGGAAAGATGGCTTTATGTTTAGCCTTTTAAAACTGTACCACATTGGTTCTGCTTAAACTAATGTCATTTGGGTAGCTTTCTTTGAAATTATTTAGGGTCTGATTAGGTCTGATTACATGGTTTGGCCAGGGCGTGGCCTCAGGTGTTAACATTTTACCCAGAAATATTTAAGTAACTCAAAATAGATCATGTGATTCCACTGGGGATTGAAACAAGGACCTTCTTCGTGTTAAGCAGTCAAAAAGTCAAAAATCCAATACTATGGTGTACAGGCAATGTCTGAAATTAAGTAAAAAGTAGCACTGACGGCTCAACATCACATATAATATGTGCTAAAGTGATTCCACAGGGGGTCGAACCCTGGACCTTCTGCGTGTTAAGCAGATATGATAACCACTACATCATGGAATCAACAGAGGCCAGAAAGTCATAAATCCAATACTATGGTGTACAGGAGCCAGCAATGCCTTAAATTAAGTAAAAAGTCACACTGACTGTTCCACATCACGTCTCTTATGTGCTAAAGTGCCTCCACTGGGGGATTGAACCCAGGACCTTCTGCGTGCTAACCAGATATGATGACCACTACATCATGGAATCAACGGAGGCCAGAAAGTCATAAATCCAATACTATGGTGTACAGGAGCCAGCAATGCCTTAAATTAAGTTAAAAATAGCACTGACTTCTCCACATCACGTCGAGTACATGGTAAAGTGATTCCACTGGGGATTGAAACAAGGACCTTCTATGTGATAAGCAGACATGATATCATTTTAGAAGGTACCAGGGAAAACGAATCAGATTAGTGGCTTTAAGTGATTCCACTGGGGATCGAACCCAGGACCTTCTGCGTGTAAAGCAGATATGATAACCACTACATCATGGAATCAACGCAGGTGAGAATGTCATAAATCCAATACTATGGTGTACAGGAGCCAACAATGCCTTAAATTAAGTTAAAAGCAGCACTGACAGCTCCACATCACATCGAGCACATGGTAAAGTGATTCCAAAGGGGGTCGAACCCTGGACCTTCTGCGTGTGAAGCAGACGTGATAACCGCTACACCATGGAATCAACAGAGGCCAGAAAGTCATAAATCCAATACTATGGTGTACAGGAGCCAGCAATGCCTTAAATTAAGTTAAAAGTAGCACTGACGGTTCCACATCACATCTAATATGTGCTAAAATGATTCCACTGGGGATTGAACCCAGGACCTTCTGTGTATTAAGCAGATATGATCACCTCTACATCATGGAATCAACACAGGTGAGAAAGTCAGAAATCCAATACTATGGTGTACAGGAGCTAGGAATGCCTTAAATTAAGTTAAAAGTAGCACTGACTTTTCCACATCACGTCGAGTACATGGTAAAGTGATTCCACTAGGGATTGAAACAAGGACCTTCTTCGTGTTAAGCAGTCAAAAAGTCAAAAATCCAATACTATGGTGTACAGGCAATGTCTGAAATTAAGTAAAAAGTAGCACTGACGGTTCAACATCACATATAATATGTGCTAAAATGATTCCACAGGGGGTCGAACCCTGGACCTTCTGCGTGTTAAGCAGATATGACAACCACTACATCATGGAACCAACGCAGGTGAGAAAGTCATAAATCCAATACTATGGTGTACAGGATCCAGCAATGCCTTAAACAGCTCCACATCACGTCGAGCACATGGTAAAGTGATTCCACAGGGGGTCGAACCCTGGACCTTCTGCGTGTGAAGCAGACGTGATAACCGCTACACCATGGAATCCGCTTCATTAGTCAAATAGGAAATCCCACACAATGGTTGTCTGCAGTTACGACGTACCGAAATCAAGTTAGAATCGGCAGTGACCTTCCAAAGGAAAGATGGCTCTATGTTTAGCCTTTTAAAACTGTACCACATTGGTTCTGCTCAAACTAATGTCATTTGGGTAGCTTTCTTTGAAATTATTTAGGGTCTGATTAAGTCTGATTACATGGTTTGGCCAGGGCGTGGCCTCAGGTGTCAACATTTTACCCAGAAATATTTAAGTAACTCAAAATAGATCATGTGATTCCACTGGGGATTGAAACAAGGACCTTCTTCGTGTTAAGCAGTCAAAAAGTCAAAAATCCAATACTATGGTGTACAGGCAATGTCGGAAATTAAGTAAAAAGTAGCACTGACGGCTCAACATCACATATAATATGTGCTAAAGTGATTCCACAGGGGGTCGAACCCTGGACCTTCTGCGTGTTAAGCAGATATGATAACCACTACATCATGGAATCAACAGAGGCCAGAAAGTCATAAATCCAATACTATGGTGTACAGGAGCCAGCAATGCCTTAAATTAAGTAAAAAGTCACACTGACTGTTCCACATCACGTCTCTTATGTGCTAAAGTGCCTCCACTGGGGGATTGAACCCAGGACCTTCTGCGTGCTAACCAGATATGATGACCACTACATCATGGAATCAACAGAGGCCAGAAAGTCATAAATCCAATACTATGGTGTACAGGAGCCAGCAATGCCTTAAATTAAGTTAAATATAGCACTGACTTCTCCACATCACGTCGAGTACATGGTAAAGTGATTCCACTGGGGATTGAAACAAGGACCTTCTATGTGATAAGCAGACATGATATCATTTTAGAAGGTACCAGGGAAAACCAATCAGATTAGTGGCTTTAAGTGATTCCACTGGGGATCAAACCCAGGACCTTCTGCGTGTAAAGCAGATATGATAACCACTACATCATGGAATCAACGCAGGTGAGAAAGTCATAAATCCAATACTATGGTGTACAGGAGCCAACAATGCCTTAAATTAAGTTAAAAGCAGCACTGACAGCTCCACATCACATCGAGCACATGGTGAAGTGATTCCACAGGGGGTCGAACGCTGGACCTTCTGCGTGTGAAGCAGACGTGATAACCGCTACACCATGTAATCCTCTTCATTACTCAAATAGGAAATCCCACACAATGGTTTCCTGCAGTTACGACGTACCAAAATCAAGTTAGAATCGTCAGTGACCTTCCAAAGGAAAGATGGCTTTATGTTTAGCCTTTTAAAACTGTACCACATTGGTTCTGCTTAAACTAATGTCATTTGGGTAGCTTTCTTTGAAATTATTTAGGGTCTGATTAGGTCTGATTACATGGTTTGGCCAGGGCGTGGCCTCAGGTGTTAACATTTTACCCAGAAATATTTAAGTAACTCAAAATAGATCATGTGATTCCACTGGGGATTGAAACAAGGACCTTCTTCGTGTTAAGCAGTCAAAAAGTCAAAAATCCAATACTATGGTGTACAGGCAATGTCTGAAATTAAGTAAAAAGTAGCACTGACGGCTCAACATCACATATAATATGTGCTAAAGTGATTCCACAGGGGGTCGAACCCTGGACCTTCTGCGTGTTAAGCAGATATGATAACCACTACATCATGGAATCAACAGAGGCCAGAAAGTCATAAATCCAATACTATGGTGTACAGGAGCCAGCAATGCCTTAAATTAAGTAAAAAGTCGCACTGACTGTTCCACATCACGTCTCTTATGTGCTAAAGTGCCTCCACTGGGGGATTGAACCCAGGACCTTCTGCGTGCTAACCAGATATGATGACCACTACATCATGGAATCAACAGAGGCCAGAAAGTCATAAATCCAATACTATGGTGTACAGGAGCCAGCAATGCCTTAAATTAAGTTAAAAATAGCACTGACTTCTCCACATCACGTCGAGTACATGGTAAAGTGATTCCACTGGGGATTGAAACAAGGACCTTCTATGTGATAAGCAGACATGATATCATTTTAGAAGGTACCAGGGAAAACGAATCAGATTAGTGGCTTTAAGTGATTCCACTGGGGATCGAACCCAGGACCTTCTGCGTGTAAAGCAGATATGATAACCACTACATCATGGAATCAACGCAGGTGAGAAAGTCATAAATCCAATACTATGGTGTACAGGAGCCAACAATGCCTTAAATTAAGTTAAAAGCAGCACTGACAGCTCCACATCACATCGAGCACATGGTAAAGTGATTCCACAGGGGGTCGAATCCTAGACCTTCTGCGTGTGAAGCAGACGTGATAACCGCTACACCATGGAATCAACAGAGGCCAGAAAGTCATAAATCCAATACTATGGTGTACAGGAGCCAGCAATGCCTTAAATTAAGTTAAAAGTAGCACTGACGGTTCCACATCACATCTAATATGTGCTAAAATGATTCCACTGGGGATTGAACCCAGGACCTTCTGTGTATTAAGCAGATATGATCACCTCTACATCATGGAATCAACACAGGTGAGAAAGTCAGAAATCCAATACTATGGTGTACAGGAGCTAGGAATGCCTTAAATTAAGTTAAATATAGCACTGACTTCTCCACATCACGTCGAGTACATGGTAAAGTGATTCCACTGGGGATTGACACAAGGACCTTCTATGTGATAAGCAGACATGATATCATTTTAGAAGGTACCAGGGAAAACCAATCAGATTAGTGGCTTTAAGTGATTCCACTGGGGATCAAACCCAGGACCTTCTGCGTGTAAAGCAGATATGATAACCACTACATCATGGAATCAACGCAGGTGAGAAAGTCATAAATCCAATACTATGGTGTACAGGAGCCAACAATGCCTTAAATTAAGTTAAAAGCAGCACTGACAGCTCCACATCACATCGAGCACATGGTGAAGTGATTCCACAGGGGGTCGAACGCTGGACCTTCTGCGTGTGAAGCAGACGTGATAACCGCTACACCATGGAATCCTCTTCATTACTCAAATAGGAAATCCCACACAATGGTTTCCTGCAGTTACGACGTACCGAAATCAAGTTAGAATCGGCAGTGACCTTCCAAAGGAAAGATGGCTTTATGTTTAGCCTTTTAAAACTGTACCACATTGGTTCTGCTTAAACTAATGTCATTTGGGTAGCTTTCTTTGAAATTATTTAGGGTCTGATTAGGTCTGATTACATGGTTTGGCCAGGGCGTGGCCTCAGGTGTTAACATTTTACCCAGAAATATTTAAGTAACTCAAAATAGATCATGTGATTCCACTGGGGATTGAAACAAGGACCTTCTTCGTGTTAAGCAGTCAAAAAGTCAAAAATCCAATACTATGGTGTACAGGCAATGTCTGAAATTAAGTAAAAAGTAGCACTGACGGCTCAACATCACATATAATATGTGCTAAAGTGATTCCACAGGGGGTCGAACCCTGGACCTTCTGCGTGTTAAGCAGATATGATAACCACTACATCATGGAATCAACAGAGGCCAGAAAGTCATAAATCCAATACTATGGTGTACAGGAGCCAGCAATGCCTTAAATTAAGTAAAAAGTCGCACTGACTGTTCCACATCACGTCTCTTATGTGCTAAAGTGCCTCCACTGGGGGATTGAACCCAGGACCTTCTGCGTGCTAACCAGATATGATGACCACTACATCATGGAATCAACGGAGGCCAGAAAGTCATAAATCCAATACTATGGTGTACAGGAGCCAGCAATGCCTTAAATTAAGTTAAAAATAGCACTGACTTCTCCACATCACGTCGAGTACATGGTAAAGTGATTCCACTGGGGATTGAAACAAGGACCTTCTATGTGATAAGCAGACATGATATCATTTTAGAAGGTACCAGGGAAAACGAATCAGATTAGTGGCTTTAAGTGATTCCACTGGGGATCGAACCCAGGACCTTCTGCGTGTAAAGCAGATATGATAACCACTACATCATGGAATCAACGCAGGTGAGAAAGTCATAAATCCAATACTATGGTGTACAGGAGCCAACAATGCCTTAAATTAAGTTAAAAGCAGCACTGACAGCTCCACATCACATCGAGCACATGGTAAAGTGATTCCACAGGGGGTCGAATCCTAGACCTTCTGCGTGTGAAGCAGACGTGATAACCGCTACACCATGGAATCAACAGAGGCCAGAAAGTCATAAATCCAATACTATGGTGTACAGGAGCCAGCAATGCCTTAAATTAAGTTAAAAGTAGCATTGACGGTTCCACATCACATCTAATATGTGCTAAAATGATTCCACTGGGGATTGAACCCAGGACCTTCTGTGTATTAAGCAGATATGATCACCTCTACATCATGGAATCAACACAGGTGAGAAAGTCAGAAATCCAATACTATGGTGTACAGGAGCTAGGAATGCCTTAAATTAAGTTAAAAGTAGCACTGACTTTTCCACATCACGTCGAGTACATGGTAAAGTGATTCCACAAGGGATTGAAACAAGGACCTTCTTCGTGTTAAGCAGTCAAAAAGTCAAAAATCCAATACTATGGTGTACAGGCAATGTCTGAAATTAAGTAAAAAGTAGCACTGACGGTTCAACATCACATATAATATGTGCTAAAATGATTCCACAGGGGGTCGAACCCTGGACCTTCTGCGTGTTAAGCAGATATGATAACCACTACATCATGGAACCAACGCAGGTGAGAAAGTCATAAATCCAATACTATGGTGTACAGGATCCAGCAATGCCTTAAATTAAGTTAAAAGCAGCACTGACAGCTCCACATCACGTCGAGCACATGGTAAAGCAATTCCACAGGGGGTCGAACCCTGGACCTTCTACGTGTGAAGCAGACGTGATAACCGCTACACCATGGAGTCCTCTTCATTAGTCAAATAGGAAATCCCACACAATGGTTTTCTGCAGTTATGACGTACCGAAATCAAGTTAGAATTGGCAGTGACCTTCCAAAGGAAAGATGGCTTTATGTTTAGCCTTTTAAAACTGTACCACATTGGTTCTGCTTAAACTAATGTCATTTGGGTAGCTTTCTTTGAAATTATTTAGGGTCTGATTACATGGTTTGGCCAGGGCGTGGCCTCAGGTGTCAACATTTTACCCAGAAATATTTAAGTAACTCAAAACAGATCATCTGATTCCACTGGGGATTGAAACAAGGACCTTCTACGTGTTACGCAGTCAAAAAGTCAAAAATCCAATACTATGGGCAATGTCTTAAATTAAGTAAAAAGTAGCACTGACGGTTCAACATCACATCTAATATGTGCTAAAGTGATTCCACAGGGGGTCGAACCCTGGACCTTCTGCGTGTTAAGCAGATATGATAACCACTACATCATGGAATCAACGGAGGCCAGAAAGTCATAATTCCAATACTATAGTGTACAGGAGCCAGCAATGCCTTAAATTAAGTTAAATGTAGCACTGACAGTTCCACATCACGTCTCATATGTGCTAAAGTGACTCCACTGGGGATTGAACCCAGGACCTTCTGCGTGTTAAGCAGATATGATAACCACTACATCATGGAATCAACGGAGGCCAGAAAGTCATAAATCCAATACTATGGTGTACAGGAGCCAGCAATGCCTTAAATTAAGTTAAAAATAGCACTGACTTCTCCACATCACGTCGAGTACATGGTAAAGTGATTCCACTGGGGATTGAAACAAGGACCTTCTATGTGATAAGCAGACATGATATCATTTTAGAAGGTACCGGGGAAAACGAATCAGAGAAGTGGCTTTAAGTGATTCCACTGGGGATCAAACGCGGAACCTTCTGCGTGTGAAGCAGATATGACAACCACTACATCATGGAATCAATGCAGGTGAGAAAGTCATAAATCCAATACTATGGTGTACAGGATCCAGCAATGCCTTAAACAGCTCCACATCACGTCGAGCACATGGTAAAGTGATTCCACAGGGGGTCGAACCCTGGACCTTCTGCGTGTGAAGCAGACATGATAACCGCTACACCATGGAATCCTCTTCATTACTCAAATAGGAAATCCCACACAATGGTTTCCTGCAGTTACGACGTACCGAAATCAAGTTAGAATCGGCAGTGACCTTCCAAAGGAAAGATGGCTTTATGTTTAGCCTTTTAAAACTGTACCACATTGGTTCTGCTTAAACTAATGTCATTTGGGTAGCTTTCTTTGAAATTATTTAGGGTCTGATTAGGTCTGATTACATGGTTTGGCCAGGGCGTGGCCTCAGGTGTTAACATTTTACCCAGAAATATTTAAGTAACTCAAAATAGATCATGTGATTCCACTGGGGATTGAAACAAGGACCTTCTTCGTGTTAAGCAGTCAAAAAGTCAAAAATCCAATACTATGGTGTACAGGCAATGTCGGAAATTAAGTAAAAAGTAGCACTGACGGCTCAACATCACATATAATATGTGCTAAAGTGATTCCACAGGGGGTCGAACCCTGGACCTTCTGCGTGTTAAGCAGATATGATAACCACTACATCATGGAATCAACAGAGGCCAGAAAGTCATAAATCCAATACTATGGTGTACAGGAGCCAGCAATGCCTTAAATTAAGTAAAAAGTCGCACTGACTGTTCCACATCACGTCTCTTATGTGCTAAAGTGCCTCCACTGGGGGATTGAACCCAGGACCTTCTGCGTGCTAACCAGATAAGATGACCACTACATCATGGAATCAACGGAGGCCAGAAAGTCATAAATCCAATACTATGGTGTACAGGAGCCAGCAATGCCTTAAATTAAGTTAAAAATAGCACTGACTTCTCCACATCACGTCGAGTACATGGTAAAGTGATTCCACTGGGGATTGAAACAAGGACCTTCTATGTGATAAGCAGACATGACATCATTTTAGAAGGTACCAGGGAAAACGAATCAGATTAGTGGCTTTAAGTGATTCCACTGGGGATCGAACCCAGGACCTTCTGCTTGTAAAGCAGATATGATAACCACTACATCATGGAATCAACGCAGGTGAGAAAGTCATAAATCCAATACTATGGTGTACAGGAGCCAACAATGCCTTAAATTAAGTTAAAAGCAGCACTGACAGCTCCACATCACATCGAGCACATGGTAAAGTGATTCCACAGGGGGTCGAACCCTGGACCTTCTGCGTGTGAAGCAGACGTGATAACCGCTACACCATGGAATCCTCTTCATTACTCAAATAGGAAATCCCACACAATGGTTTCCTGCAGTTACGACGTACCGAAATCAAGTTAGAATTGGCAGTGACCTTCCAAAGGAAAGATGGCTTTATGTTTAGCCTTTTAAAACTGTACCACATTGGTTCTGCTTAAACTAATGTCATTTGGGTAGCTTTCTTTGAAATTATTTAGGGTCTGATTAGGTCTGATTACATGGTTTGGCCAGGGCGTGGCCTCAGGTGTTAACATTTTACCCAGAAATATTTAAGTAACTAAAAATAGATCATCTGATTCCACTGGGGATTGAAACAAGGACCTTCTACGTGTTAAGCAGTCAAAAAGTCAAAAATCCAATACTATGGTGAACAGGCAATGTCTGAAATTAAGTAAAAAGTAGCACTGACGGTTCAACATCACATCTAATATGTGCTAAAGTGATTCCACAGGGGGTCAAACCCTGGACCTTCTGCGTGTTAAGCAGATATGATAACCACTACACCATGGAATCAGCGGAGGCCAGAAAGTCATAAATCCAATACTATGGTGTACAGGAGCCAGCAATGCCTAAATTTAGTTAAAAGTAGCACTGACGGTTCCACATCGTCTATTATGGTAAAGTGATCCCACTGGGGATTGAAACAAGGACCTTCTATGTGATAAGCAGACATGATATCATTTTAGATGGTACCGGGGAAAATGAATCAGAGACGTGGCTTTAAGTGATTCCACTGGGGATCGAATGCAGGACCTTCTGCGTGTGAAGCAGATATGACAACCACTACATCATGGAATCCATGCAGGTGAGAAAGTCATAAATCCAATACTATGGTGTACAGGATAATGCCTTAAATTAAGTTAAAAGCAGCACTCACAGCTCCACATCACATCGAGCACATGGTAAAGTGATTCCACAGGTGGTCGAACCCTGGACCTTCTACGTGTGAAGCAGACGTGACAACCGCTACACCATGGCATTCTCTTCGTTAATCAAATAGGAAATCCCACACAATGGTTTTCTGCAGTTACGACGTACCGAAATCAAGTTAGAATTGGCAGTGACCTTCCAAAGGAAAGATGGCTTTATGTTTAGCCTTTTAAAACTGTCCCACATTGGTTATGCTTAAACTAATGTCATTTGGGTAGCTTTCTTTGAAATTATTTAGGGTCTGATTACATGGTTTGGCCAGGGCGTGGCCTCAGTTGTCAACATTTTACCCAGAAATATTTAAGTAACTCAAAATAGATCATCTGATTCCACTGGGGATTAAAACAAGGACCTTCTACGTGTTAAGCAGTCAAAAAGTCAAGAATCCAATACTATGGTGTACAGGCAATGTCTTAAATTAAGTAAAAAGTAGCACTGACGGTTCAACATCACATCTAATATGTGCTAAAGTGATTCCACAGGGGGTCGACCCCTGGACCTTCTGCGTGTTAAGCAGATATGATAACCACTACATCATGGAATCCAGAAAGTCATAATTCCAATACTATGGTGTACAGGAGCCAGCAATGCCTTAAATTAAGTTAAAAGTAGCACTGACGGTTCCACATCACGTCTCATATGTGCTAAAGTGACTCCACTGGGGATTGAACCCAGGACCTTCTGCGTGTTAAGCAGATATGATAACCACTACATCATGGAACCAACGGATGCCAGAAAGTCATAAATCCAATACTATGGTGTACAGGAGCTAGCAATGCCTTAAATTAAGTTAAAAGTAGCACTGACGGTTCCACATCACGTCTGATATGTGCTAAAGTGATTCCACTGGGGATTGAACCCAGGACCTTCTGTGTGTTAAGCAGATATGATCACCTCTACATCACGGAATCAACACAGGTGAGAAAGTCAGAAATCCAATACTATGGTGTACAGGAGCTAGCAATGCCTTAAATTAAGTTAAAAGTAGCACTGACTTCTCCACATCACGTCGAGAACATGGTAAAGTGATTCCACTGGGGATTGAAACAAGGACCTTCTATGTAAAAAGCAGACATGATATCATTTTAGAAGGTACCGGGGAAAACGAATCAGAGAAGTGGCTTTAAGTGATTCCACTGGGGATCGAACCCAGGACCTTCTACATGTAAAGCAGATATGATAACCTCTACATCATGGAATCAACGCAGGTGAGAAAGTCATAAATCCAATAGTATGGTGAACAGGAGCCAGCAATGCCTTAAATTAAGCTAAAAGCAGCACTGACAACTCCACATCACGTCAAGCACATGGTTAAGTGATTCCCCAGGGGGTCGAACCCTGGACCTTCTGCATGTGAAGCAGACGTGATAACCGCTACACCATGGAATCCTCTTCATTAGTCAAATAGGAAATCCCACACAATGGTTTCCTGCAGTTACGACGTACCGAAATCAAGTTAGAATCGGCAGTGACCTTCCAAAGGAAAGATGGCTTTATGTTTAGCCTTTTAAAAATGTACCACATTGGTTCTGCTTAAACTAATGTCATTTGGGTAGCTTTCTTTGAAATTATTTAGGGTCTGATGAGGTCTGATTACATGGTTTGGCCAGGGCGTGGCCTCAGGTGTCAACATTTTACCCAGAAATATTTAAGTAACTCAAAATAGATCATCTGATTCCACTGGGGATTGAAACAAGGACCTTCTACGTGTTAAGCAGTCAAAAAGTCAAAAATCCAATACTATGGTGTATAGGCAATGTCTTAAATTAAGTAAAAAGTAGCACTGACGGTTCAACATCACATCTAATATGTGCTAAAGTGATTCCACAGGGGGTTGAACCCTGGACCTTCTGCGTGTTAAGCAGATATGATAACCACTACATCATGGAATCAACAGAGGCCAGAAAGTCATAATTCCAATACTATGGTGTACAGGAGCCAGCAATGCCTTAAATTAAGTTAAAAGTAGCACTGACGGTTCCACATCACGTCTATTATGGTAAAGTGATTCCACTGGGGATTGAAACAAGGACCTTCTATGTTATAAGCAGACATGTTATCATTTTAGAAGGTACCGGGGAAAACGAATCAGAGAAGTGGCTTTAAGTGATTCCACTGGGGATCGAACCCAGGACCTTCTGCGTGTTAAGCAGATATGATAACCACTACATCATGGAATCAACGCAGGTGAGAAAGTCATAAATCCAATACTATGGTGTACAGGATCCAGCAATGCCTTAAATTAAGTTAAAAGCAGCTCCACATCACGTCAAGCACATGGTAAAGTGATTCCACAGGGGGTCGAACCCTGGACCTTCTGCGTGTGAAGCAGACGTGATAACCGCTACACCATGGAATCCACTTCATCAGTCAAATAGGAAATCCCACACAATGGTTTTCTGCAGTTACGACGTACCGAAATCAAGTTAGAATCGGCAGTGACCTTCCAAAGGAAAGATGGCTTTATGTTTAGCCTTTTAAAACTGTACCACATTGGTTCTGCTTAAACTAATGTCATTTGGGTAGCTTTCTTTGAAATTATTTAGGGTCTGATTAGGTCTGATTACATGGTTTGGCCAGGGCGTGGCCTCAGGTGTCAACATTTTACCCAGAAATATTTAAGTAACTCAAAATAGATCATGTGATTCCACTGGGGATTGAAACAAGGACCTTCTTCGTGTTAAGCAGTCAAAAAGTCAAAAATCCAATACTATGGTGTACAGGCAATGTCTGAAATTGAGTAAAAAGTAGCACTGACGGTTCAACATCACATATAATATGTGCTAAAGTGATTCCACAGGGGGTCGAACCCTGGACCTTCTGCGTGTTAAGCAGATATGATAACCACTACATCATGGAATCAACGGAGGCCAGTAAGTCATAATTCCAATACTATGGTGTACAGGAGCCAGCAATGCCTTAAATTAAGTTAAAAGTAGCACTGACGGTTCCACATCACATCTAATATGTGCTAAAATTATTCCACTGGGGATTGAACCCAGGACCTTCTGTGTATTAGGCAGATATGATCACCTCTACATCATGGAATCAACATAGGTGAGAAAGTCAGAAATCCAATACTATGGTGTACAGGAGCTAGCAATGCCTTAAATTAAGTTAACAGTAGCACTGACTTCTCCACATCACGTCGAGTACATGGTAAAGTGATTCCACTGGGGATTGAAACAAGGACCTTCTATGTGAAAAGCAGACATGATATCATTTTAGAAGGTACCGGGGAAAACGAATCAGAGAAGTGGCTTTAAGTGATTCCACTGGGGATCGAACCCAGGACCTTCTACATGTAAAGCAGATATGATAACCACTACATCATGGAATCAACGCAGGTGAGAAAGTCATAAATCCAATAGTATGGTGAACAGGAGCCAGCAATGCCTTAAATTAAGCTAAAAGCAGCACTGACAACTCCACATCACGTCAAGCACATGGTTAAGTGATTCCCCAGGGGGTCGAACCCTGGACCTTCTGCATGTGAAGCAGACGTGATAACCGCTACACCATGGAATCCTCTTCATTAGTCAAATAGGAAATCCCACACAATGGTTTCCTGCAGTTACGACGTACCGAAATCAAGTTAGAATCGGCAGTGACCTTCCAAAGGAAAGATGGCTTTATGTTTAGCCTTTTAAAAATGTACCACATTGGTTCTGCTTAAACTAATGTCATTTGGGTAGCTTTCTTTGAAATTATTTAGGGTCTGATGAGGTCTGATTACATGGTTTGGCCAGGGCGTGGCCTCAGGTGTCAACATTTTACCCAGAAATATTTAAGTAACTCAAAATAGATCATCTGATTCCACTGGGGATTGAAACAAGGACCTTCTACGTGTTAAGCAGTCAAAAAGTCAAAAATCCAATACTATGGTGTATAGGCAATGTCTTAAATTAAGTAAAAAGTAGCACTGACGGTTCAACATCACATCTAATATGTGCTAAAGTGATTCCACAGGGGGTTGAACCCTGGACCTTCTACGTGTTAAGCAGATGTGATAACCACTACATCATGGAATCAACAGAGGCCAGAAAGTCATAATTCCAATACTATGGTGTACAGGAGCCAGCAATGCCTTAAATTAAGTTAAAAGTAGCACTGACGGTTCCACATCACGTCTATTATGGTAAAGTGATTCCACTGGGGATTGAAACAAGGACGTTCTATGTTATAAGCAGACATGATATCATTTTAGAAGGTAACGGGGAAAACGAATCAGAGAAGTGGCTTTAAGTGATTCCACTGGGGATCGAACCCAGGACCTTCTGCGTGTTAAGCAGATATGATAACCACTACATCACGGAATCAACGCAGGTGAGAAAGTCATAAATCCAATACTATGGTGTACAGGATCCAGCAATGCCTTAAATTAAGTTAAAAGCAGCTCCACATCACGTCAAGCACATGGTAAAGTGATTCCACAGGGGGTCGAACCCTGGACCTTCTGCGTGTGAAGCAGACGTGATAACCGCTACACCATGGAATCCACTTCATCAGTCAAATAGGAAATCCCACACAATGGTTTTCTGCAGTTACGACGTACCGAAATCAAGTTAGAATCGGCAGTGACCTTCCAAAGGAAAGATGGCTTTATGTTTAGCCTTTTAAAACTGTACCACATTGGTTCTGCTTAAACTAATGTCATTTGGGTAGCTTTCTTTGAAATTATTTAGGGTCTGATTAGGTCTGATTACATGGTTTGGCCAGGGCGTGGCCTCAGGTGTCAACATTTTACCCAGAAATATTTAAGTAACTCAAAATAGATCATGTGATTCCACTGGGGATTGAAACAAGGACCTTCTTCGTGTTAAGCAGATATGATAACCACTACATCACGGAATCAACGCAGGTGAGAAAGTCATAAATCCAATACTATGGTGTACAGGATCCAGCAATGCCTTAAATTAAGTTAAAAGCAGCTCCACATCACGTCAAGCACATGGTAAAGTGATTCCACAGGGGGTCGAACCCTGGACCTTCTGCGTGTTAAGCAGATATGATAACCACTACATCATGGAATCAACGGAGGCCAGAAAGTCATAATTCCAATACTATAGTGTACAGGAGCCAGCAATGCCTTAAATTAAGTTAAATGTAGCACTGACGGTTCCACATCACGTCTCATATGTGCTAAAGTGACTCCACTGGGGATTGAACCCAGGACCTTCTGCGTGTTAAGCAGATATGATAACCACTACATCATGGAATCAACGGAGGCCAGAAAGTCATAAATCCAATACTATGGTGTACAGGAGCCAGCAATGCCTTAAATTAAGTAAAAAGTCGCACTGACTGTTCCACATCACGTCTCTTATGTGCTAAAGTGCCTCCACTGGGGGATTGAACCCAGAACCTTCTGCATGTTAACCAGATATGATGACCACTACATCATGGAATCAACGGAGTCCAAAAAGTCATAAATCCAATACTATGGTGTACAGGAGCCACCAATGCCTTAAATTGAGTTAAAAATAGCACTGACTTCTCCACATCACGTCGAGTACATGGTAAAGTGATTCCACTGGGGATTGAAACAAGGACCTTCTATGTGATAAGCAGACATGATATCATTTTAGAAGGTACCAGGGAAAAAGAATCAGAGAAGTGGCTTTAAGTGATTCCACTGGGGATCGAACCCAGGACCTTCTGCGTGTAAAGCAGATATGATAACCACTACATCATGGAATCAACGCAGGTGAGAAAGTCATAAATCCAATACTATGGTGTACAGGAGCCAACAATGCCTTAAATTAAGTTAAAAGCAGCACTGACAGCTCCACATCACATCGAGCACATGGTAAAGTGATTCCACAGGGGGTCGAACCCTGGACCTTCTGCGTGTGAAGCAGACGTGATAACCGCTACACCATGGAATCCTCTTCATTAGTCAAATAGGAAATCCCACACAATGGTTTCCTGCAGTTACGACGTACCGAAATCAAGTTAGAATCGGCAGTGACCTTCCAAAGGAAAGATGGCTTTATGTTTAGCCTTTTAAAACTGTACCACATTGGTTCTGCTTAAACTAATGTCATTTGGGTAGCTTTCTTTGAAATTATTTAGGGTCTGATTAGGTCTGATTACATGGTTTGGCCAGGGCGTGGCCTCAGGTGTCAACATTTTACCCAGAAATATTTAAGTAACTCAAAATAGATCATCTGATTCCACTGGGGATTGAAACAAGGACCTTCTACGTGTTAAGCAGTCAAAAAGTCAAAAATCCAATACTATGGTGAACAGGCAATGTCTGAAATTAAGTAAAAAGTAGCACTGACGGTTCCACATCACGTCTCATATGTGCTAAAGTGACTCCACTGGGGATTGAACCCAGGATCTTCTGCGTGTTAAGCAGATATGATAACCACTACATCATGGAATCAACAGAGGCCATAAAATCATAAATCCAATACTATGCTGTAGAGGAGCCAGCAATGCCTTAAATTAAGTTAAAAGTAGCACTGACGGTTCCACATCACATCTAATATGTGCTAAAATGATTCCACTGGGGATTGAACCCAGGACCTTCTGTGTATTAAGCAGATATGATCACCTTTACATCATGGAATCAACACAGCTGAGAAAGTCAGAAATCCAATACTATGGTGTACAGGAGGTAGGAATGCCTTAAATTAAGTTAAAAGTAGCACTGACTTTTCCACATCACGTCGAGTACCTGGTAAAGTGATTCCACTGGGGATTGAAACAAGGACCTTCTTCGTGTTAAGCAGTCAAAAAGTCAAAAATCCAATACTATGGTGTACAGGCAATGTCTGAAATTAAGTAAAAAGTAGCACTGACGGTTCAACATCACATATAATATGTGCTAAAATGATTCCACAGGGGGTCGAACCCTGGACCTTCTGCATGTTAAGCAGATATGATAACCACTACATCATGGAATCAACGGAGGCCAGAAAGTCATAAATCCAATACTATGGTGTACAGGAGCCAGCAATGCCTTAAATTAAGTAAAAAGTCGCACTGACTGTTCCACATCACGTCTCATATGTGATAAAATGACTCACTGGGGTATTGAACCCAGCATCTTCTGCGTGTTAAGCAGATATGATGACCACTACATCATGGAATCAACGGAGGCCAGAAAGTCATAAATCCAATACTATGGTGTACAGGAGCTAGCAATGCCTTAAATTAAGTTAACAGTAGCACTGACTTCTCCACATCACGTCGGGTACATGGTAAAGTGATTCCACTGGGGATTGAAACAAGGACCTTCTATGTGATAAGCAGACATGATATCATTTTAGAAGGTACCAGGGAAAAAGAATCAGAGAAGTGGCTTTAAGTGATTCCACTGGGGATCGAACCCAGGACCTTCTGCATGTAAAGTAGATATGATAACCACTACATCATGGAATCAACGCAGGTGAGAAAGTCATAAATCCAATACTATGGTGTACAGGAGCCAACAATGCCTTAAATTAAGTTAAAAGCAGCACTGACAGCTCCACATCACATCGAGCACATGGTAAAGTGATTCCACAGGGGGTCGAACCCTGGACCTTCTGCGTGTGAAGCAGACGTGATAACCGCTACACCATGGAATCCTCTTCATTACTCAAATAGGAAATCCCACACAATGGTTTCCTGCAGTTACGACGTACCGAAATCAAGTTAGAATCGGCAGTGACCTTCCAAAGGAAAGATGGCTTTATGTTTAGCCTTTTAAAACTGTACCACATTGGTTCTGCTTAAACTAATGTCATTTGGGTAGCTTTCTTTGAAATTATTTAGGGTCTGATTAGGTCTGATTACATGGTTTGGCCAGGGCGTGGCCTCAGGTGTCAACATTTTACCCAGAAATATTTAAGTAACTCAAAATAGATCATCTGATTCCACTGGGGATTGAAACAAAGACCTTCTACGTGTTAAGCAGTCAAAAAGTCAAAAATCCAATACTATGGTGAACAGGCAATGTCTGAAATTAAGTAAAAAGTAGCACTGACGGTTCAACATCACATCTAATATGTGCTAAAGTGATTCCACAGGGGGTCAAACCCTGGACCTTCTGCATGTTAAGCAGATGTGATAACCACTACACCATGGAATCAACGGAGGCCAGAAAGTCATAAATCCAATACTATGGTGTACAGGAGCGAGCAATGCCTTAAATTTAGTTAAAAGTAGCACTGACGGTTCCACATCACGTCTATTATGGTAAAGTGACTCCACTGGGGATTGAAACAAGGACCTTCTATGTGATAAGCAGACATGATATCATTTTAGATGGTACCGGGGAAAACCAATCAGAGACATGGCTTTAAGTGATTCCACTGGGGATCGAACCCAGGACCTTCTGCGTGTGAAGCAGATATGACAACCACTACATCATGGAATCCATGCAGGTGAGAAAGTCATAAATCCAATACTATGGTGTACAGGATCCAGCAATGCCTTAAATTAAGTTAAAAGCAGCACTGACAGCTCCACATCACGTCAAGCACATGGTAAAGTGATTCCACAGGGGGTCGAACCCTGGACTTTCTACGTGTGAAGCAGACGTGATAACCGCTACACCATGGAATCCTCTTCGTTAGTCAAATAGGAAATCCCACACAATGGTTTTCTTCAGTTACGACGTACCGAAATCAAGTTAGAATTGGCAGTGACCTTCCAAAGGAAAGATGGCTTTATGTTTAGCCTTTTAAAACTGTTCCACATTGGTTATGCTTAAACTAATGTCATTTGGGTAGCTTTCTTTGAAATTATTTAGGGTCTGATTACATGGTTTGGCCAGGGCGTGGCCTCAGGTGTCAACATTTTACCCAGAAATATTTAAGTAACTCAAAATAGATCATCTGATTCCACTGGGGATTGAAACAAGGACCTTCTACGTGTTAAGCAGTCAAAAAGTCAAGAATCCAATACTATGGTGTACAGGCAATGTCTTAAATTAAGTAAAAAGTAGCACTGACGGTTCAACATCACATCTAATATGTGCTAAAGTGATTCCACAGGGGGTTGAACCCTGGACCTTCTGCGTGTTAAGCAGATATGATAACCACTACATCATGGAATCAACGGAGGCCAGAAAGTCATAATTCCAATACTATGGTGTACAGGAGCCAGCAATGCCTTAAATTAAGTTAAAAGTAGCACTGCCGGTTCCACATCACGTCTCATATGTGCTAAAGTAACTCCACTGGGGATTGAACCCAGGACCTTCTGCGTGTTAAGCAGATATGATAACCACTACATCATGGAATCAACGGATGCCAGAAAGTCAGAAATCCAATACTATGGTGTACAGGAGCTAGCAATGCCTTAAATTAAGTTAAAAGTAGCACTTACTTCTCCACATCACGTCGAGTACATGGTAAAGTGATTCCACTGGGGATTGAAACAAGGACCTTCTATGTGAAAAGCAGACATGATATCATTTTAGATGGTACCGGGGAAAACGAATCAGAGAAGTGGCTTTAAGTGATTCCACTGGGGATCGAACCCAGGACCTTCTACATGGAAAGCAGATATTATAACCACTACATCATGGAATCAACAGAGGCCATGAAATCATAAATCCAATACTATGGTGTACAGGAGCCAGCAATGCCTTAAATTAAGTTAAAAGTAGCACTGACGGTTCCACATCACATCTAATATGTGCTAAAATGATTCCACTGGGGATTGAACCCAGGACCTTCTGTGTATTAAGCAGATATGATCACCTCTACATCATGGAATCAACACAGCTGAGAAAGTCAGAAATCCAATACTATGGTGTACAGGAGGTAGGAATGCCTTAAATTAAGTTAAAAGTAGCACTGACTTTTCCACATCACGTCGAGTACCTGGTAAAGTGATTCCACTGGGGATTGAAACAAGGACCTTCTTCGTGTTAAGCAGTCAAAAAGTCAAAAATCCAATACTATGGTGTACAGGCAATGTCTGAAATTAAGTAAAAAGTAGCACTGACGGTTCAACATCACATATAATATGTGCTAAAATGATTCCACAGGGGGTCGAACCCTGGACCTTCTGCGTGTTAAGCAGATATGATAACCACTACATCATGGAATCAACGGAGGCCAGAAAGTCATAAATCCAATACTATGGTGTACAGGAGCCAGCAATGCCTTAAATTAAGTAAAAAGTCGCACTGACTGTTCCACATCACGTCTCATATGTGCTAAAGTGACTCACTGGGGTATTGAACCCAGCATCTTCTGCGTGTTAAGCAGATATGATGACCACTACATCATGGAATCAACGGAGGCCAGAAAGTCATAAATCCAATACTATGGTGTACAGGAGCTAGCAATGCCTTAAATTAAGTTAACAGTAGCACTGACTTCTCCACATCACGTCGAGTACATGGTAAAGTGATTCCACTGGGGATTGAAACAAGGACCTTCTATGTGATAAGCAGACATGATATCATTTTAGAAGGTACCAGGGAAAAAGAATCAGAGAAGTGGCTTTAAGTGATTCCACTGGGGATTGAACCCAGGACCTTCTGCATGTAAAGCAGATATGATAACCACTACATCATGGAATCAACGCAGGTGAGAAAGTCATAAATCCAATACTATGGTGTACAGGAGCCAACAATGCCTTAAATTAAGTTAAAAGCAGCACTGACAGCTCCACATCACATCGAGCACATGGTAAAGTGATTCCACAGGGGGTCGAACCCTGGACCTTCTGCGTGTGAAGCAGACGTCATAACCGCTAAACCATGGAATCCTCTTGATTACTCAAATAGGAAATCCCACACAATGGTTTCCTGCAGTTACGACGTACCGAAATCAAGTTAGAATCGGCAGTGACCTTCCAAAGGAAAGATGGCTTTATGTTTAGCCTTTTAAAACTGTACCACATTGGTTCTGCTTAAACTAATGTCATTTGGGTAGCTTTCTTTGAAATTATTTAGGGTCTGATTAGGTCTGATTACATGGTTTGGCCAGGGCGTGGCCTCAGGTGTCAACATTTTACCCAGAAATATTTAAGTAACTCAAAATACATCATCTGATTCCACTGGGGATTGAAACAAGGACCTTCTACGTGTTAAGCAGTCAAAAAGTCAAAAATCCAATACTATGGTGAACAGGCAATGTCTGAAATTAAGTAAAAAGTAGCACTGACGGTTCAACATCACATCTAATATGTGCTAAAGTGATTCCACAGGGGGTCAAACCCTGGACCTTCTGCATGTTAAGCAGATGTGATAACCACTACACCATGGAATCAACGGAGGCCAGAAAGTCATAAATCCAATACTATGGTGTACAGGAGCGAGCAATGCCTTAAATTTAGTTAAAAGTAGCACTGACGGTTCCACATCACGTCTATTATGGTAAAGTGACTCCACTGGGGATTGAAACAAGGACCTTCTATGAGATAAGCAGACATGATATCATTTTAGATGGTACCGGGGAAAGCCAATCAGAGACATGGCTTTAAGTGATTCCACTGGGGATCGAACCCAGGACCTTCTGCGTGTGAAGCAGATATGACAACCACTACATCATGGAATCCATGCAGGTGAGAAAGTCATAAATCCAATACTATGGTGTACAGGATCCAGCAATGCCTTAAATTAAGTTAAAAGCAGCACTGACAGCTCCACATCACGTCGAGCACATGGTAAAGTGATTCCACAGGGGGTCGAACCCTGGACCTTCTACGTGTGAAGCAGACGTGATAACCGCTACACCATGGAAACCTCTTCATTAGTCAAATGGGAAATCCCACACAATGGTTTTCTTCAGTTACGACGTACCGAAATCAAGTTAGAATTGGCAGTGACCTTCCAAAGGAAAGATGGCTTTATGTTTAGCCTTTTAAAACTGTTCCACATTGGTTATGCTTAAACTAATGTCATTTGGGTAGCTTTCTTTGAAATTATTTAGGGTCTGATTACATGGTTTGGCCAGGGCGTGGCCTCAGGTGTCAACATTTTACCCAGAAATATTTAAGTAACTCAAAATAGATCATCTGATTCCACTGGGGATTGAAACAAGGACCTTCTACGTGTTAAGCAGTCAAAAAGTCAAGAATCCAATACTATGGTGTACAGGCAATGTCTTAAATTAAGTAAAAAGTAGCACTGACGGTTCAACATCACATCTAATATGTGCTAAAGTGATTCCACAGGGGGTCGAACCCTGGACCTTCTGCGTGTTAAGCAGATATGATAACCACTACATCATGGAATCAACAGAGGCCAGAAAGTCATAATTCCAATACTATGGTGTACAGGAGCCAGCAATGCCTTAAATTAAGTTAAAAGTAGCACTGCCGGTTCCACATCACGTCTCATATGTGCTAAAGTAACTCCACTGGGGATTGAACCCAGGACCTTCTGCATGTTAAGCAGATATGATAACCACTACATCATGGAATCAACGGATGCCAGAAAGTCAGAAATCCAATACTATGGTGTACAGGAGCTAGCAATGCCTTAAATTAAGTTAAAAGTAGCACTTACTTCTCCACATCACGTCGAGTACATGGTAAAGTGATTCCACTGGGGATTGAAACAAGGACCTTCTATGTGAAAAGCAGACATGATATCATTTTAGATGGTACCGGGGAAAACGAATCAGAGAAGTGGCTTTAAGTGATTCCACTGGGGATCGAACCCAGGACCTTCTACATGGAAAGCAGATATGATAACCACTACATCATGGAATCAACGCAGGTGAGAAAGTCATAAATCCAATACTATGGTGAACAGGAGCCAGCAATGCCTTAAATTAAGTTAAAATTAGCACTGACAGCTCCACATCACGTCGAGCACATGGTAAAATGATTCCACAGGGGGTTGAACCCTGGACTTTCTGCGTGTGAAGCAGACGTGATAACCGCTACACCATGGAATCCTCTTCATTAGTTAAATAGGAAATCCCACACAATGGTTTCCTGCAGTTACGACGTACCGAAATCAAGTTAGAATCGGCAGTGACCTTCCAAAGGAAAGATGGCTTTATGTTTAGCCTTTTAAAACTGTACCACATTGGTTCTGCTTAAACTAATGTCATTTGGGTAGCTTTCTTTGAAATTATTTAGGGTCTGATTAGGTCTGATTACATGGTTTGGCCAGGGCGTGGCCTCAGGTGTCAACATCTTACCCAGAAATATTTAAGTAACTCAAAATAGATCATCTGATTCCACTGGGGATTGAAACAAGGACCTTCTACGTGTTAAGCAGTCAAAAAGTCAAAAATCCAATACTATGGTGAACAGGCAATGTCTGAAATTAAGTAAAAAGTAGCACTGACGGTTCCACATCACGTCTCATATGTGCTAAAGTGACTCCACTGGGGATTGAACCCAGGACCTTCTGTGTATTAAGCAGATATGATAACCACTACATCATGGAATCAACAGAGGCCATAAAATCATAAATCCAATACTATGGTGTACAGGAGCCAGCAATGCCTTAAATTAAGTTAAAAGTAGCACTGACGGTTCCACATCACATCTAATATGTGCTAAAATGATTCCACTGGGGATTGAACCCAGGACCTTCTGTGTATTAAGCAGATATGATCACCTCTACATCATGGAATCAACACAGGTGAGAAAGTCAGAAATCCAATACTATGGTGTACAGGAGCTAGGAATGCCTTAAATTAAGTTAAAAGTAGCACTGACTTTTCCACATCACGTCGAGTACCTGGTAAAGTGATTCCACTGGGGATTGAAACAAGGACCTTCTTCGTGTTAAGCAGTCAAAAAGTCAAAAATCCAATACTATGGTGTACAGGCAATGTCTGAAATTAAGTAAAAAGTAGCACTGACGGTTCAACATCACATATAATATGTGCTAAAATGATTCCACAGGGCAAGGCAAGGCAAGGCAAGGCAAATTTATTTATATAGCGCATTTCATACTCAAGGCAACTCAATGTGCTTTACATGATAAAACATTCAATTGTTTAAAATCAATATGAACATTTAAAATCATCAGTAAAATCAATTAAAATCATCATTACATCAACAACATGACAAAAAATCTCTCTCTCAATCATATGCAGTAGAGAAAAAAAAGTGCCTTTAACTTTGATTTAAAAATGTTCACATTGGATGCTGACTTCAGCTCCGCTGGCAGTTTGTTCCACTTCTTTGCAGCATAACAACTAAAAGCAGCATCACCATGTTTACTGTGAACTCTGGGCTCCACTATCTGATCTGTGTCCATCGATCTGAGAGACCTGCTGGGTTCATACCTGACTAACATGTCACTGATGTATTCTGGACCAAACCCATACACAGATTTATACACCAGCAGCAGAACTTTAAAGTCTATTCTGAGGCTGACTGGGAGCCAGTGTAAAGACTTTAAAACTGGAGTAATGTGCTCTGACCTCTTTGTTCTGGTTAAGACCCGAGCTGCAGCGTTCTGAACCAGCTGTAGCTGTTTGATGCTCTTTTGGGGGATTCCTGTCAGAAGACCATTACAATAGTCCAGTCTGCTGGAGATAAAAGCATGGACCAGTTTCTCCTGGTCTTTCTGAGCCATTAAACCTTTCACTCTGGAGATGTTCTTTAGGTGGTAGAAGGCTGTTTTGTGATAGATTTGATCTGACTGCTGAATGTAAGATCTGAGTCAATCAGAACACCAAGGTTTTTGACTTGGTCTTTAGCTTTTAAAGATCGAGACTCAAGATAATTGCTGACAGCAGTCCTCTTTTCCTTGTTACCAAAGACAATCACCTCCGTCTTGTCATGGTTTAGTTGAAGGAAGTTTTCACTCATCCAGCAGTTTACTTTTTCTAAACAGTCACACAACACCTCAATGGGACCATGGTCATCTGGGTTCAGTGATAGATATAGTTGTGTGTCATCTGCGTAGCTCTGATAATCAACCTTACAGTTCTGTAAAATTTGTCCTAAAGGAAGCATGTAAAGGTTAAACAGAAGGGGTCCAAGAACAGATCCCTGAGGAACCCCACAGGACATTGGTAATCTGTCAGATTCAAAGTTTCCAATGCTTACAAAATAGCTTCGCTCCTCCAAGTATGACTTAAACCATTGCATTACTTTTCCATTTAGTCCAACCCATGTTTGCAATCTGTGCAACAAAATTGTATGATCTACAGTGTCAAATGCAGCACTTAGATCCAACAGAATGAGAACAGATACTTTTCCTGAATCAGTGTTCAACCTTATGTCATTGATCACTTTGATCAGAGCAGTTTCAGTGCTGTGATGAGAACAAAAAACTGACTGCAATTTATCAAATATTTTGTTGAATGTTAAGAATTGACTCAGTTGGTTGAAGACCACCTTCTCAATGATCTTGGCCATGAATGGAAGGTTGCTGATTGGTCTATAGTTAGCCAGTATAGAGGCATCCAGTGTTCTCTTTTTTAACAGCGGTATCACAGCAGCTACTTTCAGGGATTTTGGTACGGTGCCTGATTGGAATGAGCAGTTAATTATCTGACACAAATCAGTGACAATTGACTTTACAACAGTTTTAAAGAAGTTTGAGGGTATTGTGTCAAGGCAACACGTTGATGGATTCAGCTGCTGAACAGTCTCCTCTATTGTTTTTGGGTTCACTGTAATAAACTCTAACATTATAGTTGACTCATCCCTCAGTGGTTGAAGCTGTTCAAGCTTTTTGTGATTTTGCTGGTTTGTTCTGATGTTTGACCTTATTGATTGTATTTTTTCATTGAAATATACAGCAAATTCATTGCATTTTCCAGCTGACAGTAATTCAGGGGCTATCTGATCTGGGGGGGTTGTGAGCTTTTCAATTACAGAAAACAACGTGCGAGAGTTGTTGACATTTTTGGCAATAATTTCAGAAAAGTATTGCTGCCTTGCTTTGAACAAGCCATCATTGAATTTTCGCAGACTTATTTTGTACAGTTCTAGATTAATTTGGAGTTTTGTTGATCTCCATTTACGCTCAGCTCTTCTACAGTCAGATTTCAAATTCTGCATTATCTCAGTCCTCCTCCAAGGTGTTTTCTGTGTGTTTGGTTTTCTCTTAGTTTTGATTGGAGCCACCACATCTATGACATTACAGACGTTTCTATTATACTCATCCAGAAGATCATCAACTGTCTCAGCACTCAATGTTGGTGTCATTGCTATGGCTTCCATAAACTGTGCACTTGTGTTCTCATTTATGTACCTTTTCTTTAAACACACATAACTAGGGGGAACATATGTTACAGTCTCTAGGTCAAAAAAGACACAGAAATGATCAGATAGAGCTAAGTCTCTTACATCAACAGCAGAGATATCAACACCTTTAGAGATAACCAGATCCAAAGTGTGACCTTGAGTGTGTGTCGAACCAGTCACATGTTGTGTAAGACCAAAAGTATCCATTAAAGCATACAGTTCTTTGGCAGTATTGTCCATGTTATTGTCTACATGAATATTTAAGTCACCTGTTATTATTAAAAAGTTGTATTCAGTGCATACAACTGACAGCAGTTCAGCAAACTCATCCATGAATTCTTTAGAATATTTTGGGGGTCTATAAACGACTAAAAACAGAACTCTTGAATCACCCTTCAGTAAGAATGACATATATTCAAAGGAGATAAAATCACCAAATGTTATTTCTTTGCACTGAAAAATTGATTTAAAAATGGCAGCAACTCCACCACCTTTCCTGCAAGTACGACACTTATTTAAATAAATAAAGTCTTGTGGTGCACTTTCATTGAGAATAGTATTACTGATACCATCATTCAACCATGTTTCATTGAGAAATAAAAAGTCCAAGTGATGTGTCAAAATAAAATCATTAATTATTAGTGACTTGTTAACAAGAGATCTAACATTAAGAAGAGCAAATTTTAAATACTTTACTGGAGACACTGGTGGACTTTTTGGATGACATGTTATAGGAGTCAAATTTTTATCTCTATAAAGCTTTTTGCTTTTCTTTAATTTCACAATTTTACCTGTGTTACCTGTCACCACAGGAATTAAAGAAGCTGCATTAACTCCATAGGGCCCTGACTTTTTCTGGTTGTTCCTAAAAATAGAGCTATTGCAGTCTGGACCCAGCACACATCAGGCCTGTGTCGCTCTAAGTTGAACACAGCTGGCCTGAGGAGAAGAGTGATCCTGAGCCTGGTATCGTCGAGGAGGGATGGGTGGTGCAGATTGACCATGGTGGGGTAAAGGGTGGGGTGTTAGTCTTGTGCCAGCCAGAACCAGCTCGTTCATCTGGGCAGTTAAATCCAAGAAGGCAGGGGTAGGAGAGAAGCTGGATGAGGTGGAAGTAGGTGAATTTTGGGGGGAAGCAGGTGGGTCCTGAGATGCGGGGGTTGGGTTGACCTCTTCATTTTGGCGATTTTTATTTCTTGCTGGAAGCTCATTGACTCCATGTTCTTTCCTTGTTGTTTTGTTCTCCGATGGTACATGTTGTCCTCTGTCTTTATCAGAACTGATAGCAATGTGACTGGTGAAGTAAAACAAGTTGGATGTGAAGAGTTTTACTCCAGCCTTGTTTAGACACAGTCCATCTGCTCTAAAAAGATGACGACGTTCCCAAAAAATAGGAAAATTTTCTATAAAATTTAGTGAAAGGGCAGCACAAGCCGAAGACAGAAATTTATTCAAAGAGTAAATCCTTGAGAATTTCAGATCTCCTTTGCGGACTGGAGGTATCGGGCCACTGATGAACACTTTAGGCTGTATACAGCTCACAGTTTTTAGCAGATGGGTGAAATCCTGCTTTAACACCTCAGACTCCTCCTTGGCTAAATCATTTAACCCAAAATGAATCACAACATTTTTCAAATGTGGGTAATCTGCAACGATATGCAAGATTTTGTCAGCCAGGTCTGATACTGTGTCATTAGGTAAGCAGATCACTTTCACGTTGCTGCTAAACATCTTCTGAGCATCTTTAACAGAAACGTCTCCCACTATCAGTGTGTGAGGTTGTTGCTTTGGCCTACCATGTCGCTTTTGTTTTCCTGAAGCACTTTCAGTCTTCGCAGTTCCAGAAGGTTGTGTGTTGACCTCATTAGAGCCAGATCCTTGGTCATTCAGCAGTGGGGCGAATCGATTACCCAGTTCTACATGAAACTGGGTTTGTGCCTTTAGCAGATGTCCACTTTTGTGCCTGGGCAGACAAGGGAGTTGATGTTGAGGCTGCAGTCTGCGAAGCCAGTGCAGGCCAGTCCGTCTCATTATTGATATCAGGGCGCTTTGCTCGGCCCGTTAGCCTTTGAAGTGGATATGACTTTTTCTTAGGCTTAGCTCCCAGAGTATTCCAGGGAGGACTCACACCTGTTGGCTTATCAACGGGAACAGGATCCTCCCTAGGCCTGATAGCTTTGTTAGCACGGGCTGGTAGCGAGTTAGCTTTATCCACTCCGCTGTTTTGAAACAGCGGCACAGTCGTATCATTATCATATCCACAGTGTCCATTAACCTCAATGTTTACTTGTATTCCTCGCACTGTAGTCTCCAGTTCAGTAATCTTTTGGAGGAGACTGCTGTATTCTGTTGTGGAAAGAGCCATTCTTCTGCTAGTTAGCTTGCTACTTGTAGCTAGCTAGCTTGCTACTTAGCTTTCCAGTTGAGCCAGCAAATAAAAAAGCAGTAGATGATTACCTCAGAGCCAGAGTCAGATGGTAAATGATAGAGTTTGATGTTGAGGTATCGTATCATTTCTCAGAAGAAAAAGTTCATGTTTAGTAAATAAATTCCTCTGTGAGCTCCGCTCTGCTCTTTTGCTGCTGTAGGGGGTCGAACCCTGGACCTTCTGTGTGTTAAGTAGATATGATAACCACTACATCATGGAATCAACGGAGGCCAGAAAGTCATAAATCCAATACTATGGTGTACAGGAGCCAGCAATGCCTTAAATTAAGTAAAAAGTCGCACTGACTGTTCCACATCACGTCTCATATGTGCTAAAGTGACTCACTGGGGTATTGAACCCAGCATCTTCTGCGTGTTAAGCAGATATGATGACCACTACATCATGGAATCAACGGAGGCCAGAAAGTCATAAATCCAATACTATGGTGTACAGGAGCCAGCAATGCCTTAAATTAAGTTAAAAGTAGCACTGACGGTTCCACATCACGTCTAATATGTGCTAAGGTGATTCCACTGGAGATTGAACCCAGGACCTTCTGTGTGTTAAGCAGATATGATCACCTCTACATCATGGAATCAACGGAGGCCAGAAAGTCATAAATCCAATACTATGGTGTACAGGAGCCAGCAATGCCTTAAATTAAGTAAGAAGTCACACTGAGTGTTCCACATCACGTCTCTTATGTGCTAAAGTGCCTCCACTGGGGGATTGAACCCAGGACCTTCTGCGTGTTAACCAGATATGATGACCACTACATCATGGAATCAACGGAGGCCAGAAAGTCATAAATCCAATACTATGGTGTACAGGAGCCAGCAATGCCTTAAATTAAGTTAAAAATAGCACTGATTTCTCCACATCACGTCGAGTACATGGTAAAGTGATTCCACTGGGGATTGAAACAAGGACCTTCTATGTGATAAGCAGACATGATATCATTTGAGAAGGTACCGGGGAAAACGAATCAGAGAAGTGGCTTTAAGTGATTCCACTGGGGATCAAACCCGGGACCTTCTGCGTGTGAAGCAGATATGACAACCACTACATCATGGAATCAATGCAGGTGAGAAAGTCATAAATCCAATACTATGGTGTACAGGATCCAGCAATGCCTTAAATTAAGTTAAAAATAGCACTGACTTCTCCACATCACGTCGAGTACATGGTAAAGTGATTCCACTGGGGATTGAAACAAGGACCTTCTATGTGATAAGCAGACATGATATCATTTTAGAAGGTACCGGGGAAAACGAATCAGAGAAGTGGCTTTAAGTGATTCCACTGGGGATCAAACCCGGGACCTTATGCATGTGAAGCAGACATGACAACCACTACATCATGGAATCAATGCAGGTGAGAAAGTCATAAATCCAATACTATGGTGTACAGGATCCAGCAATGCCTTAAACAGCTCCACATCACGTCGAGCACATGGTAAAGTGATTCCACAGGGGGTCGAACCCTGGACCTTCTGCGTGTGAAGCAGACGTGATAACCGCTACACCATGGAATCCGCTTCATTAGTCAAATAGGAAATCCCACACAATGGTTTTCTGCAGTTACGACGTACCGAAATCAAGTTAGAATCGGCAGTGACCTTCCAAAGGAAAGATGGCTTTATGTTTAGCCTTTTAAAACTTTACCACATTGGTTCTGCTTAAACTAATGTCATTTGGGTAGCTTTCTTTGAAATTATTTAGGGTCTGATTAAGTCTGATTACATGGTTTGGCCAGGGCGTGGCCTCAGGTGTCAACATTTTACCCAGAAATATTTAAGTAACTCAAAATAGATCATGTGATTCCACTGGGGATTGAAACAAGGACCTTCTTCGTGTTAAGCAGTCAAAAAGTCAAAAATCCAATACTATGGTGTACAGGCAATGTCTGAAATTAAGTAAAAAGTAGCACTGACGGCTCAACATCACATATAATATGTGCTAAGGGGGTCGAACCCTGGACCTTCTGCGTGTTAAGCAGATATGATAACCACTACATCATGGAATCAACAGAGGCCAGAAAGTCATAAATCCAATACTATGGTGTACAGGAGCCAGCAATGCCTTAAATTAAGTAAAAAGTCGCACTGACTGTTCCACATCACGTCTCTTATGTGCTAAAGTGCCTCCACTGGGGGATTGAACCCAGGACCTTCTGCGTGCTAACCAGATATGATGACCACTACATCATGGAATCAACGGAGGCCAGAAAGTCATAAATCCAATACTATGGTGTACAGGAGCCAGCAATGCCTTAAATTAAGTTAAATATAGCACTGACTTCTCCACATCACGTCGAGTACATGGTAAAGTGATTCCACTGGGGATTGAAACAAGGACCTTCTATGTGATAAGCAGAGATGATATCATTTTAGAAGGTACCAGGGAAAACCAATCAGATTAGTGGCTTTAAGTGATTCCACTGGGGATCGAACCCAGGACCTTCTGCGTGTAAAGCAGATATGATAACCACTACATCATGGAATCAACGCAGGTGAGAAAGTCATAAATCCAATACTATGGTGTACAGGAGCCAACAATGCCTTAAATTAAGTTAAAAGCAGCACTGACAGCTCCACATCGCATCGAGCACATGGTAAAGTGATTCCACAGGGGGTCGAACCCTGGACCTTCTGCGTGTGAAGCAGACGTGATAACCGCTACACCATGGAATCCTCTTCATTGCTCAAATAGGAAATCCCACACAATGGTTTCCTGCAGTTACGACGTACCGAAATCAAGTTAGAATCGGCAGTGACCTTCCAAAGGAAAGATGGCTTTATGTTTAGCCTTTTAAAACTGTACCACATTGGTTCTGCTTAAACTAATGTCATTTGGGTAGCTTTCTTTGAAATTATTTAGGGTCTGATTAGGTCTGATTACATGGTTTGGCCAGGGCGCGGCCTCAGGTGTTAACATTTTACCCAGAAATATTTAAGTAACTCAAAATAGATCATGTGATTCCACTGGGGATTGAAACAAGGACCTTCTTCGTGTTAAGCAGTCAAAAAGTCAAAAATCCAATACTATGGTGTACAGGCAATGTCTGAAATTAAGTAAAAAGTAGCACTGACGGCTCAACATCACATATAATATGTGCTAAAGTGATTCCACAGGGGGTCGAACCCTAGACCTTCTGCGTGTTAAGCAGATATGATAACCACTACATCATGGAATCAACAGAGGCCAGAAAGTCATAAATCCAATACTATGGTGTACAGGAGCCAGCAATGCCTTAAATTAAGTAAAAAGGCGCACTGACTGTTCCACATCACGTCTCTTATGTGCTAAAGTGCCTCCACTGGGGGATTGAACCCAGGACCTTCTGCGTGCTAACCAGATATGATGACCACTACATCATGGAATCAACGGAGGCCAGAAAGTCATAAATCCAATACTATGGTGTACAGGAGCCAGCAATGCCTTAAATTAAGTTAAAAATAGCACTGACTTCTCCACATCACGTCGAGTACATGGTAAAGTGATTCCACTAGGGATTGAAACAAGGACCTTCTTCGTGTTAAGCAGTCAAAAAGTCAAAAATCCAATACTATGGTGTACAGGCAATGTCTGAAATTAAGTAAAAAGTAGCACTGACGGTTCAACATCACATATAATATGTGCTAAAATGATTCCACAGGGGGTCGAACCCTGGACCTTCTGCGTGTTAAGCAGATATGATAACCACTACATCATGGAACCAACGCAGGTGAGAAAGTCATAAATCCAATACTATGGTGTACAGGATCCAGCAATGCCTTAAATTAAGTTAAAAGCAGCACTGACAGCTCCACATCACGTCGAGCACATGGTAAAGCGATTCCACAGGGGATTGAAACAAGGACCTTCTATGTGATAAGCAGACATGATATCATTTTAGAAGGTACCAGGGAAAACCAATCAGATTAGTGGCTTTAAGTGATTCCACTGGGGATCGAACCCAGGACCTTCTACGTGTAAAGCAGATATGATAACCACTACATCATGGAATCAACGCAGGTGAGAAAGTCATAAATCCAATACTATGGTGTACAGGAGCCAACAATGCCTTAAATTAAGTTAAAAGCAGCACTGACAGCTCCACATCGCATCGAGCACATGGTAAAGTGATTCCACAGGGGGCCGAACCCTGGACCTTCTGCGTGTGAAGCAGACGTGATAACCGCTACACCATGGAATCCTCTTCATTACTCAAATAGGAAATCCCACACAATGGTTTCCTGCAGTTACGACGTACCGAAATCAAGTTAGAATCGGCAGTGACCTTCCAAAGGAAAGATGGCTTTATGTTTAGCCTTTTAAAACTGTACCACATTGGTTCTGCTTAAACTAATGTCATTTGGGTAGCTTTCTTTGAAATTATTTAGGGTCTGATTAGGTCTGATTACATGGTTTGGCCAGGGCGCGGCCTCAGGTGTTAACATTTTACCCAGAAATATTTAAGTAACTCAAAATAGATCATGTGATTCCACTGGGGATTGAAACAAGGACCTTCTTCGTGTTAAGCAGTCAAAAAGTCAAAAATCCAATACTATGGTGTACAGGCAATGTCTGAAATTAAGTAAAAAGTAGCACTGACGGCTCAACATCACATATAATATGTGCTAAAGTGATTCCACAGGGGGTCGAACCCTAGACCTTCTGCGTGTTAAGCAGATATGATAACCACTACATCATGGAATCAACAGAGGCCAGAAAGTCATAAATCCAATACTATGGTGTACAGGAGCCAGCAATGCCTTAAATTAAGTAAAAAGGCGCACTGACTGTTCCACATCACGTCTCTTATGTGCTAAAGTGCCTCCACTGGGGGATTGAACCCAGGACCTTCTGCGTGCTAACCAGATATGATGACCACTACATCATGGAATCAACGGAGGCCAGAAAGTCATAAATCCAATACTATGGTGTACAGGAGCCAGCAATGCCTTAAATTAAGTTAAAAATAGCACTGACTTCTCCACATCACGTCGAGTACATGGTAAAGTGATTCCACTAGGGATTGAAACAAGGACCTTCTTCGTGTTAAGCAGTCAAAAGTCAAAAATCCAATACTATGGTGTACAGGCAATGTCTGAAATTAAGTAAAAAGTAGCACTGACGGTTCAACATCACATATAATATGTGCTAAAATGATTCCACAGGGGGTCGAACCCTGGACCTTCTGCGTGTTAAGCAGATATGATAACCACTACATCATGGAACCAACGCAGGTGAGAAAGTCATAAATCCAATACTATGGTGTACAGGATCCAGCAATGCCTTAAATTAAGTTAAAAGCAGCACTGACAGCTCCACATCACGTCGAGCACATGGTAAAGCGATTCCACAGGGGATTGAAACAAGGACCTTCTATGTGATAAGCAGACATGATATCATTTTAGAAGGTACCAGGGAAAACCAATCAGATTAGTGGCTTTAAGTGATTCCACTGGGGATCGAACCCAGGACCTTCTACGTGTAAAGCAGATATGATAACCACTACATCATGGAATCAACGCAGGTGAGAAAGTCATAAATCCAATACTATGGTGTACAGGAGCTAGGAATGCCTTAAATTAAGTTAAAAGTAGCACTGACTTTTCCACATCACGTCGAGTACCTGGTAAAGTGATTCCACTGGGGATTGAAACAAGGACCTTCTTCGTGTTAAGCAGTCAAAAAGTCAAAAATCCAATACTATGGTGAACAGGCAATGTCTGAAATTAAGTAAAAAGTAGCACTGACGGTTCCACATCACGTCTCATATGTGCTAAAGTGACTCCACTGGGGATTGAACCCAGGACCTTCTGCGTGTTAAGCAGATATGATAACCACTACATCATGGAATCAACAGAGGCCATAAAATCATAAATCCAATACTATGGTGTACAGGAGCCAGCAATGCCTTAAATTAAGTTAAAAGTAGCACTGTCGGTTCCACATCACATCTAATATGTGCTAAAATGATTCCACTGGGGATTGAACCCAGGACCTTCTGTGTATTAAGCAGATATGATCACCTCTACATCATGGAATCAACACAGGTGAGAAAGTCAGAAATCCAATACTATGGTGTACAGGAGCTAGGAATGCCTTAAATTAAGTTAAAAGTAGCACTGACTTTTCCACATCACGTCGAGTACCTGGTAAAGTGATTCCACTGGGGATTGAAACAAGGACCTTCTTCGTGTTAAGCAGTCAAAAAGTCAAAAATCCAATACTATGGTGTACAGGCAATGTCTGAAATTAAGTAAAAAGTAGCACTGACGGTTCAACATCACATATAATATGTGCTAAAATGATTCCACAGGGGGTCGAACCCTGGACCTTCTGCGTGTTAAGCAGATATGATAACCACTACATCATGGAATCAACGGAGGCCAGAAAGTCATAAATCCAATACTATGGTGTACAGGAGCCAGCAATGCCTTAAATTAAGTAAAAAGTCGCACTGACTGTTCCACATCACGTCTCATATGTGCTAAAGTGACTCACTGGGGTATTGAACCCAGCATCTTCTGCGTGTTAAGCAGATATGATCACCTCTACATCATGGAATTAACACAGGTGAGAAAGTCAGAAATCCAATACTATGGTGTACAGGAGCTAGCAATGCCTTAAATTAAGTTAACAGTAGCACTGACTTCTCCACATCACGTCGAGTACATGGTAAAGTGATTCCACTGGGGATTGAAACAAGGACCTTCTATGTGAAAAGCAGACATGATATCATTTTAGATGGTACCGGGGAAAACGAATCAGAGAAGTGGCTTTAAGTGATTCCACTGGGGATCGAACCCAGGACCTTCTACATGGAAAGCAGATATGATAACCACTACATCATGGAATCAACGCAGGTGAGAAAGTCATAAATCCAATACTATGGTGAACAGGAGCCAGCAATGCCTTAAATTAAGTTAAAATTAGCACTGACAGCTCCACATCACGTCGAGCACATGGTAAAATGATTCCACAGGGGGTCGAACCCTGGACCTTCTGCGTGTGAAGCAGACGTGATAACCGCTACACCATGGAATTCTCTTCATTAGTCAAATAGGAAATCCCACACAATGGTTTCCTGCAGTTACGACGTACCGAAATCAAGTTAGAATCGGCAGTGACCTTCCAAAGGAAAGATGGCTTTATGTTTAGCCTTTTAAAACTGTACCACATTGGTTCTGCTTAAACTAATGTCATTTGGGTAGCTTTCTTTGAAATTATTTAGGGTCTGATTAGGTCTGATTACATGGTTTGGCCAGGGCGTGGCCTCAGGTGTCAACATTTTACCCAGAAATATTTAAGTAACTCAAAATAGATCATCTGATTCCACTGGGGATTGAAACAAGGACCTTCTACGTGTTAAGCAGTCAAAAAGTCAAAAATCCAATACTATGGTGAACAGGCAATGTCTGAAATTAAGTAAAAAGTAGCACTGACGGTTCCACATCACGTCTCATATGTGCTAAAGTGACTCCACTGGGGATTGAACCCAGGACCTTCTGCGTGTTAAACAGATATGATAACCACTACATCATGGAATCAACAGAGGCCATAAAATCATAAATCCAATACTATGGTGTACAGGAGCCAGCAATGCCTTAAATTAAGTTAAAAGTAGCACTGACGGTTCCACATCACATCTAATATGTGCTAAAATGATTCCACTGGGGATTGAACCCAGGACCTTCTGTGTATTAAGCAGATATGATCACCTCTACATCATGGAATCAACACAGGTGAGAAAGTCAGAAATCCAATACTATGGTGTACAGGAGCTAGGAATGCCTTAAATTAAGTTAAAAGTAGCACTGACTTTTCCACATCACGTCGAGTACCTGGTAAAGTGATTCCACTGGGGATTGAAACAAGGACCTTCTTCGTGTTAAGCAGTCAAAAAGTCAAAAATCCAATACTATGGTGTACAGGCAATGTCTGAAATTAAGTAAAAAGTAGCACTGACGGTTCAACATCACATATAATATGTGCTAAAATGATTCCACAGGGGGTCGAACCCTGGACCTTCTGCGTGTTAAGCAGATATGATAACCACTACATCATGGAATCAACGGAGGCCAGAAAGTCATAAATCCAATACTATGGTGTACAGGAGCCAGCAATGCCTTAAATTAAGTAAAAAGTCGCACTGACTGTTCCACATCACGTCTCATATGTGCTAAAGTGACTCACTGGGGTATTGAACCCAGCATCTTCTGCGTGTTAAGCAGATATGATCACCTCTACATCATGGAATTAACACAGGTGAGAAAGTCAGAAATCCAATACTATGGTGTACAGGAGCTAGCAATGCCTTAAATTAAGTTAACAGTAGCACTGACTTCTCCACATCACGTCGAGTACATGGTAAAGTGATTCCACTGGGGATTGAAACAAGGACCTTCTATGTGAAAAGCAGACATGATATCATTTTAGAAGGTACCAGGGAAAACGAATCAGAGAAGTGGCTTTAAGTGATTCCACTGGGGATCAAACCCGGGACCTTCTGCGTGTGAAGCAGATATGACAACCACTACATCATGGAATCAACGCAGGTGAGAAAGTCATAAATCCAATACTATGGTGTACAGGATCCAGCAATGCCTTAAATTAAGTTAAAAGCAGCACTGACAGCTCCACATCACGTCGAGCACATGGTAAAGTGATTCCACAGGGGGTCGAACCCTGGACCTTCTGCGTGTGAAGCAGACGTGATAACCGCTACACCATGGAATCCTCTTCATTAGTCAAATAGGAAATCCCACACAATGGTTTTCTGCAGTTACGACGTACCGAAATCAAGTTAGAATCGGCAGTGACCTTCCAAAGGAAAGATGGCTTTATGTTTAGCCTTTTAAAACTGTACCACATTGGTTCTGCTCAAACTAATGTCATTTGGGTAGCTTTCTTTGAAATTATTTAGGGTCTGATTACATGGTTTGGCCAGGGCGTGGCCTCAGGTGTCAACATTTTACCCAGAAATATTTAGGTAACTCAAAATAGATCATGTGATTCCACTGGGGATTGAAACAAAGACCTTCTTCGTGTTAAGCAGTCAAAAAGTCAAAAATCCAATACTATGGTGTACAGGCAATGTCTGAAATTAAGTAAAAAGTAGCACTGACGGCTCAACATCACATATAATATGTGCTAAAGTGATTCCACAGGGGGTCGAACCCTGGACCTTCTGCGTGTTAAGCAGATATGATAACCACTACATCATGGAATCAACGGAGGCCAGAAAGTCATAAATCCAATACTATGGTGTACAGGAGCCAGCAATGCCTTGAATTAAGTAAAAAGTCGCACTGACTGTTCCACATCACGTCTCTTATGTGCTAAAGTGCCTCCACTGGGGGATTGAACCCAGGACCTTCTGTGTGTTAACCAGATATGATGACCACTACATCATGGAATCAACGGAGGCCAGAAAGTCATAAATCCAATACTATGGTGTACAGGAGCCAGCAATGCCTTAAATTAAGTTAAAAATAGCACTGACATCTCCACATCACGTCGAGTACATGGTAAAGTGATTCCACTGGGGATTGAAACAAGGACCTTCTATGTGATAAGCAGACATGATATCATTTTAGAAGGTACCAGGGAAAACGAATCAGAGAAGTGGCTTTAAGTGATTCCACTGGGATCGAACCAGGACCTTCTGCGTGTAAAGCAGATATGATAACCACTACATCATGGAATCAACGCAGGTGAGAAAGTCATAAATCCAATACTATGGTGTACAGGAGCCAACAATGCCTTAAATTAAGTTAAAAGCAGCACTGACAGCTCCACATCACATCGAGCACATGGTAAAGTGATTCCACAGGGGGTCGAACCCTGGACCTTCTGCGTGTGAAGCAGACGTGATAACCGCTACACCATGGAATCCTCTTCATTAGTCAAATAGGAAATCCCACACAATGGTTTCCTGCAGTTACGACGTACCGAAATCAAGTTAGAATCGGCAGTGACCTTCCAAAGGAAAGATGGCTTTATGTTTAGCCTTTTAAAACTGTACCACATTGGTTCTGCTTAAACTAATGTCATTTGGGTAGCTTTCTTTGAAATTATTTAGGGTCTGATTAGGTCTGATTACATGGTTTGGCCAGGGCGTGGCCTCAGGTGTCAACATTTTACCCAGAAATATTTAGGTAACTCAAAATAGATCATGTGATTCCACTGGGGATTGAAACAAAGACCTTCTTCGTGTTAAGCAGTCAAAAAGTCAAAAATCCAATACTATGGTGTACAGGCAATGTCTGAAATTAAGTAAAAAGTAGCACTGACGGCTCAACATCACATATAATATGTGCTAAAGTGATTCCACAGGGGGTCGAACCCTGGACCTTCTGCGTGTTAAGCAGATATGATAACCACTACATCATGGAATCAACGGAGGCCAGAAAGTCATAAATCCAATACTATGGTGTACAGGAGCCAGCAATGCCTTGAATTAAGTAAAAAGTCGCACTGACTGTTCCACATCACGTCTCTTATGTGCTAAAGTGCCTCCACTGGGGGATTGAACCCAGGACCTTCTGTGTGTTAACCAGATATGATGACCACTACATCATGGAATCAACGGAGGCCAGAAAGTCATAAATCCAATACTATGGTGTACAGGAGCCAGCAATGCCTTAAATTAAGTTAAAAGTAGCACTGACGGTTCCACATCACATCTAATATGTGCTAAAATGATTCCACTGGGGATTGAACCCAGGACCTTCTGTGTATTAAGCAGATATGATCACCTCTACATCATGGAATCAACACAGGTGAGAAAGTCAGAAATCCAATACTATGGTGTACAGGAGCTAGGAATGCCTTAAATTAAGTTAAAAGTAGCACTGACTTTTCCACATCACGTCAAGTACATGGTAACGTGATTCCACTGGGGATTGAAACAAGGACCTTCTACGTGTTAAGCAGTCAAAAAGTCAAAAATCCAATACTATGGTGAACAGGCAATGTCTGAAATTAAGTAAAAAGTAGCACTGACGGTTCCACATCACGTCTCATATGTGCTTAAGTGACTCCACTGGGGATTGAACCCAGGACCTTCTGCGTGTTAAGCAGATATGATAACCACTACATCATGGAATCAACGGAGGCCAGCAAGTCATAAATCCAATACTATGGTGTACAGGAGCCAGCAATGCCTTAAATTAAGTTAAAAGTAACACTGACGGTTCCACATCACGTCTAATATGTGCTAAAGTGATTCCACTGGGGATTGAACCCAATACCTTCTGTGTGTTAAGCAGATATGATCACCTCTACATCATGGAATCAACACAGGTGAGAAAGTCAGAAATCCAATACTATGGTGTAAAGGAGCTAGCAATGCCTTAAATTAAGTTAAAAGTAGCACTGACTGCTCCACATCACGTCGAGTACATGGTAAAGTGATTCCACTGGGGATTGAAACAAGGACCTTCTATGTGAAAAGCAGACATGATATCATTTTAGAAGGTACCGGGGAAAACAAATCAGAGAAGTGGCTTTAAGTGATTCCACTGGGGATCGAATCCAGGACTTTCTGCATGTTAAGCAGATATGATAACCACTACATCATGGACTCAACGGAGGCCCAATAGTCATAAATCCGATACTATGGTGTACAGGAGCCAGCAATGCCTTAAATTAAGTTAAAAGTAGCACTGACTTTTCCACATCACGTCGAGTACATGGTAAAGTGATTCCACTGGGGATTGAAACAAGGACCTTCTATGTGAAAAGCAGACATGATATCATTGGATGGATGTGTATGGGGTGTGCATGTGAACTGTGTGAGCATGTGAGTGCCTATGTGTCCTTGTGCGTTTATTGTTTTGGGGAGATAACGTGTGCTTTTGACAAGGCAGTTTGACCCAGCAAAGTTGAAGACATGAAAATCACACAATGGAAAGTTACCCAAGGCTTAAGGATTAAAATATATGAACTAATAATTTCGCCCCCCACAATCCACTCTTTTTGGACAAAGTCCAACACAAAAAAAACGAAATTAGTTAGTAAGTTGTTTAACTTTAGCAAAGCACAGCCCAAAACACATAAAACATTAATCAAAATTAGTGTAATTCTAGAGCAACCTCATGGTCCGTAGGACAAATGATATTGACACCGTTATAACACTATGGATATAAGCATTATTTTTTTTTCCCAGGGGACACAGGCATCCCTCAAAGTCGGAGCAAGAAAAAGGAGGAGAAGGCAAAGAACCCCATGAACACATAATGAATATTACGTGAGACAAGACCATCTGCACAATAAAATCAAATATCCTTAGCAACTAACATCATTGGTAATCAATGAATATGGAATATATATATATATATCACTAGTAGCAAAAACACACATGGTATAAATGTCAGCACAGCACAGCAACAAAAACATATGTAGGTGTCATCAGTAAGCAGAGTCATCATCTGAGACATCAAAAACACTCATCATAAACACTTCAAGCTGGGCTTCCGGCGGCGGAAGGGTTATAGGACGTGGCGGTCTTTGTTCATGGCGTCAAACGCCTCTTTTGGCCACGGTCTGTAGGTCTAGGACCATTCTACTTCGTGGGACCCTTAAGCGTATATTCGTGATTTCCCCCCGAGAGGCCAGTAAGGGCCAAAAATGACGCGTTAACGGAGGACTTAAACCTGTATTCTAAGGTTTCGACGCGTAGCCGTACCCCAGATCGTCGTGTGGATGAAAGCTATTAGTCCCGGGTGTATGAACGTGGGCACATGTGTGCGAATTATGTGCGGTGTCGCATTCAGGACTAAGTAAAATTGCAATTGTGACCGGGAATCTGGCCTAGTTTGCGAGTTCCGTTTCTGGCGAAACAGAAGGGAAAAAAGTGTGGATCGCGTGTAATCTACATACATAGCGGAAGATGTGTCATCGCGTAGTGTAGTCAGTTTTTTTACTGGCGGTTTAGAACAACAGTTGGGGTCCCCCATGCCGAAGTTAGAGTGAGACAAATAACAAAAGGAGTCGTAAGCATCCATTGGTATCGCGGTTAAGCGGGGGTGTGTTGATGACACAGGCATGTAAGAACAAAAACAGTTGGATAGGCCCCTACTTTTAGCTTGATAGTGCGCGTATCGGTACCAGGTGTTCGTGAAAACCGGATGAGTGACATTGGTCGCAGCTAAAGTGTTGTGGAGGACGATGTTGTTTATCCAACGTTTATTTCTGCTTGCATTAGTCACCCTGTAAAAAGAAGCATTCATTAGGAACAACACTTGCATTCATTGGTTCAAGTCCAGTGTCCTTGATTGTCCCCCTGGAGGCCAGGAGCCAGAGGAGTACTGGAACCGCGGACAGGACCATCGTGCCAATCGATGACCAGAACACGAGTGACATGAAATGACAGAATAGTGGCATAATTCCAGCCTGCTCCTGTGGCATAAACAGAGGGGCTCGTGACCTCTTCATCACAGCGGGAAAATGCTTGTGATCTCCCACGATGTCCTCAAGGTTGGATTTCAAAGGTTTCAACAGACCATATGCCCCGTTAGAAAGATTAGCTTGTAACCCCGGGGGCTTTTCTTCTGCCTTTCGTTGCAACTTTCAAGGCAAACAAAGGCTCCTCAAAACACTGCTCCTAATCCAGAAAAGAGGAAACGCTCCTTACTGCGGTTCCACGATCAGTGGTGTTGTTGGCACCTTCCTGGAGTGTGATGCGTGAATCCACGTGGCTCGCTCCGCGACCTTCACTGCCGTGTGGGTCGTAAGTTGAAAGTGTCGGTCCACCTTCGGTCGTTCATTTCTAGGTCGGCGTTGTAGATGAGGGGTGTTAGGGTTAGTTAACTAACTAAATGAAGAGCTTTTCAGATCCTGAAAGGTGCTGCTGCACAATCACACAATGGTTAGGTGTGGGTTAGTGAGCTAGCTCAATGTTATCTGTAGCATTCGCACGCGAGTGGGAAAATATGAGGCTGAAAGGAAAACAGGAAGTATTAATTCTTTTCCTGGAGCAAGAAGAAGCATAGCTGGAGTTGCAGTGATTATCTGTGGTACGTCTACTTACCTGGTGAGAAGCAACAATTTGAGAACCACTGTTTACAAGGACATGCAAGTCGGACGGAGAAGGACATGCAAGTCGGACAGAGAAGTGTGGAGTGTGATTACATGTCTTCTCAAGATGAATACATACAATTGGGAGACATGGAGATGTGAGAAAGCTAAATAAGTTTAACCAAATAAATAAATAATGTTATTTATTTATTTAAATTGTTTGTTTCATTTTTCTTTGCTATCTCTTATTTGTGAAGGAGAAATCTTATTCTATCCTTTATTTATTCTGAATAATGTTAACACTCCACACCTAATTACATAGCCTAATTCTTTTATAGAGCTGAATTTGTCAGTTCATTTATTTCATTATTTTCCCTCATAATTATTATTCGAGATGTAATTTACTTAATTTTGAAGGTCAATTGGTGGCAAAAGTGTCTCCTATTCTGTGTCTGAGTTAGAGTTAAGCAAGATTATTGGCCCTTTAAGGTTAGACAGAATTAAAGTTAAGTTGAGTCGAACAATCATATTGTCTTTTGCTCTCTGTATTTATCCCATTCGTAGTGGTGACGAGCCCCAGCACGGTGTGGAGAGCTTCCTTAAATGCTTGGAAGTTACTTAACTTTAAACTATCTCTTATTTCAATCAATTATCAAGAATTTCAGGAGGACCCTTTTTAAATCTCAGGCGACCCAGATTGGGCCACCAACCCAATGTTGAGAACACTTAATTTTTCCCTTAAACGTGTCTAAACCCAGTGAAGGTGTTTTATGGTCTTGCACGCTAAGTGCTGGTGGAACAAGAAGAAAATAGTTGGAGGGTTTGAGGTATATTTTCCTATGATAAAATATAAATCAAGAAATCAGAGGGACGTTGGCCCGCTCCCTTCCCTTTTTTACATAAGAATACATTTGGATTCTTAAAACCATATGATAAATATCATTGGAAAATCACTTATCTGATCATTTTGGATGTGTCTCCGTTTTCCTCTCTCTTGTGTCCGCCTGCCTTTGTGCCCTCCAACCTCCTCGACCTCCTCCTCCTCAGCCTTAAAAGGTCAAAGCCAGGGTCAACTGTACGCTCCTTTTGGAAATTTGAAGATCTGTCCCCACTTTCGCAGTTGGATTGGAAGTCTCTGTAGTCTCTGGAATAGATATTATGTTAGAACATGCACAATATGTCATATTGTCACGTGTCTATTTCAATCTATTTCCCCTTTGCTTCCCCGTTATAGTTATGGACAATACTTCCCTTTAATTCTCATCCTTCATCATAAGAGCAGTGACCAGGCATGGCGGCTGGGGGAGGCAGGATCGGAGTCGAGAAGGCGGTGGCATTGTCTGTTAGGAAACACTCAGAAACAGAAAGAGAGGAAAACATTAAGACTTAACTGGATAATTTAATTTACTCTTTAGTTGGATTTGATTCGTCTCCTTTGAGTATACAGCCAGCGGCCTGTGTATTGGAAAAAAAAAACAACACAATAACAACAACAAAGACGAAGACATAGACAAGTGCACACAACAACGAGTATACACATATAACAACAACTAACATGGACACTGAACATGAACAGTAAGGTCAGTCAAGGTCAAAGCCAGTCATTCCACTGAAAGTGGTATCATATATAAAAAAACGTCGTTTGGTGTTTTTAAACACCCAGAAAAAACCTTTAAAACCTGGTAGACTTTTTAGAAGGCCCAAGGCCTAAAACCATAATTTTTTAACAAGCAGCAGTGTTTTCTGAACACCCCACTACATAATTGGCAAAAACAGGGAGAAGATCTAGTGCATCAAAACCCAGGAGGAAAGGAAGGTGAAACAGAGGAACATGTGTAGTCAAACAGCCATTCATCGGTCAATCACTCAGTGACACGTCCACGGCACATTCGCACTCACAACGCGGTTCTCTCAAGCATACGTAACGTGTCATCATTCAGTCACTCATGCACCGCACACGTTCATGCCTCAATTTTCACGTCCATGCATTCACAAGGTTTTGCTGCATAGTGTCTAAGTGGAATATAGGTCTCATCTAACCCACCAGCGGCGATAGCCAGTCCACCTCCTCTCTCGGGGTCAATGAGCTCTTATTGCCCCCCCATGCTTGGCAACCTTTTAGTGTTAATTAATTGCTTTTTACTGGTATCATCTGATTACTAAGAGGTACGCTCCTTTTTACTTCCGCCTTTGCAGAGTCTACACTTAGATTATTGCCCCTGGTAGTACTGACAGTCTGCTCATCTGCTGATCAGGCAGGAATCGCATGGCCATGCCTAACAACAAACTCAACCCCGGTCTGCAACCAGGGGAAACTCTCAACAGCTGCAAATTCCAGAAACTTAAAACAAATATCTGAATTAGCCGGAGACCCTCTCAACCTGGCCTTATGAAAATATAAAGTAGGGAGAATTTCCAGGGGAACCTTCCAACTTCTGACTTTATGAAAAATATAAAGTTGGGAGGAGTATGGGGGAAGGGTAACCTCTCGACCTGTGTCTTTATGCAAATATAAAGCTAGGGAGAATTTCAAACTCGACCACTCGTTACTCCGGAGATTAAAAAAAAAAAAACCCTCCGAATTAGCAGGAGAATTATAAACAACAACCAACGCAGACTGTCAGGACTTTTTTTTTTGGGCACCTCTAAGATTGAACGGAGCACGCAACCTCTAATAACCCTCACTCTAAGGGAACGTAGAAATTTGTTCAGAACGGTCTTCGGTTACCAAGCATGTATCAAATCAGGTGGACCACTATCCCCCGAAGAGCGCTTTCCCTAGCAAGGTTTATCCTTTTTCTGCACATTAAACCAGGACTTCTTGTTTGAAAAGTAATTGCCTATGTACTCATAGCAACTAATGGGACATTTTTTTCTCAGGAAAAAATTTGGTACCCCCCCCTGCTGTCGAGTGGCTTTGGGCCGGCAAGACAGTCCGACGCGGTAAGGGGGAGGCCACAAGTCTCCCTCTCTCTCTCTGTGCGTGGGTGCGTGCGTGCGTGTTTGGCTCTCTCTGTGCGTGCGCGCGCTCTGTGCGTGCGCGTTTGGCTCTCTCTCTCTCTCTGTGTGTGTGTGTGTGTGTGTGTGTGTGTGTGTGTGTGTGTGTGTGTGTGTGTGTGTGTGTGTGTGTGTGTGTGTGTGTGTGTGTGTGTGTGTGTGTGTGTGTGTGTGTGTGTGTGTGTGTTTCTCACTGCGAGAGAAAAACAAAACAAAAAAACCCAAAGCCGGCTCTCTCCAAAATGAGAGCCTTAAAGCCAACTACAAAAAAAAGAAGTAAAACTCACCGAAAGCATGATCTGAGTTCACATCATACCAAGATTGTATATGCGTATGCATATATTATTTGTTTATTGGATTCTTCATCTGTTTGATTCACAGAAACACAATTTAGGTTAGGTTCGGGGTTTTAATCTATTTTGCTTTCGGTACAGAGGTGAACTCAGATCATGGCACCGCTGGGATGTTTTGGAAACTTTGGTTGCCCATCTATCTATGGTCAGGACCTCACAGGCTGTCTGTGGGTGTCCGAACAAAACAAAGTAAATAATGACCAGCCGTATTTTATGCCTAAACAAAATAACCGAGCCCGAAGAAAACCAGAGGGAACCTACAGCATTAAAAAGCATAGAACCTCAACCATTTGAGCCCTTCTCATGGCTATTCACTGTCAAAACACAGAACAGCTGAGGATCACAATCAAAGCTCAAAGCTGAAAATCAATACAATGCTTGACTGGTTCCAAAAAAAATCAACACAGAGCGAATATATATGTAAATGAAAATTTATATATATATGTTTATAAAGGCAGCTTTACCTTAGTCCGAATTGGTGTTTGAGGTTCAACCGATGATTCGTGCTCCAGTCTCTGTCCGAGGGCAGACCACCGCGGGCCAGCCCCGGGGCTTCAAGTGTGTCGACCCAGTGCTGGTCCACGGTCGATGCCCCACAGAGCAGAAGATGGATTCAGTTCGTCGACGCCAATTGTTACGGCTGAATTTACGGTTGACCTCATTTGGAGACATGATTTATTGCTCTGGTTGAATGATGGAGTCCAGGAGAAGCATTGATGATTTTATATAAAAAATAGTTTATTCTAAACTAAGAAAAAAGGTACAAGATGGAACAAAAGAAGTGACCGTCCCGGCTGGAGGTCCAATGATTGAGAGAGACACAGTTCCAACACGTATATTCCCCTCAGTCCCCCTCCCTCCTCCCCCCAGGAGATAGAGATAGAGGCGGGAGGAGGTGAGGACAGAGGAGGAAAAAGAAAGACAGTTACTCCTTTGAGTCAAAACAGTCTGTTCCCCCGGTATCTGATTGCGGAGAAGTGTGCGTTTTATGTGTTCGTGTGTGTGTGTGTGAATGGATGTGTATGGGGTGTGCATGTGAACTGTGTGAGCATGTGAGTGCCTATGTGTCCTTGTGCGTTTATTGTTTTGGGGAGAAAACGTGTGCTTTTGACAAGGCAGTTTGACCCAGCAAAGTTGAAGACATGAAAATCACACAATGGAAAGTTACCCAAGGCTTAAGGATTAAAATATATGAACTAATAATTTCGCCCCCCACAGTAGCTTTCTTTGAAATTATTTAGGGTCTGATTACATGGTTTGGCCAGGGCGTGGCCTCAGGTGTCAACATTTTACCCAGAAATATTTAAGTAACTCAAAATAGATCATCTGATTCCACTGGGGATTGAAACAAGGACCTTCTACGTGTTAAGCAGTCAAAAAGTCAGAAATCCAATACTATGGTGTACAGGCAATGTCTGAAATTAAGTAAAAAGTAGCACTGACGGTTCAACTTCACGTCTCATATGTGCTAAAGTTACTACACTTGGGATTGAACCCAGGACCTTCTGCGTGTGAAGCAGATATGATAACCACTACATCATGGAATCAACACAGGTGAGAAAGTCATAAATCCAATACTATGGTGTACAGGAGCCAGCAATGCCTTAAATTAAGTTAAAAGTAGCACTGACTTCTCCACATCACGTCGAGTACATGGTAAAGTGATTCCACTGGGGATTGAAACAAGGACCTTCTATGTGAAAAGCAGACATGATATCATTTTAGAAGGTACCGGGGAAAACGAATCAGAGAAGTGGCTTTAAGTGATCCCACTGGGGATCGAACCCAGGACCTTCTGCGTGTGAAGCAGATATGATAACCACTACATCATGGAATCAACACAGGTGAGAAAGTCATAAATCCAATACGATGGTGTACAGGAGCCAGCAATGCCTTAAGTTAAGTTAAATGCAGCACTGACAGCTCCACTTCACGTCGAGCACATGGTAAAGTGATTCCACAGGGGGTCGAACCCTGGACCTTCTGCGTGTGAAGCAGATGTGATAACCGCTACACCATGGAATCCTCTTCATTACTCAAATAGGAAATCCCACACAATGGTTTTCTGCAGTTACGACGTACCGAAATCAAGTTACAATCGGCAGTGACCTTCCAAAGGAAAGATGGCTTTATGTTTAGCCTTTTAAAACTGTACCACATTGGTTCTGCTTAAACTAATGTCATTTGGGTAGCTTTCTTTGAAATTATTTAGGGTCTGATTAGGTCTGATTACATGGTTTGGCCAGGGCGTGGCCTCAGGTGTCAACATTTTACCCAGAAATATTTAAGTAACTCAAAATAGATCATCTGATTCCACTGGGGATTGAAACAAGGACCTTCTACGTGTTAAGCAGTCAAAAAGTCAAAAATCCAATACTATGGTGTACAGGCAATGTCTGAAATTAAGTAAAAAGTAGCACTGACGGTTCAACATCACATCTAATATGTGCTAAAGTGATTCCACAGGGGGTCGAACCCTGGACCTTCTGCGTGTTAAGCAGATATGATAACCACTACATCATGGAATCAACGGAGGCCAGAAAGTCATAAATCCAATACTATGGTGTACAGGAGCCAGCAATGCCTTAAATTAAGTTAAAAGTAACACTGATGGTTCCACATCACGTCTAATATGTGCTAAAGTGATTCCACTGGGGATTGAACCCAATACCTTTTGTGTGTTAAGCAGATATGATCACCTCTACATCATGGAATCAACACAGGTGAGAAAGTCAGAAATCCAATACTATGGTGTAAAGGAGCTAGCAATGCCTTAAATTAAGTTAAAAGTAGCACTGATGGTTCCACATCACGTCGAGTACATGGTAAAGTGATTCCACAGGGGGTCGAACCCTAGACTTTTGGCGTGTTAAGCAGATATGATAACCACCTGTGGCCAGGTACCTGCACGGTGAACGACACAGAAAAGATTAGATCAATTGATGATCAAATATACATAATCTGGGTGTGTGCATAAAAGAGGGAGAGATGAGAGAGAGAACAGGCCTCATCTCCCACAATATGTGTCTCCAGAGGACAATAATTAACAATAGTAAATAAATAATGATTTATGAATTATTTACTTAAATAATACATGAATTATAAACAATAAATAATATTAATGAAGCAGGCCTAATCTCCCAGAATAGGTGTAGCCAGAGGACAATAATTATTAGTACATAATGATTTATGATTACATCATAATATTAAATAAATTATAAACAATACATAATATTATTAATGAAGCAGGCCTAATCTCCCGGAATTGGTTTCTTCAGAGGAAAATAATTAACAATAGTAAATAAATAATGATTTGTGAATTATTACTTAAATAATATATTAATTATAAACAATAAATAATATTAATGAGGGAGGCCTTATTTCCCAGAATAGGTGTCTAAGGACAAACATTTAACTATGCTTTTAATGAATCTTTATTGTGTATTTGAGAGATATGACTGATGAATCATGGCAATGGCATCTTCGGTTTACCGGAGACAGATGGACAGCCATTCGGACGCAGAGATGGAATGCCGGTAGTTGGTGTCCTGTCGGGAGATCCGTGGGCCAATCCGACCCAGCAGGTCGTCGAATTGGGCAACGGTCAGTCGCAGGTACCGCTGGAAGCAGTCATCATCCAGGCGAGGCTCCTGGAGCAGGTAGTGAAACTCACCAAGTTGGATGCGTTGCTGGTTCACCTGGTGAATCCAGGAACGCCGGCGTCGAGCATTTTGACGGCTCTTCCTCTTCAAAAAAAGGTAAAGCGCAACGATTTGCCTCGGGTCCTCCATAGTTGAGTGTGAACAGAAACTGGGCTTGATTGCCGCCTTTTTTGGGAGTCTGGTGGGCATATGAAGCAAATAGGGGAACATTTTTTGATCCTGCAAACCCTGCGGCAGGTTTCGCGCGATAGACGGGAACGGTCCCGCAAAAAACGCATTTGGTGTGAACGCAGCATTACACCTGACCATTAGCGTAGCAAGTTAGCTGAAAAACACGATCACAATTTACTCAAAAACCTTGCACAAACTTCGTTTCTCTTTGACTCACACTTTACAATATTATCCTAAACACCTTAGAACTCAGATAATATGCATACAATTCATGAAATTTTAGTGTTTACTAACCTGTGATAAAGAATGGTGACAGCACATGCGTTCAGCTGCATTCACTTCACACACCAGGATTGTTCTTCCTCTGTGGTGCCTCAGCTACTCTCCAACAGTGCGCTACATCCCTACGCCATCTACTGGACGGCATAGGGATTACACTTAACTCAAAAGAGATTGCATAAGTACCAAATGAGTTATTACATGAAAATAAAATGATTGAATGAGAAAATAAAAATTTTAGGGGTGTCCATTTTTACTCAACATATGCTTACTATTTCCAGGCCTCTACATCTGCAGACATCAGGCGTGCCTTCTTCCTTAATTATTTTTCCACTACTAAAGGAGTGTCTGAGCACATTGTCCATCTTATTCCTCTCTCCATCTACAAAAATTATGTTTTCTTCCAAAGAAAAAGCCTATACTGGGAAGAAAGAAGCAATGTGCTGGTTTATTTCCAGATGGTTATGAGCAACATTATCATCTGTATTTTTATACCTAAACTTGTGTTTTGTCGTACAACAGACCTGTTATTTCACTATACTGTAATACCCCAAAGCCGTTTCTAACTACAGTGTTTGGAGCAGTCCAATTTCAAGGTGCAACCACACGTTTAACCTTGTGAATTGGTTAATTTTGAAAGAAACCTTCATCTTTAACTGCTTACCATCTCAACACCGTCTCTAATGCCTTTCTGTGCTCACGAGTGCAGTTGAAGATATGTATGTTAGCTCTTTAAATTTAACACATTTCTCAGACAAACCTGATTAAACTTCTTATCCCCCCATTGCTCTTCTGTAATATCTTTTTTCCCCCTCCTTTCTGAAACTCATTGTAAAACTGGCTCTGATAGATATTCCTTCTACCTTTTCTACTCCTCTGGGATTCTTACCTGCTTTTCTTGTACTCGTGCTCTCTCTCCAGCATCTTAATGCTGCTCGCCTGACTGTGGGACGCGCTAATATCTGACTGACTTCAACCCTGAATGTTAAACGATAAAGATGTTATGTTTTATAATTCTCTAATAACAATCATTTAAAAATATGTCAGTGCTATCCAATCTTTCAATATTTGGTAAGAATTTATTTGAAGTTTTATACATAAGGAATTATGCTGTCATTATTCTGACATGACAACTGTCATTAGCATGAATAAGGTGTTATGAAGGCTGTCATTAAGTTTTGTTTGTTACCCTAATGCTGCGTTCACACCGAATGCGTCTTCTGTGTACCGCAGGGTCCTTCCTAGTCCGGTCCCGGTTATAAAGGCAGTGTCATACAGCTCCAGGTGGTCACACACAGCTTCTGCTCCATGGTTGAATGGTTGAACAAACCGGTGTCCGTGTTGACGGCCTGATGTCATTGTCAACAAAGACTCTGATTGGCTTTCGTCATGCAAAACAGTCGCAGGAGTTCAGTATTTTCAACTCTTGCAAATGTGCGGATATGCGTAAAATCGCAAAAGTGCTTTTTAATCAAGAATGGATGCATTTAAATGGTCATTATTTCCAAACTAGTGTCTCTCCGAACGTGTGCCTTTTATTCACATCAAAATATGAAAATTAAATTACCATTTAACCGTAACCCGATCCACTAGTTTTTTGGTCCAAATATAGGTTATTGCTGTTATTAGTGCAAATATTTGATCAATTATCAATTTATAGATTAGCATCATTGCGATTAATTTCAGAATTATTACCATAAATACTTTTTCAGGTCCAAATGTGGTAATATGTTACACATTGCAATTATGTTGCAATGTGGTAATTTATAAACATAAATCTGTATTTTACTTTATTGTATTCCAATTGTTAAGATTTGCAGATGTGGCTTAAGAAAAAACCCTCAATCCAAATTTCACAGATGGCTCAACTGAAAGACTATTTTAAGGAACCGTTACTAGTAGGAATGAGAGGTGACGCACACTTTTGGAGGTTGACAGGTTTAGAAAAGTGTGACGTAGTGATTACTTAAGGGAGTGCTTCATTTATGCTACTTTAACTGATTTTTTTAGATTAAAGGCATCTGATGGTTTTGCTTGTACTAAAGACTAACCCGTTTTAAGGTGTCTTCTTTGTTCAGCTGATAGCATGTGTGCATATGCAATAATGTGGCTAATAGTGGCATCCAAATGTTGTTCCCCTGAGCATTTGCGAAGCCCAATTTCTCGTTTTCTGGAAAGTACAATGTCTAAATCAATCCACCATAATGTTCCTGGTCTTCTTAGGAATAACGTCATAACTATGGAATCACAGGCGTGCCAAAATTAAAAGGAAATAAATGTGAAATGTGGAAATATGAAGAGAATCAATAATACAAAATATACAAATGTAGTAATTGTTTTTCCATTTTGTCGTTTTTTTTTCTGTTTTGTTTTTGTCTTTTCTATTTGCGTTTTGACATTGCTTTTACTTGATGGCTCAAGCTGTCAAGTAAAAGCAATGACCCGTTCTGTCCAGGGTGACTAGTCGATACCTGATCACCAGTGTTGGGCGGTAATGCATTACTTGTAACGCGTTACTGCCCCAACGTCACTTTTGACAGTAACTAGTACCGTAATGTAATATTTTTCTAAAGAAATAACACCGTTACCGTTACAATATGGTGCGTTTGTCCGTTACTTTGCTAGCTGCAGTGTACTTCCTGTTTACAGTGGCGCTACATTTTTTTGCGGGATGCCGTGCCAAACACGATAAAACAGTAGAAGAAGAAGCATTGTCAGCGTGTTTCTGTTCACATCACGTGCACCAATCATACCGAGTCAATGCGGGACCAGGACGAGCTTCTCAGAGTGGAAATACACACATTATTTTTGTCTCCAAAAGATGCATCAGTGAAGCTAAGCTAACGCTGCGACTGGATTTTAACGGACTGTGACTGTTATCCAGGGACAGGTCAGCCAAACTATTGCACGGTATGTTGTTGCCTGTCACTGCTGCTGAGTCACTGCTAACAGCAGCTCATTAGCCTGATATGTTTAGCATTGTGTAGCTGAGAAAAATGCTCTGAATTTCTTTTTCCACATTTATTTTCATAAGCTTTTCAACAGCAGAATGTGCACCTGGAATATGCACAGCTTACTTTACATTACTGTGCTAAGGTTGAAAAATTAGTGTTTTAATTTTGGAGCAGCTGTTTTGTGCTTTATATGCACATCATTTATGGTTGTTTTATAGCAGTTGATCAACAGTGGATTATTATATTATTACAGCACTAATATGAAGCTGTATGGACACAAATGACCTAAAATAAATAATACATTTTTTAATTCTAAGTAACTCAAAAGGTACTTTTTCCAGTAACGCATTACTTTTTGGTGTAAGTAATCAAAACAGTAACTGAGTTACTTTGGTAATGAAGTAACTAGTAATGGTAACTAGTTACTTTTTTTCGAGCACAACACTGCTGATCACACGATTCCTGCTTGCAGTGGCTATGTATTAGCAGGCTTGGGGAGTAACGGATTACAAGTAACAGCGTTACGTAATCAGTACGCAAAAAACATGTAACTGTATTCTGTGAGAGTATATTAAAAAGGTTTTTTTAATTTCTTTTTTAATAAAAAAGGGCATTATATTTTAAAAGCAAGTAGATTATGCATCAGTGCATCAAACACACAGTGTGGGCACACGCATTGAGACACTTCACGGCAGTTCACCACAACAAATGAACACGTAAAACAAGCTGTAACAATGTTGTGATGACACTCACCGTACGCTTATCTGGAAATGGGCCAACGTGTCCGTGGACTCACAGAGTAGCTGGATTTAATACATCTGATCACAGAAAAGTTTTCTAAGCAGAGTTGATGGAGCAGTATGTGTGTTTTATGTTTCTGTGTCACGTCATCACTAGTACCGTGTGACCCCTACACAACAATCTGAAGCACGGAACGTATGGCGTTATATTTGTGCCACAACTCTGCTGTCAGTATACGTCTGAACTTTATCACGACCGTAAATGATCCGCGTTATAAAGATTATCTCTTGATTGGATTAAAATTAAACCAGCGCACAAAAGCAATGTACTCAGAGCTGTGTGTGCGTTAGATGCTTGTATAATAAATAAAACCGATAGAAGCTGATTTTTATCAAGAACTTTAATGCACTTTGTGTTTTAATTTGATAACATATTTAATGTGACTCTCTTCCAACAGCTCAGTCAGTTATAGGCCTGTAAATTATTATTTAATGCATGAGTGGGGTCAGGTTAAACATTTAATTATTTTATTTTATATTGTGCATTGTTAGGAATGTCATTGCTAAATAAATATTTTCACATTTTGAATTGATTTATTAAGCATTAATATTAATTTATGCATTTGCAATGTTTTAAAATGAGTGGTTAGTACACATTGAGAGCCAGAAATGCAATAGGGGACTAATAATTTCAGTTTCAGTTTTGGCTAAAAAACTTTATTTGGGTGCATCCCTAATAGAAACTCCTGCATCATGTTTCATTTAAATCCTAAAAAAGAAACAATATCACACAACAATGTGACTGATTTCTGCCTGCTGTTAAAATGTTGTCGTCATCCAGGGATTTTGACTTTTACTCTATTATTTTATCTGCTCTGTGCTGTAAGTTAGTGGGTCAGAAAATGGATGGATGGATGGATGTACTGTAAGTTATAACCATCCAGTATTTTAAAAACTCTTCTTATGGAGGTTTAAAGACAAAAACAAATCATGTTTAGTTAAATATATAAATATTTCTGGCAGAAGGCTGCAGGATGCAGGTTTACTGCATTTGTTAATCTTGGAAATAATTTTCAGCAAATTGTATTTGGCACATATTTAATTAAAGTCATTACCTGTACATTACATGACACATGAATGACATGCTGACACCAGTGTAGGGGAATTATAATTTACCCTGGAGCATGTTAATAACTAAAATATATACTGACAATTGTTACTATGTTGTGTATGTAACCTTTGTAGCTATAACTATAGAACTAGTTAAAACCTGACATACCACTTTCAGGTGGTGCTTCTTTGTTTTACATATATTACAAAACTGTAACAATAACAATTATTATACACCATACAATAATCATTATAGTGTAGTCTGTGATCTATGTCAATGATTCAACAGAATTGTTCATAACTAATGAGTAAATTGATTGACAATCTTTCGACATCTTATTTTTCTTAAACTACTGTGGGTTCTCTCACACTAAAACATTTTCTTTAATACAATGTGACTGTAAAAGGTGATTTTAAGTTTGTCTAAAATAATACAGTGAGTAGGTTTCACGGTATTCTATTCTGTTGTGTCTTTATTTTAATGTCTGGAAGTAATCCAATAGTAACCAGTTACATTACTTTAATAATACAGTGATACTTAGAGTAAGTTACTGATTACATTTTTTAACAGGTAACTTGTAATTGTACCAAATTACTTTTTTAAAGTAACCCTCCTAACCCTGAACATGGCTAATACATAGCCACTGCAAGGAGGGATCATGTGATCAGGTATCGACTAGTCACCCTAGACAGAAAGCCCCGGTTATTGCTTTCACTTGACAGCTTGAGCCATCAAGTAATAGGAATGTCAAAACGCAAATGGAAAAGACAAAGAAAAAATAGAAAAAGAATATGACTACATTAGTATATATATTTTTTAAATTTATTTCCACATTTATTTCCTTTTAATTTTGGCACTCCTGTGATTCCATACTGACACACTCAGTCAAACTGAGGTGTTTCATGCTGTTCTGAGAAGTAACGGAAGCAGCGACGTCTAAAACGAGTATTTAAATATTAAATAAAAAATATGTTGTTTTTGTTATTTTTTATATTACCAAAATAGAAATCTTAAAATATCTTAACTCTCGATATATTGCCCAGCCCTACTTCCATATTTTCATGTGCTCGTACTGTGATGGAGAAGCAGCTGTAGTTTGTTCTGTGGTTCCTCTGAGGACACAGAGGTGGAACCATCAATGAGGGAACGTGAGAGTAGTGATAGTGATCTGCTGCAGCTCAGCCAATCAACGCGTGTTTACGTTTATTCACTGCCCTGTGATTGGCTCGTTGGGTAAGTGAGCTGCACCGAGGCTGAGACGACGTGAGCGGACTACGGAGGCTCGTGTCCATCATCATCATCATCAACAACAACAAAGCGTTCCCACAGAGAGAGAGAGTGCACGTGGAGATGCTACAGGCTGTGTGAAGCAGCGCGCGCACCATTACATAATCACCGCCTCGAGCCCGGACTCAGCCCTAACCCTGACCGGAACCAGAGCCGAGCATCCGGTCCGGTAGGTAGGTAGGTGTGTGTGTGTGTGTGTGTGTGTGTGTGTGTGTGCGCGTGCGCGTGCGCGTGTGTGTGTGTGTGTGTGTGTGTGTGTGTGTGTGTGTGTGTGTGTGTGTGTGTGTGTGTGTGTGTGTGTGTGTGTGTGTGTGTGTGTGTGTGTGTGTTGGTTTTTCTACCCTGGTGGGGTCCACCTCCTGAAATATCACTCACGCCGTGGGGACCGATTTTTAAAATTAAGGTTTCAAGTGTTTTGTGTGTTCCCTTAAATTTTTCATGATTTTAGAAGTTAAAATCAGATCTGTATGAACTTCAGAAAGGGTGGATCCCATAAGACACCATTCTGTCATTGGTCCTCACGGTGTAATAAAAACGGGTGTGTGTGTATGTGTGTGTGTGTGTGTGTGTGTGTGTGTTTTATAGTGGTAGGTTACTCGTTTAAAAAACTAACATTGTGTGTGTGTGTGTCTCTCTCTCACTCAAGTGTGTATAAGGGTGTACGATCTGACGATATTAGATTGTTAAGGATTAAAACATGAGATCGTAGAACCATCTGTAGTTCACATTTGAACCCTCGCGGTGCCGTGTCTGTGTCTTATGTCTGTGGTCCATACACAACACATCCAAAGGTTTTTTTCTCTGCCAAATCACACCATTTGTTAGTCAGCATGTCAGCGTTACGGACACCGAAGAATTATTAAGCACTTAAACAGGACAGAGGTACACCCCCTCCCCCTCCCGGACAGACACAGTCAGCTGTGTTAGCGACTGTCTGTCAGAGGCTCAGTGCAGATGTCTGTCTGTTCTGTAAAACTCTATCAGTTCTGAGTGTTGAAGCACTGAGAGATGTTTTAGAAAACACTGCATGTGTTTCTCTTCTCTAACTAAGTCTCTGTCGCTCCTCAGCAGAGATCTGCTGCTGAAGCTAACGTGGCTGTTTCCACACTCTTAAAGAGACAGTGTCCTGAATGTGATTTACTTTAAAAATGAATTTCAGCAAATCAGAGCTACCCTAAAAAAAGCAACACTACATCATTTAAACACATTTCAGCCTTAATGAAGGAAAAAGACAAAAGTGACACAAAATGTTGTTATTGAGCTACTGTTGATTAATAAAAGGGTCTTTGTGGCTCCACTGACTTTGACCCATTATTGTTTTTCTTGTAAAACTATTAATAAAAAAGAAATGGTTTTTATTGCCTATTGCCATTTTGAGGAAAAATGGCAATAGGCATTGCGCCCTTTTTAAACTGTAAATTGTGAAGCACTTTGTGACCCTGGTCTGAAAAAAGCGCTATATAAATAAACTTTACTTACTTACTTACTTATAAATATTGGTCCATATAACCCAGGCCTAATGTAACCAAAGCAGTAACGTTTTATCTTGTAAAGGATATTATTGTCTAAACTGTGTGAAATTGTCATGCCCTCTACCTCCCTGTTTTTCTTTTCTTTTTTCCAGTGGTGCTGTGAGTGAGTGGCATGATTGCTGATGAGTTCCATCTGCAGAATGCAATCAGCAGCCCCATAAAGGCAGCACCCTGGACTTCAGTCAGTCAGATCGCTGAGTCAGAGCTCTACTAAGAGAAATCTTTGTTCATTTGGCTTCAGCTTCTGCCTGTTGCTGCTCGTCTGTCTGCCTGCCTCCATTTGTTTTGGGTCGTGGAGACTCCCCCCCCCCCAGATTCCTGCCTGGATCTTCTGCCTCTCGGAATCCCCAGCCATCCTGTCCCTGTCAGCATCAGACTCTGGCTTCACTCCGTTGCCTGCCATCCTCACCCTCGGCCCCGCCTCCCTGGACACTAAGTTCAGCCTCGCTCTTTCTAGCGGACCCCAGGTTAGTTTCAGTCCTTTGCTTAGTCCATCGTTACAGATTCATATTTACTAAACCCTCTCAGTTAATCCCTCTCCTCTCTCTTCCACCAGGTCTTGCCAACTTCCTAAGTTATTTAAATTAACAGTTAAATTCAGTTCCTTCTCCGTGTGTTTGTCATCTGCACCTGAGCTTTTACCAGCCCTGTAACAGAAATGAGGCGTTGAACACTGCTTAAAGTAGGATTTTATTAATATGAGTGTGTTACCTCAATAACAAATGGGAATCACTAGGCAAGGCAAATTTATTTGTATAGCGCATTTCATACACAAGGCAACTCAATGTGCTTTACATGATAAAACATTCAATTGTTTAAAATCAATACGAACAATTAAAATCACCAGTAAAATCAATTAAAATCATCAACAAAATGACCAAAAATCTCTCTCTCAATCATACGCAGTAGAGAAAAAAAGTGCCTTTAACTTTGATTTAAAAATGTTCACATTAGATGCTGACTTCAACTCTGCTGGCAGTTTGTTCCACTTCTTTGCAGCATAACAACTAAAAGCAGCATCACCATATTTACTGTGAGCTCTGGGCTCCACTATCTGACCTGTGTCCATAGATCTGAGAGACCTGCTGGGTTCATACCTGACTAACATGTCACTGATGTATTCTGGACCAAACCCATTCACACATTTATACACCAGCAGCAGAACTTTAAAGTCTATTCTGAGGCTGACTGGGAGCCAGTGTAAAGACTTTAAAACTGGAGTAATGTGCTCTGACCTCTTTGTTCTGGTTAAGACCCAAGCTGCAGCGTTCTGAACCAGCTGTAGCTATGAAGACCATTACAATAGTCCAGTCTGCTGGAGATAAAAGCATGGACCAGTTTCTCCTGATCTTTCTGAGTCATTAAACCTTTCACTCTGGAGATGTTCTTTAGGTGGTAGAAGCTGTTTTTGTGATAGATTTGATTTGACTGCTGAATGTAAGATCTGAGTCAATCAGAACACCAAGGTTTTTGACTTGGTCTTAGCTTTTAAAGATTGAGACTCAAGATACTTGCTGATAGCAGTCCTCTTTTCCTTGTTACCAAAGATAATCACCTCCATCTTGTCATGGTTTAGTTGAAGGAAGTTTTCACTCATCCAGCAGTTTACTTTTTCTAAACAGTCACACAACACCTCAATGTGACCATAGTCATCTGGGTTCAGTGATAGATATAGTTGTGTGTCATCTGCGTAGCTCTGATAATCAACTTTACAGTTCTGTAAAATTTGTCCTAAAGGAAGCATATAAAGGCTAAACAGAAGGGGTCCAAGAACAGAGCCCTGAGGAACCCCACAGGACATTGGTAATCTGTCAGATTCAAAGTTTCCAATGCTTACAAAATAGCTTCGCTCCTCCAAGTATGACTTAAACCATTGCATTACTTTTCCATTTAGTCCAACCCATGTTTGCAATCTGTGCAACAAAATTGTATGATCTACAAGTGTCAAATGCAGCACTTAGATCCAATAGAATGAGAACAGATACTTTTCCTGAATCAGTGTTCAACCTTATGTCATTGATCACTTTGATCAGAGCAGTTTCAGTGCTGTGATGAGAACGAAAACCTGACTGAAATTTATCAAATATTTTGTTGAATGTTAAGAATTCACTCAGTTGGTTGAAGACCACCATCTCAATGATCTTGGCCATGAATGGAAGGTTCTGGTTGGTCTATAGTTAGCCAGTATAGAGGCATCCAGTGTTCTCTTTTTTAACAGAGGTTTCACAGCAGCTACTTTGAGGGATTTTGGTACGGTGCCTGATTGGAATGAGCAGTTAATTATCTGACACAAATCAGTGACAAATGACTTTACAACAGTTTTAAAGAAGTTTGAAGGTATTGTGTCAAGACAACATGTTGATAGATTTAGCTGCTGAACAGTTTCCTCTATTGTTTTTGGGTTCACTGTAATAAACTCTAACATTGTAGTTGACTTATCCCTCAGTGGTTGAAGCTGTTCAAGCGTTTTGTGATTTTGCTGGTTTGTTCTGATGTTTGACCTTATTGATTGTATTTTTTTCATTGAAATATACAGCAAATTCATTGCATTTTCCAGCTGACAGTAATTCAGGGGCTATCTGATCTGGGGGGGGGGTTGTGAGCTTTTCAGTTACAGAAAACAACGTGCGAGAGTTGTGCCTTGCTTTGAACAAGCCATCATTGAATTTTCACAGACTTATTTTGTATAGTTCTAGATGAATTTGGAGTTTTGTTGATCTCCATTTACGCTCAGCTCTTCTACAGTCAGATTTCAAATTCTGCATTATCTCAGTCCTCCTCCAAGGTGTTTTCTGTGTGTTTGGTTTTCTCTTAGTTTTGATTGGAGCCACCACATCTATGACATTACAGACTTTTGTATTAAACTCATCCAAAAGATCATCAACTGTCTCAGCACTCAATGTTGGTGTCATTGCTATGGCTTCCATAAACTGTGCACTTGTGTTGTCATTTATGTACCTTTTCTTTAAACACACAGAAGTAGGGGGAACAGATGTTACAGTCTCTAGGTCAAAAAAGACAGAAATGATCAGATAGAGCTAAGTCTCTTACATCAACAGCAGAGATATCAACACCTTTAGAGATAACCAGATCCAAAGTGTGACCTTGAGTGTGTGTCGGACCAGTCACATGTTGTGTAAGACCAAAAGTATCCATTAAAGCATACAGTTCTTTGGCAGTATTGTCCATGTTATTGTCTAGATGAATATTTAAGTCACCTGTTATTATTACAAAGTTGTATTCAGTGCATACAACTGACAGCAGTTCAGCAAACTCATCCATGAATTCTCCAGAATATTTTGGGGGTCTATAAATGACTAAAAACAGAACTCTTGAATCACCCTTCAGTAAGAAAGACATATATTCAAAGGAGATAAAATCACCAAATTTTATTTCTTTGCACTGAAATATTGATTTAAAAATGGCAGCAACTCCACCACCTTTCCTGCAAGTACGACACTTATTTAAATAAATAAAGTCTTGTGGTGCACTTTCATTGAGAATAGTATTACTGATACCATCATTCAACCATGTTTCATTAAGAAATAAAAAGTCCAAGTGATGTGTCAAAATAAAATCATTAATTAGTAGTGAATTGTTAACAAGAGATCTAACATTAAGAAGAGCTAATTTTAAAGACTTTACTGGAGACACTGGTGGACTTTTTGGATGACATGTTATAGGAGTCAAATTTTTATCTCTATAAAGCTTTTTGCTTTTCTTTAATTTCACAATTTTACCTGTGTTACCTGTCACCACAGGAATTAAAGAAGCTGCATTAACTCCATAAGGCCCTGACTTTTTCTGGTTGTTCCTAAAAATAGAGCTATTGCAGTCCGGACCCAGCACACATCAGACCTGTGTTGCTCTAATTTGAACACAGCTGGCCTGAGGAGAAGAGTGATTCTGGGCCTGGTATCGTCGAGGAGGGATGGGCGGTGCAGATTGGTTAGACTGATACTAGACTGATATGCTGCCTTGTTATGTAGCAAGTGTTGCTAATGCTACACCACTTAGTTAAAGAAAGTAAAAACTTTTGTTTGTTGTTAATTGTACTTGGAACCAGTTTGATAACTTGCTTGTTTACAACTTAAAAAATATTTGAAAATGACCTTGTCTTTAATTATCTTTTATTTGTTTTTTCCTTTCAATTAAGTGGATTCCTTTGATTTATTGGTAAAAAAAAAACTATAAAATAGTCTAAATGATTTGAATGAAAAAAAATTTATTTTACAAAAAAATTGTAATGTGATTTTTTTTTTTTCATATCACCCACTCCTACCTGTGTGTCTGTGCTAGATATTAACTTTAATTAAAACTCTTATTTTTGTATGTAATAGTATATTTCTATGGACGTCGAGTCTGCTGCTAAGACATTCATTCAATCAAATCACTTTATGTTTTTTACATGGTTCGCTTTTTATTGAAGATTTTCTTAATCAACAAGAACGTTTGAAGATCATATTAGACTTCATCCACTCTTTTGGCAATTCTCTTCTTAGTGGTGCTGGGTCGTGGAGCGACCTTCTCCTTGACCGCCGGCCTCGCGGATGGGGGCGGTCCCCTATTGTTGCACCTCATTTCGCGACGTTCACATTCACGTTCACGGACTGCCCATGCCTTCTTCTTCTGCACATTCAGACGCACCTCACCTCGGAACCATATAGGCTGTAGAGATAATCCAAGTCAGTATATTTAAAATAAGGTGAGCCAATCCCAACTACACCATCCAATTAAATCAAGAACCAAACCACCACTATGTGAATGAAAGTTGATAATACTTTTTGATAAATGCCCCTTAACTCATCCTGAAGGATATTTTGAACAGGATCAGAGTTGTCAAAGACCACAAATGCAAACTTGGGCAACTTTCTACCCCTGGTGTTAATCCTCAGCTCCACCACATTTCCATATGCTGTGGGAACACAGATGCAGGACAATTCAATAACAGTTTATTTGTACCAAAATGTGGTGGAAAATGAATCAAATGATTTGGAAATCATTTTACCACAAAAATCGGTTCAACTTATCCCTCTTTTTTTTAACCTTATGTAATTAGCATATCTTTATTTAGACTAGTGAAACTACTGGTGTTTTGCAAAAAAACCTACCCATGAATAATTCTTGGAGCTCGCTCTCATCGGTGTCATGTGGAAGATTTCTGACAAATAGCTGGTGACTGTCAGGGTATCGAACAATACGCCTGTTGTCCGTATCTCCAGGTCCACCATCTCTGCCACCTGCCAGTCAAAACAACAAACAGAAGAGAAATTACACACCGGGTCACTTCTATAGTGTTAAATACAGGACAAATATTCCTTCAGATAAGGAAAATTTATGTTTATTAACAAAACTCAGGTGGGGTTTTCCTGTTTCCCCTACCGTCGTGCTCACGCATCATTCCGCTTTCCACGATGCCTTGTGAACCTCTGGGTCCCCGATTGTTGAGCCTCATTTTCCGTTCACGTTCACGGACTGCCCATGTCTTCTTCTCCGCCACATGCAGACGCATCTCACCTCGGAATAGTATGGGCTGTAGAGAGATAAAGGAGGTCTGGTGTTACCAAATTTGAAATTTTATTACTGAGCAGCCCAGCTTACTGCAATTGTAACTTGGATCAGCAGAGGCAAGGAGGCAAAGTGGACTCAAATAGAACAGGGTGAAGTTAGGGATGCAGTTATTTGCCCTGCCTTTTGTGGACTTGAAACTTATTCATAAAATGAAGATTGGAAATGAATGGATAAAACATGCTATAAAGCTTTGGGCAGAAGTTAAAAAGATGCTTAAAGATAGTGGATCTATTTCTCGAGCAATGCCCATAGTGGGCAAAATTGATTTTCCACCTTTGATTTCAGATCATGGTTTTAGGAGATGAGCAGCTAAAGGTCTCATTACCTTTAATCATGTATTGGAAGGAACACACTTAAAATCTTTTACCCAAATGCAGGACTAAGTTCACCATTCCTCAAATTATTTTTACAGGTATTTACAAAGTAGGCACTTCTAGGCTTGGAACGTATCCAAATTTTGATACCGTTGTGTCTGTCTGTCTGTCTGTCTGTCTGTCCACAGAGCTGAGTGACAGCAGAGAGGACTGATCAATAATTTTCCTTCTCACTCTGGCCGTATGTTACAGCACTTATCATTAACAGCGCCACTTTTATGATTTAAATGATCAACTGACGGAGTTACTAAAGGATGAGTTCACTCAGAATGTAGGCTTGTTCAAGGAGTTAAAGCTGCAAGTCGTAGAATCCTCTCTCCGCTCCGTTTTTTAAACCGAAAGTGAAACTAAACCTTCCTTACTAGTATATTTTCTGAACACTCAGCGAGTTTTTTCTCAATATAGACTAGTGACAAATGTATGGACTTTATCTTGTGTTATTGGAGATTTTTCTGGTGTTTTAGAGATTCTGACATGACTGTACGTATCACTGTAGATACTGTCCCGATCAGCTGCTGCTGCCATCAGCCCCTCCCCACCACAAGCACACACACATAGGGGGCTGTGATCCCTGCTGACTGCCGCTCTGAGCGAACCATCACTCTGCTTCCAGACTACACACCTTTTCGCTGTGACATCATCATCCGGGATATTTGCCTTAGCAACGCCCGCTGCCATTTTAAGAGGTGTATATATTTGCTTGACAACAGCTATTTATACTATTTACCGCGGACAAAACGAAGGTTTTACTCAATGTTGTATGAATATTTCAGCAGATTTGAGCTAAAGGCCAAGCACCAATATGAAGGGAAGTTACATCTGGTTGGTTTGGAATCATGTCCATACCAAACACCTCAAGGTTCATGGAAAAACGACCCAACAACATGGCCAGATCTCCAATGGTCTGATATTTATGAGTAGATCATTAACAGCCCTGGCGTCTACACAATGGAGAAGATGAGGACTTAAAAAAGCTTGGATGCATATATTTTCTTTAAGGTCGGCTTATGTATGTGTTTTTGTGTCTATATAGGCCTATGTCGACATGATACTTGGCTCGTTACGCAATGTGGCTATGCTAGGCTAGCTCGGCTAATAATATAATAATACAGTCTAAATTAAAACATAAATGGGTATATGAAGCACATTTGTTTATTTAATATACTTACAGTTCATATACAAGGAACGTGTGTGACAATATTGACTTTTCAAAACTGAACCTTTTCACAATATTCTAATTTTCTGAGACACTGAATTTTGGGTTTTCATTATCTGTAAGCCATATTCATCAAAGTTTCAAGAATTAAAGGCTTGAAATATTTCACTCTGTGTCATGAGTCTAGATCATATATCGGTTTGACTTTCTGAAATGAGTGATCAAAAATATTAAACTTTTTTATGAAATTCTATTTATTTTTCATTTTCATATTTTGTACCTTTTTCCTACTTCTTTGTTTTTATCACTGATTCTGTCTGATATTGTTCTGTTTTGTAAAAAAAAAAAAAAAATCAAAATAAAAAGTTCTAAAAAAAATAAATGAATACTTTGAACATTGGGGTTCACAGCGTCAGTGAAATGATTTAAACATTTGATGCACCAGGTGAGCCAATCCCAACTACACCATCCAATTAAATCAAGAACCAAATCACCACTATGTGAATGAAAGTTGATAATACATTTTGATAAATGCCCCTTACCTCATCCTGAAGGATATTTTGAACAGGATCAGAGTTGTCAAAGACCACAAATGCAAACTTGGGCAACTTTCTACCGCTGGTGTTAATCCTCAGCTCCACCACATTTCCATATGCTGCGGGAACACAGATGCAGGACAATTCAACAACAGTTTATTTGTACCAAAATGTGGTGGCAAATGAATCAAATGATTTGGAAATCATTTTACCACAAAAATCGGTTCAACTTATCCCTCTGTTTTTAACCTTATGTAATTAGCATATTTTTATTTAGACTAGTGAAACTACTGGTGTTTTGCAAAAAAACCTACCCATGAATAATTCTTTGAGCTCGCTCTCATCGGTGTCATGTGGAAGATTTCTGACAAATAGCTGGTGACTGTCAGGGTATCGAACAATACGGCTGTTGTCCGTATCTCCAGGTCCACCATCTCTGCCACCTGCCAGTCAAAGCAACAAACAGAAGAGAAATTACACACCGGGTCACTTCTATAGTGTTAAATACAGGACAAATATTCCTTCATTAACAAAACTTTTCCTGTTTGTGATTCTGAAGGAACACCATTTAATTGTGACAGAGGCATTCAAACAACATGAGACATGTGTGCGTCCATTCATAATCCTACAACTAAACCCACAAGAAAACACCAACACGTGAACCACTCCCTCCTCTAGAAGTTTCAATCTCAGCCTTACCAGTTCTAGGTCTTTGTGGAGGGAAGCTTCGTCGGTCAGTGTGCTGGGCTCTGGGGGGCAGGGGTGCCTTTTGCATCTTTGATTTGGACCCAACTCTGGGCTACACCAGATAAAACAGACAGAAGAAAAAATCAAAAGATGACCCCCTTATTTGAATTTGTTTTGTTTTAATTACACACAGCTACATTTATGGCAGCTAAACAATTCTATCACCTTTTTATAAAGGCTGCATCTTTGATCAATGTCAGCTACTGTTGAGTCAAAAACCTTTTAGAGTCAAAAACTCAACACAGTCCTCAGAATAATGTTCAATTACAATTCATTTATGATTATGGTAATCAGTATTTTTTTTCCAATTGCAGATAAATTTGAAATATTTTTTTTCCCCTGTAAGTCAATTACAATTCTCAATTGCTACAGTTCAATTACAATTTTACTAACTTTTATTCATATAGTGTTGTGGTGATTGTACTGTATGTGCTTTTGTATGTGTACAATGTCGTGCATTGATTATAATATCTTGTGTAAAAGCCCAAATAGGGAGAGGAGTTGGTATTTAGCTATGCTGTAAACTCTTTGTACAAAACATCAGTTACATTCACATTATTGTTACTATGTAAAACTGTATTGTCCCTATTATATTATGTGATACACTTGCCCCTCACTCTTCTGACCCTTACACCTGTAGGGGTGTAAAGATTAACTTACAGGTGTTTAGAAAACTTGATTTGAAACATTTTATTAATTGTTAACTACATGTGTGTAAGCCATAGAACTGTTTTGTGTTTCATCAAATTCTAATTGACAATTTTTACTCAATTACAATCAAAATACGATTACAACTGCAACAGATATTGTCAATTACAATTACAATTATAATTAATGATTACGTGTAATTAATTATCAATTACGTGATTACAATTATAATTGACTTTGTCTAATATACAGTTTTAAATAAACTACAGACAGCTGCTTTACCTTGGGTGTCTGTTGGGTTTTTGGCTCAGCATCAGAGTCACCAAATACTTCATCCACATAGCAGAAGATGTTGTTGTGTATATCATACTTTTTGGCATCCGAACCCTGAAAACATTCATAGTACAATGTCAAAATGAATCGTTACACCCCAACTTTCAAGCCCGTGTTTATCACAAATGACCCGTAACCACTGACATCACCAGTCCCATTGTGCCATTAGGAATTGGTCTATTGGTCTACTTAATCCATACAGTGGTCAACAGATTCATTGAAGCCTTCTTTCTTCTAGTGTGCTCAAGTATATTTTATTAACTACGGCTTCTCTTTCCAACCATCTTCAAGCTGTATTGACAGGGCATTGGATTGCTCACACAAAATTCTACTGTTCAGTCAGAAATAAAATGACCACATTGATAAATGTTGTGTAGTGACGCTAAAACCAGAACGGAACAAAATTATTTTTGAGGTGAACAAGATGATGCATAAAAATACTCACTTCTGGAGCAAGAACAAACGTCTGCATGAACTTCCTCATTGGTTGGCCACTGTTGGACAGCTCTCCAAGTACCTGCACAACAACTCCATTATTCAGCATGGCATGGGCATCCACGTGCCTGATCTTTGTGTGGCATTCACTGAGGGACACGATCTTCTCATGGATTCCCTAAAAGACAGAAATGGCACAAAAAGAATTTACAATAAAAAATAAAATCCACCTTCGACATTTATAAATCCTATGCTTTCTTGTTAAAACATAACAGTGATAATAAAACACATTGAATCACAATTATTTCAAGATTTGGCAAAACCTACCGCTTGTCCATTCACAGGTTCAGCCAGGTTTCCATTTGTATCAAGTCCTCCATGAACATAGGAAGAATTACTCCTAAAACAACAACAAAAACAACGTTTTAATTAATTATTCTGGTAACTGATTATAGCTTTTGAAGTCTTTATTTACCCATGCAAAACATCTGGAGCGTTGTTTAGGAGGCTATAATATTGCCTCACAAACTCTTGCGCTACAAACAGGGGACTTGACTTCTCCATCTCCATTTCTTTGGTAAACAATATTAGGTGCTGTGAAGGAAAAAATGGGGAGAGGGGAAGACATTAGACAACATCAAATTGTCTAAAACAAGTGCAATCAAATACAAATACTTTATAACTCAATGCGACAATAATCTTAGGGTAACTGATCATTAAGGTTGTAGGATTTTTTTTGTATTAAAGATCATTATAGTCTATAGAAAGAAGCAGAATAGTCTACAAACCTAAATTTGGGGAACTGACTGGCAACATAAATTTGCACTTTTTGTCAAAAATAAATGTTGCATAAATGTGGGGGCAAGCAAATCAGGTTTTTGAGCCTGTTAGACGGCATGTTGATCTGTTAAGGGTCATGGTAGTTCAAGGACTCATTTTAAGACACATTCAGATTAATCGTCTCTATGGGGCGCCGATTGTAAAGTTACGCATACTGAAATAAACTTTTTGCAACATTTGGCAACAAACCACATTTAAAAAACATGTATGAATTTTTTGTTACTTTTGACCAGATTTACAGCAATATTTGTGAAATTTCTTTTCTTGTAAAAACATGTCAATGTTAAATCTGAATCTAAAGGTTAAATGTTAAAGCTAAATGTTAAATCTAAATGTTAAAGCTAAATGTTAAATCTGAATATAAATGTTGAATCTAAATGTTAAAGCTAAATGTTAAATCTGAATATAATGTCAAATCTAAATGGTAAATCTAAATGTTACATCAAAATGTTAAATCAGAATATAAGAGTTAAATGTAATTGTTACATGTTAAATCTAGATGTCACAGGTGAAGCTAATTATGCAAATAAAAGCATAACATAAAACAAACGCTTGTGAAATTGCATAATAGCTAAATATTTAGTTTCACCTGTGACATTTATATTTATTATTTATATTTAACATTTATATTTATATTTAAGCATTTAGATTTAGCATTTAGTAGTAACATTTACATCTAGCATTTAACATTTACATTTAACAATTAACATTTAATATTTACATTTAACATTTACATAATATTTATACAAGAGAAAAAAATGTCCCAAATGTTACAAGTATTGCTGTAAATCTGGTCAAAAGTAACAGAAAATTTAACTTACATTTTTAAAATGTGGTTTGCTAAATAATGCAAAAAGTTGCTCTTTATTTTGGCATTATCCAACTTTACAAACGGCGCCCCAGACATCTTCGAGGTAAACAACAAAATAAATGCATCATCACATTCATCAAACACCTAATACCAGTGCTATCAGGCTGATTTAGCAGTTTCTACATACCTCTGTGTGCTCTGATGATGGTCCAAAGTACTGTGGGTCAAGTAACTACAGTGAAGCGCTCACAGTTCCAATTAGACTTTGATGTCTAACCGTGAGTTACCAAGATGCCTTTCAACAGTAATGTTCTAACTTATCCTGAGTTACCATGACTACCTGTCAACAGTAATGTTCTAACTTATCCTGAGTTACCATGACTACCTGTCAACAGTAATGTTCTAACTTATCCTGAGTTACCATGACTACCTGTCAACAGTAATGTTCTAACTTATCCTGAGTTACCATGACTACCTGTCAACAGTAATGTTCTAACTTATCCTGAGTTACCATGACTACCTGTCAACAGTAATGTTCTAACTTATCCTGAGTTACCATGACTACCTGTCAACATCAGTTCTTTTTTCTTTTTCTTTCTGTCACTTTTTTGGATTGTGGGAGGAAGCCGGTGTACCCGGAGGAAACCCACGCAGCATGGGGAGAACATGCACGTTTTATCTCCTGACATGTTTCAACTGTCAACTGCCAGTTTTCCTCAGAGGTGATATGCCCTGATGTGTCCCTGTATAAAAGTTCTCTCATAAGGAGCTCATTGATGACTAGAGCTCCTGAGGGCCCCTCACATGGTCCATACCCTGCTGGTCGAGTGAGAGACGGATTTAGACAAAATTGTACAGAACTTTAATGTCATGACAGTTTAAAATATGTTACCTGAGAAAAGGAAACTGTGACGTCCTTTTACCACCACGTATGCTAATGCTAGTGTTGAAGCTGCTTTACAAGCTGCTGCGATGCCAGCACGGTGTGAAAATGTCTGCTCCCCATCAGCAGAGCTAGTACTGGTCCCAGTCTGTAGCTCCACTGGTTCACCCAACGGAACATTGGTTTCTGCATCTTCACATTCTTCCAAAAGTGTTTCTAGTTTGGTCTCTTCTCCTTCCAGTCCGTTCATTTCCTGGTGACGTTCCATCAACTCCTTAACAGTGTTTTCCATGTCGTTCTCAGGAGGAAAGGGATTGGTTTGTTTCTTCATTCCAGTCTGAAGATCACTCAATGTGTCCTTAAGACTTTGAATCTCCAAATCCTTTTCACACATGTGACTTTCCATTTTCTCTATCAAGCTACAAGTGAATTGTTTTGCTCTTCGAGTTCTAACTCCAAACCTTGTATACGCTCCTGAAGCTCCTGACTTATAGAAGTTCACTTCTATAAGTCTTGTTTCTTCTGTAGTATGTGTTAACAGGCTAGTTTTTGCAGCTTCCAACTGTTCCCGGAGATGCAACAATTCTTTGCTGAGACTCTGATTCTCATTTTCCAGCTCCGTGAGCTTCTCCGTCTCCTCATGCTGGATACTGTCACACTGTTCTTCATACTGGGCTTGTAAAGCACATTCTTTTTCCAAAAACTTCTTACGATGATTTATTTTGGACTTAATCCTCTCAATAATTGCCAGTGAGTCCACCACACCGCAATACATCTCAGTTCTACTAGAGATTTGGGTTTTTCCACCCAAACATCTTCCAAATCAAAATTATGGAGACCACTGAGCTCTTAGAAAAAACACCAAAAACAACCTTGTCCAGATTTGTGTCTTGCTACAACAGTCTCCAGCTCTTCTTCAGTTTTTTGACCCCATGGATCTCATTTTTGTTCTGATATGAGCTGTAAGGCCATACTTATGATTACACGGACATCGAAACTCACGGCTCCATAGTAGAAACACGGGTCATATGCAGTGTTAACGTTACTATTGACAGTAACTAATACTCTAATGCAATAATTTTAAAAGAAATAACGCAATTACCGTTACAATATGGTGCGTTTGCCCGTTACTTTGCTAGCAGCAGTGTACTTCCTGTTCACAGTGGTGCTACATTTTTTTGCGGGATGTCATGCCAACCACGGTAAAACAGAAGAATCAGAATCAGAATCAGAATCAGAATCAACTTTATTGACCAAGAGTGTATGAATACACATGAGGAATTTGTCTTGGTGACCTGTGCTCTCTCAGATAGTGTAACATTAAATAATAACAATCAACTAGAATAAAGAAAAATAAATACAAAAAGAAGTATAAACATAAATATAAATATATAAGTATAAGAGTAGTTAGACTAATATGTGCAAACTAAATAAAATAACAAGATAATAATAATAATAATAATAATAATAATAATAATAATAATAATAATAATAATAATAAGATAATAGTGCAGTAGTGCATTGATGAGTAGTGCAGGTGAACATTTAAATGAAAATATTATGTCCATGAACATTCACAGTGACAGGTTGATCCAGGGTTGTTATGTTTAGTTCCATGGTTATTTCACAGTAACAGGTCTGACACAAATGTCTGTTTCCCCAGTGACATGTCTTTTTTTCCTAACCAATAATAAAAAGAACTAAACTCCACAGCAAAGGCGACTCATTTTCTTTGTATCTGCAGATACATTTAACCTCAGATTTTAACCATTTAAAAATGATTTTATGCATGATGAAGCATGTTGAGTAAACAATGGAGATCATACGAAAGACTGGGCATCTGGATTCAAACATTTATTAGTTTGTTCCAGACGTGTCAAAAATTACACACACACACACACACACACATCCAGATTAAAATGTCTGAACAGGGTAGAAAGAAGTAAAACATATTTAATCTAACCCTTCTCCATCATTTAATAATCACATACTATAATCATCTTGATTCCTGAGTCTTTATGTACATATGACAACAGTATTTATACTATATATACATATGTGTATATATATAAATACTGTGTACATGCATATATATATATATATATATATATATATATATATATGTATTAAAATGGGAAAGTTATTTGCCACCAAGTTGCACAGTTTACACACAGTCTAAATGTTAAATCTAAATTTTAAATCTAAATGTCACAGGTGAAACTAAAGATTTAACTAAAATGAAAATTCACCTGAAGTATCAAAACAAAAACTAATTTAGATTTAACATTCAACTTTAAATGTTGATTGATTTTTTTTTCTTTGATTGAAATGTTTTATTTTTTGATTAATAAATACACAAATGTACTACCCATAATATGGCCCTAATACAAAAAAGATGACTTCATTAAAAACAATTAAAAAAAACTTTTAATTCAAAGAAAAAAAGGGTATAAATACAATCATTTGGGTCTCAAATATTTTTTCTTTACATTTAAAAAGTTTTTTCTTTGATTGAAAATATTTATTTTTTAAGTTAACTTTTTTATGATTGAAAAGGTTTTTTTTTTTTACGTGATTTTGTTTAATTTTATTGAATTTTTTATTTTTTTGATTGAATAATAAAGACACAAATCTACTTTCATACAAAAGTAAGATAAACAAAAATTCACATACATGTTTTAAACATGGTTTGTTGCTAAATGTTGCAAAAAGTTGCTGTTTTATTTTAACATGCGAGCTTCTAGCCCCACATCCTCCACTACAAACACAAACAGTGAGCAGAGCAGGGAAACAGTAGCTGAGAGTAGTAGAGAGAGAGAGCAGGGAGACACTCTGATCTAGAGTCACTCAGAAAAAAGACAATTAAAACAACTCAAGGACACTCACTTTGGAACTGGGATGGGTTCCAGGGCCTCTGATGGCATGGCTGCCACTACGCCATCCAGATCTCTACAAAGATAAAAACATAAACACACTGGATGAGAAATCATGTCACAAACATGTGAACCAACGTCTGTGATCAATCAGGTCTGTTTGTTTGTTTGTTTGTTTTGCTTTGCTAACCGTTCTCCAAAAAGGTGAAAATAATTGTTTCCTTCAGGCATGAGGAATGGCACGCTGTAAGACTGGAGACACAAAAACATGAATATTAGACTCTGTCATGGTATCAACCATCCACCAACAAACTAAACACCAGGGTTTGGGTCAATTATAATTATACTCATGTATGGTAATTGATAATTAATTACAATTATGGTGTGGTTAGAATTGGAATTGCAATTTTTTCTTAAATTGTCGCTGTCGTAATTGTAATGAAATTGTAATTCAGTTCAGATAATTGACTCTGTAATTGTAATTACCATAAAAATTCTATAAAAAATTGTCAATCATAATTTAACGCAAAACTGGGGAACAATGTTACAGTTCTATGTACAGTTCTACACGTATGTAGTTAACAACTAATAAAATATATAAAATATTCAAACTTTCCGACATTTTACCATTTAACAAAAATATTAAAATATATTTTCATTGATTAGGAAGTCTAACAAGGCAACCAATAGATAGGAAAGAAATTAGATGATAGATATTTGTTGTTAGTGTATTTTACAGCTGATTTAGGACTCGTTATCATAAGAGATGCTAACAGAAAGCTAAAACAAGAGGACTGTTACATTTTATGGGGTTATTTATTAAAGTCTCAGTAATTGTGATTAAATGTATTTGAACTTTAGTAATTGAGAATGTAATTGGAATTGGAAAAATTGCAATTGGAAAAAATTCTGGTAACTAATCATAATTGAATTGTAATTGAACATGGATAATTGAAAACGTAATTGTAACTGAAAAAAGTAATTGACCCAAACCTGCTAAACACCACTGCTAGGGTCTGTCAAAGAAACCAAACTGGGTGATATTTAAATGCCTATAGTGACTGGATAAAAAGATCTAAATAAATTCATTAAAAACTGTGCTTAACAACAGAGTCTTAATTCTTAATGGCTGAACAAATGCATGTGCTGATGTTGCCCAGATTGGCTGGATGTGTTTCAGTGATGTCTTACTTGGAGCTCAGCTGAGGATGGAGGAGGAGGAGGAGGAGGAGGAGGAGGAGGAGGAGGAGGAGATGATGACATCAGGGGGTCAGTAGAGGCCCAGAGCACCATATCTGCAATCTCTGGACAGAGCTCTATCACATCATTAACATCAAGAAGAAGACTGTTCCACTCCTCCTCCTGGACCAAGCTGTAGATGTTGTCCAAAGGCTCCATCAGGATGGTCTTTGGGCTCCTGTGACACAAAGTAAAGAGAATAATAAATAAGCTGCTGAGGCTCACGCATGGGAACCAACACCTTACACAGACCTTAAACTGAACTCACACAGCAGACAAATACAGTATACAGTATATGTATACAGTTCATATTTTTAATTGATTCATTCTTTGAAGCATTAACATTGATTTATACAATTGCAATGCTTGCATTTTAGTGAAGTTAGTACACATTTATAGCCACAAATATTAAATACAATGGTACCAGTAATTTGCATAATAATTTCTCTCCATGTTTCAGCCTTGGTTTTCTCATTTTTGGTTTCGGCCAAGAATTTTCACTTTGGTGCATCCCTTGTTATGAGTACCTAAAAAGCTGTCATTAAGTTTGTTGTCATTTCATTTGAAAGCTTCCTACATCATTTTCTAACCCCTCAGCAACAACTCTAGGGGATCCCCGGAGCACCAGACCTAAACCAGCTATGTGCACGCCCTTTCTAACACTGTATGTTTGTTTGGAATTTGTTACGGCATGTCTACAATAGCTTGTGTTGTGTTTCTTTTGTTAGCTGACAGATCTAAAGGTTCTTTATGATTTGGAGTTGTTTGAGATTCGACGTCTTTTAGATCACACTGCTCAAGAGAGAGCCTCGTTCCTAATGGCATTCGGAAAGGTGAAGACAGAGCTTGATGAAACTACAGCCAGGTAAAATGATATGGTGGGGTTTATATCTGAGAACTGAGTGTGTGCTGATAACCCCGTTTCTTCATATTTTTCACACGGTCCAGTGTCAAGAAGAAGGACAAAGATCGTGTGGCAGCCATGTCCAGAGCCGAAGCTTTGGAAAGTCAGCTGAATATGAGTGAAGCAGCTCTCGCCACGGCTCAAAGTCAGAATGCTGCTCTTACTGCTGAGTTTGCTGAGGTCAAAAAATGTTTGGTAAATGTATGTACTGCAGCTTTTTGTGGTTTTTAAGAAGTACAGAGTGTGCTTTATGATGCACAGAATGCCACTTCCCCAAACGCTTGACAAAAGCAGCCCTAAAATGGGTTTGTCTTTAACCTCATCAAACCAGTTGTAGTTTCGTGAGTGGAGCACTTCCTTGAATAACTCCTACACCACAGTTTGTCCATATGCGTGCGTTTGAAATGCTTTTTATTGCATCTGCAACTTCTGAATCTCCTCGCAGTTCTACGAGAAAAGGTTACAGATCATAGTCTTTCAGTTTGGGTATCTTTATAATTTGGGTTTAAAATCCCTTTAAGGGTCCATTCACACCAGTTTAGTCCTGGACTCCATCCGAATGGGCAGAGGACAGCTGATTATTTGATCACCTTGGTTTGTGTTCAGGTGCTATTGTACACAGTGTAAATCTTGTTCATTAGGTACAGCTTTGTAAACGGAGGTATCGAGGCAGAGCTCAGAGTTTACAGTAGCATATCATGCTAATTAATGAAGCACTGAAGCCTCTGAGGGTGTACTCACACTGGCAACCAGGGCCGTTCCTAACCAGCTCTGTGCATGTGTGAAACCATGGGGGGCCATTGTCTCGCCTGCGTAGGTGTGAACTGCACCGCAGGGGGTTTAACGGCCCGATGATCCTGCTGGAAGAGGTGGTCCAAACACCGTGCCAGACAGTTGGCCGCGCATGCACAACTCGACTCGACCCGCGCGCAAAATGTGATGACGTTGGTACCGCGCGACGCTTTACGGCACATAAACATCTGCATTCCGCAATGATAGCGGTGTCAGAAGTGCTCGTTAGCCGATGAAAAGTTCAGAGTTGGCGTTACCTGATATATATGAACAACACCACAGAGAACTCATGGAGGAAGAGGACAACATGACCGTCAGGACTTCTCTTTGATCAGCCGACAGCGGGACAGTAACGGAGTGTAGCAGCTCATCATCAGGTCCGGGTATTTCCGAGGGTATAAATATACATATAAACACATATTTCTGGTATATTAACCCATATAAACCAGAAAATATGGAAATGGGACATTTTACTGCTGCAAATGTGTAACATATTACTGGTATTTTGTGGACAGGACACATGTGGTTGGCTATTATATAACCCAGAAAAAAATGGAAATTGGACATTGTACTGCTGCTAATGTATAAATAATATAAATATATATTGTATATGGTGTTTCAGTGTTCTGGGACACATACTCACAAACTCTGTAGAATGAAACCAAACACAGTGTCTTGGGGAGCAAAGTGTAGTGTATTAATTTATTCATCTAAATGTAACCAAAAACAGAACATCACAAATACAAGCCCAAATAAATGAAATGTCTGAAAGAAAGGGTAATAATTTTCCAAACAAAAATCAATAAGCCAGAAATAAAGTGCAACCTTTTGCAAAATGTAACATGAACCTTAAAAGCAAAACATTTAAACATTGGAAGTACAAGGATGGGAATATTATGACAGCAGAACCTGGAACAAGACTGCAAATTGTTGCAACTATTTATTTATTTTTAATCTTATTTTAGTTCTCTTCTTAGGTCGTGTCGTGTTAGTGCACATGTGGCAATACCAATTTTCAGTATGTGGAGTTCCTGTTAGACTTGCACAACTATAATGAATTGCTCAGAAATCTACATGTGTCCTGTTCTCAAAATACCAGTAATATGTTACACATTTGCAGCCGTAAAATGTCCCATTTCTATATTTTTTGGTTTATATGGGTTAATATACCAGTAATGTGTTTATATGCATGTTTATACCCTCACAATTACCATGGAATTTTGGGTTTTACTCGGACCCCTCATTTTCACGTCTCTGCAGAAGAAGACCCTCCGCTGCACCTCAGCACTTTAACAACTCACTAATTTCATTATTTAAATACACTATTTCTACCTTTGTTTTTCTGTTTGCATGTCGTTTGCTTTGTATTTAATAAAATGGTTTCTCCAACAGTTGGTTAAATCTACACATTTATACTGTATATAATGCACATGCAGGATGATGTGTAACAATAATCAGTAAAATTAGCTGTAAACACATTTTGTAGAACTAAATATAAAGTTATGCTGTGAACAGAAAGAAAGAAAGACGAGTCAGATCATCTAAACTTTAGAATATAATACAATCATAACTTTTAATCATAAATATGACTATACTCAAAAGAACACACTTTGATATCTTTGTCACACAATATCTAAGCTTCCAGTGAATAATTTACAAAAAACAAAAAAAAGTTCACCGATGACACTGAGATCTCAATGTCACCATCAGTGAACTTTTTTTTAATTTGTAAATTATTCACTGGAAGCTTCACTGGTGGCGTGTGCAGTGGTTGTTGTTATTATTATTATTGTATAAAGCCAACATCACTGCAGCTCTGCACATCATTGTTGTCCTGTTAAAGTATTTTTATACAAAGACTTAAAAACAATCTAAAATTAGTGCTGACTCAAGTAAATCACCTTTATTATGCATTATAACAATCTGTTCCTAAAGTCTCTGAATTATTGAAACAATTAAAAACATCTCCTAAAAAATAAAATTACAGAAAATTAAATAATCATTAAATACACATTTCAATAAATAAGTGCATCCCATGTTCCTATGTTGACTCTGAGCTTTATTCTGTCTGTTGTCTGTGAAGTGATGGGTCTAAACCAGATGATGGAAACTAGGATCAGCTCATGGTTTTAATGTCCAGGGAGGGGCGTGTCCACTCTGCATGGACTTAAAGAAGAAGAAATAAAAGAAGAGTTAGATAATGTCATGTTCATCAAAAGGAAAACTGAAAGTGATGGAGATAAATATGCTCAAATGGACACAGACACACACACAAAGTTTAAACAAACACAAACTCTGTCCTAAATTGTCTCACACACTAAAAGCATCTATTTACACTTATATTAATGTACACAAAGACTAGCTCCACAAAATCAGAACGACATTTATTGATCCAAAAATTAAACTGATCTTACCTTTATAGGCTCAATTTCCTCCTTTGTTTTCAAATCCATTTGAACCTTTTATCGTCAGAGAGAGTCTTTCATTTTTAATAAATCCACCGTTATTTGGTCTGTTTTAATCTCTCTTTCTTTCTCACTCACTTGGTTCTCTCTGTTCCTTGTGTCGATTTCGTCAAAACAAAGCGGCATCTTTAATGTTTCCGTTACGTATGAGTAAAATTACCGCAATGTACCGACACTGGCTGTAAAGAGCAACGTATTATCTTTCATAAACTGGTGGAATTTCTCTGATAGAGCAAATATGAGCAGAGTTACGATCATTTAAATTAACGTGATGCATTCAGGGGCCCTGGGAAACCCAGTCCGTGAAATGAGCACGTGTCTGGGTAAATCTTGGTTTATAGTTACCCTACGCAACAGAAAATATGAAATTAACAGAATGTACTGTCAACAACAAACCCAGAGTCGCTTAATGGTGACGTAACGCCATACGTGTGTCATAAATTGGTGATCACGTCCGTTCTACCGTGTCAGAAAAGGGACAGGGAGGGGGGATTCCTGCTGTGAGCTTGGAACGGCCCCAGTTGCCAGTGTGAGTACACCCTGACCTATACAGATGCATACAACAAACACCTTCACTGAATCCAGATTACTCTTGTATGATATTTATGTTTAGATTTTTTTTCTAGTTGATTATTATTTAATGTTTACATTGTTAGAGAGAGCACAGTTCACCAAGTCAAATTCCTCGTGTGTATAACATACATTACATGGCCAATAAAGTTGATTCTGATTCTGAGTAAGTTTGGAGACCAGAGAATATAATTCTACACCACAACAATCCCTCAGAATAGAGGGAGTTTTTCTGCTCAAAATCCAATCCCTCCAAGTACTGTGAGAGGCACCCTGTCTATGGAAGAAATTGTCATGTAAATTAACAGTAGATTACTGGCAACAGTGTCTCCAGCAATTTGTATACCTACTGTTATTTTACTGTAAAATTAATACATTTTCATTACTGTTATAATAACAATAATGTAATGCTCTGTGTTGTGTAGTGGGAGTGAGGGTATCTCATTGCAGGGTAATAACAGTGTAACTCATATGATATGAAATGTGATTTGTGGTTTTACAGTAATCCATATATTGCAAGAAAATTACACGATTCATTGCAATATCCGACTCAAAGACAAACAAATTAACTGAAACAATGTCAAGTGCAGAATTTCTCATTTTATTTACTGAGTTAGTGTTAGTTTCACATAATTTTACACAGATGAAACACAAGACAGAAAGTGCACAAAGTCAAAGTTTTAATTTTAAATAATTAAATAAACAATCCAGTTCTCCCTAAGCCCTTTACTTTTAACCCCCTCACTCAGTTGTACCACTGCCCTCTCTTTTTCACATCTTTTCCCCTAATAAAGTTTAGCTCACCCTTCCACTAAGACATATGTATTGATTTATTTTTCACAAATAAAAAAAACAAAAACAAAATCATGCATTTTTGTTGCAAAAAAGATTCAATATATGTCAAGAGATAACCTAAAACAACAAATGCAACCAGGAAAAAAGTTATATCAATAAACATGTCATGGTGGAAGGAAAGTGATTATTGCCATTTTTTGTCCCACCCTATTGTGGAGTTTAGAAAATGCATGGAACCCACTATACAGTTATTTTATTCTTTACAATTACATTACCAAAATAAAATAAAATCAGGCTTTATTGTCATTTTGCTGCACATACACCTGCAAGATGTACATCAAGATGAGAAAGCATTTCTACAGGATCTATTTCAGAACATATTTTCTTGAGGATTGTTTGTGTGGAGTATTTTTTTTTTTTAATTCTATGTAAGGTTTTAATGATATAAACCACTTTGAATTATATTCTACATTAGATTTTATTTACACTTGTAAATTTACAGCTGGTTCTGGCTGGCACAAGACTGACACCCCACCCTTTACCCCACCATGGTCCCATCTTATCTCCTCTAAAGAACCAATCTGCACCACCCATCCCTCCTCGACGATACCAGGCTCAGAATCACTCTTCTCCTCAGGCCAGCTGTGTTCATCTTAGAGCGACACAGGCCTGATGTGTGCTGGGTCTAGACTGCAATAGCTCTATTTTTAGGAACAACCAGAAAAAGTCAGGGCCTTATGGAGTTAATGCAGCTTCTTTAATTCCTATGGTGACAGGTAACACAGGTAAAATTGTGAAATTAAAGAAAAGCAAAAAGCTTTATAGAGATAAAAATTTGACTCCTATAACATGTCATCCAAAAAGTCCACCAGTGTCTCCAGTAAAGTTTTTAAAATTAGCTCTTCTTAATGTTAGATCTCTTGTTAACAATTCACTACTAATTAATGATTTTATTTTGACACATCACTTGGACTTTTTATTTCTTAATGAAACATGGTTGAATGATGGTATCAGTAATACTATTCTCAATGAAAGTGCACCACAAGACTTTATTTATTTAAATAAGTGTCGTACTTGCAGGAAAGGTGGTGGAGTTGCTGCCATTTTTAAATCAATATTTCAGTGCAAAGAAATAACATTTGGTGATTTTATCTCCTTTGAATATATGTCTTTCTTACTGAAGGGTGATTCAAGAGTTCTGTTTTTAGTCGTTTATAGACCCCCAAAATATTCTGGAGAATTCATGGATGAGTTTGCTGAACTGCTGTCAGTTGTATGCACTGAATACAACTTTTTAATAATAACAGGTGACTTAAATATTCATGTAGAAAATAACATGGACAATACTGCCAAAGAACTGTATGCTTTAATGGATACTTTTGGTCTTACACAACATGTGACTGGTTCGACACACACTCAAGGTCACACTTTGGATCTTGTTATCTCTAAAGGTGTTGACATCTCTGCTGTTGATGTAAGAGACTTAGCTCTATCTGATCATTTCTGTGTCTTTTTTGATCTAGAGACTGTAACATCTGTTCCCCCTACTTCTGTGTGTTTAAAGAAAAGGTACATAAATGAGAACACAAGTGCACAGTTTATGGAAGCCATAGCAATGACACCAACATTGAGTGCTGAGACAGTTGATGATCTTCTGGATGAGTATAATAGAAAAGTCTGTAATGTCATAGATGTGGTGGCTCCAATCAAAACTAAGAGAAAACCAAACACACAGAAAACACCTTGGAGGAGGACTGAGATAATGCAGAATTTGAAATCTGACTGTAGAAGAGCTGAGCGTAAATGGAGATCAACAAAACTCCAAATTCATCTAGAACTATACAAAATAAGTCTGCGAAAATTCAATGATGGCTTGTTCAAAGGAAGGCAGCAATACTTTTCTGAAATTATTGCCAAAAATGTCAACAACTCTCGCACGTTGTTTTCTGTAATTGAAAAGCTCACAACCCCCCCAGATCAGATAGCCCCTGAATTACTGTCAGCTGGAAAATGCAATGAATTTGCTGTATATTTCAATGAAAAAATACAATCAATAAGGTCAAACATCAGAACAAACCAGCAAAATCACAAAAAGCTTGAACAGCTTCAACCACTGAGGGATGAGTCAACTACAATGTTAGAGTTTATTACAGTGAACCCAAAAACAATAGAGGAGACTGTTCAGCAGCTGAATCCATCAACGTGTTGCCTTGACACAATACCCTCAAACTTCTTTAAAACTGTTGTAAAGTCAATTGTCACTGATTTGTGTCAGATAATTAACTGCTCATTCCAATCAGGCACCGTACCAAAATCCCTGAAAGTAGCTGCTGTGAAACCTCTGTTAAAAAAGAGAACACTGGATGCCTCTATACTGGCTAACTATAGACCAACCAGAACCTTCCATTCATGGCCAAGATCATTGAGAAGGTGGTCTTCAACCAACTGAGTCAATTCTTAACATTCAACAAAATATTTGATAAATTTCAGTCAGGTTTTCGTTCTCATCACAGCACTGAAACTGCTCTGATCAAAGTGATCAATGACATAAGGTTGAACACTGATTCAGGAAAAGTATCTGTTCTCATTCTATTGGATCTAAGTGCTGCATTTGACACTGTAGATCATACAATTTTGTTGCACAGATTGCAAACATGGGTTGGACTAAATGGAAAAGTTATGCAATGGTTTAAGTCATACTTGAAGGAGCGAAGCTATTTTGTAAGCATTGGAAACTTTGAATCTGACAGATTACCAATGTCCTGTGGGGTTCCTCAGGGATCTGTTCTTGGACCCCTTCTGTTTAGCCTTTACATGCTTCCTTTAGGACAAATTTTACAGAACTGTAAGGTTGATTATCAGAGCTATGCAGATGACACACAACTATATCTATCACTGAACCCAGATGACCATGGTCCCATTGAGGTGTTGTGTGACTGTTTAGAAAAAATAAACTGCTGGATGAGTGAAAACTTCCTTCAACTAAACCATGACAAGACGGAGGTGATTGTCTTTGGTAACAAGGAAAAGAGGACTGCTGTCAGCAATTATCTTGAGTCTCGATCTTTAAAAGCTAAAGACCAAGTCAAAAACCTTGGTGTTCTGATTGACTCAGATCTTACATTCAGCAGTCAGATCAAATCTATCACAAAAACAGCCTTCTATCACCTAAAGAACATCGCCAGAGTGAAAGGTTTAATGGCTCAGAAAGATCAGGAGAAACTGGTCCATGCTTTTATCTCCAGCAGACTGGACTATTGTAATGGTCTTCTGACAGGAATCCCCCAAAAGAGCATCAAACAGCTACAGCTGGTTCAGAACGCTGCAGCTCGGGTCTTAACCAGAACAAAGAGGTCAGAACACATTACTCCAGTTTTAAAGTCTTTACACTGGCTCCCAGTCAGCCTCAGAATAGACTTTAAAGTTCTGCTGCTGGTGTATAAATCTGTGAATGGGTTTGGTCCAGAATACATCAGTGACATGATAGTCAGGTATGAACCCAGCAGGTCTCTCAGATCTATGGACACAGGTCAGATAGTGGAGCCCAGAGCTCACAGTAAACATGGTGATGCTGCTTTTAGTTGTTGTGCTGCAAAGAAGTGGAACAAACTGCCAGCAGAGCTGAAGTCAGCATCACATGTGAACATTTTTAAATCAACGTTAAAGGCACTTTTTTTCACTGCATATGATTGAGAGAGAGATTTTTTGTCATGTTGTTGATGTAATGATGATTTTACTGATGATTTTAATTGATTTTACTGATGATTTTAATTGATTTTACTGATGATTTTAAATGTTCTTATTGATTTTAAACAATTGAATGTTTTATCATGTAAAGCACATTGAGTTGCCTTGAGTATGAAATGCGCTATATAAATAAATTTGCCTTGCCTTGTGCAATTATAGAAAAGAAAAAAGTCTTTGGGGTCGTCAGAATTATTATTATTATTATTATTATTATTATTATTATTATTTTAACAATAATAATAATAATAATAATAATAACAAAAAGTTTTTAATAAAAAACTTCAATTAAAAAAAAAGGGTTCAAATGCAAATTTTTAGGTTTCAAAAATATGCAAATGGTTTTGTAAAAGTCCAATTAAGTTACATTGTTTTTGTATCTGCCTTGTGTTTTGTATTTTATTAAAACTGATGAAGAGGGTTTCTATTGTGCGCAGTTTTTTTTATTTATTCATGATCTAACAATCTCCTCCTGTACAGCGGACATCAGCAATTACACACTATATTTAATATTTTGGAGCCTCAAAAACTCTCAGTGAAGTTGACATCAATCAGTTGGTTTGAGAGGAACAGTTTGTGAAACGTTGACAGATGTGTTCAGTTTAATTACCTCCTCAGTCCAAAGGCGATGATCTGCTCAGGAAACACTGATCACTCTAAATGCAGTGGTTCTCAACCTTTTCAGCCAGAGACCGAGGATCGACCCCCACTGTACCTGAAGGTGGTTGAACACAAACATGAACATTAAAGAACAGTCATGTGGAGACAAGGTCATCTATAAGGGGGGATACAGGGGAGAGATTTTTGGGGCCCATCCATAAAGTCAGCAAAATGATAATGCATCAATTTTATATAGCGCTTTTTTGGACATTCAAAGACACTTTACAGAATTAAGGGGTTATTCTTTCACTCCACACGTAGTGGTGGTAAACTACTATTGTAGCCATGTGTCAAACTAAAGGGCCGGGGGCCACCTCAGGTCCTTTAGAGTGACCAATTCGGCCCCTTGGGAAAAAGTAAAAATGACAGAGAAAATGATATCTCAGCCTCTCCAAATACACAATTTCAAAGAAACTCACTGTGTTTTGACGCTTATATCACATGATGGCAGTCATTTTTAGTTGCAAATTGTTGAAAGAACTCAGTTTTTCTCAAACTGTGACATTTTCATCAAAATATTTCACAGAGTTCCCTGAATGAAATTAAAAATTTGTTACAAAATCAAGGAAATTTAAAGAGAATAATAATATCAGTCACCTATTGCTTGGATATTGTTGGTACCACTGTACTTTATGCTGGCCCAATAAAGACCAAACTGGTCCTTATTTGGCCTCTGAATTAAAAAGAGTTAAAATAATTATATATAATAATGAATCAATAGTCTAAAATAAAAAATGAGGTGTACCTTAAAGTGATGTGCAGACAGACACACTCTCTGAGAATAAGTTTAATCTCAGATGTGTGTTTTAATGTCTAAGAGTATCAAGGTTTGCATCAATTTAACTTCAAATAGTGTCTGTGCTCTCCATAGATTGTTTGAATTGCATATATCAGCCATTTAAGATGGTCTTTAACCCTTAGTTTATGTTGTATTCTATCATAGAGACTCACCTAGAAACAAGCCTGCAGTAGAATCAGAAAACTCATCAGCTGTTCTCTATATTTTAATAGCACCAAGGACAACAATGACAACATCAGCAGCAACATCAACATCAAAGGGCTGAGAACACCAGAAGAGGAACATCGACTAGCAGCAGACGTGGGCAGATGTTTTTCTGCTCCCTGCTTGACATTTTGCTTTTATTCGTTTTGGCCAGGGTCTCTAGTCTGTGTTTTTGTTTTTACAATATACAATATTTTCTGTAGGTTTTTTTTTATTTAAAGTGCTTCCATACAGTTTCAAATTTTTATCTTATGACTATATCTATATTTTTTTTTTACATTTTTTATAGCGAAATATATAATAAAATTATATTTGAACTAAGTTGGAAAAAAGCTTGCTTTCTACACACACATCACAAAAAGGTATTAGAAGTATATTTATTCAGAATCAATAGAAATTCATTGACCATTGTCAATGCGTATCACCAGATATTTTATTATTTTGTTTTTTTGTTTTTTTATTTGAAAAAAAAAAAATATATATATATATATAAATCTCTGAAGAAGAAAACTGGGTTATCAGAAATACATCAGGAGAAGGTTTACAAGGTGTACAGTAACCAGGTTATGAAAGTGGACAATATCACTTTCCATTGGATATACTGTAGCTGCTGACAAATTATTTTGGCACAAAACTATCAGTAAATGTAAAAGTCCGACCTTCTTTTAAAAAAACAAAATGTAACAACCTTTACATTACTGACCCTTCCTTACATCTGAGTATATAAGTTACACGTGAAGTGCAAAAGTGCTGAGTCTCACAAAAATATGGTCCAGAAGAGACAGGAAGGGCTCAGATAACTAACCAGTGACACTACACACATGCAGATGTCTGAGATTTCATGATTTTGAAAGCCGATAACAAATAACATTGAGTCAAATGGATAGTATGAATATTGCTGTGTTGGATTCTGTACTGCAGTTATTTGGGATGATGGATCTTAATGTCTAAACAAGAATGAAACACTCTTATGAGGCCACTTTAGTTGTTGTAAAGGATTGATTTATACTATTGCTATAGTATCGGGACTTCATTGAAAATGTTAAGTCACAAAGAACAGTCTAAGACTTAGACTGTTCTGTTCAATATTATGAAGAAGTTCAAACTAAGTCTTTACTAAGGTTAATACTTGTGGTGTTCTGTTTTATGCTGCTAATATTTTTACTTTTATTATTATTCAGTCTCAATCATATTTTAGTTCCTAACTAGTAATGGTCAATTGCAGCTTGTTTTTCAATTTCTTGCCATATTTTTGTGGGAATGTTGCAGTGCTCGGTCCCTTACTGATCTAACTGCTAGATTCTATTCATGTTCTAAATTGTGTTGTTTTTTTTTAATTTGTTTGAATTTCACTGTCACTAGTTTCCTTCAATGCCAGGGGGTTAAGACAACTGTGTTAACGTAAAGCCTTTTTTTTTATTTTGCCAAAACATTTAAAGCCGATTTCATTTTTTTTTCAAGAGAGTCACTCTACAGTTGCAGATGTAAACTTCTGGAAATCCCAATGGGACAATGATGGCTGGTTTTCTCATGGCTCACAGGATGTTTTCAGTGTACCAATATGGCTTCACTGCTGTATGATAGAGATCAGTGTTTCAGACCATAGACAAGCACAAGCACTGCTCGGGATGCTAGTTAGCTTGGTCGGCTAACAGCTGCAAAGGAACACATACCACAGCAGAGTAATGAATGCCACCCACACAGACCCGCACACATAAGAAGTAACACTGACTAAGTTGATGTCCACGCTCCATAAAGAGGTTTCTGCTGCTGTCCCAGGACGTAGAACCAACACAACCAGCAGCCAGCATAGCGTGTGAGCCACAGCATCAGACATCTTAGCTCCTACCTCTGCTACTGTCACACGGGCTATGGTGGAGGACTGGATCCGCCTTCAGTTCTGGTTCTACTTCCACCTGGGAGCCACTAGGTTGCAGTAACACCTGAAATACAAGGTTTTATATTTCCTCTCTTTCTTTGTTTTTAAATAAAATAATTACAACTGCATTAACAAAATATGAAATGAATGAAAACATAATACAGTACATAGGAAACATTGGCAATAAACAACTAAAACCAATTATTAAAGGTCACTCAAAAGACAAATTTTAACAGCAGGTTTAAAGTGGACGAATTTGACAATGTTTTTATTTTATTTATTTATTTTTACTCATTTGGAAAATGTGAAATGCATGGCTTAGTTTTTGAATATCTACATTTGTGAATACATTTTTTTTGACAAAGCATTTTTTTTTTCTATTTTTTTATTAAAAAAAACCAAACTTTTATTTCATCAGACATAATTTTTCCACCAAAGAAGCATGAATATGAAGATTTTTAGAGAGTAGTATTCACAAAACTTATGCACAAACTTTAAAACATTCCAAATGAATTTGGCTCCATTTGTACATGAAAACACAATTTTGATATAGATTTAATAAACCAAGTTTGGTATATCTTTGGTTTTGTTTTAATTTCATATGCTAATGAACTTGTTATTTGAAATCACTTCAGTCGTCATGGTATTTTTATTCACTGGAACGTTAAACCAAGCTAAAATGCCAAATGACAGAAAAATACACAAAAGCACAACAAATTTAATTACAAAAACACAAAAAAACACCTAAAATGAGAGGAAAATGTACAAAAGTTTCATAAATACACTTCTTTTGTGTGTTTTTTTTTTGTATTTGTTTTTTGGAAACATTTTTGTGTATCTGTAAAACTTTTGTACATTATTTTAGGTGTTTTTGTTGTTATTTTGTGTTTTTGTAATTAAATTTGTTGTCCTTTTGTGTATTTTAGCTTGGTTTAACGTTCCAGTGAATAAAAATACCGTCTGAAGTGATTTATTATTAAATATGCGGACGACAACACTGTGGTTGGACTCATCTGACGCGAGGATGAGACAGCGTACAGGGTCGAGGTAGAGGAACTATCACGCTGGTGCTCAGCAAACAACCTGACCCTGAACATCCCGACTTCAGGAAGATCAGACAGGACCACACCCCCCTCCTCATAAATGGAGAATAGCTGGAGACTGTCACCACCTTCAGGTCATCTCCGCTGACCACTCCTGGACTGTCAACATCGAGGCCCTGGTCAAGAAGGCTCAGCAGCGGCTACACTTCCTGCGTGTCCTCAGGAAGAACCACCTGGACACGAAGCTGCTGCTGGCCTTTTATCACTCCTCTGTGGAGAGCGTGCTGACATACTGTCTGGGTGTGTTGTACGCAGGCTCAACAGCCAATGACAGGAAGGTGGTGCAGAGGGTCATTAACACTGCCCAAAAGATCATCGGCTGCCCTCTGCCCAGCCTGGAAAACATCACCACATCCTGCTGCCTCAGGAGAACCAAGGCCATCACAGGAGACCCCTTACACCCTGCCCACCCCCTGTTCGACCTGGTGCCCTCTGGAAGACGCTACAGGTCAACAAAGTCTCACAAGCAGACTGACAGACAGCTTCTTCCCCTGGGCCATACGGACTGCAAACACCCATGGATACGCACACACACACTCACGAACAATCTCCCATAACCCCCCCCCCATTTAGCACTAAACACTTTAGCACCTTAAACTGTTATTTATTTCTGTAAATTACTCACTAATGTCTTGTTTTAAGAGAAAAAATACCCCCTTTTTTTTACCTTTTTAAATGTGTTTTTGCTCCTGTCTCTTAATTTATGCTTTGTGGTGTACTGTAGCTCTATGCGAGCACCCCTCAAATTTTGCTGTACCACCGAGTACAATGACAATAAAGACTATTCTATTCTATTCTATTTCAAGAAACAATTTTAGTAGCATATGAAATTAAAACAAAACAAAAGATTCACCAAACTGGATTTATAAAATCTATATCAAAATTGTGTTTTTATACTTAAGAACATTGATGAAAACTGTTGAACAAGAAATGGTCCAACTTCAGAAATGGTTTAATAAAAACAGATTGTCATTAAACTTAAGCAAAACAAAATGTATGTTGTTTACAAATCAAAAATGCCCTGATAGTGTTAATTTAACTTTAAATGTAATAACTATTGAGAGAGTGTCAGAATTTAGGTTTTTAGGAGTTCTCATTGAAAATTTAAGTGGAAGTCGCACATAGCTTACGTAAGAAATAAAATTTGTAAAAACATTACCGTTTTGAGTAAAGTTTATGTTGAAATACAAGGCAATGAGAATTCTATATTGCTCCTTTATTTTGCCATATTTAATGTATTGTTTGGAGATATGGGGTAATTCTTATATTACTAATTTAACGCCCTTATTTCTTTTGCAAAAAAAGGGCTATAAGAATAATTAATGGAGTTGCTCCAAGAGAGCATACCACAGGACTGTTTCTGAGGTCAGGACTACTCAAATTGAAGAACTTGGTTTCTTTACAAACTTTATTAATTGTTCATAAAGCAAAACACTGTCTGTTACCGCATGGACTTCAAACCCTTTTTTACTGTAAACAGTGAG